>NC_063052.1:9175500-10375500 GCF_018812025.1 Megalobrama amblycephala
ATCTATCTATCTATCTATCTATCTATCTATCTATCTATCTATCTATCTATCTATCTATCTATCTATCTATCTATCTATCGTTCTATCGTTCTATCTATCTATCGTTCTATCCGTCATTCCATTCATCTATCTATCTATCTATCTATCTATCTATCTATCTATCTATAGTCCTATCTGTCATTCCATTCATCCTTCTATCTATCTATATATCTATCTATCTATCTATCTATTGTTCTGTCTATCTATCGTTCTATCTGTCATTCCACTCATCCTTCTATAGTTCTATCTATCTATCGATCTATCATCTATCGTTCTATCTATCTATCTATCTATCTATCTATCTATCTATCTATCTATCTATCTATCTATCCTTCTATTCATCCTTCTATCTATCTATCTATCTATCTATCTATCTATCTATCATTCTATCTATCCTTCTATCTATTGTTCTATCGTTCTATCTGTCATTCCATTCATCCTTCTATCTATCTATCTATCTATCTATCTATTGTTCTATCGTTCTATCTATTGTTCTATCGTTCTATCTGTCATTCCATTCATCCTTCTATCCTTCTATCTATCTATCTATCTATCTATCTATCTATCTATCTATCTATCTATCTATCTATCCTTCTATCTATTGTTCTATCGTCCTATCTGCCATTCCATTCATCTATCTATCTATCTATCTATCTATCTATCTATCTATCTATCTATCTATCTATCTATCTATCTATCTATCTATCTATCTATCGTTCTATCTATCGTTCTATCTATCGTTCTATCTATCGTTCTATCTGTCATTCCATTCATCCTTCTATCTATCTATCTATCTATCTATCTATCTATCTATCTATCTATCTGTCATTCCATTCATTCTTCTATAGTTCTATCTATCAATCTATCATCTATCGTTCTGTCTATCTATCTATCTATCTATCCTTCTATTCATCCTTCTATCTATCTATTGTTCTGTCTATCTATCGTTCTATCTGTCATTCCATTCATCTATCTATCTATCTATCTATCTATCTATCTATCTATCTATCTATCTATCTATCTATCTATCTATCTATCTATCTATCTATCTATCTCCTGCAGTCTTTCCATTGGTGCACTCTGCAGTGAGCTGAATCAGTAATTCAGATGGAGCACTTCTATTCATTTTGTCTGCACTGACTCTTGCATCGGTTACAGTACTCAACAGTACTATTGATTTGACCATGGGCTACAGTCATTTGCGTTGCGACCGGGGAGCAAAAATAGAAATATCGGCCTTTGGCTTTTGCTTCAGATGTAGGGCCATCTGCACTCTCTAATATCAGTGTAATTGTTCTGTATTTACAGTATGCATTTGTTAGCCTCCCCTGTGTTTATGCTGCAGTATTTCTTTATTTCTGTCAGTGGTTGTGTGGGTAGTTGTTGGGGTTATCTGGATCTGTTTCTCTCTGTCCACTGTAATTGGATATGTGAAAGAGATGAGCACTATTATGTCATAATCAGGGTTAGATGTGCACTATTATTTTCACAGCCCACTGCACAATCTATCTCATAAATATACACACTCACAATGGCTTATTGCTTTCTGATTCTTTATCATTTAATTTCCTCTATGCAAATTATTTATCACGAGGAGTTTCTAAAAATATATATTTTTTTTTATCCACACTTCCTGGACAATCTATCTCCTAGCTTCCTCACTGCCTACTACCTACATATGCAGCTGCCTTGTTAGCATGATGCTAAGCTAATGGCACAATACTCTAATAATACGCATTAAAGAATTAGTTTTCTTTCAAATTAAAACTTCCTGATAATTTACTCACCCCCATGTCATCCAAGATGTTCATGTCCTTCTCTCTTCAGTCGAAAAGAAATTAAGGTTTTTGATGAGAACATTCTGGGATTTTTCTCCATATAGTGGACTTCAATGGCCTCCAAACGATTGAAGGTCAAAATTACAGTTTCATTGCAGCTTCAAAGCGTTCTACACGATCACAGACGAGAAATAAGGGTCTTATCTAGAGAAACCATCGCTCATTTTCTAAAAAAAAAAAAAAAAAAAAAAAATTATATACATTTCAACCATAAATGCTCATCTTGAACTAGCTCTCTTCTTCTTCTCTATTAGAATTGCGGCAGTGTAGACACTGCTAAGTGTATTACTGCCCTCCACAGGTCAAAGTTTGAACTAATTGTTATATACTTGCACTAGCATTTTGTATATGACAATTTAGTTCAAACTTCTTTGACCTGTGGAGGGCAGTAATACACTTAGCAGCGTCTACATTGCCAGAATTCTAATAAAGAAGAAGATGATGAGTGATGGTTTCTCTAGATAAGACCCTTATTTCTCGTCTGTGATCGTGTAGAACGCTTTGAAGCTGCTCTGAAACTGTAATTTTGACCTTCAACCGTTTGGAGGCCATTGGTGTCTACTATATGGAGAAAAATCCTAGAATGTTTTCATCAAAAACCTTCATTTCTTTTCAACTGAAGAAAGAAAGACATGAACATCTTGGATGACATGGGGGTGAGTAAATTATCAGGACATTTTAATTTGAAAGTGAACTTATCCTTTAAAATACACTATTTTTATTTATTCTTTTCAGTACTGAATGAAATGTGTTTATTCTCTGACTACATAATTAGGTTGACTGGCTTTTGGAACAGTCTTCGTTTGGGAAGTGCGCCAGTGACGCCTTAAAATATTGCCTCACTAGTTTTTGGAACAGAGCATCTGTCTCTCGCTCTTTTTCTGTCAGACTCCTCTTGTGAGAAGCTGAGGTTACTGCACAGTTGTGAGGATTAGGCTCTCTGAGATACATCAAGGACTGAAAACATTAGAGGAGTTTGATTAATTCAACTGTTTTTTCTTCTTCTGCCATCTGGAGCAAGTTGGAAAAGTGTTGCAGATATGTACTCTAACTATGAGTGTGTCCAATTTATGAAGTGCTGAGGCAAACCAAAGCCTATAGGAGTGGAGTATTTCGTCATTTGATATAGGTCATAAACCGTCCACTTGATCATTACCTTTCTACCTTTACCTTTCCTTACCTATACCACTCAAAAGTTTGTGATCATTGTGATTAAAAAGTAAATAATGTTTTGTTTTCAGAAAGGAAGCATTAAATTGATCAAAAGTGACAGTAAAGATATGTATAATTTTACAAATGAATGCAAATAAAAACTTTCTGAAAACAAATATTAGTTTTCACAATGTTTCTTGAGCACCAAATCAGCATATTAGAATGATTTCTGAAGGATCATGTAACAGTTATCTAATATTTCATACCATTACTGTATTTTTTATCAAATAAATGCAGCATGGTGGGCATAAGATACTTCTTTCTAAGACATTAATTAATCTTATAGACCTCAAACTTTATATATACAGTGGGTACGGAAAGTATTCAGACCCCCTTAAAAACCCCTTGCTAAAATCATTTAAGTTCATTTTTTTTCCTCATTAATGTACACACAAAACCCCATATTGACAGAAAAACACTGAATTGTTGACATTTTTGCAGATTTATTAAAAAAGAAAAACTGAAATATCACATGGTCCTAAGTATTCAGATCCTTTGCTGTGGCACTCATATATTTAACTCAGGTCCTGTCCATTTCTTCTGAACATCCTTGAGATGGTTCTATGCCTTCATTTGAGTCCAGCTGTGTTTGATTATACTGATTGGACTTGATTAGGAAAGCCACACACCTGTCTATATAAGACCTTACAGCTCACAGTGCATGTCAGAGCAAATGAGAATCATGAGGTCAAAGGAACTGCCTGAAGAGCTCAGAGACAGAATTGTGGCAAGGCACAGATCTGGCCAAGGTTACAAAAAAATTTCTGCTGCACTTAAGGTTCCTAAGAGCACAGTGGCCTCCATAATCCTTAAATGGAAGACGTTTGGGACGACCAGAACCCTTCCTAGAGCTGGCCGTCCGCCCAAACTGAGCTATTGGGGGAGAAGAGCCTTGGTGAGAGAGGTAAAGAAGAACCCAAAGATCACTGTGGCTGAGCTCCAGAGATGCAGTCGGGAGATGGGAGAAAGTTGTAGAAAGTCAACCATCACTGCAGCCCTCAACCAGTCGGGCTTTATGGCAGAGTGGCCCGACGGAAGCCTCTCCTCAGTGCAAGACACATGAAAGCCCGCATGGAGTTTGCTAAAAAACACCTGAAGGACTCCAAGATGGTGAGAAATAAGATTCTCTGGTCTGATGAGACCAAGATAGAACTTTTTGGCCTTAATTCTAAGCAGTATGTGTGGGGAAAACCAGGCACTGCTCATCACCTGTCCAATACAGTCCCAACAGTGAAGCATGGTGGTAGCAGCATCATGCTGTGGGGGTGTTTTTCAGCTGCAGGGACAGGACGACTGGTTGCAATCGAGGGAAAGATGAATGCGGCCAAGTACAGGGATATCCTGGACGAAAACCTTCTCCAGAGTGCTCAGGACCTCAGACTGGGCCGAAGGTTTACCTTCCAACAAGACAATGACCCTAAGCACACAGCTAAAATAATGAAGGAGTGGCTTCACAACAACTCCGTGGCTGTTCTTGAATGGCCCAGCCAGAGCCCTGACTTAAACCCAATTGAGCATCTCTGGAGAGACCTAAAATGGCTGTCCACCAACGTTTACCATCCAACCTGACAGAACTGGAGAGGATCTGCAAGGAGGAATGACAGAGGATCCCCAAATCCAGGTGTGAAAAACTTGTTGCATCTTTCCCAAAAAGACTCATGGCTGTATTAGATCAAAAGGGTGCTTCTACTAAATACTGAGCAAAGGGTCTGAATACTTAGGACCATGTGATATTTAAATTTTTCTTTTTTAATAAATCTGCAAAAATGTCAACAATTCTGTGTGTGTATATATATATATATATATATATATATATATATATATATATATATATATATTCTCATATTGATCAACATAGTCCTTATCTTTCATCTCCTCTACCCACTTCTGTTTCTTTTTCACTGTTGTTTTTTTTTTCTTCTTCTTCACATGGTCACAAACACGTGCCTGGGTTCAAACTTGGGTGCACATTTGTTTATAGTTCCTTTCAGAACCACAGCTGAAATCTAAACAGAATTATTCATTCCCCTTTGGGTTCTCAAAGCATTACATGCATGAGCTCCAGTCTATATCGGCAGTGACAGATGCAGGCGAAGTAATTTGCGGCAGTGCACATGGTGGAAAGTGAGAGGGAGTGAGAAATGCTCAAAAAAATGTGATTGATCGGTTCATATTTTCAAAATCATTCATTTTTGACTTTACTGCAAAACCTCTCAAATAAAAATTAATCAAGCTGCAAATTTCACTGAGCTTGTCCAGTGAAATATGTTAAGCCTGAAGTATGATAAAACTTCTTCTTCTACCCAACCCTGTAACCTGGTATAATGTTATACAAATCATGCTGCAGTCATTCTGAGTCTTATTATCATAATAGCTCTAGATTTTATTTTAAAATGCAAAAACTGAAGACAGGTGATGCACACTTTTAGGAAACAACCTTGTTATAAAAACACACCTGAGTACCAAATGGGAACAGACTGTGTTCTTACTTCCCACAGAATGAGATGGAAACAGCATTACGCCTCATGTACTAACTGCAAATGTGTTTTAGGGACACATAATTTCCCCATTTTGTAAATCATCAAAACAAATTTCAGCTGAAATCTAAATACTCAATAAACCTTCATATTTCCTAGATTAGACCCAACAACAAGGTATAGATATGATCTGTCCCATCATTCAGGAGTTGTAGAAATGATTCAAAAATCACTTTAAAAGTGATTTAATGAGATAGTTCACCCTAAAATAAAACCACCATATCCCCATACTGATTGGCTTCATCACTCTCCTCTCCACCAATAAGCTGGTGTGTGATGGGCGTTCTGGCGCAATATGGCTGCCATTGCATCATCCAGGTGGATGCTGCACATTGGTGGTGGTTGAGGAGATTCTCCCTTCCATATGTAAAGCACTTTGAGTACCCAGAAAAGCGCTATATAAATGTAACAAATTATTATTATTATTATATACTCACCATCCTGTCATTTCAAACCAGTATGACTTACTTTCTTCTGTGGAACACACAAGAAGATATTTCAAAAACTAAGAGTATTTTCTTTCCATTTTTAATGAAAGTCAGTTGAGTCGAGCGTTGTTGAAATATCATCTTTTGGCACTGTTTACACCTGGTATTAAGATGCGTTTTGGTCGATCGGATCACAAGTGGACGACTCTACATACAAGTGTAAACAGGGTCTAAAACGTTTTGAGCTTGTCTACTTTCGACCACTTCCAGAGGTCACATTAGACCGGATTGCTTTGGTAGTGTAGATGCTCATGGGGTCGAATGTGTTTATACAGCCACAAAAGACCGCCTACTCTCCGCCTACTGACCTAACGCAAAAACATTATGGAAAGCAAGCTAGCCAGACAGGATTTAAACTTTGTTGGCTGAAGACCTAAATTTGATTTGAAGAAGAAAAGCCAAGCACAATGTTCTCTCACCATTCCTGATTTCTAACATGCATTCACAGCGTTAGACGTGGTTTTGCGGCTATCATAACAGAAACAAAAGATGATGCTCTCTGTGTGTTTTTCCGTCAACTCTGATTGCGTTCATATGTAAATTGCATGAACGTATTTCGTCCATTAGATCGAAAGAACTGAAAAAAAACCATATATTTACCTGCCCACATAGACCCTCCCTTCCAAGAAATCAGGACAGAAGTGGTTGAAAGTGGACAAAAGAGACTGATTAAAACAGCAGGTGTAAACGGGAATGTGTCTCCCTTGTCTACTTGTGATCCGATCAACCAAAACGCATCTTAATACCAGATGTAAACAGGGCCTCTGTGTTCAGCAGAAGAAAAAAAGTAAAAGGTTTGGAATTACATGAAGATGAGTGAATTATTTTTGAGGGAACTATCCCTTTAAGTGTGTTTGTTAACAAATACTTTGGCAACATCTTTTGTTTAACATAGCAATGAGATTTCTAAAACTCTTGAATTCTGAATGAGAGACATGGAAAGAGATAAAAGGAAAGAGTTGAAACAAGGCAATCAATTCTCTTTTTACACATGCACTGTTTTTCTTCTACTTTAATCTATTCTCATTTTGGATATGCATGTGCGTGTGCACATTGTGCATGTACGCTCCGTGACACATGTGGTGGTATTTCTCTCCAGTCACGTTCACTTGGCACACTCCGCGCTTTATTAAATGTACAGTGGGGTCTTATTGAATTAGCCGGGCTCATTTAGAAGTACTTTGTCGTGTATATATGTGACTCTGCAATCAGTCAGCTTTTCAATTCAACATCACTCATACATGATTAAACCCTAATAACAGTTTTTATTTGAAATAAAGCTGAACTCAAGAATGTACATCGGTGAAGCATTTACTATGCAGCTTGTTCCTCTTTGTTTTACAGACTGTCAACCATTTCCCTAAGAAATAGTTTAATCCAGAACAAGGCGGTTAAGCAAGAACACTCTCTCTCAACATTGATTTGGCTAAGTGATAATTTATATCAATTTGTCAAGGCTTTGTCTTGTTTGTTGCAGGAGGCAGGCTAAAGTGACTAACCAGTTCAGGGACAGCAGTGTTATTGTTGTACTTGGTATATGTATCAGTATCAGCCCTGAAGCTCAGCTCTTAACCGAATCCTCTTATCGAACAGAACTTTTAGGGTTCAGCTGCACATGTTATTGTATTAAAGATTTACACATGACCAGCAGCGACTGAAATGTTGGCTGTGTACTTATGTTTCATGTTCAGTGAAATAAAATCTGAGCATGGAATTGATTTTGTAAGGAACTTTTTTTGAATAAAGAAAATTTTGGTAAAGCACTATTGATAGAAATAGCAAAGAGAATTGAATTGGCAGTATGGAACCAAAGCTTGATTATTCTTGGAAACCAGTGTTATGGGTAACACATTACAAGTAACGTGATTATTATGTATTCAAATTACTTTCTTTCAAGTAATGAGTAAAGTAATGGAATACTTTTAAATTTACAAGAAAATATCTGACTTACTTTTTCAAATAAGTAATGCAAGTTACATTTTTTAAGGGGTCTCAACGCAAGCCATTGGACCCTATCCTACACCCGGCGAAATGCGGCGCCAGGCGTGACGCAAGTGTTTTTTGCTAGTTTCAGCCCGACGCAGCTATCATTTTCATGTCCTGCGCCACATAGTTTAAATAACAAATGCATTTGCGCCCATTTCTGCGCCCATGAGTGTGCTGGTCTGAAAACGAGGTGTGTTAGGGTGACCACCAACAAACAAACCAAATGTGGGACGATTAGTAAGTTTGTGTGGGACAATGTGGGACATATTACCAACACTAAAACACAACCTGAAGCTGTTATATAATGTCTATCTAACTTAATAACAACATTTGTAATCTTCCTTTCAGCTGATAAAAAATACTTTGTTCTTTAGTCCCTTCCAGAAAACACCATTACATCACACTATAACAAAACATGTCTTTATTTTACATGTAATTTAAATTAAACATCACTGACCCTAAATGCAGCAGGCATCATGTAGATAACTATTTTTAGGTGACCAGATTTCTGAAATGGAAACTGGGGACATTTCCTATTCGAGTGATCAAAATATCACCAAAATCTAAGTTGTTATTATCTATTTAAAAACAGGGACAATACATTTTTGAATGTTTTTGTTTTTAATTGTTGTGGGTTCCTTATAGGCTATTATTACATTAATAATTATGATTTAGTTTTATTATTAGGACTTTTGCTCTGGTCTAAATACAATTCACCAAAAAAAAACTTTTACACGATTAATAGTAACCTGTAAAAGCAGTTCAAAACAATATGTCTGTTATAACATTAGTGTGACTTTACAAAAGCACATTACATTACAAAAATAAAACATAAATATAAGAAGATAAATATTTTACAGCATTTAACATATTTTTTAACATTATTGAATTTAATATTTTCATTTTCACAAGCTGTTTTAGCTGTATACAGTCATTACAACGGTTTTAACTATTTTTAACTATTATTCTGCATTTTAGACTCATTTTAAGCACAAATTACGTGTATTATTTTATTTTATATTTATTCATATCTGAGTGTACCTTCACCACGTAGTTAAGACTTGTGTGTGGAAATTGCTGCGTTGTGACGGAACTTATGTGGACGTTTAAAATTGTGCAAATCTCGCACCCTGTTGAGGCCTTGTTATAAAACATACAAACAGTATGAATAGTTAGTATGTTACTAACCTTGAAATTGATAACGATGTTTATTATGATATTTGACGATAATGGCGTTTTGCTCTGTTCCAGATCCAGATTACGTTCCTCAGGAAGTAGCGGCGCGCGCGCGACCAAGTGTAGCTGCACAGCCCCCTCTGTTGGAGAACATGATCACTACACAATTTCTCCAGCAGGCTGCTGTATGCTCGTCGGTCTTTTTGCAATCATGCGGGTTGGTTTGAACGAGCTGTAAAACGGGGACATTTCAGGTGACAGAACATCAAAAACCGGTCTGGTCACCCTATTTTTGAAACAGTTTTGACCAAGTCCAACTCCGCTCTACATTTGGATTGACAGCGTCACATCCTAGTGACCATGTTTACTCCTTTCTTTTCAACCATTGGATTGGATTTAAAAAACGGCTGTTGGGATGTTACTTCTGTCGAAGCGCTGGTAGGTGAAAAACTACGCAGCAAAAATAATAAGTTTAATGCTTTCTTAAAAAGTCAAAATAACACAAGCACGCGTTTTCTAAATATTATAATTAAAAACCAACAAACTGAGGAAAATGTGGGACATTTTCTCAATATGCGACGTGCGAGACAAGGAGTCAAAATGCTGTGCGGTACAACGCAAAGCGGGACGGGTGGTCACCCGTTCAGGCGCATTGCTATTTTGAGGCAACTGAAATAGACAAATAATAATAATAATAATATTGCGCCATTGACTTTAGACCTGGTTTCAGTTGGTCAATGGTGCAATATATTTTTTTGTTAATTTAAGGGCGCATTAGTAATATGCACCTATAGGCGGGTGCACAACGTGTGTACACTCTGCTTATTACACATGCAGCAGCACACAAACATGCCAAATATTAAAAATAAAAGGATTACAATGTAAAAGATTATTATTGTGTGCATAAAGATGGTGGAGTCCGGCTTGTTCCGTAGATGGTCTGTTTCCTCGCTAGAGAAGTGTTCAGTTTTTCTGCTTACAAATTCCGCCATGGCGTGAATGGGAGATGAGACTCTGATTTAGACCATGCGCTGGGCGCGCCAACCATTTTTCCTGTCGTTAAACTAGCAAAAGTGGATTCGGATATACCCTAAGCACACTTGCACCGTGCGCCTTAAACCATGCGCTTAGATTGTTAAAATAGGGCCCCTAGTCAGACCACTGCTGAAGTCACATGGTACATGTTACTTTTCTTAGTGCTGGTAGGGATGAGCCGGAGCAATCACAGTCATTTGAGATGACAGGATATGGCATTTTCTTTAATCCTTACCTTGAAATTGCTGCTCCAGACGCCCATTAGTATTTAAACAAGTTTACCTTTTTTTTTGGGGGGGGGGGGGGGGGGGGTACAAATGTCCAAGACAAATAATGTGGCCCAATGGAGAATTTGGTTTTAAAGGCAGCTTAGCATCCCCTTGAGAAAGACCCCTTTGTTTCTGATAGGGAACAGTTATTAGCCGACAACATTTGCCACACAATGGCATTATCATATAATCTTGACAGTCACATTGTATTGAATAGAAAAATCGTATATAGTTTCATGCAGGCTTTGAGCTTGTGTTGAATCTTATGCTTGAGGCTCTCCATTACAGAAAGTAAGCCAACCCCATTTTTTTCCATTACATGAGCATGTGATCTATGAAATAAAATAAAAGGAGATGATTCTATATCAGGCCTCTATTTCTGAGATGTCGTATAAAAATAATCTGTGATTTATTGCTACATCATAAGTTTAGTTCTGGTTTGGAATGAGAGGGTTGACATCCTCATTCTCAGCACAGTTCACTATGTCTGTCTCCTCACAGCTATAGCAAAGATAATATCAAGATGGTGTGGGATTATAGGATAGGTCATACTGGATTGATTGAGTGTCATAAATGGGACCTCAATCAATAACACAGGCTTTCTGAGTGCCATATCACATGGATCAATTTGCTTTATTCCATTTGTGTGTGGGGTGGGGGGGGGGGGGTCGACACAGGCATGACTTCACTCTCTCCTGAGACTATATGTTATATGTTGAAATGAAAAGCAAAAGAGAATTAATAACCAGCCCAGCCTGCAAAGTCTACATCTCCTACACTTCTGTTCACCCTGGATCCCAGTGAGGGATTCACAAACTCTCTAAAAACCTCATGGATAAAGACGATCAGGATGACATCTTCTACATTCAATCAACTTGATGAGTAGATTCACATCCCAGAGTCAGTTTAAGTAAGAAATACTTTTCTTGTGTACAAGACAGAAACCTAGATTTACAAAGAACATTTGAGTGGTTTATTTTACCATCAATATTTTTGTAGCTATCAGTGTATGTACCAGAAAATGTCATTGCTTGGGATCGTCATAGTGCTTTATTGTAGCTATATTGAAAGATAAGAAGATCTATATTTAGCAATAAATAAGTTGTGAAGGAGAAAGAAGGTTTATGCAATCGTAAATCAGGAACTGTGCTGAAATCAGAAAGTGCTTTTAAGGAATTATCATAAAAAAAAGTATATACCAAGTGTGCCACACAAGCCCTGAAAAGTGAAGCCAAAGCATTTTGATCGCCCCCTAGTGGCTGGCTGCAGTATAGGTCTTAACCCCCACCCTCTTCATGTAATCGAATGGGAAAATCCAATTAAATTTCAAAAATATGTTTTTTTCCCCAAAGATGGTTTCTGTCTTTTTAGGTAGTTGAAGTGTTAATTTTTCCAATAAGTTTGGTTTTTATTTTTAGTTTAGTTTTTTGATGCAATAAAAACGGGTTGTAACATCATAATTGACAGCTGTGCTTGCGATTGAGTCTGCTGGAGCAGGAGTATGGACAGGACCTTGATGCCGAAGCTCCACCTCAGGTTCACTACTGCATAGACTCGGGCTCCAAACGACGTAATCGGCAATGACCGTTACTGGGATATTTTTGCTTCATTTTTCTACAGTGGAAGGAAGCAGAGATGCGCTGTCCATCTTTTTTTACAGTCTATGGTATACACTCACCCTCATGTTTCCAAATGATATGAACGATATGTTTAGCTGGATGTTCACCCTGCTTTTCTGTCAAGTTCCAGAAATGTTGTCCAACCGATTTGTGAGAGGTATAGACCAAATTTTCAATATGCTCAAATTTTTTTGCAGTTGGCTATCAGACATGAAACCAATGACACTGATGTCAAATCTTGTTTTAAAATACTTAAATGCAAATGAGATTTGCATTTTTATCAATGAATAATGGCTTAAAGGGATAGTTTACCCAAAAATGAAAATTATCCCATGATTTACTCACCCCCAAGCCATCCTAGGTGTATATGACTATCCTCTTTCATACGAACACAATCGGAGATATATTATAAATATCCTGGCTTTATAATGCTTGGAAGAGCCAGGATATTTTTAAAATATACCTCCGATTGTGTTAGTCTGAAAGAAGATAGTCATATACACCTAGGATGGCTTGAGGGTAAGTAAATCGTCGATAATTTTCAGTTTTGGGTGAACTATCCCTTTCAATTTTAGTCTGTTTTTCACATAAAACTATTGTATGGCTTCATAAGACTTGGAATATAGTGCACATGCTGTATTTTGTGGTGGTGGTGAAGGGGAGGGGGGTGGTTGTGCAGTTTTGGAGCTTGACAGCTTGGTCACCATTCATTATATGGCAAAAAGCATTTGTGTTGAACAAAAGAAATAGTCATACTGGTTTGCAAAGGCATGAGGGTAAGGAAAATTATGACAGTTTTCATTTTTGTGTGAACTTTCCTGAGAATTGTTCCTCAGCTGTCCATCAAAGCAAGGAAATGTGCCATTAATGAAAAAGACTGAAGAAAAAGCACAAAGGGACGTTAAAGTAAAAGATGTTGAGATGGAGAGTAAATGCTGATCCTTGTTAACTGCAACGCATCCTTATCATCCGCACGGCTGGCACGCTAAACTAAATGAAGCAGAAGGAAGAAACCCGAGAAGAAGAGCATGCTGTGGTAATGCGCTTACAAAGGAGCGAAATAAATGGGGCCCAGTAACAGGCTCAAACTTAACAGCCTGTGGAGAGCAGATGGTCTTTGTGCTTTCGCCTACAGCACTCTGAACTCAAAAAACCGAAGAAGAAAGCAAGAGACAGAAAAACACTTAACAATGCTTGCAAAGGGCTGTCAGAAACCAAGGCGCAAGGCATGATGCATCAAAGATGACAACTATGGTAGGCTTGTGGTAATTCTCTGTCAAAACCCTGTTGGGGCGTAAGAGAAACATGTGAGGGTGGCCATTTAGATGTGTCACAGCTGGTAATTGCGCGGAGCTTATTGAACACTCAAATCACGCGCTTGCCCGTTTTGAACCTAGAACCAATTCCGCGGTCTCTCTGACTGAATTGCTTGTGCTGAAGTGATGATGTTACAGGGGATCATTTTCAGAGTTTTACAAATTGCCTGGCAACCAGTGATGTTACCAGTTCTTTGTGCCATATAGATTTTTTCTGAACTGCAGTGCATTGAGCGAACCTTACAGAGTATGTTGACCACCCTGATTGAAGATAATGAACCAAACCTGTGGAAAAGAGAAAACCACAGGGATCTGGCCATTAATGGGACCAAAGCTGTGACCGTCTTTACCGATTCAGTCTGTCCTTAGGAATGAGCTGTCAAATAAGTGCTGGAATTAAGATCTACTTGCTGCACACACAGGGCAGGAACTGTGCTCTCAATCATAATATGGAGCTCTTTGTCTCTGGATCTTTGTGCTGCTATTTGTGTCTCCTCTCAGGTGCATGTGAGTCCTGTAGCTTTTCTCACTTAAACCTGTCGAGATCAAGCTCTGGGCTCTTCACCCGTGATGCCTGAATCTAAAAATTGACATTAGAACGTGTCGCTGTTCATTACACCGGCTGGCAGTGAATTGCTCTGTCTTTTTACTCAGTAGGTTACTGAGCCGAACAATACCATAAAGAGTAAGCAAAGTAAAAGGCAAGGGCAGAGACAGTATGGGGGAGAAGATTGAGCAATCCTAGAAAGAATCAAAGGGCAGGTGAACGTTTACATGGTATTTATTCCATAAAGTATTAACCGATGGTAGTGAGCTACAATGATTCATGTTTAGTTGTATAGAAAAGTTATTTGGCATAGACCCCATCCTTAGTCCAAATCCTGGGGATTCAAATCCGGCTGATCCTGCCTGAAGATGAAGGCAGGGGCGGAGCCTACCCCAATGGATGGACAGGGCCAACCTGGTGGTGGTGGGGAGGATGGAGGGGAATGTCAACTTCATCAACTGTGAACGAGAAACAGATAATTCAGTGCTTATATACTCCAGGTGTCATTATTGTGATTGGCCAGACCTATTATTATTAATGAATGACGTAGAACCTACCTATACTAAAGCTCATTCTGTGGATTTGGCCATTCACGTATTCCATAACAAAATGTCTTAAGCAGCTTTTAGCTCAAAGGAACACTATATCTACAATGGTAACTTTAAATAACATATTATTGAAAGAAATATTAAAAATTAGGCGGAGTGTGTGTAAGGCTGGAGAAGGCTTACCTTCCCCTGGCACGGACTTGAGACTAGTGTGAAATTCTGCTTCTGATTGCTTTTAGAGGGAAAAGCTGCACATTACTACTGATATAGGATCAGTTTTCACCGTCATATTAGTATATTGGCGAAACATATTTGGCAAATGATTCAGTGAGTATCTGTGTTTGCACTCTGAAGAACGACAAGGCTTGACAACATGTTTTTGCAGCGTTAAGCAATGTAGCCAATCACAAACATATCTGTTGATTTCTTGAACGCAATGATCAGTCAGAGCTGTTTAAGTTAGCACTGAACAAAAACTCTGGCATTTTGAGCAGTGAGTAGATTCTGAGTTCTGCACACTGGCAAATATCCCCTCATTATAACAAACAATTATGTAAATAAGAGATTCATTGTGCAGTCAGTTTAATTTACTGTTACGTAACAGTCGGGATCATTAATATGTACGCCCCCAATATTTGCATATGCCAGCCCATGTTCAAGGCATTACACAAAGGCAGCCAGTATTAATGTCTGGACCAGCACAGCTGAATCATCAGACTAGGTAAGCAAGCAAGGACAATAGTGAAAAATGGCAGATGGAGCAATAATAACTGACACGATCATTGATATCATGATATTTTTAGTGATGTTTGTAAATTGTCTTTCTAAATGTTTCGTTAGCATGTTGCTAATGTACTGTTAAATGTGGTTAAAGTTACCATCGTTTATTACTGTATTCACGGAGACAAGACTGTCGTTATTTTCATTTTTTTAAACACTTGCAATCTGTATAATTCATAAACACAACTTCATTCTTTATAAATCTCTCCAACAGTGTGTAATGTTAGCTTTAGCCACGGAGCACTATCAAACTCGTTCAGAATCAAATGTAAACATCCAAATAAATACCATACTTACGCAATTAGACATGTTGCCTGACGAACACTTTGTAAAGATCCATTTTGAGGGTTATATTAGCTGTGTGAACTTTGTTTATGGTGTTTAAGGCAAGCGCGAGCTCTTGGGGCGTGGAGCACGAGATTTAAAGGGGCCGCGTACCCTGAATCGGCGCATTTATAATGATAATGCAGTTAAAAAAATTTATTTAAAAAAACTATGGGGTATTTTGAGCTGAAACTTCACAGACACATTCAGGGGACACTTAAGACTTATATTACATCTTTTGAAAACATGTTCTTCGGCACCTTTAACAAATAATTTATCAGCAGTATTTATGTTGGGATGTGTAAGTTGTGCAGTGGCAAGTAACTTTAAACTATTTCAAGGAAATCTAATTAAATGTGTTTTTAAATGGAAATAGCATCTCTCTACCCTAGAGTTGGTTCACCCTCCGCCTGTGATCAGAAAATTAATAGTTGATGCGTTATTACACAAAACGGAATTTGAAATATATTTAGGCTAAATTTATAAATGACTAGTATCACCTGAGGTCCCGCCGCCTTCAACTATTTTAATAGTGAGTTACACAGTCTTTGTTACACATCAATATGCTACAGATGTAGGCTACATGTTTTTATTGCTATTTGATATGTATCATTTTTATTATTGTGTTTCAAATAATTTAAAAGCTTTTGTGCCTTGTGTTTGCAAAGTATAAAGGCATAATGCAAAAGGGTTTAGTTTTTGGTGTAGTTTGGTCTGATTAGGATGTACTATCTTGTGTTTTGGTGTTAATATAGAACTTCTATTTCATTAATAATAAATATGGAATGTTATTGTTTTGATGAAAGTCTGTTTCTCAGATCATAATAAATGTGTGACTTTATTTTATCCAATGACATAAACCACAAAACTTCAGCATTTCTCCATAAACTTCTGACTCACATACTGTATATTTTGGAACCGTCACTTATGTCATAGAAATATAATCTTCATGTTTATTGAATTTGTACTTAAAGTGACTTTTTGTTATATTAAATGGTAAGGAATGGACGAGTCAATCAGAGAAACAGAAAATGTGAATAGAGCCAGTGGTCAGAGGTGAAGATGAGTCATTTCTGATAGATGAAGGGGGGGAAAAGGCATTAGGTCAAAGGTCAAAAGAAGAGAACAGAAAGACACAAATGAACAAAGGGCAAACAGAGACGGGAATAACACTGACAGACTAAAGAAACAAACTGAAGGGATAAATAAGAATGAGAACAGAATGTGCTTGCAGTGGTAAAGATGGAGTAAGCAGCAGGTGGTCCTCGTATGCCTTTGTCCTTTTCTGACTAGCCATGTTTGCAGTCGTGGCCTGTGTCAAGTATGATGTTATGTTGGCCAAGGTCTGAGACCTCTTTTATTCAGGAATGATTTCAGACCCAGTCTTTTGTCATCTCTCCCTATTACTCTCTGTCTCCCTCCGTCCGGCACAGCCCTTCAAACAAGCAATTAAAATCGATCCTCTTTATTCTCGCAGAGCTTGCTTTCAAAGATCTGGAGAAGAGAGTCCGCAGGACTGAATTTTCAGTCTGTGGTGGAATGTTATCACTTTATAGTCTTGCCAAACCACTTTAGGCTCTTAGACACCATATTTTTTCAAATGAAAAATTTCCGGTCTTCAAAAAGACGTTACCTAAAAAACACTGGCGGTAGCACGATACTTTGATGATATCAGCTGATATCAGCAATTACCAAATACATTGGTACTGAATGCTTATATTCATGCACTTTGTTATAT
Organism: Megalobrama amblycephala; assembly: GCF_018812025.1. Taxonomy (NCBI): domain Eukaryota; kingdom Metazoa; phylum Chordata; class Actinopteri; order Cypriniformes; family Xenocyprididae; genus Megalobrama; species Megalobrama amblycephala. The sequence goes on from NC_063052.1 coordinate 9,192,953, forward strand.
TACACATTATACACAGTATAGGCTAATATATTGCATATATTTAGCGAAAGAGTTCATTTCTCTTGTGAACTAACAAGCTGTGGACACTGAATGGCTTATCATACTATGTGACTTTGTTTACAAGCTTTTTTATTGGTGTCTTTCAGCAGTTGAAACTCTGATTGAGTGATTACATGAGATATGATAAGTTTCAGTAAGTTGTACTGTATCTTTCAACATACCTTCTGATGTTCATTCATGTTTATTCTGTAACTAATAGTGAAGAAGTAGGGATGATCGCGTTCACTCGTGCTCCGTGCTGCCGTTTGAACTGAGGTGCCAGTGTCTGTTACACCACATCACAAAAGTATCATAACGGCATTTATTGTTTGAATTTCGTGATAAAATGGACAGAATTTGAAAGATGACCCTTTGTTTCTTATCGAAAGTACCATAACGCAGAGCTTATTGTGATTATTGGTGGTTAATGCTGGCTAAAAGTGGTTAGGCTACAATGCATTACCGTGTGTGCCCCCTTCTGGATTGGAGTGGATCACCTGTGACTGACTGTATGCACTGAACCGCGACGCCCATACCGTGACAGTCGGGGCGAATAGGCCTACATACCATTAAACCCCTAGAAAATATATTAATCTAAATTCATCCATCCATTTACCAATCCTCTTGTTGGATGTAGAGTCATGGGGATGCGGGAGCATGGTCAATCATCACAGTAATCTAAATTCAATGGATTGAAATTAATAATCATGGTCACAAAATCAGGGGGAAGTATAACCCGATGATTATGATTTCTGTCACAATCGTATAGTTCACATCTTAAGCAGAAGTAATAAAAAAAAAAAACTACTGATACAAGGTGATTGGCATTAGTATGCAGAACCGAGAGACGGGGGGAATCTTTAATTAAAGATTCAGAATTAATGTTATTTTCCAGAGCTCAGAGGTTCAAAATGTCAGCTTTAAGACTGACCAAGTGTAAATCAAAGTTTTTTGTCTGGTTTACAGTGCACTCATAATGTAACCTGTTACTGACATTTATTTCTAATCTCAGCTCTTTTTATTAGCAAGATCATTGCTATTGTGGTTCAAAGTCACTTGCTGTCCATTTGCCTTGGAAGAAATGATTCCTCTAGAGCAAAGACCATTCAAAAATAAATAAAGAAAATAAAAATAGAATAAACTATCAAGAAATGTTTGTCCTCTGTTTCTGAAGGCATTCGTCCCATGGGTGTCTGTGTCTGGGGAACTGAGGCATTTCTACTGAGTCACTCTATAATGAGACTCCAATGTCTGATCTCCTTTCAAAGTAGCGGCAGATAATCAGGCTGTTTGTAAGCAAATTACAGCACGACAGAGAGCGCTAACAAACATTGCCATAAAAGTGGAGTGCTTTCTCACAATATTCATCGTCATCCAACTCATATAAAGCTGGGTTACTGCCTGTAACTCATAGCAGTCATGATTCAAGATTTCTGTTTGTTTTTCTGTCATTCTCTACACTGTAAAACTCAATAAGTTCAGAATACTCAAAACATTTATTACCTCAAATCATTTAAGTAAACTAACTCATTTTTTTAAAGTTGGTAGAACTTAAAATTTTTGTGACAAGGTGTCTCTCACTAACAATCCCGTCACCAGCATCCCTTTCCCAACTCATCATAATGTTAATTACATACAGTTAATTTACATAAACATCACATTCAGATCTTGGTTAAATGTTACATAGCAAATAACACATGCTATTATAACTATCAGAGAGACTGTCATTACATACTTGCATATATGTAATCAAACAACATATGTGGTCTTAAATGTTTTGCAGCTCATCCTCAACCTAACCACAGGCTCTACTCTTCACCACAGTGGTAACCCTACAAAACTAACATAACAGAACCCCCCTGAATCCCAACATAACACAACATTAAACATTTAACTTATATCTCCATATGTTAATCATGTGCAAAAACACACAAAATAACACTTAATGTCAACAGTTATTTATATGGTCTGATGCAAAGCATGCTGGGAATTAGAAATCTGCTGCAGCTCAACTTAATTATATTAAGTTCAGCTTACTACAATACAATTTTGAGTTCATGCAACTTGTTTCTATTAAGTACAATGAACTTTCATTATTATTTGAGTGAAACAAACTCATTTAATTTAATTAATTTCACTGTTCGGTTTTACAGTGTATATATAACGATCTATCGTTCTGTCTGTCTACTTTTCTAGCTGTCTGTCTGTCTATCTGTCTGTCATTCTCTCTAGCGTTCTTTCGTTCTGTCTGATGTTCTAGCTGTCCATCCATCCATCCATCCATCCATCCATCCATCCATCCATTGCAATATACAAAAAACATTAGAACTTATTAATGAAGTGTGAAACTGTGTTTCTCTCTCTCTCTCTCTCTCTCTCTTCTTTACATGGCCACATGTTTCTTGGAAATCTATATAAATCTTAGTTACCTCATTATGGCGGAATCCAACAAGCTCTGTAATAACATTTCTACATCCCTGCTAGTCACATGAGCACATCTTATTAAATTTAGCAGACTTCTACATCTCTCATTTCTGCATTCATTGTGTGAAGCTGAAACAAACAGTTTCCCATCTGCCTAAAGGTGAAGAGTTGGGCTGTGGCTGACTGCAGGTGTGCTAAAGAGAAAGGTGTTGTGTCTCTGCGCGTTGCTTGCTCATGTGGGCACGACAGCAGGCAACGTTGATCACACAGCTGTGCCTGCCTGTCCCATCAGCCATCACTTTAAGCAGAGTGTCCCCATTCTGCCTCTGCCTCATCTATCAACACACACTATTCGGTAAGGGAAAAAAAAGGCCTTTCATTATTGCTTGATATTGTTGCGCAGGGATGTTGCATTAATTCATGCAATTTGTGTATTGTTCCACACAGCCTCTATGTTGGTGAGCTGAACTCACTGAGAGCTGTCTCTGTGAATAGAGGTAGAGAGGAAGTGGGGTTTTAAAGATGCTTTCTCTTTAATGTCAAGTGGATTTATAAATGTTAGATGGTTTTAATGTGTAATGCAGCTTCCTGGTAGAGGTTTGTTGCATAATGCAATGTTCAGTACACATAAGTAATGTTTGTCTGTTTCTTTTCCACAGCTGGTATGTATTTCTGCCTGTGTGCGTGTATCATGGTTGGGGGAGTTACTTTGAAACTATAGCTTCTGAATCTACAATCTACTCATGATTTGAAGTAGGTAAACAAAAAGATTCTGCCAGATAAAGGATAAAAACAAAAAGTAGTAGTAATGAATTTAATTGAATTGAACTTTCCAACACTACATATTCAGAATGGATAGTTGATAGAGTAGGATGAACTGATTTATTAGAATGAATCAGGCTTTGCAACGCTACATGTGAGAGAGTGAGAGAAATAGTGTGTGTTTGTTTACCTCAGCTGGTTTGGCCGTGAAGTTTCATGTGAAATCAGTGTGACATTAAAAACAGCAATGTAGCGCTTGGTCTTGCTACACCACGAATCATTGAATAAAGTAGCTTGTTACTATGAAAGCTTCTGTACCCTCTTTGAAAGCAGCTGAGCTATTATTGACACTCTACTAAAAAAATGCAGCATCACTTTAGTTACTCCCCAATATTTGAGTATATATACAGTGGAGTCTACAAGTCTGAGACCTATGGAGTCAATAAAGGACACTGTGACGGGGGAAAAAAATGAAATGTGCTGATAAATTGTTGTGCTGATAATATAATTTGAGTGTTAATATTTATTTCCAATAGTGTTCTGTTTTTTCATTTTTTTCAATTTACTGTCACTTTTGATCAATTTAATGTATCCTTGCTGAATAAAAGTATTATTACTTTGGTAGCACTTTATTTTACAGTCATGTTCTCTATGTACATACTATGTAGTTATTGCACTGTAAAAAAATCATTTTCATGATTTGTTATCATAACATTTTTTCTTTTGTCAAATCAACTTAGATAATTAATGTAGTTCAGATAACATAATATTTTGAGTTTCTGTTGATTAAACCAATCGTCTTCATTGTATAAACTCAATTTTTTAAATTTTAATGAACTCAAAAGTTTAAGGCAGCCAGGTAACTTACTTTTTTAAGTTAAACCAACAATTCTTTTTTTACAGTGTATAATAATTGCAGTAACTGGGTAATAACTAGGGTACTAACCCTGAACCTACCCCTAAACCAAACCTTAAATGTTTAGTTCACTTTGAAATGAAAATTAGCCCAAACTTTACTCACCCTCAAGCCAACTTAGGTGTATATGACTTTCTTCTTTCTGATGAACATAACTGCAGAAATATTAAAGGTGCCCTAGAATTAAAATTTGAATTTATCTTGGCATAGTTAAATAACAAGAGTTCAGTACATGGAAATGACATACAGTGAGTAACAGTCGGGATCATTAATATGCACGCCTCCAATATTTGCCAGCCCATGATTGAGGCATTACATAAGGGCAGCCAGTATTAACGTCTGGATCTGTGCACAGCTGAATCATCAGACTAGGTAAGCAAGCAAGGACAATAGCGAAAAATGGCAGATGGAGCAATAATAACTGACATGATCCATGATAACATGATATTTTTAGTGATATTTGTAAACTTTCTAAATGTTTCGTTAGCATGTTGCTAATTTACTGTTAAATGTGGTTAAAGTTACCATCGTTTCTTACTGTATTCACAGAGACAAGAGCCGTCGTTATTTTCATTGTTAAACACTTGCATAATTCATAAACACAACTTCATTCTTTATAAATCTCTCCAACAGTGAAAGACTCAAATTCATTCAGAATCAAATGTAAACATCCAAATAAATACAATAACTCACATAATCCAACGCATGCATGCAGTATGCATGACGAACATCTTGTAAAGATCCATTTTGAGGGTTATATTAGCTGTGTGAACTTTGTTTATGCACTGTTTAAGGCAAGCACGAGCTCCGGGGGCGGACAGCGCGAGCAATTAAAGGGGCAGCAACCTGAATTGGCGCATTTCTAATTATGCCCCAAAATAGGCAGTTAAAAAAATGTATTAAAAAAAAATCTGTGGGGTATTTTGAGCTGAAACTTCACAGACACATTCAGGGGACACATTAGACTTATATTACATCTTGTAAAAAAACGTTCGATGGCACCTTTAATAAATATCCTGATGCATCCGGGCTTTATAATGGCAGTGATAGGGTTCAATGAGTTTGAGCTGAACAAAGTGCTCCCATCCACATCAATCATAAATATGTGCTCCACACCACTCCGGAGTGTTAATAAAGTCCTTCTGAAGCAAAGCAATGCGTTTGTGTAAAAAATATCCATATTTAAACAAGTTATGAAATCAAATATCTAGTTTCTGCCAGACCGCCTTCCGTATACAAGTTGCAAAGAAAGTGTAAACTAGCGTTGCGTCAAGTTTAAGAGGGAAGGCATAGCGTAAGCAAGATTTTTACACTTTCTGCTTACATTGAATACGGAAGGCGGTCTGGCAGAAGCTTGATATTCGACTTCATAACTTGTTTAAATATGGATATTTTTTTACACAAATGCATCGCTTCGCTTCAGAAGGCCTTTATTAACACTCCGGAGCTGTGTGGAGTATACGTTTATGATGGATGGATGTTGATGGAAGCACTTTGTTCAGCTCATACTCATTGAACCCTATCACTGCCATTATAAGGCTTGGATGCGTCAGGATATTTATTAACATTGCTCTGATTGTCTTCTTCAGAAAGAAGAAAGTCATATACACCTAGGGTGGCTTGAGGGTGAGTAAAGACTGGGCTAATTTTCATTTCAAAGTGAACTAATCTTTTAACCCATGTAGTTACCTTATATTACCTAGTACTTTCTTAGGTAAGTACACTTTAAGTATGCATAAGTGCACAAACTGTAAAATAAAGTGCAACCATTATTATTATTATTTTTTAAATAATCTTACTGACCCACACATTTTTGAACAGTAGTTTATATAGTGAAGTCTACAAGCCTGAGACTACATAAAAATTTGTAATTATAAGTAAGCTGAAAAATGTAGGATTTTGTAAAATTGATGCACACTAAGAGATCAAGTGCTGAAGTCATTAAAAAAATAATACTAAGACATTCTGAAATTCACCAGTCATTAAATACTGATAATTTATTTTTTTATGTAAAAATCTGTTAATTTGGAAAAAGAAATAGCATTTCCACAAGTGGTCTCAGACTTTTGGACCCCACTGTGCAATAAAACATGGAAAAGGTAGCATCTGCAGTGCATTTACACATGGTTACTCTGGGATTTTGGGGCCCCTTGTTCTTTTTGGCATCACTCTCACTCCCCATCTAATTGCCCATTTCCTCCTATCACACTCCATTTGAACTTCTCCTTTTAACTGTCTCTGTAGTATTCCTTGTCCTCCCAGTATGGCAGCTCACCTGTGACACACACACACACACACACACACACACACATGCACCTGTTTCACTTTCTCCCCATTTATTCTGCATGTGAGTAATGCAGCCCACTTAATGTAGTGGCTGTACTCAACCTGCACTGCATTTGCAGCTGTTAAAATGACAGGCAGGCTCCCGTGACTCCAGATGCTCTCCTTTCTGGAAAAAAAGGCGGGTTATGAAGGAGAAAGAAAATGACAGCACAGCTACTCGATGCCGAGAGGCTGACAAAGAACGATGGAATGACGAATGACAAAATAGGCAGAGAAAGAAAGAATGAGAAGAAAAGAGCAAGAAAAAGCCTAGCATATCCATTACTATAACGATTACTTGCGGGCAGGAGTGTGCTTTCTCTGAAAAGCATATATCTAGCTCAGAAAAGACAATTAATAATTACAGGGCGTCTCATTATAGGGCCACATGAAACAAACTGTGACCTACTTCTGGGATTGCTGGCATGCAGGGGATGATGGGATTGATGAGAATGATTTTTTCCTCAGCAGCGAATACCGTCACCTTCACCTTTTGATCTTTATGAAATGCCATATAGCTGGAGATGAGCTGCTGGATGGCGATGTGTGCTGAAGTAGATTGACACACTTGAGTATGCACTCTTGAGAGGCAGAGGATAGTTTCTCCTATCTGTCAAATTATATAGATCTCAGACCTAAAGCATATGCTGAAAACAGATGTAGGCCTCTTACTCTTTCCACCTTACCTGCTCTGTGGCATTCACATGTACGCATGCTTCTCATTGCATCAGGGAAATTAGGTTGAGTCGGTTAGATATCACCTTAAAATTGCTTCAAATCCTGAGTGGCTTCTCAACTGGACACCATGTAGCCTTTTTCTCTGAAGCTTGGTGCATCTTTGTCAAACATTAAAGGCTCTGATAAGCAAAATCGAAGAACAAACTGGTGTGATACCATATCGAGCGAAAAATAAAGTTCATGTGGAGTTTGAAACAGCTTGCCAAAGTGAACTTTCTGGTAAACTACTTTCTGGTCTGTGGCGATTACATAATGGATATGTGTGCTTTTATGCTCTCTTGTTCATTGCTTCTGTTCAGTCCGTTAAGATCAGACCTGAGTTAAAGGGATAGTTCACCCAAAAATGAAAATTTGATGTTTATCTGCTTACCCCCAGCGCATCCAAGATGTAGGTGTCTTTGTTTCTTCAGTAGAACACAATTGATGATTTTTAACTGCAACCGCTGCCGTCTGTCAGTGGTATAATGCAAGTCAGCGGGAACTTGGACTATAAGTAAGTAAATAAGTAAATAAAACACGACAGACAAATCCAAATTAAACCCTGTGGCTCGTGACAACACATTGATGTCCTAAGACACGAAACGATCGGTTTGTGCGAGAAACCGAACAGTATTTATATAATTTTTTTACCTCTAATACACCACTATGTCCAATGGCATTCATCACTCGATTCGTGAGGTCTGATGCACTGGCTGTTATTTTTAATCGAACCAGACATAGGCGTTTTATCCAAGCTTTAATGGCAAGGAATAATAAATTGTGGCATTCCTTGATAAATTGTGGCATTTCTTTGTTGTTTAGAATCCAGTATTCCTGTCATTCTTTTGTCTTTTATGAGTTTAATAAAGAACTCTGTCTTGTCTTCTGTCCAAACGTCTTTTTAAAGAATGATCGACTTTCAACGTATGCCAGGTGACCTGTAAATTGCAGTTTTGTGAAATATTCCTTTTATGAATTGCCTGAAAAACCACCTCATGCAATCGTAAAAACTTTTTCGCGATATATGGGAGTTTTTGTGAAATTGATGTGTTTACATTGGGTGTATTTTCAATTCGCAATTTCAATTTGCGCAATTTAAAGGGTAATGGAAATGCAGCTATTGAGACGTGTCAGGATGTTCACTAGTATACTGCTGGTCAGGTATTTCTTTTTACCCCTAAGGGAAGAACGAAAAATAACTTTTCCGTGAGTACTATATATCAGGTCCTTGAGGGTATTTATGTAGACATGTTCAGTAGTCTCAGATTTACTGGGTTAGAAGAACAATTAAAGGATTAGTTCACCTCAGAATTAAAATTTCCTGATAATTTACTCACCCCCATGTCATCCAAGATGTTTATGTCTTTCTTTCTTCAGTCGAAAAGAAATTAACCCTTAAATGCATACCTCGGGTCTTTAGTGACCCGGGACATCATTCACTACCCTCCTCCTCGTTCATTTTTTAAAGTTAGACATCAACCTTCTTGGTATTCCTCAATCAATTTATTATAAAGAATATAACAAGAAAAAAATCATAAAATTATAAAAGAATGCCTATTTTTGCGTTCATTTTGTGTAAAAATCGCATAGGGTCGCAAACGACCCGAGGTGTGTATGAGTGTACATATATTTTTTCTGCACAACAATAATTGAATCTTAGATGACAGAAAAAGTGCAATTCACCTTTATTCCACAAGGTGGCAATGTCTGATACACAATGCTGAAGTGACGACTCATTCAGACAGAAAACGAAATAAGAAAAACATGAAATGGCTCAGCGATTTACTGCAGAGCAAGTACTGAACGCAATCAAATATGACTGTTACTGTCACTGGATGGATCTGGTGAAACTGTTAGCGATCAAAATATTGATTTTGAAGATGTTGAAAATTATATCGTTTTGAGAATACGTTTGAGATCGCGAATGGGCTCATATTCGTGACCTCAAACATAAAAATAGCCTATTTGTTGCTGAATTTACTGGGAAATGAGCCCTGAGGAGGACAGTGGTGGTGATGGCATAAAACGGAGCCCTTTCAAGCTCCAAAAGGTAACAAAATATGCTTTATTTTATTCTTCTGTTACTCAAATATCAGAGGAGTTTTATATTATCGCGACAGGTAGAGATCCTTCCATGTTAGATATTGATCCGGAATATGTAAGAATGATTGGTGAAACAATCATCAGTCATGCATTTAAGGGTTAAGGTTTTTGAGGAAAACATTTCAGGATTTTTCTCCATATAGTGGACTTAAACGGCTACCAACGGGTTGAAGGTCCAAATGTCAGTTTCAGTGCAGCTTCAAAGGGCTCTACACGATTCCAGCTGAGGAATAAGGGTCTTATCTAGTGAAACAATGTCATTTTTTAAAATAAATAAATAAATGAATAAAATTATGTACTTTTTAACCTGCTTCAACCCATTGGTAATCGTTGAAGTCCACTATATGGAGAAAAAATCCTGGAATGTTTTCCTCAAAAACCATAATTTCTAACATCTTGGATAACATGGGGGTGAGTAAATTATCTGGAAATTTTAATTCTGAAATGAATTAATCCTTTAAGGCTCATTCACACCAAGAACAATACTATAAATATAACAATAACAATATTAGAGTCCACACCAGTGGACAATATTGCTTTATTTATTTTAATTGCAAATGCAGTGATGTTGTCTGCCATTTTAAATGATCGTTTTTAAAGAAAAACATACAATAGGTCAAATGTTGTTCGATTTTCATTGCATGGACAAAAACATAAAACAAAAGTGTTCTACAGAAGAAAATTCAGGTTTGTAACAACATGAGGGTGAGATGATGACAGAATTTCATATTAAATCTGCAGTGTGCAGTGTTCGCTAGCTTAGCAACTGCTATTGAGATGAATGAGAATGCGAACAGAAAGCTTTTTCTAGGTGTTATAGACAAACTGAGTTATACTGAAAGCACCACAGTGTTTACAGCCTTCAAGAAGTCTGCTTAGAAATGTCGTACTTACAGTCGTCTCTGTGAGAGGAAAATGTTTTAATAGCCTACTGAACAAAATCCACACGGGCAGCTTTAATGAGGAATATCCAATATGTTTACTTTCTTTTTCTTTTTCTCTGGTGCATCAGATCTGTGTTTGGATAGAACTAAGATGTTCAGCGCAGGTGGAAAGCTTTATTACAGCCCGAGGGCGCAGAAGTTCAGGCCCCAATAAAAGATATTAGCACAATTGTGCGTGTGAGAGTGTACTTCAAGAAAGGGAAGGAAGGCCCCAGTGGTCCATTTTCACATTCATACAGTGAAAATGCTTTACAAAAGCACTCGTAGATAAAAACTGCTTCGAATTTTGACAGCAATGCAGTCTTATCGTCATCTCATCTCAATGCTCCTTGGAGCTCAGCCTAAGTATAGCACTGTGATTCTGGAAAGCAGAACTGCCAGCTAATGGGTTTTGTTCATCGTAAGCAAAAGTGGAGCTATTTATCACCACCTCAGTCAGCATAATCATTATGATTATAAAATTAATTGAAGGTGAATTGTTTCCTCTAAAATCATTGCTTATGTTTATTGTTGCGTAAAACCTCCTTCATTAATATGCACCTTGACGTTGTACCAAAGTGCTTCTATTAGACTTTGGATGTCTAATCTGATCTGGCTCATTTATCTGTAAAATTATCGTAAATAACTTCTAACTCCAGTATAAAGCTGCAGTCGGATATGCATCCACCTTGCATATTATGTTTATTTATTTATTTATTATGCAAAATTCACCAGCCTATAATGCTAAAAATCCACCCACTCCTTTCTTAAATCACCATAAAACCTCAACAGTCTCGTAGAACAAGCCGTTTTCATTTTCTGAACAATGTGACGTCACTTTGCTCAGGCCCCGCTGACATACTCTGCCGTATTAGCATAGTTTCTACCCTGAGTGAGTTGTACACTATCCGCCATTGTCTCTGTAGGGACAAGAATGTCTGGTAAGCAATAGAGGTGTTTTGTTGTTGAATGTAAGAGTGAACATAACAGTCTTTACTTACTCCCAACATCCGAGCTGCTGAAGACGCAGTGGATTAATTTCATTTTTGAAGGGAATGCGCCACAGATCTAATAAAAACATGCGATTTCTGTCCCTGCTGATTACGTTCACAGATATAACCGACTGTGTTTATGTGAACTTTGTGTGTTTTTGACAGAACCTTGTGTGATTTTGACAGTTTAAGCACAATTTAGTTTAATACTCACGAGACGTGCCGTCTGACAGCCAGCTTTCTTTGCATGTGCTTCAGATGTGTGCGCTCAGAAAAGGATAAATTAGAAGTTTAAACTGATATAGCTTTAAAACACATGGAAATAATACATTTTCATGATGAAGACAAACTGCACTGTCTGTGAGTGTGATCGTGATATACAGTAGATGATAATCAAAACCAAGCAGATGTCTTGTTAGTATTTGTCACAATATCCGATGCAGGCAGGAGCTGTGATCGTGGAAAGGGGGTGGGGAGCAGCCGCTCATTTGCATTTAAAGGTGCCCTAGAATTAAAAATTGAATTTACCTTGGCATAGTTAAATAACAAGAGTTTAGTACATGGAAATTACATATAGTGAGTCTCAAACTCCATTGTTTCCTCCTTCTTATATAAATCTCATTTGTTTAAAAGACCTCCGAAGAACAGGCAAATCTCAACATAACACCGACTGTTATGTTACAGTCGGGCTCATTAATATGTACACCCCCAATATTTGCATATGCCAGCTCAAAGCTGAAAAATAGGCAGTTAAAAAAAAATAATTAAAAAAATCTATGGGGTATTTTGAGCTGAAACTTCACAGACACATTCAGGGGACACCTTAGACTTAGGGTGCGTTCACACTTGTCATGTTTGGTTCGATTAAAACGAACCATGGTGCGATTGCTCGGTTAGTGCGGTTCATTTGAACATATGTGAACGCTGCCATCCGAACCCTGGTGCGCACCAAACAAGCGGACCGAGACCGCTGAAAAGATGGGTCTCGGTCCGCTTCCAAACGAACTCTGGTGCGGTTCGAATGATATATGAACGCAACACGGACCAAAGACATGTAACCGAACCAAAAACAGGAAGACGAGACCCTAAAAAGGACAGAATCCTCACGCATGTCGGTTTTTCTCGTCATAGTCGCGAGTTTGCCCATCACAGGCATCAGACGCGCGTCTCCACGCAGCAGATCATTTGTGTGTGTGACGGATGGATTCCCGCCGGTGTTTTGACTACTTTACACATTTTATAAGCTCTTCACGAGTTCCCAGCTGGCCAAAATACCATCACATGCAGGCTACACACACACAACGAGTGCATTTACCTCAGCAAACAGCATTGTTTTGGATGTTCAGTAAGTTCCGTCTCAAAATAGGCAATACGTCATAAAATCCGACCAATCACGTTGTGAATGTATTCCTATGCCTTAAGGTTCGGTATCTTTTGGTTTGGTGATAAAATTGCCAATGTGAACGCTAACCGGACCAGGACTAAATGTTTTTTTTTCTTCTTTGGTCCGGACCAAATGAACCAAACGAACCGAACTACAAGTGTGAACGCACCCTTATATTACATCTTGTAAAAAAAACGTTCAATGGCACCTTTAAAGGCATATGCAAGAAAAGCATGTTTTTGCTTGCACTAAGAAATAGGTCTTTACAACATGGTATCTGATCTGTGAGGTATTGTAAGATGAAATTTCACAGACATATTCTGGGGACACCTGAGACTTATATTACATCTTATATAAAGGGGCATGACAGGTCCCCTGGCAAAACTGCAACAGAATTTGCCAGCCACTGTTTAAAGCCAGCACAATAGTCTTTTCTTCCATATTGTGACGTATATCTGAATGAAATGGCTTCTCGAATGTATCCATGGGGAAGTGATTAGATTATTGGATTGTTAGTTGCAAGAGGGAAGGGAAGTTATTTTGATTTAAGATTACGGTAACACATTTTTTTGATGGTCCCCTTTTTAGACATTCTGTTCAATGTAAGTAAAGTAATGCTGCATCTACATGTCAACTAACTCTCGTTAGAGTGTTAGTAGACTGTCTGCTTAATATCTGCTAACACTTTATTGTGATGGTCCCCCAAAAGACATTCTACTGACTGTAAGTAACTTTGCAAATATATGTCAACTTATTCTACTAACCCTAACCCTACCCGTAACAGTCTAATAATACTCTGAGTGTTAGTAGACATGTAGGTGCAGCGTTACTTATAGTCTAAAGGGGACCATCAAAATAACGTATAACCAAGATTATGATGGCAAAAAAAAAAAAATAAAATGATGTGCAGAGATCAGTCATTTAAAATAAACTGCAGTATTTTCATGGTGACTGGAACAGGCATTTATTGTTGTATGGAAAAGAGCAGCTTTGACTTTTGTGTTCCACAGGAAAAAAAGTCGAGTACAAAAATATGAGTTTTGAGTGACATTATGCCAATTGTACCAATGTTCCTTTTCTCATATTAAACATCAAACATGAATAATAAAAGATTGTTTGTGGAAGTTTAACTTTGGATATTAAATGATAAATACTTGAAGTTTCACAAAGAAAGTATCCTGCTGTGAGCGTGAGAGCTTTGAAACTTGGTTGGCTGTTTTTTTTTTTTGTGATTGAATTCTCTTTTTCCAGAGTAAGCTTTGCTACTTTTTTAAAGCTAGAAGAATACGCTAGATTTACTTGCACCTTTGTCAAAGCCTGTACATCTGAGCACAGCATTCACCGAACATACATTCAAAGAATAACCACCTCCTTTGACCACTTTCCTGTCAATTCAGACCTGTCTATGCCATCACATTCTCATTGTCTGAATTCACTCTGCAGCTTTTAAACATGACCCAGTCAGACTTTCATCTTTTTCTTCAATTGCTGTAGTATTCACTGTTTCATTTCATTTAAACTTTTTCACCCTAAAGCTCTTCATCTCAATCTCTTCTTTAACGATCTGTTAAATTCACACTCTCTCATTTTTGAAATTGCTGTCTTCATGTAGAATGATTTCATACTGTATTCTTCTCACCTGCAGTTGTGTGATGGAGCAGATCTGTCATTGGTTGGTCTCCAGGGCTCTTTCAGTTTCCTCACAGCTCTTGCTTTTTTTCTGCCTTTGAAAGATTTACCTGACAAGCATGTTGCAGTGTAACTTGCCCTCTTGACTCCCCTCCTATTATTTCTGATACATACACACTGTTGACATGGCTATGCTGCTACTGTACACACCCCCATATAGCAACTGCAAATAGTAATGATGCTGAAAATTCAGCTTTGCCATCACAGGAATAAATTACTTTGTGAAATATATTCAAATAGAAATAGTTTTTACTGTATTTTTAATTAAATAAATGTAGCCTTGGTGAGCAGACGAAACTTCTTTTAAAAACATTAAAAATTTTAGTGGTTCCAAACTTTTGGACTGTACTGTATATATATATATATATATATATATATATATATATATATTTTTTTTTTTTTTTTTTTTTTTTTTTTGAATATATTCAAATATATTTTGCACAGAGCCTCTTGGGATTATGGGAATAGATGGTTCAGTATTTGGAGTGATGAGAGATATTAAATCATTTGCTTGCCATGTTTCTGCAAGCCAAAAGCATGATGTCAGTGTATGTTTGGTGGATTTATGCAGCTGGTAAGATGCTGAATGTCTGCTATTTGCATATTTATCTTGTGTATACATATTCATAAACTAAGGTTGAGATTTCACTGACGGACAGGAACAGGATAACACTCAGCATGTTGCCTTTAATCTGCTGGTTGTCATTACCTTAAACATAGTCCAACAGGAAACACAGCTCTCAAGTGTCTCATCCCTCGCCCTCTAGAAATGAGACGGCTCATATTAAAGATAAGCCATTAAGTCAAGATGAAGCCGCGTTGACAGATCTATGTGTGCGTATGTGTTTGGGACCGAGAAAATAGCAGGCACTGGCAAACAGGCTGTGATTGGATGGAAACTGTGTTCACAGGATGGATGTGATAGGAAGAGTTTGTTCTTCTCACTTTTAATTAGGGCTGACACGAATCAAGTGTGGTTGAGAGGGAGATAATGAGAACATGACAGAGCAGAGAGGAGCAAGAAGTGCCAACATCGCAACTTCCTGTTGTGCAGAAACTCTCCAGCAAACAAATCTGCAGAGCAGGGCAGTAAAAGACTCGAGTAAATGCTCTTCATTACTATACTTAAGTATTAGTTTGGGGACTTTGTACTCTTTAATTCCATTAAAACTAATTACTTGTACTTAATTACATTACCAAGGGTGGGAAAAACTCAAAAAAATATTTCTAACAACTTCATTTAGGCTTTAAAATCCCTGTCTTTGTATACACTATTGTTCAAATGTTTGAGGAGAGTATCTGAAAGAAGTCTCTTATGCTCACCAAGGCTGCATTGATTTGATAAAAAAAAAAAAAAAAAAATACAGTGAAAACAGTAATATTGTGTTTTTACAACTTAAAATAACTGTTTTATGTTTTAATATATTTTAAATGTAATTTATCACCATCTTCAGTGTCACATGATCCTTCAGAAATCGTTCTAATATGTGACCCTGTCATAAGGGTCACTTATTTTAAATTGAGATTTAAACATCATCTGAAAACTGAATAAATAAGCTTTCCATTGATGATAGTTTGAAAACTATTTGAAAATCTGGAATCTGAGGGTGCAAAAAAATCAAAATACTGAGAACATTGCCTTTAAAGTTGTTCACATGAAGTCCTTAGCAATGCATATCCACTTACAAAAATACATTTTTATATATTAACGGTAGGAAATTTACAAAATATCTTCATGGAACATGATCTTTACTTAATAATGATTAATTAATGATTTTTGGCTTGATAATGGTGACCCATACAATGTATTTTTGGCTATTGCTACAAATATACCTGTGCGACTTATGACTGGTTTTGTGGTCCAGGGTCACATCAAAGACTATAGAATTGCACAAGATGCATCACATGTATTATGAATGGGAGAAAGTGCAACGCACAATATGGCGGAATAAGTCCTGCCTTCTAAATAAGAGCCAATCGCTGATTGGTAAAGTCATCACTGCAGCGGCCGTTAGAAGCTCCGGTTTCTATAGAAACAGTCAGACGCGTGCCTCTGAAATGAGGCACAAGAGAAGCGCATTTAGGACTGCGCAGCCTGAAAAATACATTTTTTTGTCATGATTTGACCGTTTAGAAACAAAATTTATGAGACGGTTGTTGTCAGATTTCATTGGTGATTTCAAATATGAAATTTAATCGAAAGCTTGGCAAACAGTTTTGGAGAATTTGATGTTTCCCCATTCAAAGAGATAGGAGCTGCACTTGGATGCCTGAGAGGCGTTTCAAAGATGGCCGCCGAGTGAAATGACTTGTCTTAAAGGGACTTTGGTCACATATGCTGAAACATTTCTTATTATTATCAATGTTGAAAACAGTTGTGCTGCTTAATATTTTTGTGGAAACGTGATACATTTTTTTTTTTGTTAGGATTCTTTGATGAACAGGATGAACAGCATTTTTATAATAGAAACCTTTTGTAACATTATAAATGTTTTTAATGTCGCTTTTGATAATGTCACTTTTAATTTAAAAGGATCTTTAATTTAATGCAATAATGCATTAAACTTTTATTAGACTTTTGCAAAGTAATGTGTGTGTGTGTGTATATATATATATATATATATATAAAGAAAAGAAAAAATAAAAGAAATGCGTGCATTTCTCATTGCGGTGGGCGGTTGGGGGACTGTGGGCACCCAACGGCAGAAACATAAATCAGCACCTGGCTATGAATGTGGATTTTTTTTTTCTGCTTTCACTGATGTATTTTTCAGTTATTTTGACTTTAAATTGAGTAAACTTTTGACACAATAACTGTACGCCCCTGTTTCCGACATATATTCATGCACATGTATTTAACTGTTGAGTCATTTGGTGACACACACATGCATATACAGTGACTTATTGCCTTTCCGTCACATTGACACAGGTTTGAGCATGGCTCATTCTGTTCAACTTGCAGTCGATCACTTACATTCACACACACACAAACACACACACACACACACACACACACTGATGGACAGCCAAAGGCCCACTTTCTCAGCACATCACCTTTAATCTGCTGCCCACACGCACAGACACTGTTTCACACAGTGTCAAGCAGTCTTCTTTCTGAATGTTTTTCACTTTGTTTTTGATACAGTGCCACTAACAGTTTCTGTGTGTGTGAACTATTATTACTGATGTCTAGTTCACGTCTTTTGACCTGGATCTATACTGTATGTGTTGCAGCAGTTTGTGACCAAACAGTGAAAAGCTGGTCATCATTAGCAACACACACGGGGGGGATTTCACTGGGAATGAACCGCACCCTTGACAGAGGCGTTTATTTGCGCATGCTGCCTGTGTTGTTTTAGCACTCGAATGCAGTTTGCATGGCGCAAATACCCATCTTGCAGGATTTAAGTATTGAGGTTGTGGAGAAGCAACAGACTACTGTGATCTGACATTCTTTACTACTATTATCTAGCTCTCCGATCCAAGGACACCACACTATTTCAGCTATTTTATAGTGTCCAAAACCATAGTGGAGAATAGCTAGTGCACTCCTGCAATCCTATAGTGCACTTGTTTAAACTCATTTACATTAAGCGACTAGAGAATTCATTCATTCTCATTTATTTATAAAGCACATTAAAAAAACAAGGTTGACCAAAAGAAGAAACAATTTATACAAATATACCCATAATGCATTATGAGGGTCATGCAAATTCTAGTCAAATGAATTCTAATGACTCTGCTGAAGATGACTTCGACATTAGAATCATACAGGTGTAGGTTCCTTTTAAAATGATAATTAAATTGTTTAATCAAGGTTTATACAAGTTACTGTTCATGACAAGTTATTGTTTTGTGACATCTGGATCTTAAGTTACCACACTTAAAAGGATAGTTCAGCCAAAAATGAAAATTCTCATCATTTACTCACGTTTCAAAACCCGCAAGACTTTGGCCCGAACCCAGAGTACTCCCCCTGGTTATGATAGGAATAGTTAGAACTAGAAGTGAGGAGATGGGGTGGTGGAGGGATGCTGATAAACTGTCATTGAATGGAGTTAAGTATGCTCTATATATACTTCTTATCGCTCCTCTTATGTTAATTATGTTTATGATATGAACGTCCTCCTCCCGAACTTTGTTAATAAAACATAATTAAAAAAAAAAAAAAAAAATCAATGTATCTTCTTTGCTTTGGAATGACACGAGGGTGAGTAAATGATGACACAATTTTAATTTTTTGAGTGAACTAGCCTTTTAAGTGTCTGAGCGTCCAAGAACACACTATTTTAATCCGACTGTAGTTTACCACTACCACTATTCTGTACCAACCAATATTTTGGACAAAGTTTATTAGTTTAAATAGTTTAAATTCTTGATAAGTGCAGCATTATTGGTTTGCAGTGGATAAGACAAAGGTTTTGAGCTGAAAATAGAAAATAAATATGGTATATTTTGCATTTTTAACTTTTGTTTTTAACAAAACATTTTTAATATTTTGCACTTTTTTTCTTTTTTTTTTTTTTTTTTTTTTACAAATCAGTCCAATCAAGTAATAGTATACTGATTAAAAAGTGTTAAAAAATGCAGTTGATGTTACAGTTGCAATTGATTTTACTAATGAAAATGTAAATTTTTTACTTAGAAATTGTATATAAAAATTGCAGTTGATATTACATATGGTTAATTCTTCACACAGTCGGGAGGTCAAGTCGAATGTATTGCATTTTGGGAGACAGTATTCCATATACAGTAGTGTGCATTAGTTGTGCACTGCACATTTTGGCATATAATTGACCCTTCGCCTGGAGTTTGATTGACAGGTGATCTAACCAATCATAATGTTGAATCTGCCATTTTGTTAGCAGTCAGGGGAGTTAGTAGATTAACGTTGGTGGACTTGAACTTGAAAAATTGTTTACTGACGTCTTTCTGTGGTTGAAATGTGGTTCATTCATGTTTATTTGATGATATAAATTAACTAGTAAGAAGAGGTTCATGAGCCGCTTGATCTGAGGTGCTACAGCGATCTGTCACGACATATTAAAGAGCCACAAAAAATGACAAAATTTGAAATTTGAGACTTTGTTTCATATCAAAAGTAACCTGCTCTGTCTTGTCTATCGATACGTTGTCAGTGTCCTCTTTGCTCCGCAGTGTATTTTTCACTGTGAGAACAAGATGTGTGGCGTGAGAGCAGCATGGCTTGTCGGACATAGCAACTAAAGGAGGCGAGTCTTTGCGAACGGTCAATTGGGTAAACCATGCATACAAAAAGAATTTGGCATTCAATGCACAGTATACAGTACATACTACAGGTATGACCAATAGCATCTCTGAATAGAATCGAGCAGGTATGAAGTCAGAACCCAAAAGACTAATTTGCCGATGGTTCCTTCAAGATTTTCCAATGGTGTTTTTCGATTTTTCTTTTTTGTGTGTAAAATAAATCTTAAAAAAAACATAACCTGACCATACTTTGACGTTTTGTTCTACAACGTAAATTACACACGCGGCACTTCCATAGCAAAAACGTGAATTTCGAAGCAGTTATGTTCATTTTTGAAAACGTACGTTTTTAATAAGTAACCAGATAAGACAGCTTGGGGTGTGAGTGTGTGCAGTGTATGTTGTTTACCACTAGCTTTATTTTACTCACAAATTGACAAACCCCTTTAAAACACCATAGGAAAATCTTGAAGGATCCAGCGTCAAATTTAACTTCTGGGTTCTGACGTCATACCTGCACCACTCTATTGCTGTTATATGAAGTAAATGTGGTCTCTGCTAGTCATGAACAGGGCTATGAGGACAACTTATTCCCCATTGCAGTAATCGATACTGGCAATTTTTTATGAAGAACAGACAGTTTCCTTTCTGTTTCTACTTTATGTGGTTTAACCACTTGCTGCGCATCTGTCCTCTTTTCCCATTTTATTCCACCCCTCATTCTCCTCTGCATCCTTCATATGGTTGGCGAGAGAATGTTCATTATATGACGAATTACCACGATCCTCTCTAGTGCTCTGCGTTCTCTCATTCTGTATATCTCTCACATAACTCTTGAGTTCTGTAACTCTCAGGTATGCTCTCTCATCTCTTTCTCCGTTGATGGATCAGAGAAGTTTCTGAGTGATGTGGGCTCAAGTGAAAATGACTGATGTTACAGACAAACGTTGCTGCGAGGACGGCCGCTCCTCCCATGGATTTCATACAGAGGGTGTCAAGGAAACACTTGTCTTACATGTCTCTCTCTTACATTGCCATGACCTCCAAGCTGTTGCCATTGGCTACGAGAGAGTTCTGGAAGGTCACAATTAGGTGCTACTCGTGCATATTCATTGATATCACTGTGACTGCACTGTTAAAATGAAAGGCTTTAGTGAGTCACTGACAGCTCCCATCATGCTTAGCCTCGCTCGGTTCAAAGGATGTTCATCGTTGATGTATTCGCTGTTTGTTTATGCACCAACGATTCCAATGTTCCAGTTAAAGAGTGATTAGAGAACATGAAGTGAAGCTAAAGCTTTAAATGAATAGTTTTTTTCCCCCATCACTTTAAAATTAACTATAAATGCTACACAGCAGAAAAATACTAACAATGCTAACAACCTTGCATAAAATGCATTATTCTTTGTTGTTTGCTTAAATTTAGTTGTAATTTTGTTCAGTATGCGAAATCATCTTCTCTGTAAATCTTAATTGCTAAAATCTCCCACTCGTTCCGTTGCTCGGTTTCAGAAATGTGCCACCGTGCCCTGTAGTGAAATGCCACACTATGCAGCTAATTTAGCGCTTTAGCACAGATGAAGTTCTCTGCTATTTGTGAATAAACTATTCATTTTCAATGCATGTCGTCAGGTGTCGTGGGCCATGGAATTCAGGATGAAAGAATGATAAGCGTGTATTAATGATCATACAGTCGTTCAAGGGTGGGCGATGTTGAAACAAGTCACAGCGGCTGAGCGCTGACAAGATGCTAACAGAGCTTAATTAATGAGCTGGTTAAAGAGTCAGGCCATGACACAACATTTTCCTCATTCCAAACCTAACGCAATGTCGATCTCTGAAATAATTAGCTCGCTAAAAAGCTTTTCTTTTCAAAACTTTGTCTTTTTCATCTAGAGGCCCTGCTGGTAGAAACTTCACATGTGGTTGTGTGGCCAAGTCTATTTCCAATGACAAAGTGATTGTTTTGTATACTGAACCAGTCTTAATATATCTTTGAAAAGATGGGGATCAGTATTGTGGAATAGTCTGTGATGTTTGAGTCAGTCTAGGTGGTAAATAGTTTCTGTTCAGTCCCATTGAGCACCCACAATCTGTTCATAGACTGTTTGATGCATATTGCATGCAAACAATAACAACAAAACACTTAATTCTGATTTGTTTTCTGGAGTTTGTCTGTGAATAATCAGTGCATACTACATATTGATGGACACAAATTATGATCACAAAGACTATGCACATTTTTCGTTATTTCTTCTGTTTTCTTTTTCTTTTCTTTTTTTTTCATGCTGATCAAATACTGTGATTACTTAAATGTAGGGATGTACTGATATTTAAATTCTGGGCAATACAATAAACAGAAAATATTTTTTCTTATTATGGATGATATAACCACTAAATGGGCAATATTAAAACTCTATATACTATTTCATATAAATAAATTAAAAATAAAATAGTTTAGGTTATCACAACATTACTGTACAGTACTATAACTGCATGCATATTGCAGATACAGTGTTAAAATGCTAAACTATTTTGTCTAAATAAATTAAAAATAAAACACTAAAAACTAAAATCTGTCATTTTAAATACTACAAATGAATTTAGGCATCACAACATTATAATGTACTGCAAAACTGCATGCATGTTCACTTTGAGATTTCCCAAAGATTACGTTGGACAGTATTATTAAATTTTGTTTTAAAAGACTAACTTTAGGTGAGTGCTGGTTTAGTTTAGTGTTGATAAAAATTGGATTAATGAACATGCATATTAAAAGTGCAGTAGAAGATATGGGAAATGCTAACTTTAGCCTGCTAGCATTGAAAGCATGCTAAATTGCCCTTCCTGCAAATTGCCATCCAAAGCTACGCCTACTCCAAAACACATGAACATGCACAGACCAGGAGCGAGATGACCAGAGACAACGTTAAGCTAATTCGTAAAAAACTACATAAGCTACAATATGCGTTACTATCAAAACACATCAAATCATACCATGTACCTAGCTGTCCAAAATAAAAACTGCAACCATGGCATAATTTTCCCACCCTTTGACTCCCGCACTTGTCTCCAGCTTGGAAGAGCAACACCAATGTTAATTCTGCTTTTAACTTTTTTTTTTTGTTGTATCCTTTTCAAAGACTCTTTATTTTTGTAGATACTTTTGCAGTGCCACTTGTTGTGGGGGGTGTTGTGATCCTACGCCTTCCACAGTCAATATATATTTATAGAAATACATTTAGACTGCTTAATGCAGTGCTTGCTATCAGTATATGAGGAGAATTTCAACCAGCATAACAAAAAAATGTTTCTGTGGAGAATCTCCTACTGCACCTTTAAATGTCTATTATCGAAAAGTTAAAACTCTCTAATGTAGTCCAATAATTGATGGTATCCCTTCTAAAATGGTACATAAAACCAAAATGAATTGTAGTGAGACATTACATGTCAGTCAGATAGTCTGTTCCTGTTTAAATGGGCAGTTCTTGGCCAGAATAAAGATCAGACTTTATGCTCATAGGCAGAAGTCTGGCTTTATGAGACAGGGTGGTAGTTAACTTTATAAAGCTATATATGAAGTTGTACACTACTGTCTTGTCAGACTCCATAACTTTCCTCACGCTTTGATTAATGGGGATGGATAACACTTCCCAGACACGACTGTAATCCATCATGGTTACCAGTGCTGCTATTGCGGAGTGTATCAGACATATCGACAGACTTCAGAGCTCCCCAGCTCACCCCCCTGCTGACGTCCGATATAAGTGGGGTGGGTCAATATAGCTGTATGCCCCCTGATGCTAAGCTTTGTCCTCAAGGATTTTGACAGCCTTGGTTTTCATAGTCTCTCATAGTAAAGGCAATTTCACAGAACAGAGTTTTACCAGCAAAACGATATTTGACTCCAAAGCCGTAACTTCAATTAAACGTCCTGGAGAATTAATTAGTCTCAGGGCTTTTAGCTCAGTGTGTTTTTGTATCTTCCAGTGGTGGGGTAATCACTGACTATAGTGTAATAATAACTCAGTGCAGATTGCCTGCTGTAGTCTCGGCTTGCAGCTTCTGCATATTCCACGGAGCTCTTTCTTCCTCTGTGCACGCTTCAGTTCTCCCAATTAGATGACATTGCGGCACTATTAGAGGGGCGAGGGAAACTGAGGCGTTACTTTGAGATAACTGACTCTGCCAGTCAGAGAAAAGGAAGTCAAATACTCAGGTCAGCGCAACAGCCGCCCGAAGCCTCCAGCTCCCACTGAGTCATAGGTCAAAGACACCGAACCCCACTGAGCTCAGCAGGTAAAATGAGACGTACCTAAACCACTGCTGTGAATTGACAGAACAAGAGAATATGATCTTATAAAATGTCCTGGCAAATATGTGTTGTTTGTTTATTTTTATTTATTTATTTTTTAAGCACAAGTCGAATAAAATTTAGTAGGGTTTATTATGAAAGGTGCTTTTCGCATTAGTATAGTGTACTGCAAACTTTAATGCAACCTTATATCTCACAGTCATGGCTATAAATCTCACAATATCTCACAATTCAGCTTTATTTCTTATTTTCAACTTTACCTCACAATTTAGTTTTTATTCAGAGGTGGAAAACTAAATAAAATAACACATTATACATTCATATTCTTTTTCTGAAATTTCTTCCAGCTGTGATTTTGTTGATTTTGCTTTGTCACATTAATGTTAAACTGTCATTAGCGATCTCATAAAACATCCATCATTTAATCCCTCTCACTCACCCAGCAAGTTCTAAATGATTGTTTACAGTATATAACTCTAAAATGTTAATCAAGCAGACCATACTGAGACACCTTAATCTGTAATTAACCACACAAACATATGCAAATATGCAAATCTGAGAGCAGCAGGCTGGGCGGACCTCGGCAGAGCGTGACGGATTCTCCGCCAAAGCTCTCTCTGTTGAAGTGGCGGACAGATGTAGTGGGGTGAACAGGCCAGCTGGGAGGTTTTAGATGAATCAACTTCTCTATATCTCTCTCCAACAATCTATTTATTGAAAAATAACGGCCGTGCCAGGTGAGGCATAGGTTCTTTCCAATACACCGCAAAGACAACAGGGAATATCTGCTTTTATTTTTGAATCTCACAAGAGTTTTGTAAATTCATTCCATATTTCAACCTTTACTGTTTATTTATACTCTGAATGTGCCCATGCCCAACCGAGAAGGCAATGTTATTTGGTTGTTATTGTTGTAATGTTTCATACTAACTGTTGTTTGGTCAGCAAATAATGTATGGGATACAGAGATTATATATTCGTTTTCGCTTTTTAGGACTTTAGATCTCTGACTTGAACTACAGGAGCAGCACATACTGTCAAAGCAATTACCAAAAAGCGTAGTGGAGTAATATGTTTTGGATGCTGTCATGCTGATGACTCTACCAGGTTGTATTTTTGTAGGCCAAAACCTGGAAATGATTTAGCATTTTAGCACCTCTGGTTCCCGAAAGTCTAAGATTTGGTCAAAAGACTGAAACAGGGTCTGTGGTGAACACAAGCTTAAGATATTTATCTGTTTTATTCTACGACATAAAACATATCAGTAATACCCCACTCGTGGGGTATTAAAGCTTTTATGTGTCTTGAAAAAGGCGGTTGCTAACAAGTTGTTAAATGGGACTATAGACGTTAAACATCATCAGCTGAACAGCTAAACTCATCCACTCACTAGTCAACTTTCACAGCCTCGTTGTGTTTATAATTGCACTCTTGCAAACTATTATTATTCACACTTTCAGGGAAAAGATTTTTTTTTAATAAAGACGGAGCTTGTCGGAAGCTTGTTGGTGGTGACAGTTCGCAACCGTGGTGTAGTTCGCTTATAAGTTTAGCTTATTATTTTCGGCGATTGTATTTAGGCTTCAATGTTGTGTTCATTTGTGAAAAATATCTTGATGGACAAAACTTATAAGTATCATAAACGTGTTTGCTTATTTTTTGCGATAATTCAAAAGCCAATGGAAAAATCCTATTGGGGTCTTGTTGAGGGAACCAGTGTGATGCGAACTTCCGGGTTGGCCTACAAAATACATCATCTCTGCAGCACTCTATAGTTAACCGAAAAATGAAGGGAAAAAAAAAAAAAAAAAAAATAGGGTCTTTCACACCATAGGAACCTTTTCATAGTTCCTAGAACTATTGGCGGAAGTACCCGGATTTTGCCGTGATCACACCGCAGGAACTATGAACAATTTTAGTTCTAGGAACTCCTTTTGGGAGGGAACTAAATTAGCTCCTACTTCAAAGTAGGGTCTAAACCAGCACTAAGAACTACCAGTGAAGTAAGTGGCACCCGCCGTTTTTTTAAAAGTTGTGTACACACAGTTTATAGCCTATATATTTACTCCACAAACTAACTCTACGAACATGGAAAACAATGATAGATGGACCTCTCGAGCTAAGGAGAAAATCCAACGCAACTTTGAGGGGACCAAGCGAAACATGATATGTATTTCTGCTCAGCTAGTGACATTGGACATCAACCACACAGCAAACGATAACACTTTTTAATATAACATTACTGTCTTCATTCTTTGTATAACAGTTCTATCTAATAACATATTAGACAGGTTGTTAAACACATTGTAAACTAATGAAGATGGAGAATGTGAGCGTTGTGTGCTCAGTCTCTGGCGTTCTCAGCGGCATCAAAATAAAGGTCCGCTGCGCCGTCAAAATAAAAGTCACAACATCAAGCGCAGTTTACATCACTTCATAGTTCCTACTGGCGGTGCGAATGCAACCAGGAAAACGACCCTAGGGAAATATTAGTTCTTGGGGAACCACTCTTGCAGCTAGTTCTTAGAACTAAGTTCTAGTAGTGATGTTACGTTCTGTGCCGAGGCTTCGGAGCGTGTGTCAAGAAATCCCAGAAGCTTTTAGTGAAGCATGTATTGAGGCTTGTATCACTTTAGATCAATGACGTCATTGATGACGTTCGAAGCCTCGCTTCTGCCTGACTGGTTCAGGATGCGATTCAAATCTCGGCGCGACATTTTGACAGATATTTAAACCATGGGATCCCCTCAGAATGTGTTTTAGAATAATAATATCGCCCCTCCTGCCTGTTATGACCAAAGAATTTATTTACACACATTTGATAGCCCCATTCATTTGAAGCCAATATGTTTATTACACAGTTATGTTAAACAGTAATTATATACAACCAGAAAATACACATTACATTCAAATAAATATATTAGCCTATGTGTAAATTGATTTTTTTCTTCACCGTTATTTCTAAGCCTTAACTGCCGCAAAATAAAGTGCATCACAGATCACATCAGGTCATCTGTAATGTATCTGCTTGTTTTACACTCTTTGACCACCAGGTGGTGTTGTGAGCAAATGAAGCCTCGAGAAATGAACCCTTTTGTGAACCACTTGGCTGAAAAGCTTCAATGCTTCATGAGGCTTCATCTCGCCATCACTAGTTTGTAGAACTACCCGGCGCAAAAACCCCTACCGTCATTTACTCACTCCAGTCCCATAGGTGGCAGAATTGCACCTGTATTGTTGGTGTGTAGCAACAGTAGAAGAAGTGAATGTTTCTGCCACCTACTGAACTGGAGTGTGAAGTGCTGGGTGGAAATTGCTTAAATGCCAACTTGTTTTTCATCGAAAACTATCTGAGCACTTGGAAAACGATCAGTGAGCCATATGTATTTTGTACTGACACTGTTGGGTGCTTTATTATTAAGCATTAAAGTGAGTCAAAATATACTTCCCATGTTTTAAATTGACTGGATATTCGTTCAGTCATCTCATTTTGTGTTCAACAGAAAAAAACAATGTTATATGGCACTAATTATACAGGTTATACGAGTGAGTAAATGATGAGTATTATCACTTTTGATTAAGCCATCCCAACTAAATCCCAAACTTGATCAACCAGTTTACTAAAAGACTTTGCTAGTTGACCAGTTATTTTTCTGGTGAACTGCATGGTAATGGTGGTCCACCAGCTTGACCAGCACCAAACTAGCATGAACTAGTGTGGACCAGCATGGTACAGTAATTCATACTTTCAGATCTTTTCAGCAAGGTCAGCTGACTAATTGTTCAGAACAGGCTTTTGATAATGGCTCTCAATCTAAACTGTATTTCCTGTTGCAGACATACAGAGGAAGTGCACTGATATGACACTGATTTTCCACTTGTTCTGAAGTGACCTATTAACCCCTCTCAATGTTGTAAGCCAAAGCTTTCTACTGCTTTGAGCACACGTGTCACATTTCCGATATTCTGTCACTAATGCCCACCCAATCAATTCATCAAATAACCATCCACTGCACCCACACACAAGGTCAGGCCACAAAAGAGTCTAGCACCTAACATTTGAAGGGACATCTTACCAAATATTTGAAAGCTAACAATGATTAATAGCTTGTCTGTCACATTCCCTGCACAGATTCTGTGAAGAAGTGGAGAACAGTGATGAATGAATTCATTTATTTCCAATCTTTTTGCTGATGTGCATTTTTGGATTTGTGAAGTCTGAATTGTGTGTCTCAAGTCCGAGTTTGATCTTACACTGGGTCGGGTGCAGCAAATTCTGTCTATCTTTGTGAAAATTATGTTTTTGAAAGAGAAAAAAAAAAAATACTGATTTTCATCCATGTGTTTGCTGCTGGAAATTGGGTGTATTCAGTGTGGAAAAAGTGAAATTAATAAATCACTACTTTGTCGCTTCTTAAATTGCCTGCTTATGATTGCAACACAACGGGACGTCATTTTGAAAGCAGTTTCTTTGAATTCAAGATGTGATTGCTTTAGATTTTTATGTTCACCCAGTCAGACTATTTTTCACAATCTTAACCACAATAAAATGCAGCAGGAAATGGAACATGCTTCAGCTGGTGCAAGAAAATACTGCAATTTGGCCTCTGACAGGATTTTGATCTTGACAAGTAGCCCAGATCTGACAACAAACATGTTTCTGTTTGATTTTAGACAACAGCTAATCTTTTGGAGAACAATTGGAAAACCACTGTTTTATGCGTGATAGCCAGTTTTAAGTTTGCTAAGAGCTTGAAACAGCTCAATGAAGATTGTAGACTCGGCTTACGTGAGGAAATAAAAGACAAGGTAAGAGAGATTCATTAAATAGCCCGGCCTGTAGCAGTTTTGCAGTGACTGGTTGTATTTTAATGCCACAAATACAATGCATGTGGTACAACAGCTTCATTGATTGTAATGGGAGTGCTGCAGAATGCTGCACACAGATAGCTAGTACAGCCTGGCTTGAACAGTTGAATGAAACAGTGTACAGTGTTATTTCTGTTATACATACACATATTATGAATCCAGCGGGCTACAGTCAGTCTACAGCTAGCACTGAAGAACAAATCCATAAACATTTGTTAGTCTGCAGGTGGGTTCTGTACACTACTGGACCACACACTGTGTGCTTGCAGTGTATACAAACTAGAACACTATAATGGGAATGTTAGTTTGTCACATTACATCACTTGCAATGTCACACTTGTACATGCACACTTAAAGGTAGAGTAGGCAGTTTCAGAGAGGCTAGCAATAGCAAGCTAGCTTTGAAATCATAAGATCCCACTTTCCCTTCAGAGTGCTCTCCAAAGCCACACATCATGTTACAATAATAATAAACGTGAACAACTTTAAGGGAAGAGGAAGAGTTGTTGTAGAGTGTTGTTGCCATGCCGTCATTTTAAGCCAGACTGCTTCACAAACGAGGGTCAATTCAATGCTGGATTTGCACAAAAGATTAGCATGATGGCACATGCTAGTCGATGAGTTGAATGAAACTCCACAGCAGCTACATACATTTATCCACTAACCGTTCAGAAATGTCCAGATGCATTCTAAAAGATGTAACTTCTTCCTGAGTCTCTCAATCAGTGTCCGACTCTGGTTTGAACAATGTAAGGCTGAACACCGTTACTGACAATCCTCATTTTGGATGCATGAGATTCTCCAGCTTTGTTGTTGTTGAGCAACCAAAGCAGGAGCTGTTAAAGCTCCGCCCTCTTCTGGAAAGGAGGCCAGGAGCAGAAGCTCATTTGCATTTAAAGGGAAACACAAAAAAACAGCGTGTTTTTGCTCACACCCAAATAGGGTTAAATTTGACAAGCTATAATAAATGATCTGTGGGGTATTTTGAGCTGAAACTTCAGACACATTCTGGGGAAATCAGAGACATATTACATATTGTAAATATAGGTACCCTTTAAAACATCTTCAGTGCATGATTTACTTAGTCTACTTAATCCACAGGATATCTGACATGGGTGTAAATGTTATTGGCCAAGTCTATAGTGCACTACATGAATATGGAGTTTGGGCTCTATATGGTATGTTTGTGAAAAGTAGTAACAAGGAGAATTTGGGTAGCACATGGTCATGATTATCATCTCACATTAATCTATGCACACAGGGGTTATGTGAATGCATCCTGAATATTGCTGTTCAATGAAAATCTGCTCTGTCACATGTGCCTGAGATCAAAGTAGCCCTGGTAGAGCATGTTGATACTTATTAATGGGCCTCTTTGTCAGGACTGAGCTCTACAGACTTCAGCAAAGTGGCCTAAAATTGCAACATAATTGGGCCATCTATGAGTGTGAGGCTAAACATTCATTCCTTTTCTCCCAAAAGACTCCCCATCTCTCCCTGTACCTGTCTTTCTTTACAACCACTCTTAAGAGTTCCTTTGGCATTACTCTGTTCTGTACTAGCAGGGTCATTTTAATTGTTTGCTAAGCAAAATATAAAGATGGATTTTTGTTTTGCTTTGCTTTGTTCTTCTGACTGTCACTTTGAATGATTTCAAGGTTAACTTTCAATGATTTTCTGTTTAATTTTTTTGTTAGAAAAAAATGTCCAAAAGTGCAAAACTGGTCTTATTCAAATACAATGGTAAGACTATTCAGAGCTGTATTCACAGATGTTACCATGAATTTGGTGGAAAATTTCATGTTTTTCTATTTTAACGTCATGGCCATAAAGAAAGTTTTGTATATAGAGTGTTTTATCATAAAGCTGCTTCTTGCATAAATGTCTTGTAGGACTTACCTTCTTATTATTAGTTAATCTTGTTGCAGCTTGTCAGATTTGTATGGAAGCTTGTTTCCACCACGGAATAAAAAGTAAAAAAGGGAATTGTGACTTTTTATCTCAGAATTTCTGAATTATGTGATATAAATTCGCAATTGCCTTTTTTTCCCTGTGGAAGAACCAAGCTTCAATAGATTTGCTTGCCATTATATTGTGATTACTTGGGCACAAAAGTTCTGTCATGAAACTCTAGATGGCGCAGACTGATAGGTCTTGCTTGCAATCACATCATTCTCTAGCGCACAGCTGATTGGTTCCTGCTGTATCAGTAGCTAATGAGCTTACTGCTCAACCTTCAAATACTTGGTCAGCATTTGCTGTAGCAGATGCAACATGCTTTCAGAAACCCTCCACCTTCCCCAGCTCCACCTGTATAGATCTGCTATGGCCAATTCATGTATGCTATACTGTGCATGACATAACTTATTTTTATTCTTTAATAATACATTGTGTATCTATAAAATTATAGAGAGACACATATTGTATATGTGAACGACACTGTTCTGTAGATTGACCCAGCAGTGTGAGATATTCAGTAGTTTACATCTTGTGCTGTACTGTATGGAGATTTGGCTGATTCTAGGAAAACGAGGCATGAGAGATACGGGAACGAAATTCAGATTCACAGACTGAGAAAATGGAGTGAGAGGTGAGAGCGACACAGAACGGGACAGTGTAGGACAGTCTGGACTTGTTCCTGTCCATTGTTTGATGAAAAGGTGTTTAATGAGAACTCAGGGAGAGAAAAAGAGACAGCGAGGGAGTGAAGGAGACAGCAAACCTGAAATTGAAAGTGAAGTGTAAGGTAGACTGAGAGAGGAGTTTGGAATATAAAACTGGTTGGGCATTAAATATTAATTTTCCTCAGGTTTGGAAGAGCAGTACGTTTCTCTGCAAAGCACATCGAAACACTCAGCAAAGGGTATGAACCCCTAGAGGAAAATGTAGCTCACACCCATAAACCATACAATACACACACACACCGAATGAGAAAAAAAATGAAACAGATTTTCTCTAATGAACTGCCATCCACAAGCATGAACATTTAAATCAGGACACACCTGCGTCCACAGGCGTAACACACTCACACATCACATCCATATATGCAAAGTACCTCACATGCTTTCTTCTCTCAAACCCATAATATTACATCACGGTAAGATCTTTAGCCAGTGAAGCAGAAATTTGCATCCGAGTGTGTGCTCATATGTGCTCTGAGAATAAGCACATCCCCCAGCTGTTTTAGCACAAACAGCTTTTTCTTTTTCAATTTACCGCTGCATCCTCACACTTCAATAATGCATGGCTTCAGAGAGAAACAGAGCAAGATATTATACTGTGCTTCTGTTTCATACTTTAACAATTTGTTTCATTTACAGTGAAATGCTTTGGCCTTTGGCTTTGGAAATGCTTCAACTTTTTATAGTAAGGCTTGTGAAAATAATTGTGATGAATGATTTATTTGCTCTTTTGGTCAGTATTCTTTTTTTTAATGCATTAATACTTTTATACTGGAAGGACAAATTAAATGTATTCAAAGTTACAGTAAAGACATTCACAACTTTTCATGCAAATAAATGCAGTAATAAATGTATCATGGTTTCCACAAAAATATTAAGCAACACAAAAGTTTTAACACTGAAGATAATAAGAAATGTTTCTTGAGCAGCAAATCAGCATATTAGAATGATTTCTGAAGGATCATGTGACACTGAAAACAGCTTTGCCATCACAGTAATAAATTATGTTTTAAACTCTAATATAGAGGTCATATAATGCCACTTTTACAAGACGTAAAATAAGTCTCTGATGTCCCCAGAGTGTGTATGTGAAGATTTTAGCTCAAAATACCCTACAGATAATTTTTATAGCATGTTAAATTTGTCACTTCTAGAGGGTGAGCAAAAACACTCTGTTTTTGTGTGTCCCTTTAAATGCAAATGAGCTGCTGCTCTCAAGAAGAGGGCGGAGTTTCAGGAGCTTGTGTTAGCAGCTCACTGAAAATGTTCAAACCGGAGTCGATGGAGACCCTCAAGAAGAAGTGACAACATGTAGAATGCAACAGGATGTTTCTGAATGGTTAGTTGATGAATTTATGTAGCTGACGTGGAGTTCACTATCTTAAAGTCACTGATTAGCATATTCTGTCATGTGGGAACTGTTGCAAGATGCCTACAGAGCCAGAGAATATATGCTGCATGAAGATAGAACAGGTATAGTTAAGTTATAACTGTAATTAAACTAATGTTGTCATCTTGCTTTTATGACATGCTATTGCATTTGTGTTACGTACTGTAATGCAATAACGTGGCCTCACCCCTTGTTGCGTGTTATCGGGGGCAGGGTTTATGTTAATTCTAAGGTTAGTTTTGTGTGAAAACAGCTTGTCACATAATGAACTGACTGCTTTTCTGCAGATCTTCAGCATGTTTGCCTTTGAATTCATTTTGGAGTGAGTTATTTTTGGCTTCCAAAACTGTTCAACTGATTAAGTCAAGGACAATTTTTGCAACAGGTATATTTCAATTTATGCCTCTTTTATTGTATTCACCAATGGTGACTGACTGTTATAAAATTGAATGTGTAAAAGTGATGTCAAGGTTATTGTATGATTGGCTTATAATGTGCACATGATCCAAACCGAGCCTTGTTGACTATTACACTTTCTCAAATTATACAGTTGCGGAGGTTACCATCTCTTCCTGTAATAAAAGAATCTCTAGTGCCAGTAAAACTTAATTGACTCCTTTATCACCTATAATGTAGTGATGAATAATTTCCACACAGGTTTGTCTTTTACCACAAGTCCATCTTTTGCTGAAAGATGAAAGATTAAGAAGGTCATGGGCAGGTTGAATCAAATATCACATCCCGGATGAACAATAACACTTCCCAACCCTGGAGTCATCACCCCAACTCTCTAGTTCCCATCTATTGTCTGTGCAATGTGATATGTAATTCAGCCAGAGCTATTCACTTTTATAATAAAAGATGGCCTTGTAGCCCCAGTGTGGGTCAAGGAGAATGTCTGGCCCACATTAAATATAAATCTGCTTTAATGTTATACATAAGGTGATATGGGAGATGGCTTGAGCTGCATATGTCACAAAGGTTCTTCTCCTACAGGTCCTTCATTAGCATAATAATAATGTTTTATGTATGTATTTATACAAGGTAAAGTGAATGATAGTGGTCTGTGTATTTGGTGGCAAGCCTGTGTGGAAATGCTAATGAAGGACCTGTAGGAGATATATATATATATATATATATATATATATATATATATATATATATATATATATATATATACAGTACTGTGCAAAAGTCTTAGTCATGTCAGTATTTTCACCCCCCAAAAAAGGTTTTAAGCCAGTTATTTATATATTTTGCTGTAGTGTGTCAATAGGAAATATCTGTTCACATTTCCAAACATTCATTTTGCCATTAATTGAAATAATCCAGTGACATTTTTGAATACACAATAAGACAGCCGGTGCTCCACATGGAGATCAGAGCTCACCATCATCAAATCCGTCTGTGATTACATGAAGAAACATATGAAACTGAGACAAACCAAATCATATATATATATATATATATATATATATATATATATATATATATATACATATGGAAACATTCCTGAGAGATTTTGGTCTATATTGACATGATAGCATCACACAGTTGCTGCAGATTTGTTGGCTGCACATCCATGATGCGAACATCCCAAAGGTGCTCTATTGGATTGAGATCTGGTGACTGTGGAGGCCATTTGAGTATAGTGAACTCATTGTCATGTTCAAGAAACTAGTTTGAGATGATTTGAGCTTTCTGACATGGTGTGTTATCCTTCTGGAAATAGCCACCAGAGGATGGGTACACTGTGGTCATAAAGGGATGGACATACTCAACAACAATACTTATGCTGTAGCTTTTAAACAATGCTCAATTGGTATTAAGGAGCCCAAAGTGTGCCAAGAAAATATTCTCCATCCAATTACACCACCAGCCTGAACCGCTGATACAAGGCAGGATGGATCCATGCTTTCATGTTGTTTACGCCAAATTCTGACCCTACCATCTGAATGTTCCAGCAGAAACTGAGACTCATCAGATCAGGCAATGTTTTTTTTCCAATCTTCTTTTGTCCAATTTTGGTGAGCCTGTGTGAATTGTAGCCTCAGTTTCCTGTTCTTAGCTGACAGGAGTGTCATCCGGTGTGTTTTTTGCCCATCTGCTTCAAGGTTCGGCATGTTGTGCATTCAGAGATGCTCTTCTGCAGACCTCGGTTGTAATGAGTGGTTATTTAAATTACTGTTGCATTTCATCAGCTCAAACCAGTCTGGCCATTCTCTGAACTCTTGCATCAACAAGACATTTTCGCCCACAGAACTGTCATTATCTTGATCACAGTTGTATCCTCAATCCCAATCGAATTCTCTTATTAAACTCTTTAAAGGATTTATTTTCCATTTTATTTGACCCAAAAACTTTTGCGATGGTGGTGGGAAATCTTGGTGCATTTGAAGGTTGACTACAACAGAAGCTTTTTTGAGAACCCATCTAGATGATGCATTGGCATGTAGGTGATGTCTTGTACACTTACATGCAACCAGCAAATTCAATTATCTACCTTCCCTTAACTAGGTTGTCCCAACAAAGTGGATGATCAATCAGGAAGACAAGTTCAGAGAGGGTACTTATTGGCTGATGGCAAAGGAGCATTAATAATAAAATCAATGTATGCATGTCACGACACCATAAGTACTCTAAATCTTAACATGTTGTTAAAAGAGATTGTTTTGTCAATTTTTTAGCATTTCTAAAAAATAAAAATAAAAAACTAAATAAAAAAGTTACTTTTAAAAGTAATGTTATGGCATTACTTAGTTACTTTTTATATAAAGTAATGCATCATGTTACTTTTGTGCAACTTTTTCTCATATGGACTGGGCTTGTTGTTTTTTAATAATAAAAAAACTTATATTTTTGGCAAATGTAAAGGCCTTTCACACTGTGAAAATGACCAAATGACTAAACCTCAGGCTGAAAGAAATGCAAATTCATGCAACAAAGATGGTTAGTAAAATGAGATTACATGCATAAAGTATATTTGTGTATTTTAACATATTTAATTACTGCAAGTTGGCATGAAATTCTGAATTTGCATTTCACTGTTTTTATTCATTTTGAGGTATAATGACTCTGTTTTGTGCAAGCGAGATGAGTAAATGCATTCTCGCATTATTGTAGAAAAACAATAATGTGAAAAGTAATGCAGATCATTTGTCGTAAATTTAAAAGTAAAGTGTTACTTTACTAGTTACTTATAAAAGTAATCTGATTACGTAACTTGTGTTACTTGTAACGTGTTACCCCCCAACACTGCCTACAGTAAAGTGTATGATGGGCCATTTATTTTCAGCAATAATTTTGACCAATGACTATGGCTATGACGAGGCATTATACTGTATGAATTACGTTGTCCACGTGACTTGCTGCCAGCCAGCTTGAGAGAAACTTACTGAAAGTTAGTTGTTCAAGTCCCACCATGTACTGTATATAGTGTATTCTCATAATACTGAATATTGAACACATACACACTGTAAAACTAGATAAGTTCAGAATACTCAGAACATTTGAGGAAACGTATTACCTCAAAGCATTTAAGTAAACTAACTAATTTTTTTAAGTTAGTAGAACTTAAAATGTTTGTGACAAGTCGGATCTGTGGAAGCGGAGCAAAGCCAGTGTGGTGCACAAGTGCGTCTCAATGACATTTTGAGTTCACGCAAGCTTTTTTCTATTAAGTACAATGAACTTTCATTATTATTTGAGTGAAACAAACTCATCTCATTTGATTAATTTCACTGTTCAGTTTTACAGAGTCAGCACTTCACCCATTTCCCCCCGACAACAATTGTTACATCCCGCTCAGCCTTCTGGGAAATCCCTATAGTTTAGCTGACCCCTAATTAAAAATCCTGCAGCTTCTCATTAGTTCCTCGCTGCTCTGCGAAACGAAAGCGAGTCGAAACGGAGCAGAGCTATCGATCACATTAGCATAAAAAGCTGCAGCGGCAGGTGACCCGAACTGATCGCTTCTCCCCGGTAGCAGCGGTCCTAGAGCATGGGTACGACCCACCTTGAGCTCCATGAATACTATGTTATTATGGGCACCTGTGTCATTACTGTTGGCTGTGGGTAAATGATGAAAGGACAGTGGTAATACTCAGAAGTCAGAAGGACACTGGCTTTTGGTGTCTGACAGAGACTATTTGGCCTCCCTGTTCTCTTATTCTCTCTATTCTTTCTCTTATATAAGAGGAGCACTGAATCATTGTCATTCCTAAAGCAGAAATGGTATAGTCTGTATGATACAGTGATGGAACAAGAGAGATACTTCATTTTAATATTAGAGTGTGTCCCTCAAGACACTCTTTCATATTTTGGTTTAGGTGCCAGTGTCATGTCCCATGACGCCAAGGGTAAAAAAAAAAAAACCTTGGCTTTATCAGTAAAATAGTATCTTAAACAGTAGTTTATAAAATGTTAGACTTTATTATTTAATTATTAACCGTAAATGTAAAGTAAAATTAAAAATGTTGTTTTTATTATTTGTATGACTTATTATATTTCATATTTTTAGTGGAAAGCCAGACTAAGCTACATATACAAAATTCTTTTGTTGTGATATTTCCCTCTGCAATCATAACTTATGATTACAAATATATATCTCCATTAGAACAGGTCTACTGTACATTTAATGCACAGCCATATTTCAAGTGTTGGTTGTTTACCAGTGGGACAGATAAATGTCAACCTTATTTTCAGTCTTTATGAAACTATGAGACTAGGTAAATGGTTCTGTGCTGTTTATTGCTTCTCATTACCCAAAAGGATTCGCTGATCAGCTAAATAGAATTAGGGAAGTACCAGTAGCTGTATTTAAAGCTGTGGCTGTAAAAGATTAGGAATCATCAGTATGTGCATGGTTTGTGAACCGTGGTATGGAAAGCAGGAGAGGAATGAGAAAGGGAGCAGTTTGTCTTTTATCAAAGTCTGCAAGTTAAGGACACTCTGTATGGAAAAAAGTGAAAAATGAACTGGCAAAATTTTAGAGGTCAGAAACAAGAAGGACGGAAGAAAATTAATTTTATACTTTCTCACTCTGTCATTCATGCTACGCCACTTAGTAAGAGGACTGATTAAAACCCTGTGCAAAATTTGGTAAAAAACAATAATCAGGAAAAATTAGAAGAATAAGATGTTAATACAACCTTAATGATGAAAAATACTAGCTCTTACAAACACTCAAGGGGACACAAGTGTTCCCTCAATTGACTGCAAAGCCCTGTGCACAGAAACACACCGACATCTCACCGCAGTGCCAGCCTCTACACACAGACGCGCACAAGCACATGAATACTTAATTGTTTTCCTGGAGTTTTGAGTTTATAATCATGTTTAGAGTGAACTTGGTGGCAGCAAAAATGTCTATGGTGACCTATATTCACTGATTGCTGTTGCCTTTTTGGAACAATGGAGAAGTTGTGTTCTAATTATTCTGGCTCCAGCTGCATTCACAAATCAGAAGTTTAGAATCTTGCTGTTAAAAGTTTTACTTCACTTCTCGCCTTTTGCACTTGTCTGTAATATTAGGGTGAAATTTTACCATTTTTTCCATTTCCCATTAAAAAGGAACAAATTGGTAATTAGGGTACAATGGGCCTAATCATGGGCCTAAATTGCTGTCATTAATTACTCACCCTTATGTCGTTCCAAACCCGCAAGACCTTTGTTCATCTTTGGAACACAAATTAAGATATTTTTGATGAAATCTGAGAGCTTCTGACCTCTATATACAGCAATGTCATAACCACTTTCAAAGTCCAGAAATGTAGTAAAGATATCGTTAAAATAGTCCATGTGACTACAGTGGTTCAAGCTTAAAGTTATGAAGCGACGAAAATGCTTTCTGTGTGCAAAAACAAAACAAAAATAATGACAATTTCTTTTCTTTGTTTTTTGCGCAAAAAAAAAAAAAAAAAAAAAAAATATATATATATATATATATATATATATATATATATATATATATATATATATATATATATATATATTCTCATTGCTTCATAACATTAAAGGTGCAATTGAACGTTTTTTTACAAGATGTAATATAAGTCTAAGGTGTCCCCTGAATGTGTCTGTGAAGTTTCAGCTCAAAATACCCCATAGATTTTTTTTAATTAATTTTTTTAACTGCCTATTTTGAGGCATAATTAGAAATGCGCCGATTCATGCTGCGGCCCCTTTAAATTCTCGTGCTCTCCGCCCACGGAGCTCGCGCTTACCTTGAACAGCATAAACAAAGTTCACACAGCTAATATAACCCTCAAAATGGATCTTTACAAAGTGTTCGTCATGCATGCTGCATGCATACATCGGATTATGTGAGTATTGTATTTATTTGGATGTTTACATTTGATTCTGAATGAGTTTGATAGTGCTCCGTGGCTAACGGCTAATGCTACACTGTTGGAGAGATTTATAAAGAATGAAGTTGTGTTTATGCATTATACAGACTGCAAGTGTTTAAAAATGAAAATAGTGACGGCTCTTGTCTCCGTGAATACAGTAAGAAACGATGGTAACGTTAACCA
The DNA here is from genome assembly GCF_018812025.1 of Megalobrama amblycephala. Lineage (NCBI taxonomy): Eukaryota > Metazoa > Chordata > Actinopteri > Cypriniformes > Xenocyprididae > Megalobrama > Megalobrama amblycephala. Next base: position 9,232,244 of record NC_063052.1, read on the forward strand.
CATTTAACAGTACATTAGCAACATGCTAACGAAACATTTAGAAAGACAGTTTACAAATATCACTAAATATATCATGAGATCATGGATCATGTCAGTTATTATCGCTCCATCTGCCATTTTTCGCTGTTGTTCTTGCTTGCTTACCTAGTCTGATGATTCAGCTGTGTAGCTCCAGACGTTAATACTGGCTTGTGTAATGCTGTGAACATGGGCTGGCATATGCAAATATTGGGGGCGTACATATTAATGATCCCGGCTGTTACATAACAGTCAGTGTTATGTTGAGATTCGCCTGTTCTTCGGAGGTCTTTTAAACAAATGAGATTTATACAAGAAGTAGGAAACAATGGAGTTTGTGACTCACTGTATGTCATTTCCATGTACTGAACTCTTGTTATTCAACTATGCCAAGATAAATTCAATGTTTAATTCTAGGGCACCTTTAAGGTTGAACCACTGTAGTCACATGGAATATTTTAACAATGTCTTTACTATATTTCTGGACCTTGAAAGTGGTTATGACATTGCTGTGTATAGGGAGGTAAGAAGCAAAATGGAGCAACAAATGCTTTTTTGATGGAGCAACAAAATTTTTGTGGAAAAATGTGATAAAGCACTTTGAGAAAACAACATTTTGGGAGGGATAGACCCATGAATGGCATACTAATAGTAGTCAATGAACAATAAACTGGGTTAAGAGAATATTTTAACATATCTTACACACTTCACCTTTGATGTAGTATTTATAGCATATTCATTTTCAAAAATGTACCATAAATGCCCTGCAGATTATAGTATGGTTAAGACTACGTAATTTATTTTCTCTTCTCATCATTTTATTTCTTCCGTCATCATCTACTCATCTCTTCTACTAACAAAATGTGAAGCATCTATTGTACTTCTCATACTGCTGAGCCTTTTTTTTTATGTGGCTCGAAATAGAGGGGTTGTATTAAATCAATCACAGTGATGAATGTAAACCTCAGAATTTGGTTTCAATGCAAACACTGTAATGAGGATAAACAGTGAGCATGAGGTTCCCTCTAGATCGTCTTGCATGATCTCAGCTTTAACCCATCACACATTCCCCAAACCATTAGGATACCTGGAAGATATACATAGCCAATTAAAACTTGATGGCAGCTTCTTTTTCCTCTTTCCTCTTGTAGTCTCTTTCTTTTCCATCCTGGAAACACTTCACAGGCTGATTATCTTGCATGTGGGAGAGAGGGTTTGTACTTGGGAACTAGAAGCGGGACACATTACATCCTTGCCACATTATACAGCCATGTTAGCCTGGAAATACTTTAAGTGAACAGTTTTCCCTTGACAGTGCATGAGTGAAGTAAGAGTGTGAGGTAAAAAAACAAATACAAACAAGCATGGATGTTTTGTCATTTCAACTGCTTGTTTCTGTCTCTCTCTCACTTCGCGTTTCTCTCTTTGTCTCCCTTCAGATTGCTGAGTGGAATCGGTGAGGGTTTGCAAACAACAGAAGTGTGTCCATTGAAGAGACCGTTTCCCCTCTGCTGATAATGAAGCACCATTTCCACATGAGGAGGCAGTGAGTATTTTATCTCTGACTGTAGCCACATGTGCATGGAGAGCTATTAATTCCCTTGGTTCACCGTGTCTCTTTGAAAGCTGTCCCTCTGCGCCTCCATGCAAAGCCGTTCTCAATTTCAGTCTTCTATCAAGTGCCTGGCCAAGATTACACAAATGTCATTTTAATGCCCCCAAAAACCTCACCTCAAAGGGTCCCCTGCTCTTTGAAACTTCTATTCATTCCCAAATGTTTGATGTGCACATTTTTAAAAAGCTGCTAGATGCATTGTAAGGGTCCATATTTATGGCTTGGCGAGGTTATTTCCAAAGTTTGGGCGGAACAAAATTAAGAAATTTTAAATAGCAGTAAACTGAAATTACATTACGTCTGTAAATTATAATTTGCTCCATTATAGTTGGTTGTAGGTGGTATTAGGGGGCGGGACATTCTCATTCTGGCGGGCATCTGATTGGACAAAAACTTGTGTAGTGCAGGATGAGTCATCAATATTTTAGATTTAGTTTGTTGGAAGACTATTCATTTTAAATTAGTACACTCTAAAAACTAATTCAGGGGACCTTTAGTCATTACTTAAATATTTATATATTGTTGTGAAATAAAAAATCAAGTTCTGAAATGCTGTTAGACTTTTTACCTGTAATTGTTATTTTATTGAGCTTGGATGACACACAAATTATGCCTATTGATTCGATATACTATCATGACTTGTCATAGTTTAACATTTTCAGTTAATCAAAAATGTATTTAATTTTAAGTTCTGTTAATGTAAAATACAATCTGATGACGTGTAAACGTGTTTCATTGTTTTGAGTTGTATGAACACTTCTTTTAATTTAGACGAACTTAAGTTAAGTGAAACTGGGCTGGGATTTATATTTCCCATCATGCTTTGCCTATGGCACTTGAAAAGGAGAGTAAATGCTAAAATTAAGTGTTATGTAATGTTTTTTTGCACAAGATTAATGGTAAGGGAGATTTTGCAGTAATTAGTGTTTTGTTATGCTAATTTAGAAGAGTTTCTGTTAATGTGGGTTTTTGGAGATTTACCATCATGGTGACAAGCAGTGCTTGGTAAGTTAGTTACTTAGAAATGCGTTTTATTGTGTCCAAAAAGTGTCTTCACCTTACTTAAAACATTATGTTGGATCAACTTAAATAGATGCATTCATGATGACAATTATTAAGTTCATGTTACTTAGAAATGTGTTTTTATTGTGGCAAAATAACATCTTCACCCTACTTAAAACATTATGTTGGATCAACTCAAAATATTGCTTTGAATTAATGTAATTCTCGCAATTGGCTTAAGTTAAAAATTCTAGTGGAAAATGTTAACATATTTTTTTTTTGTTGAACCAATGTTTTATTTTTTAGAGTGTAGGCTATATCTCCCAATGGTTTATTGTGTTACTAATTTGTTAATTAGTAGTTTATTTGTTGCTAACGACACCCTGTTTACACCTTGCATTAAGTTTTGTTCGATCAGATCACAAATACACACATTCCCATTTACACCTTGTTTTAATCCATCTCTTTTGTCCACTTTCAACCACTTCTGTCCTGATTTCTTCGAGGGGACAGTCTATGGGCGAGTAAATGTATGGGTTTTTTCCAGATCTTTTGATCAAATGAACAAGATAAGCTTGCACAATTTACAAACGAACACGATTGGAGACGACGAAAAACCACACAGAGATCATCAGCTTTCATTTCCGCTCACCACACCGAGCACGGTGAGTGTGTATTAGAAATCAGGAATGGTGAGAGAACATTGTTCTTGGTACGTTTTTCATCTTCAGACCAAACTTGGGTCTTCAGCTGACAAAGTTTAAATCCCTTCTGGCTAGCGCGCTTCCCATAATGTTTACAAATTAAGTCAGTAGGCGGTCTTTTGTGGCTGTTCGAACACATTTGAATATTCAGTATTCAAAAACATGAGCGTCTACACTGCAGAATCAATCCAGTCTAATGTGTTTTCGACTGCCTATGGAAGTGGTTGAAGCTCACAGCATTTTAGACCCCATTTACAGGTGTATTTAGCATCATACACCTGTGAGCCAATCGACCAATATGCATCTTAATACCAGGTGTAAACAGCCAAAATGTTGATGTTTGCATCACAAAACGAGCTCCATACAGGGTGTATTGCTTTTGTATTACACATCACTATAACAGAGCTCAAAGACTTGTAGAAGCAAGCTAAAATAGCATGGTTACTTTGTTAACACTATTGGTTAGGTTTAGTGTAGGTGGTTTTCAAATGTTATTTTCATATAATCAATATTGTAGCGCCATTCACCAGCCATTTAATTTCCGAACTGCCAGATTCCTGTTCATCTGTTTCATCTGTTTAAAACTATACTGTAGGTGGATGCTACATAGACCAAGATACTAAAACAACATTATGAGATTGTGGGCTGTCATTTTGTGGTTGTCCATCAGGGAATAGCGATGTTGACAAAGGATTGTGCATTATTCAACCCTGACCTATCAGTTATTCATGATGCTGATGTAATGCCACAAGAGACCGCTGCTTATGTTTGCTGAGAGTGGTCTTTGACTAATGTTCATACAGAGTGATTTCAGTCCTGTTGTGCCTGTGATTAACAATGTTTTTTTTTTTTTAATATGCCAATTCTGGCTCAAAACGTATAGATAACAGCTGAGGATTTGACTCCAGTGAGTTTGTAAATTGGGATTACATTAGTAGCCAATGTTAGAAATGATTAGCCAAGCCACAAGGGTGTGTACAGTCCTCTCTGAATTTACTATGAATTTACTAGTGCGCATAACTGATAAAAATATACAGTATAAGGAGATTAATCATTTAAACATTTTGTGTGGAAATATTCCAGTATTGCTTTCATGTTACATCTCAAAGAAAAGTACAATTACAAACAAACACGCAGCATATGAAAACTGACATTTTGCTCATCCGCTCTTGTACACAGGCTTATTTCACTAATGCTTTAAAGCTGAAATGTGTTAGTTAGATTTGACAACTTCATAGCCTTCAGACCCAGGGCCTCATGCACAAAACGGCATACATTTCATCCTAAAAGATTGTGCATATATGCACAAAAGTTTTCGAGACAGATACATTATATTAAATTATTTTCATGATTTGTTATCATAACATTTTTTTTTGTCAAATCAACTTAGATAATTAATGCGGTTCAGATAAGATAATATGTTGAGTTTATGTTGATTAAACCAATCGCCTTTGTTGTATTAACTCAAATTTCAATGAACTCAAAATTAAGGCAACCATGTAACTTACTTTTTTAAGTTAAACCAACAATTATTTTTTTACAGTGTACTTCAGTGCCTAAAATCACTAAAAACTAGGAAATAGAGGGTGATGATGAACATGGCCAGTGCTGATAAGAGAGATATTACACTGCATAAAGTATTTTTCTTAATCCATTTCTTTGTTTTCAGTATTGTTTTCTGAGGGGGAAAAATTGCATCAGATATTTACACTGTTTTTAGACAATAAATCTAGTGTAAGTGTAATATTCACCCCATTGGAAATTGTTTTTATTTGTTTAAAGCATAAATCTAACCTAACTTATGCAATTTTGCTTTATTTTAAAGTGGAAAAATGTAGTCAAACTTGGTTCCATATTAGTTAGTTACTGGCAGAAGAGATTTAAACTTTGTTGGCTGAAGACCCAAGTTTGGTTTGATGAAAAATGTACTAAAATAAGATATTAAAACTCATTTGTGAATTTTCTTTCTTGTGGATCCTGAAAGAGATGCTTCAGCGCAAAAGTGCAAGGCTGAATTTTTAAAAGGTATTTAACTGACAAATTTGAGACACTCAACCTACATTATTCAGATCCCACTTTTCGTTAATGTGCTTTTTGGCAGAGGATTATTTTATTTATATAACTTTTTTTACATGTAAAATGATAACCATAATTTTTGCAAAACTCCAAAACAGACCTACCTGTATACATACTATTCACTGCAAGTTGACCACAAGTGTCAGCAGCAACTTATATTCCTTTACAGAGGCAGATTATCGATTAATAAAGACTTATTTTCCTTACGCAGTACTATGTTATGACCTCAAAACACTTTTACCATAGTGCATGATTTGTAAACTAATACATTTTGATGTGTGTATTACATAACCACTCACTGGACATTTTACTGTGAAAGGGTCGCAAAAAGTGCAAGAAGCAGCATTATATCATTTTGCATAAATGTCACCGCAGGCACGTTTTTCCAATGAGCCTGGTCTGATGATATCATTTGATCCGGCTATGAAACTGTTTTCCGTGGCAGGAAGTTTGTCAAGTGCTCTCTTTGTTTCAGATATTTTCCTCTACAAGAATAGCTCACCTACTCGCACACACTCTCTTCAGTTTTTCTCCAATCAAGTCTATCTCCATAAGAGCTCTTCATCAGTTTCAGCTCAGTTAATATGTTGTGTCTCAGTGGAAAGGCATCTCATTCAGAGACTGTGATTTTTGCAGTTCTCTGGGTCATTCAGATGACAAACAGGTCGATGGATGAGGTTTGCTGTCATCGCTCTCTCTTTCACAACTGTGAAAGCGACAACTACTTGTATTTTTCCTGTCCTTTGTTGCTTTTTGTAACAGGCTACTTCCTGTTCTTTGTCTTTGGTAGAGGATAGAAACTGACCTCTGCTTGACCTGCAATGAGTAAATTATTCTCATTAGGTGATGCTATGGGTTAATTACTGAGAGCACATTTTGTCTCACCTCTGCTGTCATCATCATTGAACTGCATGTCATGGTGACCAGGCCTGAGGGATGCAGATAGATCTTTCACCCAGAGTAGAGTGTGGCATTCTCAATTTGCTGTTACACACATAGCCAGACTTTTGTCTTGCGAATTAAAGTCTGGCCCAGCTTATATCAGAATGAATTTCCATACTATTTGATTCTGGTTTGTGTTGAATATAGGGTTGTAACGGTATGATATTTCCACGGTATGATAACCGTCTTTCACGGTATCACGGTATACAGTGTTAAACAATCAATTTTTATTTATATCATCAATTAAAATGACCAATAAATTAATTAAAATGTTTGTTTTCTCTATTCAGATTTCAATAATCAAAAACAATCAAATACATTTAATAAATTATTATGGATTAGACACTGAACAACTTTTATTAATAATTAAAATTCAGAAATTCTGCTTTGACTTAATTCTTCTGGCTTTTATTTTTTTTAATACAAATATTATCAAAAATGATGGAAATGAAATTAACTTTTTTTTTAGATTTTGAGAAGTACATTCTATTTAACAATCATAATAAATTTGTCAATTTCTTCGAGTTAAAAACCGGTCTTTTATTTTGACGGGATGTAGTGAAGAGCTTTGAGTTTAAGTGTATTTGACAATGGTTTTTCTCAAATAAAATGATGAAATGCTCATTAAGCGCTATCTCAGAGCAACCGTGGATATGTTTGTGTTCATGTCCTCTGATAACGAGACGGCAAACACTTAAAAAACAATAAGAGCGCCGCGCATACTGAAGTATGTAGTACACGAAACAGCGCAGCTCGTTCACACAGGCAGACACGTTAAACAGACAGATATATTTATACAGCAGTGTGTTTGCGTTTAATATTCAAAGATCCCGCCTAGACCATGTCGCAATTTGATTTATTGTACAGCTCTTCTTTCGTTTTATTCATCAGTCCAACAAATCGCGCGTTTTTACCTGACATCGCTGCGTTATACTGTACATTCCATTTTCATGACTGGATTCCGGCATTCCCTCTCCATCACGCATATCATACGACCTAAGTTATAAACGGAACATACCTGCATCTACACGGATGGTGTTCTCGAATATAGGTCAACATGTTTGATGTGTTTCCTCCTTTTGCAGGTAGGCCTACTTTGCGCCCGCATTGTTTTTGGATATCTACACTCGAGGGCAGCCCCGCGTTTGTTTTTCTGTATCTAAAGTATTCTCATACTGCAAATTGTAACTTATTTTTCAACGGGGCACAGAGAATAGAGATAGCAACTTCTGTCTCTGACATTGTCTGCTGTATGTGTGGGTGTGGAGCAAGTTTAGTGAAGTGGAAAGTTGTTGTCTATGCGCAAGTGAAATTCTGCGTCTTGATTTTTTTTATTATTATTATTATTATTTTTTACCATACTGTAAGTAAGCAAATGTACACGATATGATAATCGTACGTGCTCATACCGGTATATCGTTACAACCCTAGTTGAATAGGTACTGGTCTTGAATTGAACCAGCTGCCTTTGTGTAGCTCCAGTTGCTTTACTACAAAGTTCTTTTTTGTTTGTTTGTGTGTTTGTTTGTTTGTTTCTCCCTCATGAGCTCAAAAATCAATTGAAACACTTTGCAGCTGACTTTTAGAAAGAGATTCATCTATAGAGGTCAGGCTGCACTTCATAATGGTCGTTTAACACCAGCACTCTGTTTAACAACAGCTTTATTAGGTGTTTTTGAACGATATTTTATTGCTTCTTCTAGAATATCAGCTTTCAATAAATTTTTTTCCAAAGCTTACCTCCAACTGGTACCATGTTAACTGTTCGTATTATTTTGTTTTTAGACATTGGCTATTCTAATATTAGGATGATAATCAACATTCATACAGTGTATATATATGGTAACACTTTAGTTTTACCATGCCGTCAAACTGTTGTATAAATACAATATCACACTTGTAGCCATGCGATATGGTTGTATATCAGCACACTGTGATTACTTACGGCCGAATCACAGCCGTGCTGATATACAGCCATATCGCACGGCTACGAGTGTGATATTGCTCATATACTTACTATATAAGGTAATCACAGCGTGCTGATATACAGCCATATTGCACAGCTACGAGTGTAATATTGCATTTATACAACAATGTAACGCAGTTCGTAAATACGGGAAGAAGGAGGCGGGAACCGGCGAACATTCAACAAAACTTTATTTAGAAATAAACAAAGAACAAAACGAAAGTAAACCCTCGCGGACGTCTGCCGGCCACACAAACATAATAAAACATAAAATAAAGTCCAGGCCTGGTCCTCTCTCGTCCTTCACGGTCGTCGCTCCTCCTTTTATGCCTCCGGAGCTCCTCCGTGAGAGACTCGAGGCCGGCGCGCCTCGCAGGTGATGCTCATTATCACTCGCGCCACCGGCCTCGCGCCGTTCCCTCACGGCTCTCGCCCACCCTGCTCGTCACAAACAGTTTGATGGCACAAGTGTGTAAATAAATAAGAAACAACAATGGAGTTGTTCTCTCTTTTGTTCAGAACTGCTTCCTTCCGCCACGGATTCAAATCTGAAGTTGACAGTTGACAGTCCCAAGCCTCCGTTACTAATTCTAAAATGTCACTTTAGAACTAGTAACGAAGGAACGTTGAGTCGCTTTATTGAAGCTTATTGTGTTATGTAGAGTATTACGGTATTATGAGAGAGAGATTGACTAAACGAGTGTATTACCTGCATCTGATGTAGCATTCATTCTTCAGGTTGAAGTCCATAATATATCCATTATAAAAAAATCAGTTTGAATGTCCGCTGAGTAAAGCGTCTTTGTCCTTTTAATAGTTATAGGGATTTTCCACAGCTCTTAAATAACTTCTTTGTTCTGACTCACTCATAGAGAGAGTCTTTGCCACCATCTAACGGCATATTAAAGTAACTTTTCACTTATACTATTGACGGACTCCGAAGTACTGGCGGAGATGTAGCTGTTCTCAGCGGGTACACGAGCACTGAACGTCTACTGACAGCCTGGAGTTCGCATCTGCGAAAGCGCCAAAACAAATAGTAAAATAGGTGCTATGATTAAATATGAGTCACATATTTTAGGTCTAAACAACTACATTCTTGCCTAAAAAACTCTTAAAACTGATTTGGTCTGATTTGTAAATGTCACTTAGTACTGTATATGATACAAAAAAATCTTCCAGCATCCAGCCCTCCTCAGGTTGTAAATTCATCTGAAAGCGAGTCGCTGTTACTTTGAAATGTTGTTATAAATTTAAAGCATTGTACTCTGTGTAGCTGTTTGATATTGTCATGTTTAAACCAAGAGAAATAAGCCTATGAGTCTCCTAATATATGAGGAACAACTTTGTTGAGATACAAAATTGCTGATCCATCACTGTATGCTGTCTATGTGAGGCATGAAGATAAACAACTCTCTCATTCTGAATCCAGCTTCTTTGCCATTTCATTACTTAAGTCCTTGCTAAAGTTTCAAACATCCAAGTCAGTGTAAGATCAACTGCACAAATTATTAAGAGGTTATACTGCAATTATAGGAACCTGCTTACGCATACTTTTGCAAACACATTTTGTTGGCTGAATTGTGTTAGTTTTGCAATTTCTGCAGTGCAATGTCTGCATGCTGAAAAAAGTAGCTGTTAATACATGAAAGAGTTTGGGCAAGATGTATTAAACTTGTCAAAACAGTCTGTGAATTTAATTTTTGTGCCCATTTTCTCAGCTCACACACTCATAGTGCCATTGCGCTTATGAAAAAAAGGCAGTATATTTAGACACGTTTCATACATTATGTATATTTTAACCTTTTCAAAAACTTTTCACTTTGTTGCACTTGCAGGTATGAATTTCTTTGTATGCTACGCTATACTCCGATACAGCTTTGTGTGTGTGCGTACTCAGAAATGAATATTAAATTGTTCCTCTCCGATTCTTATGGCTGTACAGTGGTGTTTTTTAACCTTAATAATATAGTGCAGCGTCTTATTTTTGTTTGTTGTGGTTAATCCAGTTATTGACTGTCGGCACCTCAGAGGATTATACCAACCAAGTAAATTATGAAGAGAGTCAAAGCATGTGCTGTGAAGTGCTTCAGAAACATTGTGGTTTAGTCTTTCTACTGGACTGTGGTTGGTACTCAAGTTGAAGGTTATATTTAAGTTGATATCAAGCAGCTTCTGGATGATAACGCAATTTGAGATGTGAAATGTGTGCATTGATCAAAAACTACAGTGAATCTTCAAGGATCCTGTAAAAACAAAACTTGGTAAATTATTTAAACTACAGTACCGTTCAAAAAGTTTGATGTCGGTAAGATTTTTCATGTTTTCAAAAGAAGTCTCTCACCAAGGCTGCATTCATTTTATCAAAGAGTAGAGTGAAAACAGTAATATTGTATAATAAATAACTATTTTCTGTTTTAATCTATTTTAAAATGTAATTTATTCCTGTAATGGCAAAGCTGAATTTTCAGCACTCCAGTCTTCAGTGTCACATGATCCTTCAGAAATTATTCTAATATGCTGATTTGCTGCTCTGTATTAATGTTGAAAACATTTGTGCTGCTTAATATTTTTAACTGTGATGAATTTAAGAATTCTTTAATGAATAGAAATTTCAAAAGAGCAGCATTTATTTTAAATGCCTTAGCAAACAATCTTAGCAACATAAACTGAATTGAAGCTTACTGTATTATCTAGAACTAGAAGAGCATTGTGAAAAAGAGGTTGATTGAGCAAGTTTATTACCTGCATTCAGATTTAGCACTTTCCTTCAGGTCAGTCCTATGTTCATAATAAAAAACCTGTTTAAATGTCCGATGTATTATCTTGTCCTTTTAACAGTTAAGGGGTTTTCCCGTGACTGACAGCGCTAGTCAAAGCATTTGTCAGTTGCGTCTTGTTCCGTGTTCACAACAATTCAGTCTTTTCAATGTAAAACTCTTCGCTACTGACTGACACACTCATAAAGACAGTCTTTGCCGCCATCTAATGGCGTAATAATGTAACTTATGTTGCTGTTCACAGTCAGGGACTATTTTTCTGGTGGAAGGAAGGCTTTCAGTGAAAGTTTACTTCATGAAAGTTGCATTGATACATATTTTTGGCTTTAATATTTGTATTGTGTGGTAACCGTTTTATAAAAGCAATGAGATACTCGAGGCTAGTGCTGTATCTTGAATAAGTCACGACTGAAGGGGTTAACAACGCCCTTCAGCCGTGACTTATTCACGATACAGCCCAGCCTCTCGTACCTTATTGCTTACATAAAGCACACCTGGAAAAGCAGCAGCTGTTCTCCCCTCCCCATGTTTAAAGTGTATGGCCCGCCCAACTAGGGAACCTAGGTATCAAAACTATTCCCGAGCTTAACAGTGGTAAATGTGACTTGAGAGGGCGTACAAATCCAAATTTTTAACTAGGAAATTATTTGAAATTAAAATAATTCCAATAGCACGTGAAGGCAGCATCAATCCTAGTCTCAGGGCTGCACATTTTAGATGTCTCCTTAGGGAAAGTTTACACAACGACGATGTAAAAGTTTTTCCTTTGCGTATTTCACGTACAGTCGACAATGTTGTTAAAACAATCCCCATTCACATGGATCCACGAAAACTATTAACTCTTTCTCCGCTTTTGACGGAATTTTCCGTCATTTATGAGAATTCTTCCCTACGGAGCCCCAGACATGACATGCAGGAAAAAAATAGTAGGCTAAATCGTGTGCACGATTTACTAATTCGTTCCCTCAATTTACTAAATTGTGCGTACAATTTACTAATTCGTTCCCTCGATTTACTAAACGTGCACACGATTTACTATTTCGTTCCCTCGATTTATAAATCATGCGCACAATTTACTAAAACGTGTGCACGATTTAGTAAATCGAGGGAACGGAATAGTAAATCATGCGCACAATTTAATTTTTTTTCTCGCGTGTCATGTGCGGGGCTCCGTACTTCCCTGCCATTGGCTTTCCGTTTTTTCCCTGTTATATGGTGGGGGCGCTATTACGCATCATCTGAAAGAGTACTGAAACTCCTGATCACAACACAGGAAAAGAAGAAGCAGAAAAAAGTGATAGCATATGTAAGCAGATGCATAAGTAAAATAATGCGATCATCAACATTGAATGATATATATTTCGAAACTGTCTAACGTTACCGAATTAAATGTCGATCCAGGACGAGGTATAGGACTGTGCAAGATTTATGGGTGTTGATGAACTAGATCTACTCCATCTGTGTTCTGAATCAGATCCAGATGTAGTCTTTGACAAAATGCGAATTTTTTTTGCTCAAAATCCAGCATTTTTTATGAAACTTACCCACATTCAAAAGTTCAAAAGACTTCAAAAGAATGCATGAAGCTATACTTTTTCTTTTTTTTTTAAGCAGAGGGTCTTTTCGTTCTTTTGATATATTGCATGTTCAGATATTCATACAAAAAAAAAATTCTGGGGGCCATGAAACATGAAAATGGGCAAAAATGTTGCCGCTGGCTGGCAACTTTTCAAAAACGCTGGAGAAAGACGCGTTAAAAACGGTGTATTATGCTGCCAGGCCAGTAGTTGGCGATGTCACTTTGTAAAGAAAGACTATATGCACCTCTAGACTGAACTCATAATACACATACGAATGACTTTACAGTTTTCAAAAATTCTCGTTCTTGTAGTTTATATGGAGATGATAACGGTATCGTTTTTCAAAAACTTGCTCCTTGAAACCGTTTTCAAAAATTCAGTGTTTCATCTCATCTACTTGAGGTTCATGATGAATCATCCAAAGAAAACATCAGGTTGTCCATGATGTAGGAGAACCACTCATAAGGTTAATAAGAGAAGTTGTCTCTGTAATTGCTCTTCCTCTTAAGACTTTGACATCTGATGTTGCAATACATACAGGAGGTATGATGGATCGCCACACATGTTCAGTATCTTGGTTAACTGACTTCCTGGTGCTAAATCTTTCATGTGCTTTTGTTGTTAGTTTGTTGCGTAATAGAAATTGGGGAAAGGTGGATGCATGTTGTCATCCTTCCTCCTGCCTGAAGGGATCAGGCAAAGCAGAGTGTGGGGATAATCTTGAGATTGAGTGAAATCCAGAAATGGCAAATAGCCATAATAGGCGAGCCAGCCAGCAAGGAACAGGGATACGAAATGAAGTTGACAACACAAAAGTCTTTACAAAGACAAAAGGTATTTTTAAAGTTACTCTGGATGCAGATGTGTGGTAAATATGGTGACTGTGATTAGAAGTCTACTGACTGACAGATATCCTGGGCTTCAATACATAACCTTGAAGCAAAGGTCATGTGAGGTGTGAAGGTGCCAAGATGAAAGAGAAAATTTTGGATGGTTCCCAAGACAACTGACTTTGGGCCAGAAGTCAAATGTCCTAAATATTTATCATATGATGTATTATGGTTGCATTTAATATTATATTTTCTATCTAATAATATCTGAAAACAACCAGAATTAATGCAAGACACATTGGGCTGCAAGAGATACGTTCGGCTATTGTTGTTGATTTGATAATAATCTTAACACTAAAATTTGGGAACCGTACTAAACTTAAGTGCTCGGCATTCAATCTTTGGCAAATATTCATTAGCCTCTAGTTCTGCATCATTCAATGACAATATTAGATCAAATTATTTTTTAGCATTGCAAACACCAGTCACGTACCAAAATAGATGTGCCATATAAATTACTGAAGCTTAAGCAGTTAATTAGCTAAAGGAGTTAATTATCTAAATAGTTTTCATTTAAACGAAGGTGTTGTGCATTAATTGCATGCATTAAAAGGATGAAAAGTTTGATAGAGTTGATGAGCTGATGTTACTGGCTCACCCCAAGCTGCACGGGTCAGCAGGTAAGCGAGAGAGAGAAAGCAGCAAATGAGCTAATAATGTTCTGGATTTATTCCTTATATTACTGTGTGGTCATGCCATGATTAATATTTTAGATGTGCCTAATTAATTTTTATTTTTTATAATAATAATAATAATAATAATAATGTTGTTGTCAAAATTATAATAATCATAGAGAGTATGGAAAATTATTGAAAAACATATTTTCACTATTTTGACACAAAACCATAAACATAAAATTAAAATAAATATATGGTATGACTGCTATAGATGGAAGGCAAAGTTTTAGATGTACGATTTATTTATTCATATTTTTTGCATACTTTGTCTCTTCATCAATTATTCAATAGACTATTATAGTCTATTGAATAAGCCCATTTACTCTGTTGTTTTGAATACAGTACTGGGCAAAAAAATGGTTCAAGCCAAAAATAGCTAAACACTAAGCTTTTAATTGTCTTAAAAAAGATGTTTTGAAGAATGTTGGTAACCAGACAGTTGACGCTATCCATTGACTTCCATAGTAGGAAAAAAAATACTATGGGAGTGAATGGCTACTGTCAGCTGTCTGGTTACCAACATTCTTCAAAATATCTTCTTTTTTGTTCAACAGAAGAAAGAAACTCATACAGATTTGGAACAACTTGAGTAAATCATGACAGAATTTCCATTTTCGGGTAAGCTATCCATTTAACCACAAATTATTGGTCAGGAAATTAGCAAAATTTAAGCAAATGCACTACTTAAAAAAATAGTTACAAAAAAACAAAAAAAACAAAAAAAAAACACCAAAGACAGAATGAAGATTTTGGCTGAATATGGGAAGTTGTGTGTGGAGTGATGAATCACAATTAGCATGGTGATGCTAAATAGTGCTGTCTTCAAAAATCTAGTGAGAAATATAATAAATGCATCTCTACAACAGTGAAGCATGGAGGAAGAGGTGCCATTGTGATTTCATTTTTAGCTGCTGCTATTGTTGAGCTGCTTCACTGTGAAAAGTCATTTAATGCTTTGGAGTACAGAAGAGTTTTGCAGAATGGCTTGCTTCCCACAAATGAAAAGTTGTTATCTAAAGAGGAATGATCAGATGGTATTTTTCAACAAGACAATGCTTTTGCCCAAAATTGCAAAGAAATCCAAGAAGTGGCTTGAGAACATGTCCGTCAGGCTCATGTTTTGGTCAGAGTCCAGATTTGAACCCTATAGTGAATAATTGGTCTCACATTAAACTCAAATGAACTGCATGACATTTTCCAATTACTCATGAACAGTTTGAAGCCATTAACATTGAGTAGAACAACACTGACTCTTGTGATTAAAATGGCTAAGAATAAAAAGACCATTAAAAGGCCATTGTTTTTTTGTTTGGGCTTGGCCTATTGTTTTTGCGCAGGAGTGTAAGATAAACTACCAAAACTGCAGTTGAAATGGTCATTTGTGATAGATTCTGCTTAGCTAGATATGTGTTGTTAAATGAGAAATCAGTGAGAGGGTCATTAAAACCACAAGTTGCACTTTATTTTGATCCACTTTAGTCATACTAACTATAAGTAACTTTGCCACTTCATTTCAACGAACTATCAGAGTATTAGTAGACTGTTAGGATAGGGTTAGGGTCAGTAGAGTAAGTTGACATGTACTTGCAAAGTTACTTATAGTCAGTATAATGTCTGTTGAGGGACCATCAAAATAAAGTGTTAGCAGATATTAAGCAGACAGTCTACTAATACTCTGAGAGTTAGTTGACATGTAGTTGCAAAATTACTTATAGTTAGTAGAATGTCCATAGTGGACTATCAAAATAAAGTGTTACCAAACCCCAATTTTTACTATTGAACTGTTAAATTGTTTGCTGGTGGTACATTTTCTACTTTTAGATTCTGGATGCATGTTGCACTGAGCACAAGAATCCATCTGTTCCTCAGATTTAACACCAATGTGTTTTATGTCAGATTCTAAAGGTGATGATACATGGGGCAACTTTTTGAGCAATGTTGCTTGGGCACTTTTGTTTCGAATCAGTGGTTCGGAGCGTGTATCAAACTGCCAAAGTCACGCCCCCAAGTGGTGAACCATTGAAATTTCGAAACACTTATGACATAACAAAACCTCGTTTACTGAAATCATGTGACTTCGGCAGTTTGATACACGCTCCGAACCATTGATTCAAAACAAAAGATTCCTAAAGCTTCGAAGCTTCATGAAGCAGTGTTCTGAAATTGTCCATCAATAGATATTGTTGAATAAAGCCGTTAGGCTATATTCGTTTTTTTTGACGCACAATAAGTATTCTCATCGCTTCATAACAGTAAGACTGAACCACTGTAGTCACATGAACTGTTTTAAATATGTCTTTAGTAGCTTTCTGGGCATTTGAAAGTGTAAATTATCTAAATAAATAATATAAATAAAATAAATAATCTCTTAATTTGTGTTCCGAAGATGAACGAACGTCTTACGGCTGTGGGGGTGAGTATGACAGAATTTTGATTTTTCATTCATTGGGTGAACTAACCCTTTAAGACCCCATGTACACCTGGTACTAACGTCCATTTTAAATCACAAGTGGATAAGGCTAAATACAGGATCGCATGATGCTTTCAGGTGTAGTCGAAAACGCCTGTGACAACACTGAAAACATTGTAAATCAACCCTGATGCATTAATGTGTGTGTAGACATGAAATTGGGGAACTTTCTTTTAAAAATCTGATCATGAATAGTCACAGAAGCTGCATTTGATATGAATGTTACTATCAGGTGTAGCAGTGTACTGTTTCAGGTAACCATTTGTGATTAGGCCACATGTCCTAAAGGACTATTCTGTGACATTTTCCCAACAGAGAGAATTCTTTTTCTCTAATGCTTTTCTCATATTAAATTCTGTGTGAGGGGTTACAGGTTGAGCGCATGAGCCACCACAGACTCATAGCAGTGTCATAATGTGTGTATTTTTTGGGGACATGACATCCCACAGGCAGAATGAACACCTACACTGATGGGCGGATAAATGAATGCATTAGTAAACTCAGTAATACTTGCCTGCACACTGAAGACGTTTGGGACAAAGTGTGTCTTTTTATGTGTCTGTGTATGCACATTCTAGCAAGTAATCTTTCTTCTCTCTCTGTTTCGACATCCGTCTCTCATTAGCCACACGTATTTGTCTGTGCTCCATGTAGGGGGTAGTGATTGATGTAGATAAGGTATCAGCTATCTGTTTCTTACAGGGTAGTTGTTTGCTGTCTTAATGGGCTCATTTGTAACCTTATGAAGCAGACTGGAGGCATGAAGCTTAGATACATGGTAGACTGTAAATAAATCTGTCTAGGGAACTGTGTTTCTCTCTGCTTCCTTGCTCATTCTTCATATTCTTTTTACTTCTAAAGTCTTTTCACACTGCATTTAACCCTGGGTTAACATCTTTTTAAACCCCAGTTTAAGGCCACTAAATCACTATGAAATCAAAATTGGTCATTCTTATTTTCTGAAATATTGCAGTATTTATAATAAATTATTTACCCGTGCACATCATTATTTTTTTAAAGTTCAATAATCTATATTTTAGTCTATGCTGTTCTCAGTTGATGAATAGAACGTTGTAGTGTGCCTCCCATCTTATAAATCGCAATAAGCATTGTGCTTTGTAACTTTCCATGTGAAACAAAGTCTCAAATTTCAATTCTCAGATTTGGCGCTCTTTAAAGGGGGGTATAATGCTATTTCTTGTATTCTGACTTATTTACACTGTTAAAGAGTTGGATTCTCATGATAAACATGGCCAAAGTTTCAAAACACGAGTTGGACGTATTACAGAGTTTTTCTCAAGCGGCAACCTCCCCCTTTCTCTCGTGAAGCCAATACGGAAGTAACTTAAACTGCGATTCATCGACTGGCCGCTAGGGACAGGCTCCAAAAGAGAGCAGAATCTCATAGAGTCCCATGTTAAATTGGCCAAGTTTATAGCAGAAAAAAACATGTTTACAAGTTGGTTCAAATTGTGGTTTTGGTCTATACTGCTATTTTTGCCCTTCATGACAACTCTGAGGGGGGTGAATTTTTTTATAACTTATCCGTTTAAATTATATTAAGCCTTAAAGTTCTGCATAATTAAGGGCGTGGTCACTTGAGTGACAGGTATATTGCGCTGCTGTCTGTGAGCCGTCAAGTTACCTCAGCTGCCGCTGAATTTGGCATCTCAGCCGTATTTGTTTTCGATTATTTTATACAATTATAAAATATGGCTTGCTGCATAATATTCGAGACTGATGTGTGTCTGTGTAGATGTGCATGCATGGAGAAGAGACACAGAACACACATTGTTGGATCGTGGCATTGGCTGAAAGTTTTGGTTGTGAGATTTACTGCAATGACAATGGCGGGAGGATATCAAAATCCGACAGCACTGCTTGGATATTATAACTAAAACTGCTGCACTATATTGAAAAAAATATACTTTGGACACAGGCTCATTTGTTTGTTAGATACGATCGCTGCTCAGATTGCATCCTTTCTTGAAGAACGATGACAGAGAGCAGATCATTCAGAAGAAATGTGACATGTTTTTTTGTTTTGCAATGGACATTCATATTTTACCCAAGTGCCACGATTGGATTCATCTCGCGATCTCTATTTCATTATAAAGGTATGAAGTCCCATTTGATTTTCCATGTTGTTATTTGCACAACCAACACTACTGGTGTTGGAGCATCTATATCTTAAAAAACACCGTAGATTGACAGTAAACCTTTAGAACGTTCTGATGATAAAACTTATCTTCATTAATATTTTAGATCGTATCTTAGATAGATATATAGCTCCTTTGCTGCTAACATGGTCACGTCGAGCTAGGCAGGCGTGGTTTCAGCAACCAGTCATATCAGCTCAAACCACCTCCCCGCCTCTTTGCCCATTTTCAGTTATCTGGGAGTGACGTGCTGTGACGCGCAGCTAAGATGGCCGCGGCCTCATTTAGGCGTCAAAACTGCTGTTCAGAACTCTATGGGTGACGTCACGGACGCTATGTCCATATTTTTTTACAGTCTATGGTTTTTCTGTGCCGAAAATAATTCCCAATCCTCATAATCTTCGAAATCTTTTTTTCGAGTATGGGCTTTTGCAACGTCTTAAAGGTAGGAATTCCTTGAACTGGCTCTTCTCCACGTTGACCAGAGCGAGAGAGCAAGAGCACGCCCATCAACGCGCGTTCAGCTTTACAGAAGTCGTCGGCAGCAGAAATCAATGAATGTCACGAAATCAACAGTGTCACCAAAGAAGTGTGTTTTTGGTTGTGAGGGAAAGATAACCTTGCTTCCCAAAGAACCCAGCGTTAAGAGGAGCTGAGAGTTTTGAGCTCACGCATTACATTAAGGTGCTCTCGATATTTGTTATTAAAATAACCATAGAAACTGATAGTTGCAACCACTTTTTTATTGGTTAAAATGAATGGAGATTATCTCGTGTTTTTCCGTGGCTGCTCGAGCCCTCAGGATCGGCGCTTATGGTTTCATAAACAAGGCCCAGTTCTACGCTAGATTTACAGATTGTTTGAAACTGAAAGATGGAGCGGTCACAGCGGTAATGATCCCGGTCATGAGTCGGAACCGCAGGTGGTGAGTAAAACTGCATCAAATGTCTGCTTTGTTGGCAATAGGTGGCTAAGTGCATATAATGTAAACAACACGAACGTAGTGAATTCATAAATTCATTATTCATCATTCACTATACGCTATATTCATTATAGTGATTCAAAAGTTATCCAGGGATAATGCGATGGTGTATTGTGTGTGTTTAAATACATTTGTTTAGCTGACCGTTGATAGCTTGCAGACGATAGCTCTATAGCTCCGCTCACATGGCACGCCTCCAGGCGCTCGGCTGTTTTCGGAAAGACTTGGTACAGCGTATGTATCTTTTATAAATATGATAAAACTAAATACTTTTCGGAGATATGAAAGATGCACTACTACTCTATAGGTACTCAAGATTAACATGAGATTGGCTGAAAATGCCCCTTTAATGTGGCATGAGAGTTCACTGTAACGCCTCAGTTTAAGCGAAGCGGCAGTGCAAAGCGTACCTTAACTGATCATCTCTTCTGCTTTACTACTAGTTATAGCATGAAATAAACATGAATGAACATCAGAAGGAAAGTTAAAAGATACAGTACAACTTACCGAAATCTGTAACATGTCGCGGAAAGATGTCCATAAAACAGCTTGTAAACAATACAAGTACTTTAATGATACATTTACTTTAGAAAAGCCATTCAATGACCATAAACGTGTTAGTCTAGAGAGGAGCGTTTTGCTAAATATATTTACTGTTCTTCAGTATTTAATGTATGTTTGAATAAATCCATCATGAAAACAAGTTGGAGTAGAAACATAATCATTAAGTGTTTGTATAGAACGTTAACCTTCAGTATTATAGTAATGTACCAACTGACTCCCATGTATAGTTTATAGCATACAATACATTTGCCAAGTATTGTACCTGATATCTATCCAATTTAATTGATATTGAATTTAATCAAAATTGGTATCAAATCGAATTGCAAGCTTGTGAGTCTCGAAATTTGTCAGTACCCAGCCCTACCAACTTTAAACCTGGCTAAATCAGTTATTTGCCATTTTGAAATGGGTTTAGCACCAAGGAGATCTATAATACTTGTGGAAGTTTTCTGTTAGCATTCCTGTTCATATGAAAAGCACTTATTTGATGTCAGGTTTTGAGCCAATCACCTGAGCAGATGATGACATCATGACAAAGCTGATTGGCTGATGACACTACAAGATTACAAGAAACCATGAGGTGCTAGAATGTTACAGTGAGTTGTTTAGCCATGGACAGCCAATCACAAACCGGACAATACTTGCATATTCATGACCTTAGTTTTATTGTGGAAAATTCATTGTGTTTTTAGCAATTGAGGGAAATAGTTTTTGTATTGTTTTTTTGTAAAGGTTAATTATAAACCTTGGAGGACTAATGATATTTTTTAAATATATCTCCAATTGTGTTCGTCTGAAAGAAGACATATACACCTAGGATGCACTTGAGGGTGAGTAAATCATGGAATAATTTTCATTTTTGGGTAAACTATCCCTTTAAAACTGGTCATGTTTAGGACAGTGATTCTCAACCAAGGGGCTTTAGCAATCAACCAAGGAGGCCAATGACTTAAAATGATTTGAAATAAAATAACGACCATTAAAATAATGCAAAATAAGTACAAAATCTTAATTTTCTTGAAAAACCTGATTATATGAGGTAGACTGTAAAAAAAAAGGTATGATAAAATCTGACAAAGCTTCATGAGTATTTTTTATAACAAATATACATTTTTCTAGTTTTGCCAATCTCTAAAATATTTTATCTGGAAGGAACTGTGAATAAAAATATTTTTAGTCTTTGTACTTAATTCTAATCCAATAAATCAAAAACAGCAGAAAAAGTCACAGGGCTTTTGAATAGTGTTGTGGGCAATGGGGGTCCTTGGAATCAAAATAGTTGAGAGCCACTGGTTTGACACAAGGTTAATTATGTGATGTGTGAAAAGTCTATTTCTGTGCCCTTTTTTTCTGTTATTTCCTGGAGAACAAATCAACCTTCTATGAACACACAGAAACTCGACTCGCCATTGGCAAGTACATTTTTTATTTTACTCACTAGACTTTTTACATGGAATGCAAGAACAATGCAAAAGAAAAAAAAAAAAAATCTAAGTATTATATAAGATAAAATATAAATTGCAAACATTAAATACAAGTAAACAGTCTGTAATAAAATAAGAACAAATAATTACAAGCAATTGCACAAATAAACTCAATAGAAAAATAACCAGTGCTTTTCAGTTTTTTTCAGGTAGATCTAACAGAAGTTAGATACGGATTACGTACAGAAATTGAATAAAGTAATCAAATTTACATTCAGGACATAACCAACTATATTTACAAAGATACTCGCCAAGACTGAGATTTTGAGATAATTTTGTGTGAAATTGTCCATTCACACACAAGAAGATGTGAAAGAGAATTAACTTCAGTATTTGTGTGCTGTCAGAAATATATGAAATATGAAACTTATTTTTTGCCTCTAGTCACAGGTGAATGAAATCGTACGGTTTACTAGCCATTGGCTAATTAAAGAAATTTTTTTCATTGCCTAGTGTGAAGTTTTGTTGCATATGGGAGTGATTTATTTGGATTGTAGAGGGTTGCAAATGCAGAGAGAGGAGTAGAGAGAGGGAGAAGGATGTCTTCAATGAAGATGGCTTTTTTCAGGGTGAGTTGGGATGAGGTGATGGAGAAGTATTGATTTTATTTTCTTATTATCATCCCTTCAGCTCGGCTTATCTGTGACAAGCAAAAGCGTAGACTAGAAATTAGCCTTGTACATATTTTCTCCCTTTTTCCTTTTCATTGATTTTCCATGGAGAATACATTTCATTCTAATATTCTCTAACCCTAAGATAAGCATTGGTGATTTTGCAGGATTTCCTTGTCGAAAATACCAGCTTTCTGGTCTGACAAATAAAAACAAAAAGCCACAAAGCTCTTATTTAGATTTCTGTTTAACTGCCTGATGCTCGTTCTTTCTTTATTGTTCTCTTTGTCTCTCAAATGATTTATATATCACTTGATACTGATATGTGGGGTTGTCTAGTCATTGCTCCTCAACATCCATCTTCTCCTACATACCTACTGTAGTTCTTATTGTGTATGTGTAGGTGTGTGTGTGTGTGTGTATGTGAGCGCATGAGACTTGTGAAAATCAAAATTGTTAGGAGGCGCTCAGATGTGAGATGTTGTGAACTGCTGAGTTCTAATCAAAGTGATCCATCATGTTAGGGGTAAGTGAACAGAACAAAAGCACTCTACAGTTTTCAGTCCGGTGGGAGATTTCAGCTCACAGTTCTGGCACTCGGGATATCAAACTTCGATGTCTGAATCTGCTTTTACAGCAAAAGCTGGTTTACAGATGTGTGTATAGATGGTGTCACAAGAATTTAATGGATGGATGGTTAGACAAATTGCTCAAAATTTGTGCATATTTGATGGTTTTAAGTAGAGCCCGACCGATATATCGGCCGGCCGATATGAGCTAATTGCATTTAAATCGGCATCGGCATTTATAACGGCCGATGAAACATGAGAAACAGAGTCTCATGCTTCACTCATGTTATGAGTGTTGCATAGTTTGCCCACCAGAGGGAGCTCTGCAACTCCCCAGTTGACAACAGTGCCAGAAATCCACTACAGAAGAAAACTATCAGCCGAGCCACGGAGACTTGGGTAAAGTTGGTTTTATATTCGCACATTCGGACATCCGTATTCAATAGCCTTGTTAATCACACTACATTGGACATTAAGTGGACATTCACAAGTAAATATGCCATTAAATCAACACTTGCCTATTTTGATCGACTGTGAAAAATGTTGTAAGTTGACAATCGTTGGTTGTCAATATCATGTCGCTGCTTAAAATTCGCAAACATTAATTTATTGCACATTTATTGGAAAGTCTGAATTTATCAGAAGTCCAAATGTGTGAATATAAAACCAACTTTACCCAAGTGCCACGGAGATGTACTCTTTTGACGGTGAGTCTGTCGTTCGTCATGTGAAATGATTGTAGATTTAGTTCATACACTGTATATAAAACGGTGTGGTAGTTCTAGCTAACGGTCCTATCATTATCACTTCTAAATATTCTGTAACATCACTTACAGCCGCTAATGTATTGCTATATTAGATTACCCACAAAGCTAATACCATGTTTATCAGTGGAAGAGCGCGAACGTTAATAAGAGGTCAAACTATAACGTTAGGGTTTAACTTATTCTAAATATATCTGCAGTGTTTCCCATTTAACTTATTTTAATTTTATTTTCAATTCATTGACATGGTTTTGTGGAATATTGAATTTGTTTGGTATAGCTCTTTTACTTTAACTTTAGTATTATAATTTATTTACAGTACACACACAGACTGTTAAAACCAGCTTCAACTGGAAGTAAGTAAAACTGTTAAATGTTTAAAACCAGACTGTTTTTTGATCATTAAAAAATATATACTTTTGATGTGCAATTGTTTAGTCATTGAGACTGTAATCTAAGGCTTTTTTTAACATAATCCCTTCTGGAAAATGGTTTATACAGCCCACATACATAGAACAGGCAGATATTTTGTTATTGAATGTTGTGTAAGTGTAGTTTATAGGAAATGGGTCTAATATCCAGTTTATTTTCAAAATTAAAATATCGGCTTATAAATCGGCTCTTTTCGAGTTAATATCGGCATCGGACCCCAAAAATCCATATCGGTCGGGCTCTAGTTTTAAGTAGGGAACAGGGTTTTTCCTGGGTCAAAAATGGGTGGTGGCGGACAAACACGGTCATCCACACACACAGTGAAAAGTTTTAAAACTTTATTCATGCTGCATCTCAAAGTCTTCGCATGCATCTATAAATTCTTCATGAGAGAAATAATGTTGTTGGCATTGCTTTAGACAAGGAACGCCATCAAAAAACACTGGATTATCCCCTCTAGCAAATGCCGCCCTTTGTCAGAAATCCCTCCAGCATCACAGACCCAACACTTCCCAGAACCTACACAGATTTGTGCTCTGCTAATATTTCCTCCATATTTCCCTAGGACCTTTGATGACCAATGAAATAGCTAAAGTACACAGGAGAGCGAAGCTGGTTACTACAGAATATAGTTATCACAGTATTGCGACAAACACAGTCAATTACTTACTAATTGCACCTTAAACCTCTACCGATGGAGCTGGAGATGCCTATTACCCAACGTGAGTGACATAATTATATACTGCAGTGAGGAATTACAGGTGGGACCGCCCAGAAGCAGTTCAATAATCTCGGATCACGATATCTTAGAGTCAAACCTTGTGACAGTCATGGGATAAATTACAAAAATTGACTCTGGATGATAATTATCTGTCTATTGTGGATCTGTCTGATTTGTTTATCTGACCTGCTCTAGATGTCCATATATCGAATCCAAATGGAAAAGAAGCTTAAATAATTTTAAAGGAAAGCATTTCCTGATTGCAACAAAGTCTCAGCTCGTCTCCTCGTTTCTCTATTTGCCTGTTGTTCAGTTAATCAGCGGTAGAGCAGAGAAGCTCATTCAGCAAGAGCTATCCAGCCATCACGGCACAATCCCAAACCCACCGCACTAGACAACAATTAATGAATCACCCTGCCAAAACGTCACAAACAAAACAGGCACCAAATAGCACCCCAGTAAAATGTAATGATGGGGAATGTTTTAGAGCTTTGTGCTTAATAAGAATGAGTCAAAGACTAATTATTTCCTTCCTTAGCCAGGCAGCCATAATGGAGTCTGTAGCCAATCAGCTAATAAAATCAGTTGTATCTTATTTAGACAGTTTGTTAAGCATTCCATTTGCAGTATTTGCACATGAATGACTGCGCAATGAGTGTGTGCTGTGTTGTCGTCTGCCTATGTGTGTGTGTGTTTGCACTTGAGTTGCTTTGAGTCCTAAGGGTGCTGGCAGATTTTTGTCTGTGTACGTTCTCCCGTGGTGAACGTTGGTCGCATTTCCAGCTGATCCTATACACGCGTCATGCGCATAATCGCAGGATGACGCACTCCCCCATACATTAACACAAAACAATGACTCACTCACTATTAGAAAATTGAATTTTTTACTGTTCCAGTTCTTAACAATTCCATTAACAATTCTTTTACTATTTATAATTTGTTCAAACTATATACTTAACAAATAGGATATAATAGGCAAATACATTGCTACTTTTTGGCTGCGTATTTTATTTATTTATTATTTTAAAAGTAGCCTTTATTGTTTGTCTTTACCTTTGTGAACATTAGCATCTTTGCTTACATACAGTACAGTCCAAAAGTTCGGAACCACTAAGATTTTTAATGTTTTTAAAAGAAGTTTCGTCTGCTCACCAAGGCTACATTTATTTAATTAAAAATACAGTAAAAAACAGTAATATTGTGAAATATTATTACAATTTAAAATAACTGTTTTCTATTTGAATATATTTCACAAAGTAATTTATTCCTGTGATGGCAAAGCTGAATTTTCAGCATCATTACTCCAGTCTTCAGTGTCACATGATCCTTCAGAAATCATTCTAATATGCTGATCTGCTGCTCAAGAAACATTTAATGTGTACAATTGTACAAAATATTTGTGTACAATATTTTTTTTCAGGATTATTTGATGAATAGAAAGTTCAAAAGAACAGTGTTTATCTGAAATCTAATCTTTTGTAACATTATAAATGTCTTTACTGCCACTTTTGATTGATTTAATGCATCCTTGCTGAATAAAAGTATTCATTTCTTTAATTTCTTTTCAAAAAAATAAAAATACAAATTCTTACTGACCCCAAACTTTTGAACGGTAGTGTATAATGCTACAGAAGCTTTGTATTTCAGATAAATGCTGTTCTTTTGAACTTTCTATTCATCAAGGAATCCTGAAAAAAAAAAAAGTACACAACTGTTTTCAAAATTTTTTAAAATAATCATAAATGTTTATTGAGCAGCAGATCAGCATATTAGAATGATTTCTGAAGGATCATGTGACACTGAAGACTGGAGTAACGATGCTGAAAATTCAGCTTTGCATCACAGGAATAAATTACTTTGTCAAATATATTTAAATAGTACACAGTTATTTTAAATTGTAATAATATTTCACAATATTACTGTTTTTTACTGTATTTTTAATTAAATAAATGTAGCCTTGGTGAGCAGACGAAACTTCTTTTAAAAACATTAAAAATCTTAGTGGTTCCAAACTTTTGGACTGTACTGTATAGTATATTAGAATAACATTTATTTATTCAATTATTTATTGTTGGATTTTAAGATTAACAAGTACGAAACAGTAACTGTTCATTTTAAAATTTCTATTTGCTGTTCAGTTAATAAGCCAAGAACTTCTCATTTCAATCAGTCAGTCAAACTGAGTCATTTAAAAGAACCGGTTCATAAGAATGATTGATTCATGATTGCACTGGTCAAGCGGTACTTTTGTTGTTGGTGTTGTGTTGAAAACAGATGTTTTGTTTCAGAATAAAATATTCATAAGCAGAGCATTTTAGTATTAATAAGAACCCATTCTTGGTTCCCAAGTCACACACATGCCATATTAAACTCCGTATTACTCATATAAACACTAGAAGTCAATGATAAGGTGGGAATGAGTGTTTCTGTGCGTAGTGTGCAGTGAGCAGCACTTTGACGCAGCATTGAGATGTTGTGCGTAATGTGTCATACTAGAGAAGCAAGTTAAGTGTCACGTGGGAGGACTCCAACTGTTTCCTCCCTGCTATCAGAGAGAGTGTGTTGATGTGGAGTGTGTAAGTGAATAACTGTGTGTTACCCAGGTCTCTAAGGGACTCTGTCATGTCCCTGTCACAATGATCCGAAAATACTCAGAGAATGGCGTGAATTATGTATGACACCTCTCTCTGTCTCTGCCTACTCTCTGCTGCACACACACACACACACACACACACACACACACACACACACACACACGCAGAGTGCCAGAGGGATTGCACCCTTGAAGGACTTTCTCACTGTAATTTTATGCCAATTTTTTATGGCCCCCTGTTGGTTGGGGTCTGCATTACAGTCAGTACACATGTGCCATTATGGTTTCTGTAGAACATAAAGATGGAATAAGAAACTGCTAGACTTTTTAAAGTGTAATTAACTTCCATTAAAGATTTTAAACAGCATTTTGCTTATACATTTATTTCCTTTATGGCTCAGGTGATTGGCTCAAAACAAACAGCAGGATTAAGCATCTATGTGCAAAGATGGCAGAGATGGCAAAGTGACATAGAGAAGAATGCAGTGCTTGTAGTGGAAAAAATACCACCAAATAATGAAAAACTAATATATATATATTAGGGGTGTACATGTACCTGTACATGTATTCGTCATGAACCGTACTGTACGGACGTCACAGTTCGGTGCATGCAGTCAGACGATGAATACAGTCAGTCACGGGTATTATCCACACTCCAATCCAGAAGGGGGTGCACACGATAATACAGTGCTGTTTGCTAACTGCCACAACAGGAAAAAGAGCACAACATGATATGAGGACAAAAATGCCCCTGTATGGGTTTTTATTTGTCTTAAAGAGTTAGTTCACCCAAAATTGAAAATTCTGTCATTTATTACTTACCCTCATGCCGTTCCACACCCGTAAAACCTTAGTTCATCTTCAGAACACAAATTAAGATATTTTAGTTGAAATCCGTTGGCTCCGTGAGGCCTCCATAGGGAGCAATGACATTTCCTCTCTCAAGATCCATAAAGGTACTAAAAACATATTTAAATCGGTTCATGTGAGTACAGTGGTTCAATATTAATATTATAAAGTGACGAGAATATTTTTGGTGTGCCAAAAAAACAAAATAACGACTTATTTAGTGATGGCCGATTTCAAAACACTGCTTCAGAAGATTCGGAGCTTGAATGAATCAGTGTGTCGAATCTGCTGTTCGGAGCACCAAAGTCACGTGATTTCAGCCGTTGGCAGTTTGACGCGCGATCTGAATCATGATTCGACACACTGATTCATTTGTGCTCCGAATCTTCCTGAAGCAGTGTTTTGAAATCGGCCATCACTAAATAAGTCGATACTTTGTTTTTTTTGGCGCTCCAAAAATATTCTCGTCGCTTTATAATATTAATATTGAACCACTGTACTCACATGAACTGATTTAAATATGTTTTTAGTACATTAATGGATCTTGAGAGGAAATGTCATTGCTCCCTATGGAGGCCTCACTAAGCCATCAGATTTCAACTAAAATATCTTTATTTGTGTTCCGAAGATGAACGAAGGTTTTACGGGTGTGGAATGGCATGAGGGTAAGTAATAAATGTTTAGCAATATGTCATGAGCAAGAGAGCTGTTTTTCTTCCTGAATATCTGCATGATTGCAAATGTGATATTAATTTTATTCAGAAGTTAAAATTGTGTTATATTTTAGACATCATTTTGTTTGTTTTTGCTCAATTTCGCCAATGAAAATAGTTCCAAAGCCACAGCAGAAATGTTGTGCGTCTAGGCGCAACACACATTGGTGTTTCATTACTGAATGAATCCACATTTTTTTAACAAATCGAGTGAGTCATTGATTCAGTGACCACTTCATGAAAATGGCAACTTGCTTCATTCCTGAATGAATCAGCCATTTGAATGAATCGGTTGAATGAATGACTCACTTATTAAGATGTGACTTGTCAAATTTTAGTCGTGGCAAGTTTTAGTGGTTTAGTTTTATATTTAGATTATCATTTCATTTTTCATTCATATTCATGCCACCTCTGAGCTTCATTAAACCGTCTGTGTAAATACCTAAATTCTACTTCAGATTGCTTCTAACACTTCTAAAAAAATGTTATGGCCACATTGCAGCCTTAAAAGTTTGTCTAATAAATTCTATCAAAATCTCTATCTGGATCAAAATATATATTTCTAAAGCTACTGTAATGTCTATTCAATGCTTTTCTCATCGAATACAATAATGACTTTAAATTATATTTTGGGGTAAAGCTCTGCCAAAATTGATGTGTGATTAATTTGGTATATATACAATCAAACCAAAAATAATTCAGACATTTTTGATATATTTTTACTAGTGGGTGCAGGACACTATAGTTCATGACCATTTTGAAAAACCTTTGCCTTTTACACTGATAAAAAATTTTAAATCTTTAAATCCTTAAATCTTGTGTTTTTAAGATAGTTTCCTATATTGTATATCTTCCATGACTATTTCTGTCCAAACCTGGAGTAAACAAGATGAGAAGCAGAACACATGTTTTATTCATGCATTATATCAGTATGATCTAATAAAACAAAGCAAATAACACCCACTGTCAAAGAAGCCTTTCAACTCGACTCTCTTTTCCCTTAGGAAAACATCCACATGCACACATAGAGGCACTCACTGAGCTCAGGCACATTTGGAGCATCTATAGGTCAAATATTGAAGACTTGGATTTACTGAATAAGACATGAAAAGTGCAAGAAAAAAGTATTTGGAGTGGCACCTTCATTCAAGCTAACCTCCACGTCCTCTCCCTCTTCACAGCCTCATTTCCTGTACAGCTCAAAGGAGTGCTCTCCTTATTAACCCTCTATAAAAAAGCGCAAATGACAATAATTGGTTTGAAGATATGAATAAAAGCATGTAAGGATAATCCGGAGCTGCATCCTCTTATAGGTCCAAGAGAACCCTTGATACGCCACTCATTTCCTGTTTCACTCAGAAAGATTAAATATACAGGACTTATAAATGGAGTCTTGCAGAAATAGTTGAACATATTGAAAATATTCAGTTAATGGTTCCTTTGGAATTTTCAAGAGATACACTCTTCCACATTCAGCAATGCCATTAATTTCAGGTAGCTGACTCATATGTCTGTGATTTTTTTTTTTTTTTTTTTTAATCAGCTTTTTTTTAAACTTCAATATATGCTATTAAAAGCAGTAACAGGCAACTGCTGTCACTGTCATTGCAGGGAAGAAGCGAGGTGAGGATCTAATTACAGCGATAGTTTATTTAAGTAATCCACACAAACAAAGAAAATCCAAACAGGGATGACGTGAACCAAACAAGAAACATAAATCCCAACATGGAAGGAAGGAGACAATAATCCAACTAGGGAACAGAAATGTTTGCTTTGCAATCTGTACAAACATACATGTACAACTGACAAAAGACATTCGAAGCACAGGCTGTATATATATATATATATATATATATATATATATATATATATATATATATATATACTGGATAACGAGAGGCTAACAAGAAACAGGTGTGGATAGATAAGGATTTGTAATGGAAACAAACAAGGGTAACTAGAAACAAAGGCAAACAAGAACCAACCACAGGAAGTGAACAAAGGGAACAATGGAAACAGAAAATATGCTTCAAAATAAAAGTCCTAGAACAGAACACACATGGTGAAATCGTGACAATTGCTTATATGTAGCTTTTTCACCTGATCTGACCTTTGAAAAATAATATAATAATCAGGTTGATTCAACAATACAGTGCTACATATAAATACATATTTTTGACTTAACAGTAAATTTATTTTACCACATGAAGCACATTTTAGATTACCTGACATTTATTTATTTTATTTTATTTTTTATCTGTGTGTGTGTGTATATATATAAAAAGAGACAGTTAAAAAATAAAAAGAGAAATAAATAATAATAATACAAATAAATAAATAATTTTAAAAAAGTAGATAAACACTGTTGTTTAGTGGTCCACTAAGTATTTGTATTTTTTATTCAAGGTTAATATTAATTGTATAACAAAAAATTCTATCAAGAGGTAATCATGTAAATGAGGGCTGGAATTTTTGATTCGTACCTGAAGGCCCGTTCACACCAAGAACAATAACTATATAATAACTTCCAGTGTTATAGATCCTCTGTGTTGTTGTCCTTATAGTTGTGGTGTGGACTTCCATATTCTCATAAAATTACAGCAATTATTAATGGGCCTTATGTTATGTCTGTATTCATATCCTGGCTGCTAGGTGTGTGATGCTGGCTGATTTTGAGTTATTTGGATGTTGGAATGAAGCATAGATCATGTGGTGGGGAAATCAGATTCAGGGGCACAGTGCAGCACAGTTTATAATCTGCAAATGGGCCCTCATGTTACTGTGGAATGATTCTCATGCGAGATTACATACTGTGTAAAGTGATTAAGAGAAACGGATTCAGACGTGAGATGATATACACACAGACCTTTGAGCAATACAGGTAACACTCTTGTTCTGTTGAAATTGATTTCCTGATTGTTTGGGGCTCTAGAGATGCTAATACTGCATGTGTAAAAATAATAACACTGTAGGTATTTCGAAATTAACCTATTATGTTCCCTTTTATATATATAAAAAACATTTCCTCTGACCTAATTAAAGCCCAGTAGACAGATATTATTGAAGCCAAATCCACATAGACCGCAGGCAGGACTGTGCTGCAGGAGTGAGTTCACCAATCAGAAAATCTTTGCTTGTTGGAAATTCATGGATTTATGTATGTTTTATACCTTGGGGCGAGCAGAAGACATGTACAATTTTTAATGGAATACTTTCGTGTTCATTGTGTTCATAAAATGGAAAGTTCAAAATCTGTATGATCATAGATGATATATGCACATGTGAGAGCAACTGAATTCTAGTATATATGCCTTATATACACTACTGTTCAAATGTTTGAGGTTGAATTTTTTGAAAGAAGTCTCTTATGCTCACTAAGGCTGCAATTATTTGATCAGTAAAAACAGAATTATTGTGAAATATTATTAGAATTGAAAATAACTCTGTTCAGGTGCATTGTTAGCGTGTTGCTATTTTGAGGCAACTGAAATAGACTGCACCATTGGCTAACTGAAACCTGGTCTAAAGTCAACGGTGCAATATATATTTTTTTTGTTATTTAAAGAGTGTGTTAGTAATATGCGCCTATATGCGGGTGCACAACGCGCGTACACTCTGCTTGTTACACACACAGGGATGCGCTGCAGCACACAAACATGCCAAATATTGAAAATAAAAGGATTACAATGTAAAAGATTATTATTGTGTGCATAAAGATAAAAATGCTTTGGTGGAATCCGGCTTGTCCCGTAGATGGCCTGCTCGTGCTAAGTGCACTCGCACTGTGCGCTTTAGACTATGCGCTCAGATTGGGGCCCCCAGTCTCTCTAAGCCAAGCCTACTCTGCTCTGATTGGTCAGATGGCTTAGTCTTTTGTAATTGGTCTACCTCTTACAACGCCTGTCGTAAATGAAACACCTATTACCATATCTGAATTTCATCTTATTATTTGGTGTAAGAATTTATTATTATTATTATTATTGTTATTATTATTGAACATGTCTTTTGCATTTTGTGTGGCAGCCATTTTATTAAAGCAATAAGCTATTTAAAGGTTGTACATCAGAGTGATATTGCCATGGTTCAGTGAAGGCGTCTTTAGGGATTCTGTTTCACATTATTCCTAAGAAACACCTTTAACCATAGTAAAATCACTATAATGTACGGTCTCTCATGGCTTATTGCTTTATTATAATCTGATCTCAGAAAAACACCCCCTAAAATTCACCTCTCCCACTCCATCTTGAAAAAGTTCAAGTGTGAGCCTGAAGGTCTTTAAATATTTAAAACTGCTGCATGAACATTTTACCTCTCGCTGCACATTCTCGTTATGGAGACCTATGGAGTGAATTAAACATCAGGCTGGATTGCATGTACTATGCTTTTCCCTCCCTCTCTCTCTATTTCTTTCTCTCTCAGTAGGCCTTTAATGCACTGAAGTGCACTGCATACATTTACCCTTGGCTTGAGCAAAATGTTCAAGTAGGGGTTGGTGAACTAAAGTGAATGTATCTTGTTCTCTCTCTTGTTTTTATCATCCATTGATCTCTCGTCCCTTTTCGCTCTAGTTTTATCGTCTTTCTGACGCAATGAACACAATCTTCCTCGATTGAATTCTAGAGGTTATATATGGATATGGACACATGCACTTGTTATCTTTCTTGCTTGAACATAAAAGCATATTGTGTAAGAGCATGACTCAGACTGAGGTTGTTAAAAAATTATTCAAATGTATTACCACTAACCACCAGTACTTGTTATATACATGCCACTTTAGCAATAATGTAAAGTAAGAGAATGAATTTTTGATAACAAGCACTCTCAATTGGTTTTTGCTTCAGGGCAGAACATTTACCTAGGATCTCAAGTGATGAACACAAAAACAGAATTGTTCAGCATACAAAAATAAACAACAGTATACTTTACTTTTTTTACTTTTATTTTTTACTATAAGTCTCTTATACTCAAGGCTGATTTCTGCCATCTACAAACCCTTTTACAACCTGAATTCTGGAAAAGTTGGGACGTTTTTTAGGGCTTGTTTACACCTGGTCACTGAATGCGTTTGCTCTGATCAGATAGCTATCTGATTTATAAAAATGATTGCATTTACACATGGCCACATAAATGTGTCTCCGCAAAACGGATATAGATCCGATCTTCAATTCCCGCGCCATATGCAGATTTCATAGAGTTCACGTCACCAAAAGCAACAAATATGAGCTGTATTTTATTGATCATCAGCTTATTTCAAAATCAAAGACTGCAATAACAGAGAGCGTGGCATCAGCACTGGTAAGAACATTTAGTCTCATTACTTTTAATGAAGATTATTGTGTTTTGAGCGCCTGAGACATACTTTCGGTTTGATTTGCGGCAGTTTGCGCGTTGTCTGGCTGAAAAGATATCAGCTGCTCATCTGCGGCGATGCTTGCTGCAGTGGCGCTGTCATATCTGGCTATAACAATGTTATTTAGCCCATAACACATTCTCACACATTTATTTTTTAGTATTTTTGGGAGGAGTTAAATTTACATATGTGGTTTCAATAACCAGATGAATTTAGACCTGTTCAGTTTTGACTGGAATGCGTCTCAGACCACCTCCTGAAGTGGTTTGAGCGATCAGATTTATATCCGTTTCGAATGCGTTTCGGAGGGCATTTAGACCTGATCTTTTCACGATCGGATAGCTATCCGATCAGAGAAAACGCATGAAGTGACCAGGTGTAAACAGGCCCTTAAATTTGGATAAAATGAAAACTAAAAGACTTTCAAATGACATGAGCCAAAATTTTATTCACAATAGAACATAGATAACATAACAAATGTTTAAACTGAGAAAATGTACCATTTTATGCACAAAATGAGCTCATTTCGAATTTGATGCCTGCTACAGGTCTCAAAAAAGTTGGGATGGGGGCAACAAATGGCTGAAAAAGCAAGAAATTTTGAAAAGATTCAGCTGGGAGAACATCTAGCAACTAATTAAGTTAATTGATATCAGGTCTGTAACATGATTAGCTATAAAAGGGATGTCTTAGAGAGGTAGAGTCTCTCAGAAGTAAAGATGGGCAGAGCTATGAAAGAGTGCGTAAAAAGATTGTGGAATACTTTAAAAACAGTGTTCCTCAACGTCAAATTGCAAAGGCTTTGCAAATATCATCATCTACAATCTATCAGAAGATTCAGAATTGGAGAAATCTCTGTGCGTAAGGGACAAGGCCGAAGACCTTTATTGGATGCTAGTCTTCGGGCCCTCAGATGACACTGCATCACTCATCGGCATGATTGTGTCAATGACATTACTAAATGGGCCCAGGAATACTTCCAGTAACCACTGTCGGTAAACACAATCCACCGTGCCATCTGCAGATGCCAACTAAAGCTCTATCATGCAAAATGGAAGCCATATGTGAACATGGTCCAGAAGCACCGTTGTGTCCTGTGGGCCAAGGCTCATTTAAAATGGACTGTTTCAAAGTGGAAAAGTGTTCTATGGTCAGACGAGTCCAAATTTGTCATTCTTGTTGGAAATCACTAGCCTGGTAATACCAGACTCTGCTACTTCACTTTGCTTCGTAGACAGAGTCTGGAATGGCATAATAGAGAAGTGTTTTCTCTCTCGCTAGGGGACGCTTGTCTGAAGTTTAAAATCATTGGTTACCCGTAAGCCAATCAGATACGTTTAGTTATGACGTATGTTATCCGCATGTACAGCCGCATCGAAGCACAGACATCATGCATCTAACTCAAATCTATGATTGAACTTCCACTGTAAACCTGTTGTAAACACATGATGATGTGAGCGAAATACCGGAGTGAACATGGCTGTAAACGACTTTTGCAGATTATGCGAAGTTAATGCATCCCGAAGTTTGCATCCCGTGTCTCGTTTCCCATTTCCGCGGTCGTTTCGGTTTTCGATTTCTCTAACCTACAATGTAAAACTCGGCGCTTAGCATCTACGTCACGGCTCTCAGCCCGCCCTCTGTTCGTTGATTGGCCCGGCTGTTTCCAGACCGGTGGCAAACACAAAGCTATGATGCTGTATCAGACTGAGTACAGAAGCGAAATGAAATTGAGCGGAAGTAGGAAGTCTGACGTAGTCAGGCTAGGAAATCACAGATGCCATGCCCTAAAAAAAGAAGAAGAGAATTCCAACACCAAAACTCCATAAACTCATAACCTTGATGCCCAGACGTCTTCATACTGTTTTGAAAAGAAGAGGAGATGCTACACCATGGTAAACATGCCTCTGTCCCAGCTTTTTTGAGACCTGTAGCAGGCATCAAATTTAAAATGAGTTCATTTTGTGCATAAAATTGTAAAATTTCTCAGTTTAAACATTTATGTTATCTATGTTCTATTGTGAATAAAATATTGGCTCATGTGATTTGAAAGTCTTTTAGTTTTCATTTTATTCAAATTTAAAAAACGTCCCAACTTTTCTGGAATTCGGGTTGTAAAACAGACCTGCAACAGGTCTTGACCCTTCAGTTGAAAACCACTGGTTTAGATTGCAAATATTTACACTCTCGACACATCTGATCAAGAGTATAGTAGTATATAATAGGTCAGTAGTATAGTGTATATTTCAGCCATTAAAATCATATTAACCCACTCTGGTTCATGCTACCCATTAAATGGCTTCCGTACTTGTCCAACTTGCCTATAAAACAGATAATCTTGGTTATTTGTAATTATTATATTCAAAAGACAATATTATATGCTGTATATTTCTAAAAATAAAGAGTGTACCAATGAGTATGCTAGATCCACAGCCATCAGTGGAGACAATTCCAACATTGTACATAAATTATGAACAGATCCCATATGTCCATGCTTGTAAAACTAGATCACCAACTGTGGATATGAGGGTCTTGGGATGCCTGAGGCTGCCCCACATTCTCTTGGGCAGAGGCAGGACCATACTGTCAGTGACGAGCACCGAGTTATCCTGGAGCTTTTCTGGATTGTGCGTTGTGTGTGTGTATGTCTGTGTGTGTTGGTAGATGTGGGTCTCTTGATATATTGAAAAGCACATCAAAGGTGGTTTGTGATAAAAGCATAAATTAAATAAATAAACAAAAACAGGCATATAAGCTCCCGTGAGAGTGTTTTGCCTGATGTTGGCTATTTCTACAAAGCATGAATCTATTTTGAATGCCTCTTCGGTCTGCACACCAGTGTTCACGTTGTCTAATTCTCATTTGATCTTCATCATTGTGATAAATTGTAAAATTCACTTTGATTTTTCCTGCTGTAAAAATGTAAGCTTGGTCACGCAATTCCTTTCTGAAATGAATGCATGGCCAAGACCAATTGGTTATAGTTACATTTTGTTGGACACATTTGGAGCTGCTGTGTCTCTGCAGGAAGAATGTGATTCATTGGGTCATGTGATTTAGTGGGTACTGCAGACTAAATGAAGCAGAATGCATTGAATGGATCATTGTAGCAACGTTTTAGTTTTGATTCTGTTAAACCATGCAAAAAAGACAAACTCACCCAAATAGTAAAGGATCACTGCTTTTGGAGCCTATTTACAGGAGTACATTGTCACGAGTTGTCCTTTCTTTTACTTGGAAAGTTTGATGCACTTGTCCAATAGCTAAATTTTGTTTATTGTAATTATTGTATTAAAAAGACAAGATTTATGTGTTGTACATTTCTGATAGTAACATTTAACCTGTAATATACATATTGTGTATATCAAGGATTTTACTAGATTCAACAGCAATTTTTTACAGTAAAATAGTGTATTTGTGATTTTACTGTGACATCAATGGAGGCTAGGCAATTTCTTACAACTTACAAACATACTTACAACAGTTTACTGTAAAAATCATTGTAGGATAATGGCGCATATATAGCATTTCATTTGAGTCACCATTATGGTGATCATTGTTGTTTTGACTGGTAGGCTACCTCAATTTCAATTTCAAAATGGAAAATTGTTACAGAAAACAAATTGTTGCAGAAAATAAGTTAAGTGCTTAAGCTTCACATTGTGTTGGACTCCCAAAGGGATCTCCATTTTCAAACAAATTCATAATTTTTTCATTCCTGAATAATTTGCATTTACGAATCGTTTGAATGAATGAGCTGAGTAATGATTCAATGACTTGTTCATAAAGACAGTTCCTACATCCAAAATCACATACTGAATAGTAGGTACTAAATTTGGTTTGAAAATTACTTTGCGACCATTAAAAAAGTATGTTCTATATAGTATGAATGTGTGGAGTATAAATAAAAAATTCGGACGTACTCCATTGCCCATGTTTTCACTGTCATGTGACCTACTGTATCAGTTGTCGCATCACCTCCATTCACAAATCTTCTCCCGTGGCCTCATGGGATAGTAAAGTGTCTGTCGTACGTGCACTCCTGTATCTTGCCGGGGTACTTTTCGCCTACTGTTTTATGAATTCTGACACACTATTCGTCTCACAACTGTTTTTCGCCTACTATACAGTATGGAAGTAGGTATATTATTTGGACACAGCGAGTCACTTGTATCATTCCTGAATGAATCAGTGTTTCCGAAATAATCGTTTGAATGAATGGTTCAATGAAAACTGTCTCTTGTTGCCACCTACTGGCATGTCGATGTAAAAAAAAAAAAAAAAACAGTGAAAAGTTTTGGACTCTATATCAGCTTTGTGGACAGAAACAAACTGTTGTATAATCTGAAGGATGGGGAGTTTGAGTTTCACTTAATCTTAACTGAAGTAAACAGGTACCAGTCTACTATGAAAATGACTACTACATAGCCAGGAATATATTGTATTGTATTAACATTATATTTTAACAGTGTATTGAATCTGTTATTTTAGTATTATTCATATAATATTATAGATATTTTGATTCAAGTCTTGGTAATTGTACATGCTTTTGTAATTAGTTTTATTTTAATTATTTCAATATTTATTTTTTATTAATTGTAGTACTTCAACAAACTTATTTTCAGTTTTTTAGGTTTAAGTTTTTCATCTAATAGGAATATTTTATTTCAATGACTGAAAACAAGTTCAATAGTTTAATAATAACAAAACCTTCATTAAATCATTTTATAATCCACCGTCCAACACCATCAACCATGAATCTTAATAATAAAGCAGTTGTAGATGTAACAGAAAGAGAGAGAAATGGCCTGATATCACTGTAAGCTCTTATGAAGACAAAGTCATTTTATTCACTCTAATGTGTATTACCTCAGGCTCTGTGGCATAGATTATCCTGAAAGCTAATATACTAATGGACAGTAGAGTGCTGATCTCATGCACTTTTGAATAGATTTTGAGTCTACATTCTCATCTCACTGATGTAACCCAGTTTTGCTCATTCTGTGTTCTTTATGAAGCTGAAAGATCAACGTGAAAAGATTTTGGGAGCAGCGAAGGATTATTGCACTGTTCACATTGTGGTGCAATAAATGATTTCTCAGACATGTTCTTTTGTGCATCGCTCAGTGTTATTATAAAACAGAGCGATCTCGACAATGCCGAATTATCTGTATAATTGAATCAATTCAAGACTTTTGAAAGGCCTCACCTTGTAACAAAGGACAAAGCCAATCTCATTGGCCCTCACTGAAATGACTGGAAGAATCATTTGGGTGGACACATTGTGAAATTATAAGTCTATTATATTGTTCTACACAGTAAGAGCATGATTCAGCCACGAGTGAATGTGATCAAATGAATGAATGTTCTCTGAAGGGTAAATGTTCCACATTTATTATCAAACTGAGCACAGTGATCACCGATGTGTATAAGCGATAAACCACCAAACGAACTAGTCCCTATATCAAAGAAAATCAGCAGCACTAAGTGACATTAGCAGACTTATTAGCAAGGTATTGATGTTGTGGAGACTGCAAAAGAATCTGTTCACTTGACAGGTGAAGTCTCTCCTCATTTTCTTCAAAGAACTTCAAAAAGCCACAAAAGCATCAGAACCCACCTTCATTTCTCAGGACCATGAGCAGGCACTCAGCTAACAAGCTTTCACCAACAAAAAGGTACCATGGAAGTACTTTTTTGAACATAGTTATAGTTTTATACTCTGCTGCCTAAATCTGTTCTTCTTTGAAGGAATGTGGTGACCATGTAAATACAATGGCATCCCATTAAGACTCATCTTTGATCACCATAATTACATATTTAAACATTTTTTTCCTGTGAAAAAAATTCTTCATGCCTTAAAATAGCTTGAATGTAACTCTGCACCCTTGCCTCATTTAGTATATGTGGATCTATTAATATGCTAATTAGCCCCACTCACTCGTACCAGCTCAGAGATCCACTCGGTCAACTTACTGAGGTAAACGCTGCACAATGGTATCATTTTTTTACAACATCGGACACATAACAGTAATTAATATGATTAACACTCTACTTGACTACATTTTTGGATAAGTATGTACTCTTTACCCAAGAGCATTGAAGGTACTATATCTTGTGCGTTTTGCTCCTACTCACCCAAACTTGCCAACTAGGCTACTTTATCCAAATGTGAGTGCATTAGCAGGTAGTTGCTGAATCGCAGGTGTTGCATATATGAGATGAGATGACATGGTTGCAGCCGAAACAAGCATGTCCAGTGCAAGTAGCCTTTGGCTATTTGATTTTACATAACATTATTTTATTTATCTGTCATATTGAAGAGACCTTTTTGGTTTACTTATGCCCTGGATTTTGGTTTACTTATGCCCTTTTTGAGCACTTGAGCTTAAGTCTTGAGTGTTTGTAGACATTTAAGACTTGAATGGTTGCTGAAAATTACATTTTAAAATATATGTAACGCAGTTCGTAAATATGGAAAGAAGAACAGTTATATATATTAAAATAGAAAGCATATATATGATTTTAGTATTATTCTTCAGAAGGCAAAGGCAGTTTTGTGGGTTAAATAAAAAACAAAAAAACAAACAACAACAAAAAAAACACTCATGGCCAGTCACTTCAAATCAAGACAGATGATGGCTCAGCACCATGACGACATGGGACTGATGCATTTCTGAACGTTTATACCCGTGCAATCAGAAGGCTAATGTCATCATTATTTAGATTGCACTTAATTAGATTATGATGAGTGTGCGATGACAAGCTGTTTGGTTTGATTAGAATTCACTCCCCTGTGAAAGGC
Source organism: Megalobrama amblycephala (assembly GCF_018812025.1). Classification (NCBI taxonomy): domain Eukaryota; kingdom Metazoa; phylum Chordata; class Actinopteri; order Cypriniformes; family Xenocyprididae; genus Megalobrama; species Megalobrama amblycephala. The sequence continues at coordinate 9,273,560 of NC_063052.1, forward strand.
AGAACTAACAACCCTGTGGTCCGAGACAGCGTTCCTTCCAAATATATCCCGCTCTCCCCTTCTCCATTTCCTCCCTCTTGCCTCAAATGTATTTGCTTACATTACCACATTCATCCTCTTAAGGAACGAGTGCGTCTGCTCATTAAGATTCACCTCAGACAGTCAGAGCGTGTTACATCTTGTTGACACGAGGCAGTCGGGCTCTGATGCTGCTTCTGATCTTTATGATCATTACTTTTAAAACGACTTTCCCATATCAATCACATGGCAATCTGATTTACAGGGTCAAAATTCATTCATTTGGAATGCTCTGCAACTCCATCACACACAGATAACACTGGGTGTGAATGTATTGATAAATATAAATTAGATATTACATTTAGGGCCTGCATGTATATAAAATGTAATACATATTTACATGTCCTTATTTTTTAAACATTGCAACAGTGTTTATCACTACATTTAAGAGATTTTTATATTATATTATATAAAAAATCTGATTCAATATATTATATATTTATTATATATATAAATGAAAATTTCATATATATATATATATATATATATAATATATATACTCACTTTTGCCCTCGAACTGTTGTATAAACACAATATCACACTCGTAGCCATGCGATATGGCTGTATATCAGCACGGCTGTGATTTGGCCGTAGGCCGAATGGCGTAGGTAAAGTGAGTAAATAAATAAGAAACAACTTTAAATCCCTCTTTTGTGGATTTAAATCTTAAGTTGACCGATTAACAGTTCAGCCCAAGCCTCCATTGCTAATTCTAGTACTATGTCAGTACTTGTAATAACCGAATGTTGAGTTGCTTTATTGAAACTTATAGAGTATTATCAGAGAAATATTGACTAAAAAAGTGTATTACCTGCATCTGATATAGCATTCATTCTTCAGGTCGATGTCCATAACATTATATCCATTATAGAAAAAACAGTTTGAATGTCCGCTGAGGAAAGTGATATCTTTGTCTTTGTCCTTTTAAAAGATTTCCCATTACCGCACTAAAACAACATCCTTGTATAGAAGCTTTCAATTTGCTATTGAATCACTCATAAAGACAGTCTTTGCCAGCATCTAATGGTGTCATAATGTAACTTTCACTGAAGTTGAAATTATCATAACCACTAACGGACGCTTTCTCAATACCAAATATGGCATTTTATAGGAAATAATAGGAGACAATAGGAAATAAACACAAGCATACAATTCAGTCAAACGTACAAAAGCAGCGCTCTAGTACGATTTAAGTTAAATATAAATGAAACTTGAAACTTAATTTTCCCCTTAACCCAAATAGATTTGCAATCAGTAATAGATTAATACCCCAAATTATCTCATGTTTAACCACTATCTATGTAAGAGCCAGTGGCAAATTCCTGAAGGACTGGCCGAGATGAAACTGTTCTCAGCGGGTACATGAGCTCTGAATGGCCACTGACACCCTGGAGCTCAAATCTGCAAAAGCATCTAAACAAATGGTAAAATAGGTGCTATGTTTATTTGTCACATATTTGAAGTCTAAATAACTCTTAAAACTACATTCTGTGACACAACAACAGTAGCATTTGTAAATAATACGGTGGATTTGCTTGACCGCCGTGACAGTCACTGCAAGCGTGATACAAACGGTGAAACAGTTCCATTGCTGATACTGGGGGAATATCGCACAGCTCTCAGCCATATATATATATTCAGACTGATACCCTCCCTACAATTTGTAATCTTTCTTAAGTCGGATAAATACCCTATAAAGTCCACTTCGCAGGCCACTATTGGGTGATTAGAACATACCCAGTGAGATGGCTTTGTAGAATGAAATGCTTGTCTCGTTTGGTCCTGCAGCTTCCTGTATTTTGTGAGGCATTTTTCAAACAGCTTGTGGCACTCTCAGTTCCTGTCTGTCTGCTTCTGAGCCTTATATCTTCTCCTTCTGTTGTGTTTTTTTTTTTTTTTTCTATCCTATTCTCCCTTCTTCTACCGTTTGGGCTCCAGCGGAGAAGGAGGGAAGGATCGAGTACCATCTCTCTCACAGGCTTCCTTGTGACTCTTAAAAGCCTTTAGCATTTCTGTGTTGACTCTGTGATTGACAGCTTCCTCCTGCTTAGGCACACAGATCTATAAGACACAAGAGCCAGACACAGCGCGACACTGGCATTAAACAGAGCAGACCCTGTGGCGCCAACACAGCTCAATCACAAACACACACGCACACTCACCCGCTAAATCACTTCTTCTCTTTTTGTCTCTTTATCACTTTCACTCTTCACATACAGGCTCATACGTGTCCATAAATGCATCCTTTTCACTCAACTTACTCTAGCCTTTTGTATTGAAACTCTATTTACCTGTAACCTACCCTTTCAAGCTGCTTTTTAGTTGAGTGACAACTGAGCTGGATGTCCCTGCACTGTAAAAAATGACTGTGATTTTAACAGTAAAAGACTGTAAAAATGCTGCGGTGAAACACTGTCAATTGGTTTCCAGAAAGTTTCCGTACTATATACGGTGAATAACTGTAATAGATCTAACGGTACATTTAATGTAATTTTACGGTAAAATACTGTTAAATTCACAGTTTTTGGAAGTGAAAAATAACAATTCATTGTAAAATTTACAGTGAAAAACCGTAAATTGACATTCCCACAATTCCCTGCGTGACACTTCACATTTGATATATTTTCGTTGAAATAACTCTGTTTCTTCTTAGTTTTTCTCATTTTTTTCTAATCAGTTATGTACATTAGGGTTTTATGTTACATCTAATGTTGTTAAATTAATGTTTATTGCATTTTTAAAATTTCATGCATGTTACCATGATGGTGTTTAATGTGTGTGTGAATGACACTGTGTGCACCTTCTATATGTTAGTGTTGTCCTTCTCAGCTTGTGGAAAATCTGCTTGTGATGAATTTTGATTCATCATGTGACTCTTATCACCACTGTGTTTGGTGACTGTCAGTGTATTATAAAAGTACAAAACAGATATTAGTACTTCATTAGGTTGGTAAATTAACATTATATCAGTTAATGAAATACGTTATTTTACCGTAAATTTAACAGATTTTTTTTTTTACGTTGCTACTGTATTTTTTTACGGTGAAGTTCTGGCAACCACAGCTGCCGGTTTTTTACCGTAATTTTTACTGGGATTTTTTTTTACAGTGTGTGGTCTGGATCTGGTAATAAGTAAGTCTCTTGGGTTTTCTCACTTTTCATGGTTAAACCTATTATGGCACATCTGTGCTATCACATAACCTCTTATTAAGAGCAGAGAAGATGGAGAGAAGCAAAGAAAAACTTTACCTTGATTGCTTATTTCAACCTGATCATTTTAATATTCATCATACATATCTGTATTTTTGAATATAAGTTGAAGACATATTGACAGCAAATAAAATGTATGCACAGCTTATTGTATTTTATTTTATATCAAAGTTACATTTTATTATTATGTTTATATGTTTGCAGCTCTAAACCAAACTTAATATATATATATATATATATATATATATATATATATATATATAAATAATAATAGGCAGACTGAATGTTTCATTCATATCATTGATTAAATATAGCCAAATCAACTTATTCATTGCATTTATTGTAACACTGTACCTAAAATGATTTGTAAACATTTGAAAATCCATACACTACCATTAAAAAAAAAAAAGGTTTGGAGTTCAAAAAGTGGAGTTTTTGGAGTTTGGAGGTTTTTTTTTGTTTGTTTGTTTGTTTGTTTGTTTGTTTTTTAGAAACCAACCCCAAACTATACCATTTTCTATAAACTATACCATTTTCTATTTTTCTTTTTTGTTTTGAATGATGGACTCCAAGAAGAAGGACCATCAGTGCAGATCCCAACTCTACCAGAAATACTCAGATGAAGCTCTTCTGATTATTTATTAATGAGAGAATCGATCCTTTTGACTCCCGAGCATAATGTTGTAATCTTTCATTAGAAACTTGAGAAGAGAGCATTCACAGGGTCGACTAGTCACTTAAGGGAGATGATTACGTGTTTGTCTATGTGTGTGTGCCGGCACTAGGGGAGGTGAAATTATCCCAGAAATGATGGGGGAAAAGGACAAGAGAGGAAAAAATAGAGCATGTGGAGCTATTATGCAGAAACTCTTACTAGCAGTGACCTAGTTCTGTTATAGAACTAAACGGTGTGTGTGTGTGTGTGTGTGTGTGTGTGTGTGTGTGGTCATGTGTCTGTGTTTTCATGTCTTTATGATAGGTTCATAGATGCTCAGTAATCACAGCCTCTCCAAAAGTTTCAAAATGCCAAACTCTGGTGTTTGCACATTGCCAGCAGCTATGAAACGATCACTCCCACTGTCAGATTGTAACTGGGTTTCTTAACCCGCCATGTGGAAGCAGCTCTTCCTGCTCTTCATGAGGCTCAGAGGGCTGTGCACACCTCAGATGGCCTGCGTCCCTTAATGAATCTTCATTTTCTCACTTACAACCAGCTTTGTTCCCTCTAAATGTGCACAGCCCAACACCAATGATATTGCTTTATAGATAAAATATGTGGGAAACAGCTAGAGATTTATTGAAGGAGATAAAAATGAATGGACAGAATTTCAATCAGTGTACATCTGCATGTCTATTGGTTTTTATTATGGAACTAAATCTATCAGATATATTGTGCATGGAAATAAGCAGCACTGATTAATTGGGCAAATTTCTTTTTTTAGCTTTTTTTTTTTTTTTTTTTTTTTTTTTTTTTTTTTTTTTTACAAAAATCAAGATACTTTAATGGGACTGAACATCATTGCTCCGTCACTGCAATCCAAGCACCTGAATCTGCTGTTTAAAATGCTGAAAGTGCTTGAATACACCGCATGTCTGGTTATATACTTGGTTATAATGATCCTCCATTCGATCATCATTTGATGAATAACTTCTGCCATTATCAACAGACACACGTGTCTGTGCATAAAATGTACCCAGACATCTCTAAGGATCTCTAAAGATGTTAAGTAGGAGTACCGATACTTTTTTTCTAGTACTCACGAGACCGATACCTATACCTATACCTATACATTTATTCATTTCGCTCTCTCTCTCTCTCTCTTTTTTAATGATGTTGCAGTTTTCCAAGCACAACACAGTGAGACTAATGAATGTAGGACAGCTTCTTTATTATTACTCTAATGAAAAAAGTTACAAATTACAAACAATACAACAAATAATATAGAGATACAAATTAAATAAACTTGTTTTTCAGATACAGTGGGTTTATTTACCATGTATACATTTATTTAACATATTTTGTTGTTTTATTAACATTAATGACAAATAGGCTACGGTCCCTTTAAGACCGAATCCATGGATACTGACACATATCCCATTTTCACCCAAATGTTTACGTCCACTTAAAGGATTAGTCCACTTTTAAATACACTTTTCCTGATAAATTTACTCACCCCCATGTCATCCAAGATGTTCATGTCTTTCTTTCATCAGTCGAAAAGAAATGAAGGTTTTTGAGGAAAACATTCCAGGATTATTCTCCTTATAGTGGATTTCAATGGCTACCAACAGGTTGAAGGTCAAAATTACAATTTCAGTGCAGCTTCAAGGGCTTTAAACGATACCAGATGAGTAATAAGTGTCTTATCTAGCGAATCGATCGGTCATTTTCGAAAAAAATACAACCGTTTATGCTTTATAAACAAAATATTGCCTTGAACATACTTTCCGCATTCTTCATAACGCTTACGCTGAATGTTCTACGCCTTCCCTATTCAAGTTATGGAAAAAAACGAAACTGGCGCCGCGTTCGTTCCGTAAGTTGAATAGGGAAGGCGTAGGACATTCAGCGTAAGCGTTATGAAGAATGCGGAAGCGGAAAGTATGTTCAGTGCGATATTTTGTTTATAAAGCATAAACGGTTGTATTTTTTTCGAAAATGACCGATCGATTCGCTAGATAAGACCCTTATTACTCATCTGGTATCGTTTAATGCCCTTGAAGCTGCACTGAAACTGCAATTTTGACCTTCAACCTGTTGGTAGCCATTGAAATCCACTGTAAGGAGAATAATCCTGGAATGTTTTCCTCAAAAACCTTCATTTCTTTTCGACTGACCAAGGAGAAAGACATGAACATCTTGGATGACATGGGGGTGAGTAAATTTATCAGGAAAGGTGTATTTAAAAGTGGACTAATCCTTTAAGCCATAAGCGACTGTATTTACGTGAGATACTCCACACGATGGGCATTTTGACAACTATGTGTGCATTTGACCATTCAGGCGCGAGGAAAACCGATCGCGTGCTGTCTGAGAGAACTGGGATCGCGCGCAAGAAAGAGAGAGAGCGCGCACGAGAGAGAGCACGCACAAGAGAGAGCGCTTCTGGTCTGTCATTCAGCGTGATTCCGCCTATCCCGCCTTCACTAATCGATAACGAATTGTAATTGAAAGCATGCAGTTCGCAATGTGTGTGTTGTCATCATTAATTTTGAAGTATTTCCACACCTCTGAGGCTGACATTGTTTCTGCTGCTGCCGCCGGAGTCTCTGTGCACGGAAAGTTTCGTTACGTGAGGTATCGGTCTTTGGTATCGGGGGTATTTTTACGAGTATGAATACAAGTACATGAGCTTGGTACTAGTATCAGTATCGGTGCATCCCTAATTTTAAGTGCAATGAAATGCATTCTATCAGAAGTCTGATTTGAATAGGAATGAGGTGAGTTTAAAGTCTCTTACGCTCAATTAAGGCTGCATTTATTTGATCAAACTTATGAATCAACTCCACAGCAACTACATAAATTTATCCACTAACTGGTAAGGAATGTCCAGTTTCATTCTAAAAGTTGTAACTTCTTCCTGAGTCTCTTTATCAGTGTCCAACTCCGGTTTGAACAATGTACGGCTGAACACAGTCACTGAGAATCGTCATTTTAGCTGTGTGAAATTATCCACCTTTGTTGTTGTTGAGCAACCAAAGCGTGAGCTGTTAAAGCTCCGCCCTCTTCTGGAAAGCGGCCGGGAGCAGCAGCTCATTTGCATTTAAAGGGACACACAAAAACAGTGTGTTTTTGCTCACACCCAAATGAGATGAAACTTCACAGACACATTCTGGGGACACCAGAGACTTACAGTACAGTCCAAAAGTTTGGAACCACTAAGATTTTTAATGTTTTTAAAAGAAGTTTCGTCTGCTCACCAAGGCTACATTTATTTAATTAAAAATACAGTAAAAAACAGTATTGTGAAATATTATTACAATTTAAAATAACTGTGTACTATTTAAATATATTTGACAAAGTAATTTATTCCTGTGATGCAAAGCTGAATTTTCAGCATCATTACTCCAGTCTTCAGTGTCACATGATCCTTCAGAAATCATTCTAATATGCTGATTTGCTGCTCAATAAACATTTATGATTATTTTCAATGTTGAAAACAGTTGTGTACTTTTTTTTCAGGATTCCTTGATGAATAGAAAGTTCAAAAGAACAGCATTTATCTGAAATACAAAGCTTCTGTAGCATTATACACTACCGTTCAAAAGTTTGGGGTCAGTAAGAATTTTTATTTTTATTTTTTTGAAAAGAAATTAAAGAAATGAATACTTTTATTCAGCAAGGATGCATTAAATCAATCAAAAGTGGCAGTAAAGACATTTATAATGTTACAAAAGATTAGATTTCAGATAAACACTGTTCTTTTGAACTTTCTATTCATCAAATAAACCTGAAAAAAAATATTGTACACAAATATTTTGTACAATTGTACACATTAAATGTTTCTCGAGCAGCAGATCAGCATATTAGAATGATTTCTGAAGGATCATGTGACACTGAAGACTGGAGTAATGATGCTGAAAATTCAGCTTTGCCATCACAGGAATAAATTACTTTGTGAAATATATTCAAATAGAAAACAGTTATTTTAAATTGTAATAATATTTCACAATATTACTGTTTTTTACTGTATTTTTAATTAAATAAATGTAACCTTGGTGAGCAGACGAAACTTCTTTTAAAAACATTAAAAATCTTAGTGGTTCCAAATTTTTGGACTATACTGTATATTACATGTTGTAAAAGGAACATTATAGATCCCCTTCAAAACAATGAATATACTTCCATGTTGTTTTAATAAATCTATCCTACTGTGTTGATGGTCTGAGAAATGAAAGGATCATTCACACAATACTGTAGTATTACAGATAGGTCCTGCACTTATAACCTTCACATGCAGAGCAAGAGAGAAAGATTGCTTTGTCAATGTGTCTTCTAAAATAGAATTCAATACATCGATCACACCTTGGAAACTTGATACATGTCTGCAAGAGTAAAGGGATTTATCTTGTCTGCATTTATAGATTCTGGTAATCTGGGTCTGGTGTAATGCTGATGTTTAGAATAATTATTTATCTGTAGCTCGTCAGCTCAATACAGCGGTCTCTGTCCCATCGGTTGAGTTGCAGTGGTTCTCTTATCACAGAACGAACAGTGTGTATGTCTGCTAATTAGATCACTTTGAAAACACCCTGTTCATGATTATGTACAAATACATGATGGGCTTTTACTCAGATTCTCATTGGCACGGCCCACTAAAAGCTGTTTATCCATGCATCTCTTGACTGTGGCTCTTCACACTGGACATCAGGGTTTAGGCTGCAAATGCTGTGGCCATATAAAAATGGCCTGTTGTTTGTCATAAAGCACACTAAACTGAAACTACAGTCTGTGAGGATAAGAAAGTGGCCTCCATCACCATCTTCTGTGCTTCACACAATGTGACAGATCTGAATTGCCAGATATTTGTTGTCCCCTGCCTGAAGACAACAGATTGATATAAACAAGAATGATTACAAGGATCATCTGTCAGTCTGGTCATTAGCCAACTGAACCAGTTGTCGCAATTTATTTTTATTTGGGTGGCATAACCGAGCTGCAGCTCTGGTAATTTGGCATGGCTGCCATAAAAGCAAATTGCAGCAATTATTTTAATATAATTATTCTTTATCATACACTGCTGACATGTCTGTGCAACTTCTGTGCATGTTTCTGGTCTGAGTGTATGGCAGAATTAAAGATCCCATGATTTTGTAGCTTTAAGGCCATATATATCAGTACAATATTTGTTATTAGACAGTATTGGAGTTTTAAATCAATGTAAAAAAAAAAAAAATACATAAAAATAAATAATTATTTATATATAAATTTTTTTAAGAGCTAATTTGTTTAGATTGGATATTAGCTAATATTAGATGTTTAATTGTACATGCTAATTTTCTCTATTTTTATTACCTTTATTTTCATCTACAGTCACTTAAAGTTTATTTAAAAACACCAAAGGAAAATAAATCTCAATCTTGTACATTATAATGTGAAGCCTAAATTCACGTATAGTAAAACAATTAGTTTTAGTTCTATTATTATTATTATTAGTTTTAATTTTCATTTATACAAAATATATACTTTTTATATTCTCCATTTATTGTTTTATATATGCTTTTTATTTTCTTTCTTTCTTTCTTTCTTTCAATTAAAAATTAAGAATATTTATGAATTAAAAATAAAAATAATTATAGATTTTAATGAATCATTTAGATGATAGATTATAGTAAATAATTATATTAATAATCATATATTTTTTTATTTTTTTATTTCTTTTTATTTTACTTTTATTTGTTCTTTCTTTATGAATTAATTATGAATTAAACATGTTTAATAATTATAGATTATAATGAATAATGCAGATTATAGTAAATAATTATATAAATAATTATTTATTTTCACTTTTCTTTTTTCTTTCTTCCTTTCTCTCTTCTTTCTTTCTTTCTTTAATTGTGAATTTAAAAATACAAATAATTATAGATTATAATGATTTAGATTATAATTATAGTAACTAATTATATAAATATTTTTTCTTTTTTATTCTTTTCTTTCTCTAAAATAAGAATAATTATGAATTAAAAATACAAATAATTATAGATTATAGTGAATAATTTAGATTATAGATTAAAGTAAATAATTATATAAATACATTTCTTTTTTCTTTTTCTTTCTTTTATTCTTTCTTTCTTTAAAATAATAATTATGAATAAAAAATATATAGATTATAATGAATAAATGATAGATTATAGTAAATAATTATATAAATAATTATAGATTTTTTTCTTTTTTATTCTTTTTCTTTCTTTCTTTAAAATAAAATATATATATATATATAATTATAAACTAAATCATTATATAGGCTTTTTTCTTTTTTCTTTTTCTTTTTTTTCCCCTTTCTTTTTCACTGTAACATTCAACTTCCAACTGTGCCCATCAAACAATGTCATGTGGTCTTTAAAAACAAGCTTGTGAACCTCATCAGAGAGACCTCAGCACTGCAGGCCTGGGTTTCACTCCTGTGTGTTTGGGTGTTTTTGTTGCCATATAGTTCAGAGAGATGAGAAGAAAGAGGCAGCAATTACCATTTGCCTGCCATTTGAACTCCTCTACTTCCAACGTAAATACGTCAGAAAACTCTGATTCAATACACAATTTCAATCTGACATTCAATGAGCATCTGTCTTGGTACTTTTCTACCAACTTGACGATTGTACTTTAGCATGACTTCAAAGCCAAGCAGCTGCTTCCTGAGCAGAAAGGACGAACTCTTTGAGGCTGCCCAACAGGACGCAATCTTTAGCTGGCGAAAACCAATGTGAAATCATTATGAAAATGATCCCCGTCGTACATGAAATAACCTAGTTAATGGTGTAGCCTAGCAACACAGAGCTTTGGGTGTGCTTGCGAACATGTGTGAGGAAGAACATGCTTTCATGGGCTTCGGTGGCTTTGATGGCGTAAATCTGAATAGCATAAGATGGTCCGATTCCATCCCCCACCGTCACAGAGGTGACGTGGCTCGACGTCCTCGTATGAGCACAGCTAAACGAGTGTTTGCTCAGTAAAGCAGTCAGTAAAAAGAGCAGAAGGCTGTTTAAATCCCTCTCAACCCTCTGTTCCACTCACAGTGCTAATGGTGCACAGGCCCGTAACATGAATAATGAGCATAACATCCATTAACACACGAGCACCTGGGCTTATTATACTCTCCTGGCTGGGTAACAGTGAGTGTGAGAGAGATAGAAAGGAAAAGAATGACTGAGAGGATGAAAGAGATCATGCGTGTATGAATATTCAACATATCTGCACCAAAGCACAAGCCTAGAACAGGCTAATAGATCAAAGAGGGTAAAACAGGCCTCTCACGTGGTTGTGGGCACGTTAGACGTTAGTCTCGTCACATCGCATTTCTTTGCAATTTTGTATCTTACTTTTTGCAGCTTTAGTGACTCATTTCTCTTTGTAGTCTCACTGAGGATAAATGTTCATAAATATCAGCAGAAATGTGTGATTTATCTATTGTAGGTTTGATATCAGCCACACATCTCCATGCTGATAAGTGTGATATCTATCTCTTCTATTACCAATTCATGTTCCTGTTCCTAATCTTTCCACTGTGTTCTCCCTCCATTTTCCCTACGCCTAGTTTTTGACCTTCCATTTTGTCCTTCAATGTCTCCGCTCTTCCCGGTTTTTCTTCGGCAGCCTTGTCTATTCTCTCTCCCGCCGCGGGTGAGGGACCGGAGGGGGTTGGGCGTGCTCTCTCTCTCACACCCTTTCCCCCTCTTTTCTCTCTGTCTTTGTCTCTCTAGAAAAGAGGAATATGTTTGTAGGTGTATTAGATACAGTATTTTATAGAGTAAGGGACTGAATTAGTCATGTGAAATGGTGAGACGCTAGACTTCAGAGAAGCAGAAAAGTTCGCTTTTTTTCCATCACTTTGGTAGTCTGTCTGGAGAACGATTGATAAATTGCTTCATCCTCTCTCATATTGAGCTCTGGGCTGCCGATGACTTGAGGCGCTGAAAGATGGAGAGGAGGAGGGGAGCTGCTAAAAAGATGGATCAGTTCTTTGAAATTAAAAACATCTTTTTTTCTCCTATTTTTAGATGTGTTTGATGACGTGGTTTACTCTGCCTGTATTGAAAGAAAACTCACTATTTCAATAGTATAACCGTATAGTACAATAAGGTGTTTGAACACTGATGTGTGTCCACAGTGTGTGAGAACAACCAGCCTATAATGGTTTCCATAAATCAAAACCAGTCTCTTCAAACGAGCTGATTCAGATCCCCTACAATGACGTTGTTGTAGGCAGAAGTTCTGTCCTATCAGCATAGACACAGCCCTGAGTGAGAAGCACAGAGTCCAAAATTCATTTTACGTTGAAGCCAATCATTTTGCGCCGGACTGTTTTACCAAAGAGGGTCTTTTCAAAGCTGTTTTTTCAAAAAGGTTGATTCTTAAAGATGGGTCAGTACCAACACTTTGTGCGCAAACTTCAGATCCAGACAAAGTATGTATAACACATCATATGTTGTGATTTCTTCCGAATTGTCTTTCTGAAAGAGCTTTATGGCATTGCTGCCAATTTTGTCGCTAGATTTAACGACTTCCCCACCCCTTTTGAGAGTTTTTCAAAAGCTTAGTGACAAATCTAGCAACTTCTTGGACAAACCTTATCTAGATTCCGTGACTCGCCCACTGACCTATATTTAACTAATATTGTCACGGGAAATCACAGAGACGAACAGGCAAGATCCATTTGCAGCAATTTAATGGGGTAATCCAAAGCGTAAATCCAGAAGCAGGCAAGGGTCAAAATCCACAGTAACAGTCCGTACACAAAACAAGAAAAACATACAGAAAACCAAAACAGAGAAACCAGGAACATTCATGAAGAAACCATAACAAGGCAGAGACAAACCAGATATAAATAGACAGACACTAATGAACAAACATAAAACAGCTGTGTGCAATAAGACAGGATAATGAGTCCGGGAGGTGAGTTATGGGTAATGAAGTCCAACAGTGAAACCAAGAGTCCAGGTTGGAGTGCCCTCTAGTGGTTGATTAGGGCACTCCCACTAGTGATCATGACAAATATAGATCTGTGGAATTGTCTGTATGATGTCATTTAGCGACTGCTTTTAGCTACTTTCAGCTGAAAGCAATTGGCAACACATTTTGATGGCATTCTGCACAGCTAATATTACTAAAGCTATCCTTGTCTCTGCCTGTTTTCACTGATGCTGCCCTCATGTGCTATCATATTTATCGTAAATACGAGTTCCCTTGTTAAATATAAATATATAAATAAATATAAGGTTCAACACAACTACTGACAGTTTCAGACATTTTTAGTGCGTGAGATTGTACTGTTTTGTTGTTGTCGGTATGCCGGAGCATGAGTTCTTAAAGCTCTGCTATCTTCTTGAAAGGGAGCCGGGAGCACCAGCTCATTTGCATTTAAAGGGACACACACAAAAAGGCACGTTTTTGCTCACCCCCAAAAAGTGGCAGTTTTAACATGCTATAAAAAATGATTTTGATTATTTTGAGCTAAAACGTCACATACACACTCTGAGGACATCAGAGGCTTATTTTACCTCTTAAAATATAAATAAAAAGGAGCATAATAAGCCCCCTTTAAAAGCTTTAATAATAAACAAGCTTTAACAGAAGAATTCATATACAGTAAGTGCTTATAAAATTATAAGCTTCACAATTCTGCTTTTAAATTCTTCATTTAAGTGATTCACCAGAACCTTGATTTTTGCTTTTTTTTATGCCACAAATGCAACACTGGCCATGTTCACACAGCAAAAATATGGTTGTCAGTCCTGTATGTTGCGTTCCCACACAGTTCAGTTATTTACAGGAGTGTCAACCGCATTCTATAACCGAACTCACACCCATACATTTTCAGGACTCACAACAGCCATCTTTGAAAACCCACGCTGTGTGAATGGAACCGGACTGTGTACAGTGTGAGACAGCCACTCTGCACTGCACAAATGTGTGTCTACCCTGTGTTATGGGTTTTCATGTGTAGTTTCACTTTTGGTAACTTACAGCAACAGAGATATGAGTTCTCCATATGTTCTCTCATCAGTTTTGTGCTGTATGCGCGACTCAAATGTCAGATATAAAATCTGCTGTCAGTTAATGAAGATTTGAGGAATGAACTTGCGGCTCAATTGGCTCAATGAACTTGCGGCTTGCGGCTCAATTGGACTCTTGACTTAAAAGTGATAAAACTTTTCAGTTTTATGGACGTCGCCATCTTTGATATTACCTTGGTCACTGTCACTACTGGTAAGAGAATACTGGCTTGACTCCTATAGCACATTCATACAGAAGGTATTCGAGACTCTACTGTCTAATTTGATGCCGAAAAGTAAGACTGGTTGCCTCTTGGGCTAACTTCTAGTTAGTCATACTAGTTCTTAAGACACAGTCTTAACCCTTAAATGCATACCTCGGGTCTTTAGTGACCCGAGACGTCATTCACTACCCTCCTCCTCATTCATTTTTTAAAGTTAGACTTCAACCTTCTTGATATTCCTCAATCAATTCATTATAAAGAATATAACAAGAAAAAAATATATAAAATTATAAAAGAATGCCTATTTTTGAATTCATTTTTGTAAAAAATTGTATAGGGTCGCTAACGACCCGAGGTGTGTATCAGTGTATGTATGTTTTTTCTGCACAACATTAATTGAATCTTAGATGACGGAATAAGTACAATTCACCTTTATTCCACAAGGTGGCAATGTCTGATAAACAATGCTGAAGTGACGACTCATTTAGATGGAAAACGAAATAATAAGAAAAAACATGAAATGGCTCAGCGATTTACTGCAGAGCAAGTACTGAACGCAATCAAACATGACTGTAACTCTTACTGGATGGATCTGGTGAAGCTGCTAGCGATCGAAATATTGATTTTGAAGATGCTGAAAATTATATAGTTCTGAGAATATGTTTGAGATCGCGAATGGGCTCATATTTGTGACCTCAAACATAAAACTAGCCTATTATTTGCTGAATTTACTGGAAAATGAGCTCTGATGAGGACAGTAATGATGGCATAAAACATCTGCTCAAACTGAGCCCTTTCAAGCTCCAAAAGGTAACAAAATATGATTTATTTTATTCTTCTCTAATATCAGAGGAGTTTTATATTATTGTGATAGGTAGAGATCCTTCCGTGTTAGATATAGATCCGGGTCGATAAAGACCCGAATATGTAAGAATGATTGGCGAAACAGTCATGCATTTAAGGGTTAACATAATGGCTATGATTATGCAACGGGCCTCTGTATTAAACTTGGAATATTCCTTTAAATCCTACATCCTGATTGATTTCTAAAACTGTGTTGCAATCAAGAAAGGTCATGTGATTCAAGTCCTTTATCTCTTTGAGTTTTTATTTTGATTGTTCACAATTGTACTGTCTTCAGGAATGCTTCCTGGATCTTCCTGAGAAGGACAGGATCTCAAAGCCTTTCCTTCTCAGGAGCAGCCAGCTTCACCTGTAGAGAGGGAGACGCAGGAGACTGCCCTCAGGGTGTGAATTCTCATTTATCTGTTAGTGTCCATCTCTCAATGCTGGAAGTGAAGGATAGAGCAGGCCGGGGAAGGGATATGAGGCAAGAGCTTATCTCTTTGAGAGAGAGGGATTTAGAGAGAAATCATATCAAAACCCTTCACCTGTGAGGAGTATATGCGTGTAATGGTCTGACTTGGTCCACACACAGTGTACAAGTACATTTGGATTTCTGTGTGCACAGAACTGAGGAATTCTGTCATTTACTCACTGTCGATCCAAACTTTTTTTTTCTTCTATGTACACTGTCAAAAGTTCTACAATTGCCACCTTAAGGAGCTATTTCTACCTGATCTAACCTGTAGATTTTTTGTTGGTGCAACCTAATTTATTAAGGTTGATTCATTGATGTTAAAGAAGACCTAAGCATAAAGTCACTCCAAATGAAATTATTCTCTATATCTGTTTCCGAACTCCCTGAAACGCCTCGATTGTAGTTGTGAGTTTTCTTCTGGGAACGTACACTTCACAGTATTCCTCATTTAAAAAATTACCACCCAAGGCATACGCAAAATAAAGGGGTCAAGGCCTGGTTGCGTTAGTAGTGTGCTGTTGCCATGTCCATAAAAAATGCTCAAAGCGGTTGACCAATCACAACACACTGGCCCAGCCGACCAATCAGAGCACGTTGCTCTTTTTCAGAAGGGGCTTCATAGAGATAGGAGCGTTTACCATACAACGTCATAACTTGCTGCTTATAGTACGATGCATTGTTGAAGAAATCAACTAGCTACAATTTTTCCCAAAATCATATTGTTGTAAATTTGTTGTTCAACCACGTTGGTTAATGATGTCACACAGGTGATGGAGTAATAACTTCTTTTAATTCATTCATTTGAGATTGAATTAATGCCATATTTTTTGCTAAAATTACAGACATGGCATCTGAGGACTAATTCTCCTTTTTCTTAGTTATTTTGCTTTATTTCCAGATTCAACCATAGGCTTATTCTTACATACTAGAGCACGTACACATATGCACACTCTTCAAAAATGGTTCATTAAATCTCTTTACAAACTAAAAGATGTAAATTAAATGAAGTCCACATGTCATACAAAACAAGAAACTATGCTTCTAGGTTGAAAGCTGTCATTCCAACCACACAAATTTGTGATGCTGTTTGCATTTGTTAGTTTGAACTATGGTTTCTGCAAACACCCTCTCGTTGAACTACAGTATGTTAATAACGGCAGAACTTGCGACCATAGTTGGCTAACAACGCTTTTGTAAAAACACAACCCAGAGCGTTACTGACAGACTGATGGTGCAATAATGTGAAAATAACGTGCTTTTTGAACATTCAAGCATGAAAACCTATTCTAGTAGATCCCAAAAACAAAATCTTTGTAAAAGTGCGTAATAAGTCCTGTTTAAATAATATTTCTGAATAAAATCTGAAAAAAATGAATTAATATGAAGTTATTTTATGGTGCTTTTTTATAATTATGGAGCTTGTCAGATGCCAACCCAGATTCTCATTCATTGTCATTATATAGAAAACAGTGGTCAGTACATTTCACCTTTTATGTTCTACATAAAAAAGTAATACCGGTTTAGAACAACACTAGGGTGAGTAAATGATGATGATTTTAATCTGAGGGTTAAGTATCCCTTTTAGCATAAAGTGTTCTCAAAACACTGCAATGTTTCCACCCTAAATAACACTTGCTTGTCAATTACTGCAGCATAACTGCAATCTGAACTTGGAAATCAGCACACACTAATACCATTGCATGGCAAAGGCTACTGGAATGTCGGCCAGAATATATTCATCATCCACCTTCCCTCGTCATTCCCTTTCTATCTTTGTGGTGCTTCTTTGCATTTTTCATTAGCTTGCTCTGTAAAGACCGGCTATCTTTGACTAGAACTGGGTTACAAAAGCATGTTCTGAAAAAAAAATCTCATTCAAAATGTATGTAAAAGCTTGCAGTCCTTATACAACTATAACAGGAAGGGAATATACATGCATTTCTAAAGGAGTGAGCCTTGAAATGCAGCCATGCATTTATTTATTAAACCCAAGGGCTGAAGTAACATTTCACTGCAACTAATCACCGATTGAATTGATGTCTTATGATAATTTCTCACATCGTCGACGTATACAGTGTAATGCATCATAATTTCCATCAGACTGAAAAGATGTGTATCCCTTCATCCATAAATTCAATAATTCATCCAATTGTGCTTGTGAAAAGCATATCAAAATGAAATCAAAATGTATTTATAAAGCACAATAAAAACAACAGTAGTTGACAACTGTAATATTTCCATGCAAAAATCATTGTTTTTCAATATTTAATCAATATTTTTTTGTATGGCACTGGGTTTTAAGGATGCTTTTGCTGTTTAAAAAAATAAAATGATGAAAATCTCCAGGGCAAATAATGACCATTGCAATGTTTCCCTCTCCTTTTCTTCTCTCCTCTGCTGTTTTACAGGCCTAAAGTAAATCCAATTTTCTCCTATCTGCTCTGCAATGTTCTCACATCCGTAATGACAACCTCCGAGTCCAATTACAGAAAATTAACGAAGCCCTGTTGAACAATTCTAAATATTTAACGAGAGAGATCTCTACATGCTCCTAGCGCTGAATGCTGCCATTGCTGGGAGCAGATGTGCATAAGGTTATGTGAGAATAAGATAACATTCTGGAAAAGCCTAGGACGTATCTGCTCTTTTGTATCAACGTGCTTGATGGAGCAATAGTCGCCGCCAGAAAAAAAGACACAATGGCCAGAGCTATTAGAGGACAGTGTATGCATTCTTAGCTAGCTGTGTGGAAGTCTCACATCACTAGCATTGTCTCTGCATTGAAAGAGTTCAATTTAAATGACATTCACCAACACAGATGGCAGAGTTTGGAATCTCCGCACGTATTTGTAATAAAGACCCGTACCAATGTGCTGTCGCCTGATATTATTGTTATTATTCTCATCACTATTGACCCGTAAACTGTATTTTGGCTTAGTAGGATTCCTCTCTGGTTGCTTAATACTCAAGCCAGACAGCAAAATCAGTCCTTTATTTCTGGCCTGGCAGAACCCATAAATTAATGCTATAACTGACCACATGAGGAATAATAGACTAATATTTGCCCACTGGACGACACAAAACTAAAGATTTTATATATTCAGTTACAAATAAGTCTTTAGGCTTTAGCCTCAGATGAGCACCTGATGCATATTGTGCTCGAAAATGGTAAGGGATGGTGGAAATTGTAATTAGAGTCTGTTTAGTGATATTAAAGATTTTATGTGAGGCACTTTATTTCAATGGTTCACTTTAGATATTCTATAAGTAACTTCGCAACTACATGCCAACTAACTCTCATTAGAGTATTAGTACACTGTCAGCTTAATATCTGCTAACACTTTATTTTGATGCTCCACCAACAGACTATAAGTAACTTTACAACTACATGTCAACTTATTCTACTAACACAAACCCTAACACCTAACCTAACAGTCTACTACAGTCTACTAATACTCTAATGAGAGTTAGTTAACATGTAGTTGACAAGATACTTATAGATATTTAATCATTTGTGTATTCTGTTTTATGTGTGCATGTGTGTATTATGTCTTTGTGTGTATTATGTTTTAGGCACTAAATACAGGAAAACAGGAACACACCAACTAAAAGTCCATAAAAAACTAAACTCAAACTCACATCCCCTAACAACATTTAAGTTCTGAGTAATATTAAAATACATGGACTAAAGGGATAGGATTATGTTAGGTTTTGGGTTCTGAAACTGCGGCTAAACTCAGTCACTTAGGGAACAGTTAAAGGTGCCATCGAATTGAAAATTGAATTTACCTCGGCATAGTTGAATAACAAGAGTTCAGTACATGGAAATGTCTCAAACTCCATTGTTTCCTCCTTCTTATATAAATCTCATTTGTTTAAAAGACCTCTGAAGAACAGGCGAATCTCAACATAACACCGACTGTTACGTAACGGTTGGGATCATTAATATGTACGCCCCCAATATTTGCATATGCCAGCTCATGATCGAGGCATTACACAAGGGCAGCCAGTATTAACGTCTGGATCTGTGCACAGCTGAATCATCAGACTAGGTAAGCAAGCAAGGACAATAGTGAAAAATGGCAGATGGAGCAATAATAACTGACATGATCCATGATTACATGATATTTTTAGTGATATTTGTAAACTGTCTTTCTAAATGTTTCGTTAGCATGTTGCTAATGTACTGTTAAATGTGGTTAAAGTTACCATCGTTTCTTACTGTATTCACGGAGACAAGAGCCATCGCTATTTTCATTATTAAACACTTGCAGTCTGTATAATTCATAAACACAACTTCATTCTTTATAAATCTCTCCAACAGTGTGTAATGTTAGCTTTAGCCACGGAGCACTATCAAACTCATTCAGAATCAAATGTAAACATCCAAATAAATACCATACTTACGCGATTAGACATGCTGCATGACGAACACTTTGTAAAGATCCATTTTGAGAGTTATATTAGCTGTGTGAACTTTGTTTATGCAGCGATATAGTCGAGAGCTCGGGAGGGGGCGGAGAGCGCACGATTTAAAGGGGTCGCAGCATGAATCGGTGCATTTCTAATTATGCCTCAAAATAGGCAGTTAAAAAAATTAATTAAAAAAAATCTATGGGGTATTTTGAGCTGCAACTTCACAGACACATTCAGGGGACACCTTAGACTTATATTACATCTTGTAAAAAAACATTTGATGGCATCTTTAAGACTGATTTCACGTTAGTGCTCTGGTCCAGAGACACGACAGCACAGAGCGGATCATATGCGCGAGTCGGTGCACCACAAAAGGTATCGGACCCATTTGAATTCTGCACAGAATGTTATATTTTAATGTGATATGGAGGATATTAGGAGGAGAAATGGTTAGAGATTCATAGGAAACTGAATCTTTACCGAGCTTAACTGTTCTGGCCAAACTGTGATATAAATGAAGCGCTATTGGCTATTTTAAAAAAGAGTAGGGGCTGTTCGATATGTCCTGTTTCATTTGAAATTACGTCAACACACTGAATAATGCTGTACGTTCCACGGCACTTCAGTGGGCCTTCAAGCCTTTAAAGCTAAATTAGTTCTAGTACACTGGCCTGTAATGGTTGGAGAAGTGGCTGTTAAAGGGTGTTTGTTTGTATTTATATGTGAATGGAAAGCTTTTGATTGCTCCATATGGCTGGCCTTTGCTTGTATATTGGCAAGACTGTACCATAAGGCTATAAGCCTAAATAGCGAGACAGAGAGTCACATAAAGATAGACAGAGAAACAAATAAAGAGACTTATACTGGCTTTCAAGCAGCTGGCGATGAAACAGACAGACAGGCAGCCTCATAAACGAGTGAAAGTAGGTCAGAAGCAAGAGAGAGAGAGTGTCTAGAGAGACTCTGAGCTGGTGAGGAGAGGGAGAATGGCAACGATAGGATGGGTTTCATGCCCTCTTTTGTTTTCATCTCCATTTTCATCTCGGGTTCAGGGAGGAGACGGTGTGATGATGCCACGGGAGGCAAACGGAGACCAGCTGGCACCTGAAGTGGTGCTGAGTGACATTGATTGACAGAAGCCTCTACTAAATTACGGGGAACACCAGACTCTGTGTTATTCATGCTGTGAGATGTGACAGCACCATACAACTTGATGTACATTGTGAACGTTTGTTCTTTCAGTCTTCACACACACACACACACACACACACACATGCACAAGCATGTGCACACACACACACACACACACACACACACACACACACACACACACACACACACACACACACACACACACACACCATGTTTCCATGTTTCATGGGGACTTTCCATAGACATAATTATTTTTATACTGTACTAACTGTATATTCTATCCCCTAACCCTAAACCTACCCATCACAGAAAACTTTCTGCATTTTTACATTTCCCCCACCAAAAAAAAAAACACTTAGTATGATTTATAAGCTTTTTTCCTCATGGGGAACAAAAAATGTCACCACAAGGACAAGGATTTCGGAAATTGCCATCTCTGTGGGGACGTTTTGTCCTCATTACGTAGGGTTTACCGGGACCACGCACACACACCTGCTTCAGAAACCCTTTGAAATCAACAAGACTTATATATGATATATTTATAGCATTATCCATCATCGGACATGTACAAATATTCTTGTTACATTACTACTACTGTAATTCTTGAACAATCAACTTAGTAAGGTGGCAAATAGGTTTAAATAAGGCTTATTATAATATAGAACTTTGAAGTTTAGTATTTTAGGATGGCCAAAGTCTTGAAAAACTGAATATTTTTTTAAAAATGTTTAAAAACAAAAAATTCTCAGCACTATCTATAATCTATAGTGTTAATGTAATGGCATTTTCATGTTTAATGCAGGTTGTAAAGAAAAAAACTAAAATTATACAATAGAATATATAAAAATTATTAATTATTTTTGTGTTTGTTTTTCCCAGTTATGTTTTTTATTTTTATTTCAATTTAAATTGAATTTCAATTGAATAGAATTTTTACTTTAGTTTTCATTGACACGATACATTTGTTTAAATCCATAATGGAGCATTTTAGCTTTAGTTATGGCATTCACTGAAGGCCAAAATAAATGAGTAGAAACAATGTGAAAAATACAATACCGCAATCACAAACATTTCTTAAAGGAACCCATAAAATGATCAAGTAGGTCATTTACTCTAGTTTTTACAAAGGGCGTGTGAGAAAAACAAAGACGTGTTCAGACATGGGATTGAAATCGCAAAGTATGTCTGTAAAGTACACATTTTACTCGACTTTCTCAGGGAAAAATAATGACCTCTCACGCCAGTGTACAGCATTCGATATTTAACAAGAAGAGTAAGCACCGTTCTGCTATTTTCAGCTCAGAGATCATGACACAAAGGATCAAGCTAGATGTGCAAATTTATCTCATTAAAAGTAACAGGCTAATCTCCATCTAATGATCACCTCAACATCTGTCAGCAATAGCTCGCGTTTGGAAACGCCACCTGCTTCAAAGACCATATGAACGGCAACCACCTGACAAGCACAAGCCATTTCCATTTCACTCTTTTTCCTTTCAGGCTTTTTGCCCATTTTATCTTTGAGATCACTAAATGGGCACAGATTGTATTGTAAAATAATAAGCAGATTTATCAGTAATGAACATGAACTAGATTAAAGGTTGAATTAGCAGAGATTCATGGCCTGCTCTGCCAAATGAACAGATTTTGAGAGATAGTGGCACGATGACTCAATCCAGCAAAGAACCTAGAGGGAATCAAATGAAAATAAAGAGTCATTTTTGCAGAGCGTTTGCCTACCCTCACTCATGTGTGTTCAGGGTCAATGGCAGCGCTGCTACGCTAGACGTATCGGAGTGTGCTTGTTCTGCATTGTCAGCTGCCTGGTTGTAGTTGTTATTGGAATACAAAACAGCACATCCCTGAAAAGGAAAATGATATCATTTGTTACAACATTAACCATTTCTTGGTAGGTTGTTCTCAAAATGTGTTGATTTTCCAAGCTTGGATTTTTAAATGTAGTTCATTTGTCTCCCATAAAAGCTCATAGTAAATATTTATTAATGTTTTGATGTTATACCAATCATAAATGACAGCGTTACTCTTTATATTTTTTAATTCTTAAATGAAGAAAGGATTGGAACACCAGTGACAACTGTTGATAAGATTTTTTTTTTTTTTTAGAAGGTGTCAATATAATCTCAAAACATATAGTGCTGATTAGATTAAAACCAATAAAGAGTAGCATTTAATCTTTTTTACTCAAACATCAAACTTTTATGCAAACATTAAACAATATAATACCAATAACCTGCTGAAAATGAACAAAATAAAAATAATTGAAATTGAAGGGTAATTAATATATTTTTCAGCTAAAGAGAACGATCTGAAGCATATATATGCATATATATATATATATATATTCATCAAAATATATTTTTTATCATTGATAAATTTTCATTTTAATTTATTTATATTAGTTTATAGTATTTTGTTAATATTATTTTATATTGTCACATTGTTCTATATATTGTATTAAATATTGTTTTCCTGTTTTGCACTAATGCTGAACTCAGAAAATCAAAATGATTAATAAACAAATAAATTAATAATTTTAAATGTCATTAAAATTGTGTACCAGATAAAGGGGACAAGGGCTTTTTCAGGTACATGACTAATTTTATTTTATTTTATTTTATTTTATTTTATTTTATTTTATTTTATTATTATTTTTTATTTTATTTTAAAAAGTACAAAATAATATGGAGTCATATCATTATATTAAATAAGGTAAAATGGTTTTAATTTAATTTAATTTATTTTAATTTAATTTAATTTAATTTTAAAAAGTACAAAATAATATAAAGTCATATTATTTTATTAATTAAGGTAAAATGGTTTAAGTTTTAAGATAATGCCTTTTATATGGAGTTTCTCCACTTCATTTGAAATCTTTTTTATGTCTGAAAAGTCAAGTAACATGTTGATAACCATATTTTGACAATAATGCTAATATTTAATGTACTATATGCAAAAGTGTTCATTTATCTCATCAAAATGTTTCCTTTTCTTTCTGTCTCTGTCTATAGTTGACTCCGGCGCAGCCCTGTCGCGCCCACAGCGCCCCCTCTCGGCCCGGGCGGCCCACCATGCCCCGGCCATGAAGGGCTACCAGGTGAGTCGCAGTCTGTCGCAGCACTCCTCTGGGCCTTGCTACTGCATGCCTGAGGACTGCGACACTGCACGGGACTACATGCACCACCCCGACCACTACCAGGGGCACAATGACCACCCCTACTATCCACCTGGTGGGCCCCCTGAACACCTGGCCATGGTCCCATCTGGTGGAGGCACCTTCCCTCGCTCACACCCCAGTCAGCCGCAGCCCTACGACTCCTCGTGTGAAGAGTGTTTATCCTCAGCAGGGCATGGCCACGGGGGAAAGATGCACCGTATCCCGCCCAACCTTCTGGATCAGTTCGAGAAACAGGTGCCCTTCCACCCCGATGGCTTCCACACCCTGCAGTACCAACGCACAGCCAGCGGGGAGCAACGCAGCGAGAGTCCGAGTCGCATACGGCATTTGGTGAACTCGGTTCAGCGTCTCTTCGCCAAGTCTCATTCTCTGGAGACGCCCTCTAAACGAGAGTTTAACGGCACCCGTGGGGGAGAGTATCGGGACAGGGATAGGGGGCACCGCAGCGGTGGTGAGGAGAGTGGCGGACATCATTATTCGGGAACACACCAGTCTCGTTCTGCCCGCCGCAACAAGAGCCGAGAACGAAGCAAGAGCGGAGACTCCCGCCATGAGTCTCGTAGCTCCCGCCACCGCAGCAAAACGGCTGGCTGGTGGAGCTCCGATGACAACCTGGACAGCGACAGCAGCTTTCTGGTGGGGGCGGGCAGGGGTGGCCGGGGGTATCCCACTGGACACGAGACTCTGGATGCTGCCATCCAGGAGCTTACCTTGAGGAAAGCTAAGGGTCCACCTCCAGGAGAGTGCCTGGCTTGCACCAACA
Source organism: Megalobrama amblycephala (assembly GCF_018812025.1). Taxonomy (NCBI): domain Eukaryota; kingdom Metazoa; phylum Chordata; class Actinopteri; order Cypriniformes; family Xenocyprididae; genus Megalobrama; species Megalobrama amblycephala. The sequence continues at coordinate 9,298,630 of NC_063052.1, forward strand.
TAGCCATGGCAGGGGACAGTGGACACTCTCTGAAGAGGAGCACATGGTCAGCTATGACGGTCAGTCAGGCTAGAGAGGTCTATCCAACTTCCCGTGGAGGTGGAGGTGGAGGAGGAGCAGGAAGGGGTGGAGGAGGATATGACAAGGCATTGGTTCCCCTCGATCCCAAAATGAAGGAACGATCACTCCACTATCTGCAGGCAAGTTCTGTTTATATGTGTATGTGACAGAGTTGAGCAAAATTTAGAATTGAAAAATTGGTTTCCTTTCATTTGATGAGTGTGAATTTGAATCTATCTATCTATCTATCTATCTATCTATCTATCTATCTATCTATCTATCTATCTATCTATCTATCTATCTATCTATCTATCTATCTATCTATCTATCTATCTATCTATCTATCTATCATTTTGTCTATCTGTCTGTCTGTCTATCTGTCATTTTATCAATCAATCAATCAATCAATCAATCAATCAATCAATCAATCAATCAATCAATCAATCAATCAACCAACCAACCAACCAACCAACCAACCAACCAACCAACCATTCAGTCAGTCAGTCAGTCAGTCAGTCAGTCAGTCAGTCAGTCAGTCTGTCTCTCTGTCTCTTTGTCTGTTGTTCTATCAGGCCATAAGGTCCATCTGCATTTGGAATTTAATGACATTGTCAATTCATTACCGAATGCTGTACAACCCCAGTATGTTAGTGAGACAAACTTTTACAATATGTGAGCCCATTTTCAAGTCAGTGCAGTGACCCCAAATTGGCTCCCACTGAGATTTCAATATTTATGTGCAGTCTGTTCTCAAATACAATCAGTCTGCTGTCCTTATTGACTTGCAGATTCATTTCATTGTCAAAAGAATTAATCTGTCTCCATAGATGGGATCTGCACTAAATGACAATTTCTGTGAGAGAAAGAAGAAAAATAACTTGATGATTATGTTTGTTATCAGCTGCTAACTGTGAAGAATGGAGGCTGATGCTATTTCTAGCCTCTGTCAGCTCAGTGTGAAAGGGTGAAAAACAGCATCGGAGGATACAGGAAAACAACACATTAACCCTTGGCCTTTACAAAACCCACTGTGAACACTCACAAACGCTGCCATTGATATCAGTAGCGAGCTGTGTGCTCCATTTCTCCTACTCATCTGCTCAATTACACACACATCACTGACATCCTGCTTTGTGATATCAAGTGTCCTAGAATACAGGATACTTCTTAGCATCATAGTACAGCTGCATATGTGGTTTGAATAGCAGCTATAAAAGGGCAACTGCATCATAAATTCATTGTTCTTACACATACTACAAGTGAAAAACAAACTCACTATGTTACTCACCAGGGTTGGGGGTAACGCATTACACGTAATGCAAGTTATGTAATTCAGATTACTTTTTCAAGTGAGTAGTAAAGTAACGCATAACTTTTAAATTTACAACAAAATATCTGAGTTACTTTTTCAAATAAGTAATGCAAGTTACTTTGTTTTCCCATTTATGAAATGACAGCTCTCCTGTCCCCATGATGAAGGAAATCGGGAGTAAGTGCAGAGATGTTGTGTGCACTATGTGAACGTGATGGTTATTCTAGACTAGTTCTAGACTAATGGTGCGTTCAAGTTATGTTGGAAAGATCGTATTTACGAGCAGAACTGACATGAACGCCACCACAGTGTCGTAAATACCAGTGGGAAGCTCGTAATTTTCTTTAAGCTCTGATCTATACGAGTTGGGGGCGTGCTAGTCAGAAACATAGCGAAATACCACAATAATTACAGGTATTTAGCAGTGACATTGTCAGGCTTTTCTATTTACAACGAAGCAAAAAATACGATAGCATCACAATATAAAAATGTAATATGTAACAATAAAGTTTACAATAGCTTCATAAATTATTTAATAAACATAAAAAAGCAACATACAACTAATGCACATTATTTGCTCTACATTTTCTAGAAGAAGTGTTGTTATTTTTTGTAATTGATTTAGAGAAGGCACACCGCCATCATACTCCGACGAAAGTGACTTGAACGCACCTACCGTCGTACACACGACTTCCCACTTCGTAAATACGAACTTCCCAGGAGGACTTGAACGCACCATAAATGTTAGCAGGAATTTACTCATTTACTTCTTCTCCTGTGTTCCATTCATTATATTCTGGAATGGCAGCACAGCCGAAAGGTTTGTTTGAGCTGCGCCCTCTACTGTACAGGCATGAATTTGCATTTCCTTTAGCCCGAGGCTTATTCATTTCTGGTGATGTGAAAGGGCCTTTTTTTATTGTTATAAAAACAAACAAACATACAACCTAGCCCAGATCAGAAAAAGTAACGCAAAAGTAACATAACACTTTACTTTTCATAAAAAGTAACGAAGTAATGCAATTAGTTACTTTTTTAGGGAGTAACGCAATATTGTAATGCACTACTTTTAAAAGTACACTATTACTCACTATTCAGTATAATTCACATTACAGGTTTGGTATTGATAAAGGGACACTTGAGACTTACTCACGGGGCTATGGGGTTACAATCTTTTTCTCAAAAGATTGGGAAATATGATGCTATATGAATACACTAACCAATCATTATCATGATGTATAACAAAATACCATGGTATTACCATCTGACAACACCACTGACTTTGTCAGTACTTCTTGAAAAAGGAGGTTTAGTTTTGCTGGGGACATGATTTCCAATATGTATCCAATAGCTATATGTGCTGTTAAAAACAACTTCAGAAACTACATGAACAATGACACACATTGACAATGGGAAGTTCTGTCCAGAGCTCTAATGTATGTCCTGCTGCTTCCTTGATGAATGAGCAGCACATACTGTAATTGGACTCAATTACTGTTTTCTTTTCTGTCTTTCTCTTTCTTCTCACATAAAAACTCTTAGGCTGTGTTATACTCACCCACTGTGAATACAGTTATTTATGCTACCACACATACTTATTTGTGGACACTCATACAAATGGGGGAGGAAACTGACATGACAACAGGTTAAATAAGGATAATTGTTCTGAGAGCCTCCTATGCACTCTCTCACACTTCCCACCGAGTGTCAGCATATGGTTATGTTTCTAAGGTAACAGGACAGATCTCTAGGAGCTTACACTGCTTTCCAGGCACAACATTGAGCCACAGTTGAGCACCACTTATAAAATACTAGACAGACTACAGATTCACACTATCCCTGTGTGCATCCTGTTTTTTAACGGACACCAGTGGGAGTTCTGGTTCAATTGTTACCATGGGGAGATTTAAAAAAAAAAGAAAAAAAACATGACCAGAAAGATGTGACATATATATATATATATATATATATATATATATATATATATATATATATATAATACACATTTTAAGTTGACTGCATGACGCTTCAGTCCTTATCGTGGTAGCGAAAGAAAATATGAGGCTGTGTAGGGGAAGTGATAGGTCCCATAGTTTGTGACTTGGCGTTTATCATTTTTTTTGCAGCCATGCGATGTCACATCATGCCTAGACTTCAAACACCTGGTGCTTGAAGAAACGAAGACCAGTTTCAGCAAAGTATATGCCGAATAGCAGCTGTGAGAAAGCACAATAAACATCAGGTGCACCCCATGTCATTGCTGCTCTGTCCCCGGGCTCTTGAGTGGGAGAAAGAGAGAAAAGTCAATGCAATCTGACGGACATAACCAACTGTGCCGTCTCCTGCATTCTCTGATATTGTTGCCCAGGGCGACAGGAACGTGCATTGAGGCCTCACCCTGACACTAATTTAACTTCCTGTAATATTAGCACTTGAAAGCTCCAATTACACAGAACATCAGCTTCAACGTGATAGAAATACATTTGGTCAGTGACCACTTTTGTTTAGCTAATTTGTCACAGCGAGACAGCCAATCAACATTCATACACTCCCACTCAGTGTGGCACACACACATATATCCGATCTTTCAACGGTCACTGTGTAGCTACATACATTGTCATAGTCAGCAGAGTAGGAGAGTAACATGGGTTAATGTGGGGTGTTCCCGGTCTGCAGTGGTCAGTATCTATCAAAAGTGGTCCAAGGAAGGAACAGTGGTGAACCGGCAAAAGGGTCATGGGTGGACAAGGCTCATTGAGTGAAGGCTGGCCTATGTGGTCCGATCCAACAGATGAGCTACTCTAGCTCAAATTGCTCAAGAAGTTAATGCTGGTTCTGATAGAAATGTGTCAGAATACACAGTTTGTTGCGTATGGGGTTGCATAGCCGCAGACCAGTCAGGGTGCCCGTGCTGACCCCTGTCCCCCACCGAAAGTGCCAACTGTGGGCACGTGAGCATCAGAACTAGACCACGGAGCAATGGAAGAAGGTGGCCTGGTCTGATGAATCACATTTTCTTTTACATCACGTGGATGGCCGGGTGCGTGTACATCACTTACCTGGGAAACACATGGCACCTGGATGTACTATGGGAAGAAGACAAGCCGGCGAAGGCGGTGTATTGCTTTGGGCAATGTTCTGCTGGGAAACCTTGAGTCCTGCCATCCATGTGGATGTTGCTTTGACACATACCACCAACCTAAGCATTGTTGCAGACCATGTACACCCTTTCATGGAAACGGTATTCCCTGGTGGCTGTGGCCTCTTTCGGTAGGATAATGTGCCCTGCCACAAAACAAAAATGGTTTGAGGAGCACAATAACGAGTTTGAGGTGTTGACTTGGCCTCCAAATTTCCCAGATCTGAATCCAATCAAGCATCTGTGGGATGTGCTGAACAAACAAGTCCGATCCATGAAAGCCCCACCTCGCAACTTACATGACTTAAAGGATCTGCTGCTAACATCTTGGTGCAGATACCACAGCACACCTTCAGGGGAGGTCCTAGTGGAATCCATGCCTCGACAGGTCAGGGCTGTTTTGGCAGTAAAAGGGGGACCAACACAATATTAGGAAGGTGTACATAATGTACACCTGATTGATGTATATCGCCTATTTATTGCTTGAATGTAATTAGTAACTTTATATTTGTAGTTTGTAGTGTAGCTAACTCCTTTTCACACAAGAGTAGCTTAACTGTAGTTTGACTACTTTAAATCATGAATAGCTTGTAGCTTTGGAAGCTACTATTTTTAGAGTAGCTTCTGGCATCCAGATAACCCGCATTTAGTCCTCATCAGTGCTCATTCTTTGTTCCATCATGAAGAGCAACTGGTCCAGAGGAAACTGAGTGTGGTCTTACAGTGATAGCTGAAGGCAGAGCAGCTGACTCAGCTACATTGAGCCTCTGGGGAGAAAGAAACCCAGCTGTGGGCTCCAGCTCAGTTGGGGTCTCATCAAGGGAGAGCAGTTTTTGATGTGATCTGATCTGAAGACATGGGGATAAACCAGATGAATCCTCTGTTACAAGTCAGCCGATCTGTGGCGCAATTAGCAGGGGAGCGGAAGGAAGTGAAATGTGTCAGTATAATGAGAACAAACCAGGGCTGTAGGAGGAAAGAATAAGAGGATGAGAACAATAACACAGGTTGCAAGGATCCTTCATTAGGTTGGTCACTCACATGAGATTGCAGAAATAGCAAACTAAAATGATCCAATAAATTCCCTTTTGGACAAAACAAAGTCCTGCCCTACATTTTTCCTTGTTTGAGAAGCTGTTTCACTATGCAGATATGCATCATAATAGGGAAGAAAAGACTATTGCAACTTTCAATTCATGCCAGCTTTAAATTAATAGTTTACCTATAAATTAAATTTTGTCATTATTTACTCGTCCTCATGTGTTTGACTTTCTTTCATCTGCTGAACATAAAGGAAGATATTAGTTTTGACAGCTGTTTTTGCCCATATAATGAAAGACAATGGCAAACAAAACAACATTGTATGGACAAAAAATGCAGTGACGTACTTCAAAAGATCTTCTTTTATGTTCCACAGGAGAAAGAAAGTCATACAATTTTGGAACAACATCAGGGTGAGTAGATGACTACAGAATTGTCATTTTTTGTGTGAAACTATTCCTTTAAATTAAAATTCTTTTATTATTTACTCACCTGCAAGTAGTTCCATGCACATACTGTACAGTATGCTGTTATTTTTTTCACTGAACAATATTTATGAAGTATTCAAAACGGTCAGAAGGAGGCCAATTTTGTGAAAGTTGTGTAAGGATGGAAGTCTGGGGAAAATAAAGAGAATCTACCTCAAACCAAGGATTAGAAAAATTGATGATCAGCTTCTCAAGAAGAGGCCAGTTGAGCTCCTGATTCAATATGATGTTTGTGTATGGGTGTGTTTATGTGTGTATAAGTGCACATGTGTGTATTTGAAGGAAGATCGGAGGGGATGGAGACAAGAGAAACAGAGATGGATAGAGAGATCAAGTCGCATCATCCTTTGAAAGAGGATGACCTTTAAATACCCCACTGAGTGGTCAATTGATAGATAAGGCATTCTTTATCTTGTGTGTGTGAGTGAGTGCAGGTGCATCTCCCCTTGGTAATTTGGTTTTGGGATTATTATCTGATGTCAGTGAAAGAAAGGGGTGAGAAATGAAGTAAAAAGAAGAATAAAGCCCTCTGTTGAGAACTCCTTACAGTCTTAAATATGCTAATCATATTTACATTTTTTATTTCAAAAATTCATTATTCCTGTATCCTCACAGTGAGAGCTAAATTATGAACAAAACATGATACCCAGAGAAAATATATACCATAAAACATTGAGGAGAGCAGCCTCTTGACAAACAAAAAAAAATTCTGGACCTGTGTCTGTCTCACTTCACCATGAATCGAAAGAGTTATTGGTTCTGTTATTAAATGTCTAGCCATCTTATAGACGCTTGTAAGACAGGCTTTTTTATTTTATGTGTACAAAATATGTGACGGAGAGCAAATGCGCAGGTAAAAACAGCAATAATACACAGCGATGCTATCAGAAAAGGACATGGCTCTGGAGAGCAAAATTCATGAAAATAAATAATCTTGCCTCTCCCCTCCATAACCTGATATCTTCCCACATCTGCGCTGTGTCCAAGCCCCAGCCAAGGGGCAGCTCTTGAGTGTGATGACAGCTCTAAATGTACAGCTGGTGCCTTTCATCCCTGTCAACCAATCAGATTTAATTTTGCTCAGCTGCCCTCAGTTCAACCCTTTGTTCCCCCTGGTCATGCTGTGGCCAGAAAGCCACATATCTAACAAGGCTGTTTTATATATATATATACATAAACTTTTAGTTGCATTATCATTGCATTTTCTCCCATATCAGTGGTATATATTTATAGAACAGTAAGATTAGGTCCTCATATTTAGCAATTGGGACTTTTCACTGTTTGAATCACACGTTCCAGACAGACCATGTCTGTGATTTAGTGGTGCAGTTTTTCAGTGACTCTTACTGCAAGTTATACACCACTGATACACCAGTAGGTGGAAACAAGTGACTTTCTCATACTGAGATTGAATCATTTCACTCCACCAATTAAATCAAAACACTGTTTCATTCAACAATGAAACTATTGGGTTGTCTATTTGAGCAAGTCATTGAATCATTCACTTATCTGATTCATTCAAAACACTGATTCGTTGAAGCATGAAACAAGTGAATGGCTGCATGTGAAATTGCTTCTTGGCAAAAAAACAGTAGTATGTCAGAATTCACAGTATTCATAAAACAGTAGGTGAAAAGTACCTGGATGACTTAATAATTCCTGCGAGATTCTGAAGTGTGCATCTGATGAACTATTTTCTATCCCAAGAGGCCAAGAGAGAGGAGTTGTGAATTAATGCTAATGTAGTATGCCTGGAATTTCATTCATACTACACGCATTCATGCTATATATAACATACTTTTTTTAACAGTCGCAATATTATTCAAATTAAGTACCTACTCAGAGAGTATGTGATTTTGGATACAGCCATTGTCTTAATGAGTGAGTCATTTAATAATTCACTCATCTGATTTATTCAAGAACACAGATTCATTCAGGTACGAAACAAGTGACTGTCTTAATGATTGAGTCATTCAATCATTCACCCAGCTGATTCATTCAAAAACAAAGATACATTCATGTCAGAAACAAGTGACATGAAATGAATCATTCTCTCAACCGATTCATTCAAAAGAAACTGCCAATATTGTCTAAAGTGTCAATATAGATGACATCGAAACAGCCTCATCCCTCATCATTTTCATAAGTAAAGGCCAGGCTGACAGCAAATCACGTATCTTGCAGGTGCCCTCAGATGACTGGTGTGGTGGTGGTCCATCCGACAGTGGTGGGGAGATCCCCTGCAGACGTATGCGCAGTGGCAGCTACATCAAGGCCATGGGGGACGACGACAGCGCTGACTCAGACACCAGCCCCAAAGCCTCACCCAAATCAGCCCTCATCGCCCAGAGAGAAGCCTTCCGCCGGTCTGTCAGCATGGACCAGCGCTCCTCCACCACATCCAAGTCAGTAGTCACTTGATTTTCAGTTTGTTGCTGTTTTGAGATTTGTATTTTCTGTATTAAAAAGTAGCACATTTTACGTTGGACTACCATGTAGTAGAAGGGCCAGCTGAGGCTTTAATGGAGTACTGTTTTCCTCAGGTACTCCTGTAAACAATGTACAGACGTCTACCCGAACAGCCGCACCACGCCTAAAGGCCACGCTCGCTCCCGCAGCTACACACGCTCTCTGACCAGCGCTCAGGTATAACACACTCACACGGTGTTTACATCACATTTAGCAAGTTAGTTATCCAAGCTATTTTAATGTTGTAAGTTTTCTTAAATAACCAGTTATTAAAATAGAATTGCTATGAATGTTGTAATGCATTGCTAAGGTGTTGTACTGGTTGCTTGTGAGGTCTAGGTGGTTGCTGGGGTAAAAATAGGTGATTGCTAGAGTAATATGCTTCTTGGTTGGGCATAACTAGGTGGTGACTTCGTTGTTCTGGTGATTGCTAGGCTGTCCTGCTAGTTACTAGGGCATAACTTGGTGGTGGCTTGGGTGTTCTGGTGATTGCTAGGGTGTCCTGCTGGTTGTTAAGGCATAACTGGGTAGTACCTATGGAGTTCTGGGTAGTAGCTAAGGCATAATTAGTTATGGTACTTTTCCACTCTGTGGTACGACTCAGCTTGGCACTTCACGGCTCGGCTCGCTTTACTTTGGCTCAGTTTGCTTTTCCAAAGCAGTTTAGTACCGCTTCAATGTGGGTGGGATTATAGACTTATCATTATAGTTGCGCCACCTCTACTGCCGATTGGTTTGTTGTCTTGTGTCGGAAATCCAATGACGCTGGTAGTGACGATTCTCTCTGACCAATCGGTGATCTGCAGTGTTTATACATCACATTTTCTATCTTTATGACTTGCTTGGAACCTCAACCATGGTTGTAGTATTTAAAGTGAGCCATATTGAGCCATACAATGCAGTGGAAAAGTGCCAAACATTGAGCAGTACCAAGCCATTCCATGCAGTGGAAAAGCGCTATAAGTTCCTAGGGGGTTAAGGCATAACCAGGTGGTTGCTTGGGTGCTCTGTTGGCTCCAAGGACATGACTAGGTGCTTGTCTGGGTGTTCTAGATAAATACTGATTGGCCAAAGCCAAGTCTGCGAATAATATTATGGTCACTAGATGTAACCCTAAGTCAGAGCATAATAATAATGTGACAATTTGCTGATACATGAACAATGTCATTTATTATTGCATGAACAGTCAATTTCTTAATTGAAACACGGTCTATGTGTGTGTTAGCTGAGCGACTCTCTGAACCTGTTTGGAGAGATGGAATCACAGGCCGTTGAGGCACTGGATCTACCCGGATGCTTCCGCACCCGCAGTCACAGCTACGTACGGGCCATCCAAGCCGGCTGCTCCCAGGACGATGACTGCCTGTCTGTCTTCTCCATGTCGGGCCCACAGGGGAGCATGAAGGGCGAAGCAGGTGAGTCATCAGCATGTGTTTATGTATGTGTGGGTATACCTAGTCTCCATGCTGTCACAGGGATTAGATTAGAGACTTAATGAGTTTTTGGATCAGTCTCGTAGGAATTGCTAGAGAAACACGCTTCAGCCAAGGGATTTAGATCAAAACTGCTTTCCTTCTATCTCTCCGCTCTCAGTATATCAAGACTGTAAACAAATGTTACATCGTAAACACTATAAAATGCTCAAATTCCCATGTGACCGTCTGTCTCCTTGACTATCCCTTGGGTTGTAGTCAAGATTACGGTGGCAGTGTTAATCTCATCATGGAATTACTGAAATTAATTATTATGACAAAATCCAAAAGAGAGGACAAAAGCCAAAGACAAAATCTGTGTAAAAAATTAACGCTGCATGGTCGTAATTGCAATGATATTTTATTCTCTCTATTATTTGGATGACTTTCCATCTTTTTTCCCATTGTCCCTTATTCTCTCGTTTAGAGTAGAGACTCTCACGGGAGATTTATTAAAGCCCTTGTGAAGTGTCAAAAGCATCCATCTGCAGTTTCCCAAGGCAACACTCATGACACACACCGGAGTGTGAGTGTTTTTAAGAGAGAGGGATGAGGAGAGGACAAGAGAGATGGAAGGAGGGCTTAGGCATGCTTTTTTAAAACTCCTTTAATCTCAGAGTGTGTCCCACTGAATTTCATGTCTTCACTCTCAAGAGCTAGAAGAGCTAGTGTGTGTGTGTGTGTGTGTGTGTGTGAGCGGATGTTACTTAAGCCATGAGGATGTGTCTAAAGCTTTTCAATGATGACTCTCGAGTGGGGATTTTTAAGCTATAATGTGTGTATGTACATTTATCTATGTTTCTGTCTTCTCAATATAGATACTATATTTGCATATATCTGTATGCATTCTCACAATTCTCTATTCTAGAAACTGTAATGATTTTACAAATTACAGTTCTTCTCAGTCTTCAGAAGCCATATTATAGCTCTGGGTGAGAAAAAAAAATACTTTCTGCATTATCTAGAATTATTGTGACTGTACATTTATCTGCCTATTATAGTTTTTATATTGTAATCAGAGGTTTCAAAAATAGGTAACATTTTATTTTGATGGTCCCCTTGAACATTCTGTTGACTATAAGGAACTTTGCAACTACATGTCAACTTATTCTAACCCTATCAGTCTACTAATCCTCTACTAACACTCTAATGAGAGTTAGTAGACATGTAGGTGCAACATTACTTATGCAGTACGGACAACAATATTCCAATATCAACCCGATTAAGACAATACTCTGATTAAGAAACTACCAATTTTAAACATTGTGTTCCTATAAAGGTGCCACATGCTTAGTTGTATTTTTTTCATTGTACTGGAAACATGTTTGTGTTGTTTGTGTGTCTATGTTTTGTCTCAGCTAGAAAAAAATGGCCTAGTACTTGAGGACTTTTGCAGAAATTGTGCTGTTGTAAGTCTTTGCATCCTCACCTTTCTCTATGTTCTCCTTACTAATGATTTCCTTCTTCAGCGGAGAGTTAACTCAAATGAAGAGTATGTTTTATTGTTTATGTGGTGACTGTTTTGAGTGAACAGCCCTTCATTTTTCAAATGAAAAATATGTTGGTCTCAACAAATCCTTTCTGTCTTTGTCGGTTTAGTGTTCCCATACAGGAAAGGACCCCCTCCTCTTCCCCCTCGCATGTCCAAGCCAATGATCTCTGTGACCGCTCAAAGCAGCACTGAGTCCACTCAGGACGCTTACTTCCAGAGTACAGGACAGCCTGTTCTGGTCCGGCCCAGACAGCACAGCAACTCAGTGGACCTGACGGAAAGCAGCGGGGGCCGTACCTCAAGAGGTGGGCATTACCTTGGCGGGAGCACGACGCGGGTCAGACAGAGCAGCAACTCCGCAGAGAGTCTGAACGGCAGGGCCCTTCAGAGCATCGGCTACCCTGGTGGACCTGGTCCAATGAAACCGAAACACAGCAGCTCGGCCGATAACCTGCTGGAGGGGCCCAGGGGATCCAGGGACCGGGCTGGAGGCAGCCTGGGAAAATCGGCCTCGCTGCCCCAGAACAGTATGTCCCTAGCTAAAGCTCTGACTGGAGGAGAGGAGTTCAAACAGGAAGGACGAGGAAGGAAGTGGAGACCCTCTATCGCAGTGCAGGTATAAGAAGGGACTATCCCATGAGAGATTCAGACTGATCTCTCTCTCCCATGCAACATTTTGTTAAATGTCTCTCTGTGTGTTTTCCAGGTGGACAGCTCAGAGACATTGTCTGACTCAGACCCTGAAGGCAAAGCGCTGAGAGAGGTGCACTCCATAGGGGTTCAGGTGGAGGATGACAAGAGGTAGGGCTTGTTTCATTTTTCTCTATGTCTAAAGACCTCATAACATTTTTGAAATGGCATAAAATAGCGGTTATCTTTCCTGTGTTTATGTATTTGCAAATAAAAGAGTATTGAAGGGCTCCCCACTTATTTTAAATAGCCAAAAAGTCTTTACGAGTTAGCCATGAATCATGATGAGCTGCTACTTGCTATTGCTGGTTGATGGCAGGTGGTATTAGTGGGAAGGACATTTCTCATTCTAGACAGCATTTAATTATTTTTTAACACTCTTGAGTGCAATATGAGTCACATCAATAATCTTTCCCGTAAGAGAAAGACAGTAAATTTTTATGTATATTAAATGTGTTACATTTTTCAGTAACACTTAATTTTAAGGTGATGTAGTTACATGTTACTACATGTACTTACTATATTAATAATAGTAAATTATGCATAATTACAAGTAACTAACCCTAAACCCAACCCTAACCCTGACTCTGTAGTAAGTACTGTACATGTAGCTAATTAATATTACTCAGTACTTTAGTAAGTACAATGTAATTATGTCACCTTAAAGGTGCCCTAGATTATGTTTTTAAAATATGTAATATAAGTCTAAGGTGTCCCCTGAATGTGTCTGTGAAGTTTCAGATCAAAATACCCCATAGATTTTTTTTAATACATTTTTTTAACTGCCTATTTTGGGGCATCATTATAAACGCGCCGATTTTATGCTGCGGCCCCTTTAAATCCCGTGGTCCACGCCCACAGAGCTCGCGCTTGCCTTGAACAGTGCCTTAACAAAGTTCACACAGCTAATATAACCCTCAAATAGATCTTTACAAAGTGATCGTCATGCATGCGGCATGCATGCGTCGGATTATGTGAGTATTGTATACTGTTATATTGTTTACTTCTGATTTTGAATGAGTTTGATAGTGCTCCGTGGCTAACGGCTAATGCTACTCTGTTGGAGAGATTTATAAAGAATGAAGTTGTGTTTATGCATTATAATCTAGCGTAGCGTCAGTTCTGGCAGGTCATGTCAGTCAAGCTTGCATCAGCTGACTCCCAGGTGACTTGCGTCTACCTATAGGAATACGACGCCTATTACGGCATCTATATATAAGCTCCTCCGTATTATCAGCAGCTATTGCATTTCTCAGGAGCAAATTACCCTCCTCCATCCCCAGCTCCTCCTCTCTTCAGTCAGGATTGGCCTTATTATTTCCCCTGAATCAGACTAATTCTCGAGAAATGTGTATGTTAAATCATGACATTTAATGATATCTGCATGTTGGTCCTGTTCTGTTTACCCTGGGGGGTTTATTGCTGCTCTCCCTGCTCTTATCCATGCTAGGCTGCATGGATGCGCAGGGAGTTCTTGCCCAGAACAGAACCATACCGCCAATACAAACTCTATGCATTATCTATCATATTCCTGACAGAACAGACTGTGTTTAATAATGAAAATAGCGACGGCTCTCTTGTCTCCGTGAATACAGTAATAACCGATGGTAACTTTAACCACATTTAACAGTACATTAGCAACATGCTAACGAAATATTTAGAAAGACAATTTACAAATATCACTAAAAATATCATGTTATCATGGATCATGTCAGTTATTATTGCTCCATCTGCCATTTTCGCTATTGTTATTGCTTGCTTACCTAGTCTGATGATTTGGTTGTGCACATCCAGACGTTAATATTGGCTGCCTTTTATAATGTTGGAAACGTGGGCTGGCATATGCAAATATTGGGGGCGTACACCCCGACTGTTACGTAACAGTCGGTGTTATGTTGAGATTCGCCTGTTCTTTGTAGGTCTTTTAAACAAATGAGATTTATATAAAAAGGAGGAAACAATGGAGTTTGAGACTCACTGTATGTCATTTCCATGTACTGAACTCTTGTTATTTAACAATGCCAAGATAAATTAAATTTTTCATTCGAGGGCACCTTTAAAATAAAGTGTAACCAATTTTTCTGTTTTAAATATGATTAAAAAAAAAAAAAAAGCTTTGGAAGCCAATAACTGTTTCAGGAATTGTTAAATTTAAAAATAATAAATAAGTAAATGGTGTTCTTTTTCAGTGAATTAAATAGACACACAACTAATCACTGCAGTTACTGACTGGTTGTTCATATGACGGTGTGTTGTTATGGGTTTTATAATGATCATAGCATTTTATAATGTTTATGTATGCTACATAGTAACAATTTAGTATTGTTTAATATATAGTTCCCCCAAAAAACGTTCGGTAGCAAAATGTTTGCATTCCCTTGAGAAACTTTAGGGCTTTTCACATTGCGGTTAAACCTGGGTTATCGTCATTCTAAACACCGCTTTTAACCCCTGGTAAAGGAACGTTTACACTGAAAATGCGAACCCTGAAACCCTGCTCCGACTTCGCATTGCGGTGACAAATTTGTACAGTATGAAACGATGCAGAGTTAGAATGTTACAGCTAGACGCAACAGAACCAATCGCATACTCATATTTCAGTCATGGATATATATTATATTTTTATCCCATCTCATATTTTTTTTCTATCACCATGTTGATTTAGTGGCTCAGTAGAATTGTATTTTTTTCTTCTTCAGTTTTTGTATTTATTAAAAGTACTAAAAAGAATAATTAAGTCCTTTACAATTCCCATCCTATATATATTAAATTAAAGGTGTTAAAATTTTGGCTTGTTTTAACCCAGCGTTTGGGTTAAATGTTTGACCCAATCTGCTGGGTAGTTTTATTTAACTCAACTATTGTTTAAAAATTACTATATTGCTCACTTAAAATGAACACAAAATAGGCTGGAAATGAACATTTATTAATATGTTTAATCGATGAAGATTTATTAATATTGTGTGTATTTTAATAAATTCTTATTAATAAATGTTCACCTTTTGATTATTATTGTTGCCTCTAGTAATTATGTATCTGATTTTTAATTTCCAACCTATTTTGGGTTCATTTTAAGCAAGTCATATAGTAATTTTAAATCAATAGTTCAGTTAAATATAACTACCCAGCAGGTTGGGCAAACATTTAACCCAACCGCTGGGTCAAAACGAGCCAATCACTGGGTTTGTCCATATTTAACCCAACTTGGGTTGTTTTTAACCCAGCATTTTTTAGAGTGTGTTTGTAAACATGTTAAAGAATTTGCATGTTGTTGGGACTATGCAGTTTAAGGTAACATTAATACATTTCATTGTTTGATTTTAAGAACAATCTTTATGTTGGATCGCTACTTGATGTCCAGTGTAAAGTCTAAGCGGTTGAGAACAAGTGCACTGTTAGATTTGATTTGTTCAAATCTAACAGACATGTACTAAAAGCTTTCATGGGCTCTTTAAATATAGCTCTTATATTACCCTTCTTTCTCCTAATTGGTGAAAAAGTAGTCAGGGTTGGTTGGTTTATTTCTAAGGTGGGGAGTGTGAATGTGTCACAGTGTTAGATGAGCAAGAGGTGCAGGTGCAAGGTTCACACACACGCAAGCAAACGCACATGCAGTGGGTGTACGTGCTAGGAACACGGAGTGAGGTGAGAGGGTATAATTAGGCAGCCATTACGCAATACAGCAAAACCTGTGAAGTGATGTCATTGTCACTCATCCACTTTGTGCCTTTTGGTCATTAATTACCATTGTCAGCCTCTTTCTTGATTTTGCAGAAACTTTGTTGGTCTGAAGTCATTAGGTTCATGCATTTTTGGCATTAAAACATTTATTAAACGAGTGGTCCAGGTTTAGTAGTACAAGCTCAATCAACAGTATATTTGGCATAATGTTGAATTTCCACAAAAATAATTTACATGTGTCCTTTATTTTCCTCAAAAAAAAAAAAAAAACACTTAATGGAAGTGACTGGGGCAAATCTGTCAACATTAAAATACTTTCAATAGTACGGCCACAAGATGTAAACAATATGGGTGTTAATATTTTTAGAGTGGAAAAAAAAATCTCTCTACAAAGTTGCATCCAATTTTAACAGCTTTGCTGCTATGACAATGCAAACCCTAAAATTGTGATTTTTAAAGCTTAAATAAAGAAATTTAACAGAATTGTACATGCTTTTGTAAATGTATGAGCTTCACATTTCTGTATTTAAATCCTTCATAAATTGGCCCCATTTACATCCATTGTAAGTGTCTCACAGTAACTTCAAATTTTGCTTTGTTTAAAGAAAACAAGGGACAAATTGAAATTATTTTTTGTGGTAGTCAACATTATGCCATAAATGCGGTAAATATTATCACAGGGGTGACGAGAGTTAGTTTACGAGATGAGATGAAGCACACGATTGAGTTCACAAGAACAAGATGAAATTTTTACCCAGTATTTTTAAGAAATCCTCAATGATGAAAAATAGTCTGCAGATACATTTGAAATGTTTTAACCAATCTTGTAATTAATGTAATTTCAGTTCTACTTTCTGAGTATGAATTATCATATGCAGTAATAAGTAGTACTCTCTCAATATTCAAAGTGCAAACAGAGACCAAATTTTTCTTCAAGCATGATACAGAGCTAAGAGATGGTTACAACTACAGCCGAGCCCAAGATAGCTTTCATATTGGGAGATATTTGCATGCATCAGGGAGCCGCTTTCAAAATGCAGGGTTTTAAAATAACTTTTGAATGCGTGCTCGCGTTTTACTTTAAAGGTCCCGTTTTTCGCGTTTTTTTGAAGCTTTGATTGTGTTTATAGTCTGCAATATAACATGTGTTCATGTTTCGCGTGTAAAAAAACACAGTATTTTTCACATAATTTACTTATCTGTATACCGCTGTTTCCACTGTCATAAAAACGGGCTGATGACTTCCTTGTTCTATGAAGTCCCTCCTTCAGAAATACGTAACGAGTTCTGATTGTGCCAGCGGTTCCTGTGTTGTGATTCGTCAGCAGCTTAGCGAACCTTGCCCAGGAAGGTCACGCCTCTTACCATAACGTGGAGATGCACGCGCTCAGTGTTATTGTAAACATGTCTTTAATTTTACCCTATCAATTTGAGCCGGAATCAGACCCGGTGATTGGACTGCGGGATGAAAATAACAGCGTTTCGACGACATGGTGACAAACACACTCTACAAACGCAACTCTTGTGTATTCCTGTGGGCGGAGGTTAGTCAAAAAACTGTTTTAGTGACGTCATTAAAGGAGGAAGTAGAGGGATGTAGTCCAAACTGGCCGTTCGATGTAGGCGACTTCTGTTAAATAAAATATCTCGCTTGGCATTGCACTTTGAGCTTTAAAATTTTACAGATTTTATTTATACTCTAACAACAACATTACACACTAACTAAAGTTTGAAACATGGGATCACGAAGAACGGGCCCTTTAACGTTCTGTGTTGTGCAACAAATCCTCTGCCATGGTCTTGTCAGTCATCTCGTCACTTACTCTCGTCACATGATCACTGCTGCACTACGTACGACTGTGTTGGATGAGCTGGATGGGATTGAAGCGATGTTATCCAACTGAATTAAATGGTTTTTATTTCTATAAAAAGCAAAATGACAGTGGAAGCGTAATGTAAACGTAGCAGTGGCATATTCTATCCTAAACTCACCCTCACACTCCGTCAAGGCAATAACGCGAGACAGCTTTTCACCTCAACGAGAAATCTGGTCACATGTTAATCTTGTGAGATCTTGTGTCACATCCCTACTATATCAAAAACGACATATAGTTATATCGGTCTACCACTACTTTTGAGTTTAATTGTCCTGTTGTTATTTGCTCCAGACGAGCCCGTTTCAAACGCTCCAACAGTGTGACAGCGAGTGTCCAGGCTGATCTTGAGACAGAGGGTTTTGGTGGGCTGACCGTTCCCACTCAAGACAAGGGCCTGCAGTTCGGCTGCTCATTCCAGCGGCACTCGTCTGAACCGGAATCAGCCGGTCAGTTTGCAGAGTACCGCACAGTGCACACACAGGGCCAGTGGGCCTACCGTGAGGATTACCACAGCGGTTACACCACCGAGCCAGGCCCTCCAGAACTGAGGGCCCTGCCCCGCTCTCACTCCCCTCTGCCCCTGGCCCCCGAGCGCGGAGTGGGAGGTTGGAGCGAGGGCCCGCGGAGCCTCCCAGATTCGGGGCGAGCCTCACCCTGCTTACGGGATGGAGAGTTCTTCCTCCGGCTCCTGCAGACAGAGGTAGAGAGGATGGAGGGATGGTGCCAGAACATGGAGAGAGAGGCAGAGACGAATGAACTGCCGGAAGATGGTGAGTGAGGAATAACAGAAGATATGGTTAGAGCAGACGTGACATTGACTAAGTGCCCCAAAACTCTTATTTTGATTTCATGGGGTCTTGGATCTGTTGTGTTTTGCCCACAGTTCTTTCTTTCTAAATGTTTTTTTCCCCCTCTGATTGGTTTGTTTTGTGGTTCAGTGCTGGAACTCATCAGAGGAGCTGTCGGCAGTGCTCAGATGCTCATGTCACAAAGAGTCCAGCAGTTCTTCAGGATGTGCCAACAGAGTGTGGTGAGTGCTTTGTAACTCTTTCTGTTGTGGATAAAAGGGAGGACGTCCTTACTTACCTTTATCTTATCTTTTTATCTTAAAATAACCACCAAAATAATACAGATGGTAAAACAAAAAGCCATATGATGACAGAGATCATTGCAAATTTGACAGGATTATACAGTATAATAGCAAATAATATTATGTTTAACCATTTACAGTTACATTTAATGAATCTTGCAGTTAACAACAGGTTTTTACTGTAGCATTTTACATTTTTTTTGTTAAAAAATAAGACATTTTAGTGGTGAGTGATAATCACAGTTCATTAACTGTTTGAATGAACTGATTCACTAAAATGATGAAGTGATTTACTAAAATGAATCAGACCTCTCAACACTAATGGCCATAGAGTCTATAGAAGTTTCTTTCTCTATAATGTCTCTTTCTCTGTGATTTCTGAATTAAGCACTGCTGTGATGACGTATTTTACTAGGCCATTCCAGAACAGCAACATAGTGTGGCCCATCTGGTACATGTGGTTTACACATTAACACATTAACCGAATAAATCCCTCAACAAAAAACTCACGTGACTTGACAGTGGATGTGATTGGATAACATCAGCGAACCAATTTCATTTCACAGCATCTCAAATGTTGGTTTGATCCTTCTGAAATGCATGAGCCAAAGTTTGTCATCAAAATGATTTGGTATAATGACCTCCCAGATGTGTCTCACATGATTGCATTCCTAAACACCAGGCATCTGAACGCAAGATTACATGACAGGCGTTTATTGCGTTCTGTCTGTGCGTTCTGAGATGCAAGTCAGTTATGATGTAGGAAAAAAGAGCCTCAGTGGCTTCCCCGATTGCAGCCACTTCCATTTTTATTAGTTATTTTGTGCCAATTTCCCAGGAAGTGACAATTTTGTTCTCTTGAACACATGGGATGGAAACGCTGCTTTATTTTCTTTTTTTCTTTTTTTTTTTTTTATATGCAATATTCCAATTTTTAAATTGAGTTTTTCTGTTCGGTGTGATAACATTTAATGTCCCTGACAACCTGTTTACTCAGATAACAATTTTTGGTTCTCAGGACGTTTGTTTTTGGTTCCCAGAAGGATATTTTTTTTAAGTTTTTTTTATTGGTTAGCCATTAAAGTTTTCTTAACATTGCCAGAATGTTAGTTTTTGGTTTGTATAACGTTATTCAAATGTTAATCTAACATTCCCAGAACGTTAGTTTTTGGTTTCCAAAACATTATTTTGTTAAAGTTTTTTTTTTTTTTTTTGCCAGGAAAGTTTTCTTAATGTTATTATAACGTTAGTTTTTGGTTTGTATAACATTATTCTAACATTATTTTAACGTTCCCATAATGTTATGACGTTTCCCTAACCTCTTTAATCTGATGTAATTACCCGGCAATCGTCCAGCACATGCATGACCCAGGCTTTAGGAGAGCGCCATGGAAAATGGATCTGTATGGACACCTATGATCAGTATTATAAAAAACATAGGCCCGTTTTCACAGACAGGGCTTAGCCTAAGCCAGAATTATGCCTTAGTTCAATTAGGATATTTAAGTAACTTTAATAAACGTACACTAGAAAAAAAAATTACTGGTGTGCATCTTGAGACAAAACAATGACAATGACATATTTTAAGATCTGTCAGTACAAGTTGCTTTCAGTTAAAACAGCTCAAACATGCATTTTAATCTAGGACTAGCTTAAGCCTTGTCTGTGGAACCGGGGGATCGTGTTTTTATTAACGTTAATCAATAAAAATCATCTGAGCATGTCAACCATCATATGTAAGATTAAATAAGACTCACTAAAGACCAGTGCACGTGCTGGAAGCACGCAGTAAATGAAGATAGAAACAAACCAACAAATGTATTATTTCTGTTTTCACTATGAGTTTTGATTTATCTGTTTTCTATATTTTAGTAAATGCTGTATTAAACTAATTTCAGGGCTCTATCATTACACAAAATCATCTGCAAACTTTTAGTTGGAAAGATAGTTTACATGGTTATAAAAACAACAAGAAGGGAACGTTTTGTATAAGTTATTTTCAGGTTATTTTAAAATAACCACCCTGCAACGTTCTGGGAATGTCATTTTATGGTTGCAAAATAATAACCAAAAAAAAAAAAAATCATTAGGGAACGTTCTATAAGTCATGTTTAGGTTTTTAAATAACCACCCTGCAACGTTCCGGAAACGTTATTTTATGGTTGCAAAATAAAAACCTAAAAATAACCATTAGGGAACGTTCTCTATAAGTTAATTTTAAAAAATAGTTTTTTTTGGTTCCCAAAAAAATAACCAAACGGGAACCAAAAACGAATGTTAGGGGAACGTTCTGTGTTTGCTTGGTAGTCATATGTAACCACTTGTCAGCAACCGCCTTTTCAAGACAAGTAAAATCTTTTATAAATACACTGATGTATTTTATGCGGTAGAGTAAAACATGAAAATATCTTGGGGTATTTAACAAAAACTCATTCAAAAGACTTCAGGACGATGAAAACAGAAGCGCTGAAATACAACTAAATCATTTCCGTGTTTTGGCCTACAAAAATATGTCATCCCTGCAGCACTCTATAATATCCCCCACTCTTCTCTCAGGATCCTTCATCATACCCTCAGCCCACCACTCAGGATCTGGCCAGTTATTGGGACCTCCTCCAGCTAGCCATCGAGGACGTCAGAGTGAAGTTTCAGGACCTCCAGCGGCTGAAGGACTCGGGCTGGCGGTTGCCTCCTGAGAAGAAGGTGAGAGTGGAGATCCGCTCTGCTCCAGTCACTGCACAGCTCCACTCCAGTGCCAAAACAGCAGTGGGCAGGAGACGCGCTCATGTGCTGGGCCCCAGCAGCTCTCTGCCATCACACAAACACCTCAGCAAGAAAAGGAACTAAACTAGAGGGGGAAAAAAAGACATGCATGTTCTGGAATAACAGCTGAATTACTGCCTAAAGACCTGTTCATTTGCTTTGAGATATTAAAGCCTAACAAATATGTAACTAATATCTCTGTTTTCTTTCTTTTTACTGTCTGCTGCTTCCACAATTTCATGTCTCATCCTAAATACACTAATCCAAATCATTCTTATGTTGCAACTTCATGGTGCCGTCCCTTCTCCGTATATGTCCTGGTCTCCATCCTCTCTGACATATGCTTGTACGTGTGCGTTTTCGGTGTCCTTCCCCGCGTTCCCGTCCATCCCTGCATTGGTCATCCATGCTGTCACGCCACTCCCCTGCTCTTCCTCTCAGGAGGACAAGAAGGTTCCACCTCCATTACCAAAGAAGCCCATCGGTGGCGTAACGGGCAGCCTGAGAGCCGACAGCACAGCCGAGGCCGGAGGCATGCTGGTGGTCTCGCGTGGACGTAGCGTCCCCGAACGGGAAAAATCGCTGGACGTGGGAGAACGGCAGAAGCTGGAGACGCGGCGCAGGCTGCTCCAGACCAAACGCTCCGCCTCTTTCCGCCAGAATTCTGCCACGGAGAGCGCTGACAGCATCGAGATCTACATCACAGAGGCTCAGACGAGACTCTGAATCAGTCAGACCCCTCCAGACCCCCGGAAACAACCACTACGGCTCTTCTCTGGCCCTCCGCACAGATGTTCAGAGAGCGAGTCCAATCACTCACTTTAGTGTTGATAGAGAACTAGAGATGGCCTACTAGTATGCTGCTGGCGTTTGGATGTGAGCTTACACATTTTACTTTGTTTTATTTTATTTTTTTTGTTGAGCAAGTGTTATTATTCACAGAAAAAGGGCTCAACCAGCACAACCAAGTGTTACAAGATTGAGACTTTTGTAAGTCCACAAAATATATAAACATCTTAGGACTGTTTTAATGAACCACGGCAACACATACGGGTGCAATATCACATATTAAAAGGATCTTATCTTGTTATTTTAAATAATAGACATTGTTTTGATATAATCTTGGCTGTGTATGTGTTTCTTAATCGATTCCACAGTGCGGCGGACATAGCCCCTTTCACTGTGACACAAGCGCACTCTTGTGGCCAGAGTAGAGCAATGCACCCTGATGTAAATTTTGGGCCTGAAACTGAATGTCTTAGCAGTGCAGTAGTAAAACTCAACAACGTTTGCAGTAAAAATAAATGCCTTTTTTTAAAGCCAGTTATCAAATTGTCACAGGGATTGGTCTCCTGTATAGTGCAATATCACTTTGCAATTGCATTCAGGCTTCTCGTCAGCCCAGTGAGAAGACACACTCCTTAAAAACAACAAAAACATTCAAGCTCTGAGGCAACAGCCACGCGTCCTGAAACAGGATGGTCTACATCATAATACTCTTCAAAAACAGCAGCGGTTGTCCCAGGGGTGCAGAAGACAATCCTTAATTTCACACTTGACCTGCACACTGATAAATGAACATTCAGAGGGAAGCGGAAGCATCTTGTTCATTTCACCCCTCTGCCTTTTTTGTAACAGATGAAAAATGTGAAATCAATGTAGCTTCTACATTTTGCCTGAGTGCTTTAATTTTATTCATTTTATTATTTATTTATTTTTAATTATTTGTTCTTTTTCTGGAGAAATTAAAGGTGCAATATGTAGGAATTTTGCAGGAAAATATTCAAAAACCACTAGGCCAGTGTTATATATTTTGTTGTAACGTTATAACATTTTTAACACACTCAAATGTATCTAATATGATAAACAGCGCTGTGTTACCTCATACTCATGACCGGAAAAGCGGAAGCAGCGCCGGCGACTGCGGCACGATAAAAGTTCCTCTGCTCACGGCATGTGTTGCGCAATCGCTCCAGCGGCCTCGTTCAGCTCCCACAACACTAGGTCCTGCTCTGCTTCATACTACAGTAACGTTAATAATCGCACCCTTGAACATGATTTCTGTCCGAGACCTATCCAGATTCTTTTCCACCGGCTGTGAGGTGAAGACCACATGTCCCAAGATTCAAGCTATGCCCTTGTTTTGAATAGGCCTCTAGCGACCTCTAGTGGACAGAAAAATCTTACATATTGCACCTATAATCAAATCACATTTTCTGATTAGTTCCAGTTCCATTTTCCAGTGGTCTGGCTCACAACTTGTCTCATTTAGGCTAAGTTTACACGACAATGATGTACTAAAAACAGGAAAAGTTGTTTCTTTGTACAGATGACATGTTATCAAAACTACCCCTGTTCACACAGATCTGCGAAAATGACTAAAAACGCTGTATTACGCATGCCAGACAAGTAGTTGGCGGTGTCACTTTGTAAGAAAGACTATGCGTATTTCTTTTACAGAGCACTCGCGCCAAATGCGCATGCCTCACTAAACACGTAATACGCATGTGTAAACCGTCATCGTTTTCACAGATTCTGCAGTTTTTGCAGTTTACACGCAGACGACAACGGTATCCTTTTCAAAAACTTGCACTTTGAAACCCGTTTTCAAAAGTTTGCGTTTTCAGGCCACCAAAATGCCGTTAACGTGTAAATAAACGACCAAAACACATAAAATGTTTTCTGTTTTAAGTTGAAAACAGTGTCGTGTAAACAACACCTTAGTTTTTATTTCTTTTTCAGAATTATCGTATCGTATTTCCCTCTTTAATTTCGTCTGAGGCTCAAACTAAATACACAATATACTTTAGATTCTTTTAGAAATTAAAGTCAGTGTCTACTTTATGCCAAAAGTAAAAAACAAAACAAAATGCTGTGTTAGTTTAAGTGGTGAAGTTTTGTGTGTTTATGAAAGAAAGGAAACACTGATGAATATATAATATGATAGAAAGAATGGATTGTGTGTTTGTGTGCATTCAACTTTTAATTTGGATGAAAGCAAACTGGAAACCAGATCACACAATCATTCTTGCCATTTATTGTCATACTTTGTTTTTTAAAAAAGGAAAAAATGCTGATTGCATGAACATTTTTTGTTTGTTTGTTTTCGGTATGTTTAACCATTGAAATAAGATGGGAAATATTTTATTGGGAGATGTATATTTTATAAAGTACATTTTTAGATTAGCAGATGAACATATGTTGTCAAAAGTGGTGTTCAAATATGTTATAAAAGTGTCTACAAATTTACACGTTTGGACTTTAAAGAAGACTTTAGGCAACTCACCGTTTCAAACAGAATCGTGTTGCTTTCCTCTTATTTCTTTTGTCAGTCTCGAAATGGACTGGTTAAAGACTTTTGACAAAAGAAGAGACGGTTGACAGCCACTCGCCATCTTGTCCACGGGCGAAAGGTATAATCTGTTTTCTATGTCTTGACTATCTACACGTGCCTAACAGCACTATGTGTGGCTTTTTTTTTTTAAATCTAACTATTCAGTATTATATTCAATACAAAATATATAACTCACACAATATGTATTGTTCTAATAATTTGATTTGTTACACCTCATCCAGCTAATAACCACCTCACACTGGATGTTTCTATGTAACCTGCATGCTTTTATTAATCCATGAAAAAAATGAACAAACTCTTCTATCAAAACTGTAGATCTTTATCCCCTGTCTGGAAAAAAAGGGCAGGAATATTTATCTATTTATTTACAATAACTACATACACATTTCTGTAGCTAAACTTGTTAGATTTTTTTCAATCAATTTCGACAGTTATTTCAGACATTTGCAGTTTTTTTTATTTTTTATTTACTGTTGCCTATCATCTCATTTTTATTATTTATTTTTTTATTTATATTTTATTTATTTTACGGATACAACTTTTTTTTTTTTTTTTACTTCAAAATGGTTGTATTTAGAGTCAACTTACACATGTTTCGAGTCTAAGACGACAGAAAAGCACAACAGACTATTTCCTCTTCCACTGTGAAGGACTTCCTGCCTTCTCAAAACACTGAAAGACTATGTACGACATGCCGTTGGGGTTTCCAGTGCGAGAAATAGGATGATCTCTTATCAGGGCCATATGTTTTTGATATACCAACGAAACTTAATTTCAAGCAAGACTGACCACACTTTCCCCCCGCCAAGTCGCTCGCCTTCTCAGGCGCTGACAGGAATCAATCTGACGCTCAAATGGACTGCTCAGAAAGACTATTTCTATTCTAACCAACATTTCCCAATGTAAATGGATCGATGGAACCTAATCAAATACAGTATTAATGGCTGCGTCTCTTGCTGCATCATGTAAAGCTTCCCATGTCAACACATGACCCGATCGGTATGTTGATTGTGGGTTCTTGAGAGACACCCGATCTGGTGTCTCTTAATTGATCAGAATGGATGGCTGAAACTCTCTGCCATTGCTCCTTTAAACTGAAAAACGAGTCTAAAAAGTGTTGGCGAAGCCTCTGTATATGCCATAAACAGATTTAGCTAGAGTAAGTGATGAATATTTCTTCGTAGCACAGAGGAGCTTGTAGCAGTGTGACGTAGACGTTACGTTGGATTCTATACCACATTACTGATCACTGGAAATTACATGGGTCATAGACTTACAAACAATTACTGTGTAATTACAAATACCTTCTCAGTTCTGTTGTATTATGTACAGTAAATATATCTGTTGCAATTGAAGTTGTTATTATTAATATTCAATGGATTGTTATGATGATTACTGGTATTATTGATAATTTCATATATAATGAAAAAAAATGTTATTGCAGTTATGACTATGAGAAAATCTATTCTGTATTCTCCAGGGTGTTCATGTGTAAAGAGCCACCCGATTTAGATCTTATTCTTTTGTTTGTAATTGCTGCTAATGTAGAAAATAGACAATATGAGATACATTTAAAAAAAAGAAGAAGAAGAAGAAGCTAATGTTAAGCCCATCTCCTCTAGCGTTTGTGTGCAAGATATCACATGACAGAAAACCTCAAATGAACATGCAGATCTGAAGACTAAGAATACTTCCCCTCTCTAAATGGAAAAAGAATACATGTTTGGGCAGTTTATGATGTAGCAAAACAATTATTTTCTTTTTTAAGTGTTCATTGAGTTACTCATAACAGAAAATTGTGGAGAATTTGATTAATAACATTATCACTATTTACAGTTGTATTTTTGCCTTTTTTTTAATCATTTATTTGTTTGATACAGTGCCAAGGTAAAATTATTTGTTTTTGTATCTATGCTTTTTACATTGTTTTACCAAACTGCAATAGCTTACTGCAACTTCACCTTTTTCGATATATTATTTCCAGATTTGAAATAAATCTGAATCTCTTACCGAGTTTGTTGAATTGAAAGGGTGGAGGCCTTATTATGAATAATGGCACAGCTGAAAAATTCATGGATCATGTTTAGTCTTTGTTCTCTCGCCACTGATTATGTACAGCTCAATGTCTACTAGCATTAAATCGGAGAGATGGCACACTGTGATGTGGTAAACCTAAACAGAATGTAATATTGTCAACGGTTGTTAACATTTTCTAAAAATTACTATAAAGCTATTTTAGCAAGGTAAAATAACTGCTGTCCATTTATTTTCCTCATATTTCACAAGAACAGTGTATTCTGTGTTTTTCTTAAAGATGTTTACATAAACGTTTTGAAAAAATCTGTTTAAAATGTACTCACATTATAAGAAGCCTCCGTTAAAGGGTTAGTTCACCCAAAAATGAAATTTCTGTAATTAATTACGCACCCTTGTGTCGTTCCACACCCGTAAGACCTTCGTTCATCAGAAATTAAAATATTTTTGATGAAATCCGAGAGGTTTTTTCTTATCTCCCATAAAGCAACGATATTACCACATTCATGGTTCAGGGAAGTAAAGACATAGTCTATGTGACTACAGTGGTTCAACCTTTCATTTTCATTTCATTTATGCATTTGGTAGACGCTTTTATCCAAAGCGACTTACATTGCATTATACTGTACATTTTTGTATCCGAGTATGTGCAATCCCTGGGATCGAACCCATGACCTTGGCATTGCTAGTGCCATGCTCTAACCACTGAGCTACAGGAAACCTTAATGTCGTGAAGTGATGAGAATACTTTTTGTGCACAAAAACAAAACAAAAAAATAATGACTTCATTCAACAATTTCTTCTCTACCCTACCCTGTCTCCTACACAGTTGACGCAGTGCAGCACTTCTGTGTTTACGTCCGAACGCCGGCTCAGTATTGGCCGATGCTGTTCACGTGAGCACAACGATGCATGCGTGCGTTGCTGACGCAGTAGCCAGCCAATAATGAGTCGGCGATTTGACGTAGAACAAGCTCTTAAATGTGTCTTCAATGTAAACTGAATGACAGCGTAGGGAAGAAATTGTTGAATAAATTTATTTTTGTTTTGCTTTTGAACTAACCCTTTAAGGCCCATCCACACCAACGGATCAACTGCAGTAATGTCGTCTGCTGCTTTAAAGGGTTAGTTCACCCAAAAATGAAAATTCTGTCATTTATTACTTACCCTCATGCCGTTCCACACCAGTAAGACCTTCGTTAATCTTCAGAACACAAATTAAGATATTTTAGTTGAAATCCGATAGCTCCGTGAGGCCTCCATAGGAAGCAATGGACACTTCCTCTCTCAAGATCCATAAAGGTACTAAAAACATATTTAAATCGGTTCATGTGAATACAGTGGTTCAATATTAATATTATAAAGCGACGTGAATATTTTTGGAGCGCCAAAAAAACAAAACGACTTATTTAGTGATGGCCGATTTCAAAACACTGCTGAAGCATCGGAGCATAAAGCATCGGAGCATAAATGAATCAGTGTGTCGAATCATGATTCAGATCGCGTGTCAAACTGCCAACGGCTGAAATCACGTGACTTTGGCGCTCCGAACAGCAGATTCGACACACTGATTCATCTGTGCTCCGAAGCTTCCTGAAGCATTGTTTTGAAATCGGCCATCACTAAATAAGTCGTTATTTTGTTTTGTTTTTGGCGCTCCAAAAATATTCTCGTCGCTTTATAATATTAATATTGAACCACTGTACTCACATGAACCGATTTAAATATGTTTTTAGTACCTTTATGGATCTTGAGAGAGTAAGTGTCCATTGCTCCCTATGGAGGCCTCACGGAGCTATCGGATTTAAACTAAAATATCTTAATTTGTGTTCTGAAGATTAAGGTCTTACGGGTGTGGAACGGCATGAGGGTAAGTAATAAATGACAGAATTTTCATTTTTGGGTGAACTAACCCTTTAATGCTGCTGATAATTGGACATAAACTCTCTCTCAGTATTTGCGACTGGGAAACTCTGAGATAATTTGGGCGTGCTAGAACCTTTAAACATGGCGGAGGGGACGAGCCTATCTGCGACTGGTATTAGTAATTTTTTCCACAACATCTTCATCACATTGTCTTTAAGTGCATATTTACATAAATTAATAACCGTTTATGCGAAGTAGGAAATTTCCAATTGCACGTGAAGGCAGCATACACGCTCGAGCCGGGTAGATTCAATGTTTTTGTCATTCATTAACTAGAAAAAATGTTCTGAAAGTGACTCCAATTATTGTTCCTGTGTCGTGGACTTCCATATTCTCATAGAATTAGAACAATCATCAATATTTTATAGTTATAACCATTTGTGTGGACAAGTCTGCTTTTGAACGAGTCATAAACCGCTTTGTTCAAAACACCATTCATTCGCCGCCACTAAGCTCAATTTTAAGCTTGATTTTTTTTTCATCACGTTGTTTAGAACCACGTTGGTGGAACAAAAATAGATAACTGGCAAGACAGCATTAAAATGCAATTTACTCAACTTAATATTAAATTCTTGTATAAAACCCCAGTCTGAATATCAGCATATTGGAACAGCAGCCTTTTTAGTTGCGCGATATCACACCCAAAATGACAATTCTGTCATTTACTAATTTAAACCTGTTAATCTTATAAAGCAATCCCGTCTCGATTCACATATTTTACGTTATCTCTGTACTTTTTGAAATTTTGGTTGCATGGAATTTCAATACATGGAAAATTTAGAATTAAAAATGTCTTTGTGTTAAAAAAAAAAAAAAAGAAGTATAAAAACAATTTTTGGGTAAACTATCCCTTTAAGTATTTGTCCAAGATCAGTGGGTGGTGCAAAATACAACAAATTAAGGAATAAGAAAAAAGAATGCAGACATATTGTACAAAGTAGGAAATAAAAACTTTAATGGATCGATCATTGATACAAATACAAACCAAAAACAAAAGAAAACAACTTAAAATTAATTTCCAGTCCCCTTCCTACACATAACCGTATCAGAATGCGCTAAGGTGAGAAGACAGAATAATGGGACATTGCCATTTGGTCCTTGTTATAACTGTGTGCTGTTTACTACCATGGCTTTTACTCTAGGATGGGCAGACATACAGAAACAAATGTAGATGTGCAGGGGACTTCTGGGTAAAATTTGTAGATATGAGACACAGATCTCCAATAAAAAAAAAAAAAAAACAAACAACATAAATAAACATGACCAGGCCAAAAAAATTGTCAGAGACCACAGCATTATTCCTGGGTCTCCATGCTTTCATCTTCCCCTTCTCCTCCTTCCTCCAACGCTTCATCCTCCTCTTCCTTGCGCTCTGGGGGTTTCTCATAAGCTTTCTCAGATGGGGTGACAATCACTCCGTCCCATGTAGACATCTCGGTGGTGAGATCTGTAGATGAGTATCACAAACAATTGTCTTAATGACACACTAATATAATATATATATATGAGAAAAATAAACCCCAAACACTTACAACAAGCATCTCCTTCAAGGCCCAAGATCTTACGATATCCTCCATGAGAGAGAACCCTCACCAGCGTTTGGGCTGTGAAACACACCATGTCCTGCAGAAACAAATTAATCAGATTATATGATTTATTTTTTTAACATTAAAATGGTGCATTACCTGCTGACTCAAATCTGCATTACCTGCTGCTCCAGTGTCATGACAGTGTGAACACGGAAGTTTCCGCTTTCACACGGATCAGTGATTCCTACAGAACCTGGCAGGAAAAGACCTGCAGCGAGCATCTGAAGACAGCGCCTGCAATACACATGCTCATTTTACCCCAAGATCCGGAAAAAAAGACTGATGCCCATAACCACAAGCAATTGATTAACAAACAGGAAGTTCCAACTTACCTGTAAGCGACATTGAGTGGCAAAGGCTGCCTAGAGGGGTTGTTCATGACAGCAGAGTGGCCCTGTGAAGAGAGCAACATTACAGTGGTCAAATCAACTGGTTTAAGTGCAGAAACCTACGAAGTTGGATTATGATAATGGTGCCCACCAGAAGATCCAGAATCCAGGGTGTTAGAGGCTCAAATCCAGGGAATCGGACACGCAGGTCTTTCAGCAAGCGGATCAAAACTTTCACACTGAATCAAAATAGAAACCAAAGTAAGCCACAAAACATTTCATTCATTAAGAGCCATTAAGAGACACCAAGTGTCCTTACGTTGACTGAGAAGCATTCTCCTCAAACCAGCGAGCGTGACGAATGGCTGCCAGAGCACTTTGCAGAACCTTGATGTCCACTGAAAAAGAAATAGGAAGGAACTGCTGTTAAAATTCTGGATGATAGATTATTATTTGTGCCGATAATTGATTCATGCCCGATGTTAAAGGGATAGTTCACCCAAAAGTGAAAATTATATTATTTACTCACCCTTAAGTCGTTTCAAACCTGTATGGATTTCTTTCTTCTGCTAAACACATAAGATGATGATATTTTAAAGAATGTGGGTAACCAAACAGTTGATGGGCCCCACTGACTTCCATAGTATGGAAGAAAAAAAAAAAAAAAAAACTATGGAAGTCAATAGCTTAACCATATCCACATTTTTAACATCATCTTCTGTGTTCAGCAGAAGAAAAACATGTTTGAAACAACTTAAGGGTGAGATGACAAGTTTCATTTTTGGGTGAACCATCCCTTTAAAATTCTGCACAGTCTAAAATAATGAAACACTAAAACAATAGTTTTTAATGATGGTGAAGTTAGGCATTACTACAATGGATATTTATTTTGAGATTTGCTAAAAGATTAGTTAACATTTTTTAAATTATTCTTTTAGCATTAGATGATAGCAAATGAAGTCTAATAGACAAAATAGGCTAAAACCAGTGTGCACAATTAAATATGTAATATTGACAAAAAAGAAAAGCAAGCTAATTTGTAAGAAAAACCCATCAAACAAACAGCTCAAGTGTTTGAGAGCAGGGGCGTGGGAAGTAGGGGTGCGGCAGAATTGCAAATGAACAAATTTGCATTGCATTTATTCATTTTTTAGCGTTTACTAAATTTAAAGCATTTTCTGGGCTATAAAAAAAAATAAAATATTGGATTGTGTTTAAAACATACGGGCAGTTGCAGTCTGTGTAGAAAGAGTTTGTCCGTTCTAGTCCTGAGCGCAAGTCCACCTTCGGTGATGTGTAAGGTAGGCAGGTTTTTTCGCATTAATTTTTATTTCCTGTCGCTGTGCATTACTATATATGACCGTTTTATTTAAAGGCTTAATTTATGTCCCGTAGACCGGTCCATTGCATTATGACTGCAAGCAGTGTATTAAAAAAAAAAAAAGTTATGTGCAGTCAAATGTCCCAGTGTGTATGCCGTTTAAACGAGTGTACTTGTATAGACTCGATATGGTTTCTTATTCAAATGTGGTGACCCCCCCCCAAACAAAAAACATCTTCCCACGTCTCTGTTTGAGTGTGACTTACAGTGGAGCTCTGGGTCCAGTTTGCGCAGGTTGGGTGGAACGGTGGTGATGAGGATTTTCACCGTGGCATCGGCAGAGCTGATCTCAAAACCTGTCTCGTTGGTCAGCATGGACAGTACTGAAGAGAAAAGAGGAACATATTATATTTAACGTAGTTAAAGTTGTTCGATTTCCCCCCTATTTTGATTACAAATAAGTTTTTTTCTCTCCACTCCGACTGGCCTGCCAGAATAAAACCAGTACTCACCCTCAGAAGGGTCCTGTGTACGCAGGGTCTCAACTACTTTGTTTCCCAAGGCAGCGACAGCTTCCACTACACAAATACGCAAAATAATAGGATTATGAATAAACCAAGCAGACTTAGACTAGAAGTGACTAACATATCATACAACTAAACAGAACACCACATAACTCATGAAATGAGACTCACGGGTGGGTAAGATCTTCAGGATGACCACAAGGTCAGCTACATTGTGTCCTGTTGTCATGGTGCCCTTTTTATATGATCCCACTTGTCTTACTTCCTCAATTTGCTGCAGAGGGGATTGTGAGACATTAAGCATTTAGTACTACAAAAATAATATTGGAAAAAAAATGAAGATTGAATTTTTGAAATGTCTTCTTACCACTTCAAAGTTTCCAGGTGCCACAATTAGGTTGTCAATGACATTGTTAATCTTAGTCACCAAGGACAAAATGGAAGCCTGCGACAGAATGAATAAACATGAACACAAATTATTTAAACTCAGTGATAATCCTAACATATAAAGCTAAAAGAGGATGAGTAGGCACACTCATTTGATGATCTATGGCTTAACCTGCATGGGCAGATTTGAGTGTACTGGCCATTTATCGTAATAGAAAATCATTGTACCTGTTCAGAAGGGGTAGGAGTGAGGTCTTGGTTCCTCTTCAGCAGACACTCGCTGAAAGCAGTCTCATCAGGAGCCGGCTTCACTCGAGGAAAGGCCATCTCACACTGTAACAAGCGATTCATGAGCTGGAGGCTTAAAGGCTTATTGTTTCACAAAGCAAAGAATCAATGTAGAAATAACACTTACAACATAGAAGTCAAATGGTATGTGAGGAACAAAGGGACGATACCTGCGAAGACAGAAGACAATAATGTTAGACTAATATCAACAAATTAAAGACAAATGCATATGAATTTAAAAAACAAAAAACCCTCACCCTTGGACCAAACCTCCGCGGGAACCGAACCGGCCACCTCGGCCCCTGCCACGATCTCCTCTGAGAAAAACAAGAACAGTAATTTCACTAATTGTATTACAGAAAACACACACACACACACACACACACACACACACACACACACACACACACACACACACACACACAAAAAAATCCCAATTCGGTATCAAAGAAGCCAATCTACAAGCCAAACAACAACAAAATGAATCACAGGTAAAAAGGGGGAGCATTGTTCATGTGAATGCTCGGTTCTTCATTCATTCGCTCGTTCATGAATGAACGAACAAACAAACTCGTTGATAGAAAACATAGCGCTTTACAAACAACAAAATGAGGTGAATTAAATCCAAACGCATAGTTAATACGTTTTAATGCAAGCGCACAAGTAATAAATACACATTGTTTCTTTTATCCATAAAAGGCACAGCACAGCTAGCCGAACAACATGCTAACAAGCACCGTGCTAGCATAGCATTAAAATAATAAACAAAAATGCGGCAATTTGACGAATTTCGGTTTGCAACTTAATCAAGCAGTTATTACTTTATTTTTTAAAAAGAATAAAACAGTTTGTACCTCATTGCGTAAGACGTTTTGTCAGCTTAACAGGAACACGCTGATGAGAAAAGCTCTGCCTCCGTCTGCAGTTCACCGCCGGTGTCTAAACGGAAGTTCCTTTTCACAATAAAAGTCCAGCATAACAGTCTATAATAAAAGTCCAAGACAACTAGTAAAAGTCCCAGTCGAGCGAATCACTGGCAAACTAAACATGTGATTAACTGAAGAACTATTTAAGATTTGGCTTAAAGTAACAAATCAAGTATATTTGCATAATGCTGTAGAAAATGATAATCAGCTTTTAGACAAACTTAGTGTAACTGGACTGCTGCTGTCATTAAAGGAAAACCAAAATAAATAAATAAATAAATAAATTTTTACTCCAATTGCTCTGTTGATAATATCATTCGCAATGAAAGAAATATATTAAATTAGAATTAAGCAAAAGGGGAAAAAAAAAATAAAAACAACTCTCCATTTGTCCCATATGCCTGTATGCATGGGTTGTGTGCCATTCTATTGAACATGAATTTCATGTTTTCTTTCCCAAACCAGTTCAAGTGGGTGTTGCAGTGAGGTCTAGATTGTGACACCATGTCAGGGGTGGACCTGTACAGTACATACACTGCCTTTATCAGAGAAGACCAGGCAGAAGATATTTTGACACCCACAGCCAATCAAACACATGGTAATCCAAAACTGTGACGTGAATGACGTAGACATTTTGCATGTGCTGAAGTAGGATAAGATTTGTTTTTCAATGTCATAGTCACTTTCATAGTCACAAAATGCCTCCACCATCAGACCACTACAATTTACAGGATTAAATCCAGTGATAACACAGAAGGTAAGAATCTTTGTAACAATTTATATATATATATATATATATATATATATATATATATATATATATATATATATATATATAATTTCCTTGTTTAAGTGGTCTTAGCTGTTCTGGCTGGTACTTTGATGATATGTGTGCATTCTTATAATTAAGTTTAAGTGGAAAAAAAACATCTGTCAAGAAAAAAAATGTCTATATCTATAACAAATACAGCATGTATTATACTCATGTATAAACAAACAAACAAACTATATATATATATATATATATATATATATATATATATATATATATATATATATATATATATATATATAGTATTACCATGATTAAATATATTTCATGCTTTTTTTCCTCCATTTCACAAATGAATTACATTTTTTTTAATCAAACTGTAAACACTTTGACACTTTGTAAACAAAATAACCTAACCTTTACATCACTATCCACTTACTTTTATTTTGTATTATTAATATGATTTTGTTATTGTTTGTTGTTTGTTATTGTTTGTTACTGCAAATCATTTGTATTAACTTTCAGATCACAATTCACACACCACCATCCATTTAATAAACCATGTAGCAAGCAGCCATGGCAGAATCCAGAGATTACGGTAAAGTTCACTGCACTTAATTTATTCAAAGTTTAATTTATTGTAATTTTATCATTAATATTCTATGAATGTTCTCCTTCAAATGTTCTTCTTCCCAACAGTTGGAGATTTCCTGACAGAATTCAAGGAGCAGATAATTACGAGAGCGACTCGGGTCAGTGACATTGCTGAGGCTGTTATCTCCCAAAGTCTGATCCAAGATGCGGCAGCTCAGCAAGTGGATGCTGCTCCAACCCAACAGGAGGCAATGCAGCTCCTGTTTGAGGCTTTGGAAAGAGAGCCAGTCCGAAACAGAGTGTCCTTCCATCTCATCCTGAGAATGACAGAGCCTGAGCTGATTCACGAACTAGGTTAGAAAATCTAATCAATTAGTGGCTAGCAATAGTGTCAGTCATTTGACACAAACTGGATCTGTCCGATTTGTGAATTATTTTCAATAAACAAGTTAAATCATGCATCTTTTTTCGCTTCAAAACCATGGTCATTATAAACTTGGATTATGAAGTGGTATGAAAAAATAAAACTTGCATGAAGATTCTTATTGTAACATAAAATTAATGCAAATTATCTAATGTAGATTTTTCTTTTGCAGAGTGGAGACAACGCAACAGCAAGCACACGCAAACAGAGATAGGCAGTCCACCCAGTCCTCCCAGAGAAAAAAGAAAACAGGATGACAAGAACGGGCATACAAGAGACATTCAGAAGAGAAAAGACTCGCTAAAAAGGCGTAGACTGGAGACGATGCGTGCCATTGAGCAGATTGAGAAACTTTGGGAAGGAACCAAGCAAGAAAGGAGTGAGATAGACAACATGAGGCAGAGGATTCAGCGACAGCAAGATGAAATAACTAGGATGACCACGGAGAAAAGTCAACTTGAGAGAACCATTACTCACATGAAAGCAGAGATGGACCACATCCATGAAAGAATGGATCGGAATAAAGAAGAGGTAAACAGAGAGAGGGAGAGGATTGAGCAAATGAGA
Organism: Megalobrama amblycephala; assembly: GCF_018812025.1. Lineage (NCBI taxonomy): Eukaryota > Metazoa > Chordata > Actinopteri > Cypriniformes > Xenocyprididae > Megalobrama > Megalobrama amblycephala. The sequence goes on from NC_063052.1 coordinate 9,335,240, forward strand.
TCTGACCTTCAAACCGAGCAAACCACCCTGGAGCAAAAACGTGATGATATCATGAGAGAGAGACAGAAATTGGAGATGATCAGATATGAGGTTCTGAGACAGAAGGAGGAGTTGGAGAGCAACCGCGAAAGCACCAAGTACGAGATGGAACGAATGGAACAAATGAAAAGTTCCATACAAGCTCAGATTAATGAGATAGAGATGAAGATTAATGAAACACAGAAAGCAAAGGGTCAGATGGAGCAGATGAAAGCTGAAATAGAAGAGGAAAAAAATGAGTTGGAGAGAAAGAAGCATGACATCAAGAAACAAAAAGATCAATTTGAGCAGATTAAACTTGACATACAGCAAGTGAAGATGGAAATGGAGCAAAGGTGGCATGAAACAGAGAAAGAAGGGATGGAACAGAGAGCTATAATCCAAAGAGAGAAAGATGAACTGAAATACCTGCAAGATGAGGTTCAAAGAGCAAGAGAAGAGGTTGAAAGAAACAGAGCATTCTCAAAACAAGAGATTGACAGAATAAACCAGCTGAGAGCTCAAGCACTTACAGAAAACAACCTCATTGAAAAGAAATGGCAAGATGTCTTAAGAAAAGAAAAAGATCTGGAAGAGACGAAACATGAAATTGAGAAAGGTCGAGAGGAGTTGGTGATGAATGGAGAGCTGGTCAAAAAGGAGTGGGAAAAGATTGAACAGGCCAAAGCAGACATACAAAGTCACATGATTTCTGTGGAGGGCAGAGTTGAGGAAGTAAAAAAAGAAACTGAGAGGCTGAAACAAATGAAAACAGAGATGCAGAGGGACAAAGATATTCTAGAAAAACAGAGGGAGGATACACGGAAAGCTAAAGAAGAAATGGAGAAGAAGAGGTATGAGATAGTGACAGAGGAACTAGAGCACAGAGCTCGACTGCATAGGGAGAGAGACGAGCTGGAGAGTGTAAGAGTAGAGATACAAAGAGCTAATGATATGGAGAAAGCAAAGATACTGAAAGAGAAGGAAGAATGTGTTAAGATAAGAGAAGAGGCCAGACAAGATAGAGAAATGACAGAACTGATCAATGCAGAGATTAAGGCCGAAAAAGACAGCTTGAACCGAAGACAAGAAGAAATGCTGAGGGAGAGACAGGAGTTAGAGATAATTAAACATGAAACGGTCAGAGCCAAAGAGGAGATTGAGAACAGCCAAGAAATCACAATCCGGGAAAATGAGAAAATGGAAAAAATGAAAGCTGAAATTCAAGGGCAAATTGAAGATATTGAGCAGAAGGTTGAGGAGATCCAAAGAACTAAAGAAAAAATGGAGAAAATAAAGACTGAGTTGGATGAAGAGCGGGATGAGCTGGAAAGAAAGAGAGATCTGGTGAGAATAGAGACTGAACAGTGTGAGTTCCTCAGAAATGAAATCCTCAGGGTAAAGGAAGAAATGGAGAGCAGGTGGCAAGAAACTGAGACAGAGGAAGTCGAACTCAGAGCAAAAACTCAGCATGAGCTGGAAAGACTGGAAAAACTAAGGGATGAGGTCCAGAGATCCCAGAGAAACATTGAGGAGAGCAGGATGGAGCTCATGCAGTGGAAGGACAGTCTTGACAAAATGAAGGTTCAGGTAGAAGAAGATAAACATGCCACTATCAGACAGATGGATGAGGCTAAAGCAAAGGGGGAAGAGTTGAAAAAAATGATAGAACAGATGGAGAAAGAGCGAGAAGAGATTAATAACAGCAGAGAAAAGGCTAAACAAGAAGCAGATGAAATTAAAAGCATGAGAAGTGAGCTACAAAGACAACAGACAGAAATAGAGAACAGGATTAGAGCTGCAAAAAAAGAAAAAGAGGAGGCAAACCATGCCAAGCTTGCAGTCCAAGAGGCTGAGATGCTCCTAAAAAAGCAAATAGAAGAGTCAGAAAAGAGACGGTATGAAACCATATCAGAAGCGCTGGAGCAAAGAGATGAAATACATAAGAAAACAGAGGAGTTAGAACAAATAAATGCAGAGATACAAATAGCCAGACATGAGCTAGAAAAGATGAGGTATTCTGAAAAAGAGAGTCTGCAAAAGATGTTGGAGGATACACAGCAAGAGAAAGAGTTCATTGAGCAAATGAGAACAGCTGTGCTTAAGGACAAGGAAGATCAGGAAAAGTGTTTAGTAGAGATAGACAATGAGAGAGAGAAGCTTGAACAGATTCGATTTCAGGTCCAGAATGAGAAGAAAGATCTAGAAAAACGAAGGTATGAGATGATGAGATATGATGTAGAACAGAGTGCTCAAGTTCAGAGGCAAAAAGAAGAACTTGAGAAGATCAAAGCTCAGCTAGATATTGACGCAGAGACCATGAACAGAAGCAGAGAGTTAGCAAGACAAGATAGAGAGAAAGCTGAACTTCTTATGATTGAGATCCAGGAACAAAGAGAGGATGTGAATAAAAGGTTAGAGGAGACAAAACAACGAGAGGACGCTTTGAGGCAGATAAGGGAGGACATGGAACACGAGAGAGAAGATCTGGAGAAGATTCGTGTGGAAACGCTGAGAGGGAAGGACACGTATGGAGAGGTCAAGGAGGAGATTAACAGAGTGAGAGCTGAGATTGAAAGGTTGTGGGATGAGGCTGAAAAGGGAGAGCAGGAGGAACGTGAGAAGATGAACAGGGAGAAGGAGGAGATAATGAGGAAGATGGAAGCTATGAAGAAGGAGATTGGTGAGATTGAAGACATGAAGGTAGAGTTAGGGAAAAAGAAGAAGGACATTGATGTAAAGATGGAAAAGGCAAGGTCAGAAATGGCTAAACTTGAAAAGATGAAAGCAGACCTCCAGAGACAGAAAGAAGATATTGAGCTTCAGATGATGGAGGCAAAGACTGAGAGATACCAGATGGAACTGATGAGGACTGAGATCTTGAAACAAAAAGAGGATGTTGAAAAGAAAATGGAGCTCGCAAAATCAGAGATGGACAAAATGCAACATGTCAAAAATGAAATACAAAGACAAAAAGAAGAGCTGGAGGAAAGGATGCACAAAACCAAACGAGAGATTGGAGAAATGGAGCTGATGAAGAGAGAAATGGAAGGGAAGAAGAAAGAACTTGACCAAAGGATGAAACTGACCATGAGGAAGAAGGATGAGATGGAACGATTGAAGGTGGAGATACAAAGGGCTAAAGATGAGATGGAATGGAAAAGAATGGAAACGGAGAGGCAGAAGTTCGAAATGGAGCAAGTTAAAGCTGAAATCCAAAGAGCGAGGGAGGAGTTTGAACTAAGGATGGAGGAGAAAGATTTAGAAGAAGAAAAAGGACAGATGAATCTCACAATAATCAACCTCATTCAGCAGATCGAGGTGACAAGAGAAATGGTGCGCAGAACAAAATTCCAGATTGAAAACCGAATGGCAGGAGGTCAGATGGAGACATCAGACCAAGAGGAGATGAATGCTGAGATGCAGAGGCTCATTCTGGAGATTGAACACATTCGGGAAATGCTGCGAGGTCTTAAGGGTGAGGTGGAACACAACAAGGAAATGATGAAAAGAGACAGGGATGAGATGAGGCTGTTGAAGAATGAAGTTCAACGAAGGAGAAGAGAGATTGAATACAGAGAAGAAAAGATTATGAGAGAGCGAGATGAACTAGAAGTCATGAAAAATATGATGCAGCGGCAAAGAGAGGAGCTGGAGGAGAGGCTTGAGGAGACCATTAAAGAGAATTATAGGGTGGAGCAAATGAGAGAGGATGTGAAAAACGCTTTGGTGGAGATAGAACAGGCAAAGGATGAGATAAAGAGACAGAAAGAACTCATCGCTCAAGAAAAGACAGACAAAGAAAAGGTAAGTCACAATTTACATGCATTTCATAGATGCTCCATAATATTATTTGTATTATCAATATTGTCAGCAGCAACTGGACTCTTAAAGTCAACATGAAGCATTTGTAACTCATTTTACTTTCATAATATAACATAATGTAGTTGAACAGGACATTCTTGAGTAAAACAAGAAAAGAAAGCAAACAAAAACCTCACAATGAATCATACACAATAAGATCAGACATATGTATTAAGAAAGTTAACAGAACATTTCCTTTTCTATGTGAAATACAAGGGGCTTTACATTTAAAGTGTACTATGGTGAAAAAATATTAAGAACTGTGCCCAGTATAACTGTATATCTAAAGAATATTGAAACAAAGAGATGCAAGTGCAAACAAGGAGCATTTATTTCAGGTTCAACCAGCCATTGTTGCAACCAAGAGCCCAGAGTATGCAAAAACAGAAGAACCAGGTGCCACTGAACGATTTATAACGGAAGACTTTGAACTCAGTCGAAGAGAAATACAGAAAGAAAGACAAGAACTGGAACAATATAAAGAAATAATTTTAAAAGAGAAACATGAACTACAGAAGGCAAAGGAGGATGTGCAAACAGTGAAAAATGAAGCTGAAGAGAGGATGAATAGACTGCAAGAGGAGGAAAAAGAGATGGAAAAGAAACGAGTGAGTCTACAAAACTGGGAAAGACTACTGCAATCAGAGAGAGAAGAGAACCAAAGAAGTTTAGATACAATTTGTAAAGAGAAACAGGAGCTGAATCAACAAAAACAAGAACTGGACAGTATGGAAATAAATCTACAAAGAAAGAAAAATGAATTGGAAATAACAAAAATGATGGAGATTAAACAAGTTGATGTTCAAGTCCAAACTGATTTGATGGATGACACAGGAAAATATGAGCTTATCCTGACCATGGAGGAGCTGGATAAAGAGCGACAAGCTCTGGAGAATTTAAAAGAAGACTTACTTGCACAAAAAAGTACAATGGAGAGACAACAGGCAGAAATAAAATTGAGCGAGGATGAACTTTCACTCAAAGAAGCCACACTGCAAACTGCAACGAAAACTGCAGCAGACATGGAGTTACAATTAGAGCTTCAAAAACAAGAGCTGGAACGAACAAAAGATGAGCTGGAAAAGACTAAGCTAGAAATCCAGAAAGGATGGGATGACCTGCAGGCTGAGATTGCAGAAATCAGAGAAAAAGAAGACATGGTAAGAACAGAATTAGAAAAAGCAAGAGATGTCCTTAATCACATTAGACAGGATATAGATAAACAAAAGCAAACCATGGAGGCTGATCTAAAAGACACTTTCGCTAGAGAACTAGAGGACATAGAAGCTCAAAGAAAAATGATCAAGGATGAAAAGCGAACATTAGAGAACATGAAATATGAGCTGCAAAGAGAATCTGGTGATATTGAGAGGTTAAAACAGAACATACAGGAAGAAAGACAGAATATTATCCTGACCAAGGAGGAGTTGGATAAAGAGCGTCAAGCTCTGGAGAATTTCAAAGAAGGCTTACTTGCACAAAAAAGTACAATGGAGAGACAACAGGCAGAAATAAAATTGAGCGAGGATGAACTTTCGCTCAAAGAAGCCACACTGCAAACTACAACAAAAACCGCAGCAGACATGGAGTTACAATTACAGCTGCAAAAACAGGAGCTTGAACGAACAAAAGATGAGCTGGAAAAGACTAAGCTAGAAATCCAGAAAGGATGGGATGACCTGCAGGCTGAGATTGCAGAAAGCCGAGAAAAAGAAGACATGGTAAGAACAGAATTAGAAAAAGCAAGAGATGTCCTAAATCACATAAGGCAGGATATGGAAAAACAAAAGCAAACCATGGAGGCTGATCTAAAAGACACTTTTGCTAGAGAACTAGAGGACATAGAAGCTCAAAGAAAAATTATCAAGGAGGAAAAGAGAACATTAGAGAATATGAAATATGAGCTTCAACGAGAATCTGGCGATATTGAGAGGTTAAAACAGGACATGCAGGAAGAAAGACAGAATATGGAGAAAGTGGCAGAGCAGCTTAAGCAAGACAGGAAGGAACTAGAAAAGAAAATGCATGACATGCAACAAATACAAGGAGAGGTAGCAGGAGAAAAGAAAGATCTAGAAAACCTGAGAGAGGACAATGAGCTAACATTGAAGGAGATCAAAGCGGAGAGAGACACTCTTGAGAAGATGAATAAACTCATTTCACAACAAAAAGATGATATTGAGAATGAGAAGGGAAAAATAAAGAAAAGAGAAATGGAACTGCAGCAAATGCAGGCTGATCTTAACAGACAACAAAAAGACATGCAGGATATGCAGAATCTAGATTTCATGCAAAAAAGTCAACTTCAGAAAAGCCAAGACGAAATAGCCGAAAAGCTAAAACAGCTGGATGACATCATGCATTTCACACAAAATGAAAAAGACAATCTTGACAGAGAGAGGGCAGCTATAATGGAACAGAAGCAGCAGATGGAGAGCAACATGACAAATGCATTAAACAGAGAACTTGAAACGGTAGAGCTTGTGAAAAAAGAGGTAGTAAATGAGAAGCGACTTATTGAGGACTGCAGAATAACTTTAATGAGAGATGCTGAAGATCTGGAGCAAAAGAAAATCGATTTGGAGAGACAGACAGAGGAAATAAAACTGCAAAGACAGGGTATCGCAGGAGAAAAACACAAGTTGGAACAGATTAAATCTATGTTACAAAGAGTAGCTGAAGATACTGAGAAGCTAAGACAAGATACACTAGCTGAAAGACAGAAATTTATAGACACTGCAGCACAACTCCAGAAGGAGAGAGATGGCATTATGAGTCTTGCAGAGGAGACAAAAAGAAAGAGAGAGGACCTGGACCAAATGCAAGCTGATATAGAAAAGCAGAAAAAAGCATTTGAGATATTGAAGGATGTGAAGGCAGATCTGCAAAAAGAAGCAGGTGTCATTGAAAATCTAAGACAAGCTGTTCAAAATGATATGCAAAATGTAAAAGACATGAAAGCCCAAATTCAAAAAGAAATACGATGCACTGATAGTCTAGTTGAAGAGATTGAAAAGAGGTCAAAAGCTCTGGATGAGATGCAAATGGAGATTGAAAAGGAGAAGCAAGACATTGATTTTGAGAGAGACGCACTAGAACAGGAAAAGTCTAGGCTTAGAGATCTAAAAGATGAATGTGCTAAGCAAAAAGAACAGAATGATATTATACTGGCAGAGATACAGAAAGAAAGAGACAATCTTGAGCAGATGAGTGAAACCATCTCAAAAGAAAAGTGCATTGTTGAAAGTGATAAAGAATGCTTAAGACTGAGAGAAAATGAACTAAAGCAAAAAGAAGCAGAGATTGAAAACAAACAAAAACAAATGGATGAGTTGAAGAGCAGTTTAAGGATGGAAAACATTGAGCAGATGCAAGCTGAACAAGAACAACAAAGGACAGTTTCACACGAAAAAATAGAATATGTAAAGACTGCAAGAGATAGAGAAATGGGAGATCTGGATGAAGCGAGACAGGAAATAGAGAATTTGAAAGAAAAATTGAGGATAGACTATGAAAATGTGGAGCTCCAAAAGAAGAAATTAGCTGAACAACAAGAATTATTTGAAAGCCACATGAAATCACTGGAAATTGATAAGGAAGACATGGAGAAAAAGAAAGCAAAACTGCAAAAAGAGTTTGAAAACTTTCAGTTTCAGAGGCAGTGTTTTGAGAAAGAGATGCATCAGGTGAGAGCTGAGCTTCAGAGAGAAGATGAAAATATTGAGAGAATGAAGAAAGAGGTGAGGGATGAAAAACAGAGTATGAAAGATATGGCAGACCAAATTCAACATGATGGAAATGACAGGGAAGAAGCTCTGGAGAGGATGCACCTTGAGCTAGAAAAACAAAAGCAAGCCATTGAGAGTGAAAAAGACATGCTAGAAAAGCAGAAGTCTGAAGTGGAGAAGAGCAAAACAGAGATAGCTAGAGCAAAAGAAGATCTTGCTGAAATGAGAAAAAAGAACAATATTGATATGTCAGAGATGGAGAAGCAGAGAAATTCTCTTGAACAAATGAAGATGAACATCTCACAAGAGGAACATGATATTAAAAAACAGAAAGACAGTTTAAGACACCAAGAAAATGAACTGAATATACGTATGTCTCAACTTTATGCACAACAGAAAGAAACAGAAGAGATTCAGGATATTATCATTAAAGAGAAGAGTCAGCTCAATGAAAGACAGGCTGAAATGGAAAAGCAAAAGAGAGAATTAGATGATGTGATGGATGCACTCAAGAAAGAGAGGACTGATATAACAGAGGAAAGACAAAAAGTGAATGATATGCAAATAGAAGTGAAGAGGGAAAGTGAAACAGTGGAGCTGATGAGACAAAAAGTTCTCAGAGATAAAGAATCTATTGAAAACAGCAGGAAAATACTGAATAGAGATCTAGAGGATATGAAAGAAAAGAGAACCACCTTAGCTGAAGAGTTTCAGACCTTAAACTATCATAAACAAACAATTGACAAAGAAAAGCAGGAATTGCAAAAGATGAAAGCTGAGCTCCAACAAGAAACTGAAAATATTGCAAAACTAAGGCAAGACATAGAAAATGACAGGCAGAACACTGAGGAAATGGCAATAAAACTTCAAAAAGAAAAGGAGGATATAGAAACTTCTGTTGCCAGGATCAGAGAAGAGGAAGCAAATTTACGAAAACAAAAACAAACTTTTAAATCTGATCAAGACGCTCTTGAAAAGTTTGACCCGGAGAAAACTAAGACAGAGTTAGCTAGAGCCGAAGAAGATCTTAAGAACCAACTTGAGTCTCAGAAAAGACTAAATGAGATAACATTGGCTGAGATACAGAAAGAGAGGGATGTTCTTGAGCAGTGGAGAATTAACATATCAAATCAGAGAGATGATCTAGAAAAGGAGAGGGATGATATTGAGCGGGAAAGAGCAGAAATAATAAATCAAAAACAGCAAGTGGAGGTAAACTTGAGGGAAGGACTGAAAAAGGAGAGTGAAAAGTTGGAGCTGCTAAGAAAGGAGTTGTATGATGAAAAGGAAGAAATTGACAACAGCAGAAAAAGGATAAAAGCAGAAATCGATGATTTGGAACAAATAAAGCTTGATGTAGTTAAAGGGTTGGAAAATAATAAACTTCAGAAACAAATGATTGAGGATGAGAAAGACAAAATTGAGCAAATAAAAGCTGAGTTAAAAAGAGAATCTGAAAATATTGAAAAGATAAAACTAGAGACACAGAATGAAAGACAGAAGCTTGAGGAAGCAAAAACCCAACTTAAGAAAGATAGAGACAATGTTGACAGCCTTGCTGAGGAAATTAACAAGAAAAAAGTCAGTCTAGAAAACAGGCATGAGGAAATAGAAATGCAAAGGAAAGCAAATGAGTCTAATAAACAGATGCAGGAAATGGCTTTGCTTGAACTAAAGAAAACTGTGACAGATATAGCAAGAGCGAAGGAGGATCTTGAAAACCAGCTTGTTGAAGAAAGAGAAAAGAACAAGATCACACTGGCAGAATTAGAGAAAGAAAGAGACATGCTTCTTCTACTCAGAGACAATATTTCAGAGCAACAGGAGGACATTGCAAATGAGAAGGAACAAATGAGAGTGAGAGAGATTGAACTTGAACAACATCAAGCTCTGATTTATAGACAGCAAGATGAAATGGAAGCCACAAGGAAAGCTCTCACAATGGAAAAAGAGCAACTTGAAGAGAAGAAAACTGAAATAGATCAAGAACAGAGAAAAGTAAATGAAATCATGGAACTCGCAACAGAAGAAAAGGCTAATCTTGAGAAAGAGAAGTCTGAAATGATGGCACAAAAACACCAATTGGAGATTGAACTGGATTTCTTTAAGGTAGAACTGAATAATGAAAGAGAATTAATTGAGGAAAAGACCCGAATGTTGAAAGCAAATGAGGCTGACGTGGACGAAAAAAGAGCAGCTTTAAAAAGAGAGATAGAAGAGCTCAGATATCACAAACTAGCAATTCAAGATGAGAAGAATGATGTAGAACAGATGAAGATTGAGCTGCAAAGAAAGGCTGATGACATCAGAAAGCTAAAAGAAGAAACACAAAATGAAAAACAGGGTTTGGAAAAGATGGCTGAAGAACTGCAGAAAGAGAGAGAAGATATTGTTCATCTTGCTGAAGATACAAAGAGAAAGAATGAGATCATGAATGAAATGAAAGTTGCAAATGAGTCTTCACTGGCAGATCTACAAAGAGAGAAAAACAATCTTGAGCAAATGAGAGTGAACATCTCCAAACAAACAGATGATATTGAAAATGAGAAAGAGAAAATAAGACTCAAACAAGAAGAACTAGAGAAACTGCAAACAGAGATTCATAAACAACAAAGTGAAATGGAAAATGAAAAGATCATTATTGAAAGTGAAAGAGCTGCAATGAACAGGGAGGTTGGAGATCTGCAAGAAAAAATAATGAATGTAGAAAGGCATTCAGAGAGTCTGAAACTTGAGAGAGAAGCTTTTGAGAATGAGAAAAAAATTATGAAACAGATGAAAACTGACCTGCAAAGAGAATCACATGAGATTGAGAAGATCAAACTAGAGACAGAACATGAAAGACAAAGGCTGGAGGAAATGACCGCTCAACTCCAGAAAGAGAGAGAAGAAGTCAACAATCTCATTCATGAGACAAAAAGAAAAGACATGGTCTTGGATGAAATGAAGACAGATATTGAAGAGAAAACTAAAGCCATTCAATCTGATAGAGACATGCTTGACAAGGAAAAACTTGATCTGGAGAAAACAAAAAGTGAACTTGCAAGAGCCAAGGAAGATCTTGAAAAACAAAGAGAAAAGCAAAGAATCATACTAGCAGAGATACAGAAAGAGAGAGACACCCTAGATGCAATGAATGAGAACATCGCAAGACAAAAACATGACATTGAACATCAAGAGGAACTAATCAGACAAAAACAACATGGATTCGAGCAGATGCAAACTGAAATTCAGAGTCTGAAACAGGAACTAGAGAAGAAGAAGGAAGTAGACCTAAATATGATGATACAACAAGTGCTTGAAGATGAGAAGAACAAGTTAGAACAGATGAAGATTGAGCTGCAAAAAGAAGCTGATGACATCAGAAAGCTAAAAGAAGAAACACAAAATGAAAGGCAGAGTTTGGAAAAAATGGCTGAAGAACTTCAGAAAGAGAGAGAAGATATTGTTCATCTTGCTGAAGATACAAAGAGAAAGAATGAGATCGTGCATGAAATGAAAGTTGCAAATGAGTCTACATTCACAGATCTACAAAGAGAGAAAAACAATCTAGCGCAAATGATAGTGAACATCTCCAAACAAACAGATGATATTGAAAGAGAAAAAGAGAAAACAAGACTCAAACAAGATAAACTAGAGCAACTGCAATCAGAGATTCATAAACAACAATGTGAAATGGAAAAGGAGAAGAGCAACACTGAAGGTGAAAGAGCTGCAATGATCAGGGAAAAACAGGACATGATGACTGACCTGAAACAGAAGACTGAAGATGTTGAGATCCAGATGAAGGCAGTATTGACTGAAAAGGAATTACTGGAAAATGACAGACAACTGCTGAAGAGAGACATGGAAGATCTGCAACAAAAAGTAATGGATCTAGACAGAGATTCAGAGAGTCTGAAACTCCAGAGAGAAGCTTTTGAGAATGAGAAAGTATCGATGAAACAGATCAAAACTGACCTGCAAAGCCAAGCACATGAGATTGAGAAGATCAAACTAGAGACAGAACATGAAAGGCAAAGGCTGGAGGAAATAACAGCTCAACTCCAAAAAGAGAGAGAGGAAACCAACAATCTCAATGAGGAGATTAAAAGAAAATACATGGTCTTGGAAGAAATGAAGACAGATATTGAAGAGAAAACTAAAGCCATTCAATCTGATAGAGACATGCTTGACAAGGAAAAAGATGATCTGGAAAAAACCAAAAGTGAACTTGCAAGAGCCAAGGAAGATCTTGAAAAACAAAGAGAAAAGCAAAGAATCATACTGGCAGAGATACAGAAAGAGAGAGACACCCTAGATGAGATGAATGAGAACATCACAAGACAAAAACATGACATTGAACATCAAGAGGAACTAATCAGACAAAAACAACATGGATTCGAGCAGATGCAAAATGAAATTCAGAGTCTGAAACAGGAACTAGACAACGACAGAAACATTATAATAAAGGACAGAAGTCAGCTTGATCTGAGACAATCTGAAATTGACAAACAACAGACAGAAGTGAATGAGTTTATGGAAATAATGAAGAATGAGAGAAGACAACTAGATAAAGATAAAGAGGAAATGGAAGAACAGAAATGGCAAATGGAGAAAGAAAGACATGATGTAGACCAAAGCAGAAAAAATCTGGATGAAGACCTAAAGATGATGATACTTCAGAAACAAGTGCTTGAAGATGAAAAGAACAAGTTAGAACAGATGAAGATTGAGCTGCAAAGAGAAGCTGATGACATCAGAAAGCTAAAAGAAGAAACACAAAATGAAAAACAGAGTTTGGAAAAGATGGCTGAAGAACTTCAGAAAGAGAGAGAAGATATTGCTCATCTTGCTGAAGATACAAAGAGAAAGAATGAAATCTTGGATGAAATGAAAGTTGAAAATGAGTCTTCAGTGGCAGATCTACAAAGAGAGAAAAACAATCTTGAGCAAATGAGAGTGAACATCTCCAAACAAACAGATGATATTGAAAGAGAAAAAGAGAAAATAAGACTCAAAAAAGATGAACTAGAGCAACTGCAATCAGAGATCCATAAACAACAAAGTGCAATAGAAAAGGAAAAGAGCAACATTGAAGGTGAAAGAGCTGCAATGATAAGGGAAAAACAGGACATGATGACTGAACTGAAAGAGAAGTATGAAGATGTTGATATCCAGATGAAGGCAGTATTGACTGAGAAGGAATTACTGGAAAATGACAGACAACTGCTGAAGAGAGACATGGAAGATCTGCAACAAAAAGTAAAGAATGTAGACAGAGATTCAGAAAGTCTGAAACTTGAGAGAGAATCTTTTGTGAATGAGAAAGAATTGATGAAACAGACGAAAACTGACCTGCAAAGACAAGCACACGAGATTGAGAAGATCAAACTAGAGACAGAACATGAAAGACAAAGGCTGGAGGAAATAACAGCTCAACTCCAAAAAGAGAGAGAACAAATCAACAATCTCATTGAGGAGACAAAAATAAAAAACATGGTCTTGGATGAAATGAAGACAGATATTGAAGAGAAAACTAAAGCCATTCAATCTGATAGAGACAGGCTTGAGAAGGAAAAACATGATCTGGAGAAAACCAAAAGTGAACTTGCAAGAGCCAAGGAAGATCTTGAAAAACAAAGAGAAAAGCAAAGAATCATTCTAGCAGAGATACAGAAAGAGAGAGACAACCTAGATGAGATGAAGGAGAACATCACAAGACAAATGCATGACATTAAACATCAAGAGGAACATATCAGACAAAAACAACATGAATTTGAGCAGATGCAAACTGAAGTTAAGAATCATAAGCAGGAAATAGACAAGAAGGAAGAAGACCTAAAGATGATGACACTTCAGAAACAAATGCTTGAAGATGAAAAGAACAAGTTAGAACAGATGAAGATTGAGCTGCAAAGAGAAGCTGATGACATCAGAAAGCTAAAAGAAGAAACACAAAATGAAAAACAGAGTTTGGAAAAGATGGCTGAAGAACTTCAGAAAGAGAGAGAAGATACTGCTCATCTTGCTGAAGATACGAGGAGAAAGAATGAAATCCTGGATGAAATGAAAGTTGCAAATGAGTCTTCACTGGCAGATCTACAAAGAGAGAAAAACAATCTTGAGCAAATGAGAGTGAACATCTCCAAACAAACTGATGATATTGAAAATGAGAAAGAGAAAATAAGACTCAAACAAGAAGAACTAGAAAACCTGCAAACAGAGATTCATAAACAACAAAGTGAAATGGAAAATGAAAAGATCATTATTGAAAGTGAAAGAGCTGCAATGAACAGGGAGGTTGGAGATCTGCAAGAAAAAATAATGAATGTAGAAAGGCATTCAGAGAGTCTGAAACTTGAGAGAGAAGCTTTTGAGAATGAGAAAAAATTGATGAAACAAATGAAAACTGACCTGCAAAGAGAATTACGTGAGATTGAGAAGATCAAACTAGAGACAGAACATGAAAGACAAAGGCTGGAGGAAATGACCGCTCAACTCCAGAAAGAGAGAGAAGAAGTCAACAATCTCATTGATGAGACAAAAAGAAAAGACATGGTCTTGGATGAAATGAAGACAGATATTGAAGAGAAAACCAAAGCCATTCAATCTGATAGAGACATGCTTGACAAGGAAAAACATGATCTGGAGAAAACAAAAAGTGAACTTGTAAAAGCCAAGGAAGACTTTGAAAAACAAAGAGAAAATCAAATAATCATACTAGCAGAGATACAGAAAGAGAAAGAAACCCTCGATGAGATGAAGGAGAACATCACAAGACAAAAGCATGACAATAAACATCAAGAGGAACAAATCAGACAAAAACAACATGAATTTGAGCAGATGCAAACTGAAATTCAGAATCTGAAACAGGAACTAGACAACGAAAGATACATTATAATAAAGGACAGAAGTCAGCTTGATCTGAGACAATCTGAAATTGACAAACAACAGACAGAAGTGAATGAGTTCATGGAAATAATGAGGAATGAGAAAAGACAACTAGATACAGATAAAGAAGAGATGGAAGAAAAGAAACAGAAAATGAAGAAAGAAAGAGATGATGTAGACCAAAGCAGAAAGAATCTGGATGAAGACCTAAAGATGATAATACTTCAGAAAGAAATGCTTGAAGATGAGAAGAACAAGTTAGAACAGATGAAGATTGAGCTGCAAAGAGAAGCTGATGACATCAGAAAGCTAAAAGAAGAAACACAAAATGAAAAACAGAGTTTGGAAAAGATGGCTGAAAAACTTCAGAAAGAGAGAGAAGATATTGCTCATCTTGCTGAAGTTATGAGGAGAAAGAATGAGATCCTGGATGAAATGAAAGTTGCAAATGAGTATTCACTGGCAGATCTACAAAGAGAGAAAAATGATCTTGAGCAAATGAGAGTGAACATCTCCAAACAAACAGATGTTATTGAAAAGGAAAAAGAGAGAATAAGACTCAAACAAGCTGAACTAGAGCAACTGCAATCAGAGATCCATAAACAACAAAGTGCAATAGAAAAGGAAAAGAGCAACATTGAAGGTGAAAGAGCTGCAATTATAAGGGAAAAACAGGACATGATGACTGAACTGAAAGAGAAGTATGAAGATGTTGATATCCAGATGAAGGCAGTATTGACTGAGAAGGAATTACTGGAAAATGACAGACAACTGCTGAAGAGAGACATGGAAGATCTGCAACAAAAAGTAAAGAATGTAGACAGAGATTCAGAAAGTCTGAAACTTGAGAGAGAATCTTTTGTGAATGAGAAAGAATTGATGAAACAGACGAAAACTGACCTGCAAAGACAAGCACACGAGATTGAGAAGATCAAACTAGAGACAGAACATGAAAGACAAAGGCTGGAGGAAATAACAGCTCAACTCCAAAAAGAGAGAGAACAAATCAACAATCTCATTGAGGAGACAAAAATAAAAAACATGGTCTTGGATGAAATGAAGACAGATATTGAAGAGAAAACTAAAGCCATTCAATCTGATAGAGACAGGCTTGAGAAGGAAAAACATGATCTGGAGAAAACCAAAAGTGAACTTGCAAGAGCCAAGGAAGATCTTGAAAAACAAAGAGAAAAGCAAAGAATCATTCTAGCAGAGATACAGAAAGAGAGAGACAACCTAGATGAGATGAAGGAGAACATCACAAGACAAATGCATGACATTAAACATCAAGAGGAACATATCAGACAAAAACAACATGAATTTGAGCAGATGCAAACTGAAGTTAAGAATCAGAAGCAGGAAATAGACAAGAAGGAAGAAGACCTAAAGATGATGACACTTCAGAAACAAATGCTTGAAGATGAAAAGAACAAGTTAGAACAGATGAAGATTGAGCTGCAAAGAGAAGCTGATGACATCAGAAAGCTAAAAGAAGAAACACAAAATGAAAAACAGAGTTTGGAAAAGATGGCTGAAGAACTTCAGAAAGAGAGAGAAGATACTGCTCATCTTGCTGAAGATACGAGGAGAAAGAATGAAATCCTGGATGAAATGAAAGTTGCAAATGAGTCTTCACTGGCAGATCTACAAAGAGAGAAAAACAATCTTGAGCAAATGAGAGTGAACATCTCCAAACAAACAGATGATATTGAAAATGAGAAAGAGAAAATAAGACTCAAACAAGAAGAACTAGAAAACCTGCAAACAGAGATTCATAAACAACAAAGTGAAATGGAAAATGAAAAGATCATTATTGAAAGTGAAAGAGCTGCAATGAACAGGGAGGTTGGAGATCTGCAAGAAAAAATAATGAATGTAGAAAGGCATTCAGAGAGTCTGAAACTTGAGAGAGAAGCTTTTGAGAATGAGAAAAAATTGATGAAACAAATGAAAACTGACCTGCAAAGAGAATTACGTGAGATTGAGAAGATCAAACTAGAGACAGAACATGAAAGACAAAGGCTGGAGGAAATGACCGCTCAACTCCAGAAAGAGAGAGAAGAAGTCAACAATCTCATTGATGAGACAAAAAGAAAAGACATGGTCTTGGATGAAATGAAGACAGATATTGAAGAGAAAACCAAAGCCATTCAATCTGATAGAGACATGCTTGACAAGGAAAAACATGATCTGGAGAAAACAAAAAGTGAACTTGTAAAAGCCAAGGAAGACTTTGAAAAACAAAGAGAAAATCAAAGAATCATACTAGCAGAGATACAGAAAGAGAAAGAAACCCTCGATGAGATGAAGGAGAACATCACAAGACAAAAGCATGACAATAAACATCAAGAGGAACAAATCAGACAAAAACAACATGAATTTGAGCAGATGCAAACTGAAATTCAGAATCTGAAACAGGAACTAGACAATGAAAGATACATTATAATAAAGGACAGAAGTCAGCTTGATCTGAGACAATCTGAAATTGACAAACAACAGACAGAAGTGAATGAGTTCATGGAAATAATGAGGAATGAGAAAAGACAACTAGATACAGATAAAGAAGAGATGGAAGAAAAGAAACAGAAAATGAAGAAAGAAAGAGATGATGTAGACCAAAGCAGAAAGAATCTGGATGAAGACCTAAAGATGATAATACTTCAGAAACAAATGCTTGAAGATGAGAAGAACAAGTTAGAACAGATGAAGATTGAGCTGCAAAGAGAAGCTGATGACATCAGAAAGCTAAAAGAAGAAACACTAAATGAAAAACAGAGTTTGGAAAAGATGGCTGAAAAACTTCAAAAAGAGAGAGAAGATATTGCTCATCTTACTGAAGTTACGAGGAGAAATAATGAGATCCTGGATGAAATCAAAGTTGCAAATGAGTATTCACTGGCAGATCTACAAAGAGAGAAAAATGATCTTGAGCAAATGAGAGTGAACATCTCCAAACAAACAGATGTTATTGAAAAGGAAAAAGAGAGAATAAGACTCAAACAAGCTGAACTAGAGCAACTGCAATCAGAGATTCATAAACAACAAAGAGCAATAGAAAAGGAAAAGAGCAACATTGAAGGTGAAAGAGCTGCAATGATAAGGGAAAAACAGGACATGATGACTGAACTGAAAGAGAAGTATGAAGATGTTGATATCCAGATGAAGGCAGTATTGACTGAGAAGGATTTACTGGAAAATGACAGACAACTGCTGAAGAGAGACATGGAAGATCTGCAACAAAAAGTAAAGAATGTAGACAGAGATTCAGAGAGTCTGAAACTTGAGAGAGAAGCTTTTGAGAATGAGAAAGAATTGATGAAACAGATCAAAACTGACCTGCAAAGACAAGCACACGAGATTGAGAAGATCAAACTAGAGACAGAACATGAAAGACAAAGGCTGGAGGAAATGACCGCTCAACTCCAGAAAGAGAGAGAACAAATCAACAATCTCATTGAGGAGACAAAAATAAAAAACATGTTCTTGGATGAAATGAAGACAGATATTGAAGAGAAAACTAAAGCCATTCAATCTGATAGAGACAGGCTTGACAAGGAAAAACATGATCTGGAGAAAACCAAAAGTGAATTTGCAAGAGCCAAGGAAGATATTGAAAAACAAAGTGAAAAGCAAAGAATCATTCTAGCAGAGATACAGAAAGAGAGAGACAACCTAGATGAGATGAAGGAGAACATCACAAGACAAATGCATGACATTAAACATCAAGAGGAACTAATCAGACAAAAACAACATGAATTTGAGCAGATGCAAACTGAAGTTAAGAATCAGAAGCAGGAAATAGACAAGAAGGAAGAAGACCTAAAGATGTTGACACTTCAGAAACAAATGCTTGAAGATGAGAAGAACAAGTTAGAACAGATGAAGATTGAGCTGCAAAGAGAAGCTGATGACATCAGAAAGCTAAAAGAAGAAACACAAAATGAAAAACAGGCTTTGGAAAAGATGGCTGAAGAACTTCAGAAAGAGAGAGAAGATATTGTTTATCTTGCTGAAGATACAAGGAGAAAGAATGAAATCCTGGATGAAATGAAAGTTGGAAATGAGTCTTCACTGGCAGATCTACAAAGAGAGAAAAACAATCTTGAGCAAATGAGAGTGAACATCTCCAAACAAACTGATGATATTGAAAATGAGAAAGAGAAAATAAGACTCAAACAAGAAGAACTAGAGAAACTGCAAACAGAGATTCATAAACAACAATGTGAAATGGAAAATGAAAAAATCATTATTGAAAGTGAAAGAGCTGCAATGAACAGGGAGGTTGGAGATCTGCAAGAAAAAATAATGAATGTAGAAAGGCATTCAGAGAGTCTGAAACTTGAGAGAGAAGCTTTTGAGAATGAGAAAGAATTGATGAAACAGAAGAAAACTGACCTGCAAAGAGAATCACATGAGATTGAGAAGATCAAACTAGAGACAGAACAGGAAAGACAAAGGCTGGAGGAAATGACCGCTCAACTCCAGAAAGAGAGAGAAGAAGTCAACAATCTCATTGATGAGACAAAAAGAAAAGACATGATCTTGGATGAAATGAAGACAGATATTGAAGAGAAAACCAAAGCCATTCAATCTGACAGAGACATGCTTGACAAGGAAAAACATGATCTGGAGAAAACAAAAAGTGAACTTGCAAGAGCCAAGGAAGATATTGAAAAACAAAGAGAAAATCAAAGAATCATACTAGCAGAGATACAGAAAGAGAGAGACAACCTAGATGAGATGAAGGAGAACATCACAAGACAAATGCATGACATTAAACATCAAGAGGAACAAATCAGACAAAAACAACATGAATTTGAGCAGATGCAAACTGAAAGTCAAAGTCTGAAACAGGAACTACACAACGAAAGAAACATTATAATAAAGGACAGAAGTCAGCTTGATCTGAGACAATCTGAAATTGACAAACAACAGACAGAAGTGAATGAGTTTATGGAAATAATGAAGAATGAGAGAAGACAACTAGATAAAGATAAAGAAGAGATGGAAGAACAAAAACAGCAAATGAAGAAAGAAAGAGATGATGTAGACCAAAGCAGAAAGAATCTGGATGAAGACCTAAAGATAATAATACTTCAGAAACAAATGCTTGAAGATGAGAAGAACAAGTTAGAACAGATGAAGACTGAGCTGCAAAGAGAAGCTGATGACATCAGAAAGCTAAAAGAAGAAACACTAAATGAAAGGCAGAGTTTGGAAAAGATGGCTGAAAATCTAGAGCAACTGCAATCAGAGATTCATAAACAACAATGTGAAATAGAAAAGGAGAAGAGCAACATTGAAGGAGAAAGAGCTGTAATGATCAGGGAAAAACAGGACATGATGACTGAACTGAAAAAGAAGTCTGAAGATGTTGAGATCCAGATGAAGGCAGTATTGACTGAAAAGGAATTACTGGAAAATGACAGACAACTGCTGAAGAGAGACATGGAAGATCTGCAACAAAAAGTAATGAATGTAGACAGAGATTCAGAGAGTCTGAAACATGAGAGAGAAGCTTTTGAGAATGAGAAAGAATTGATGAAACAGATGAAAACTGACCTGCAAAGACAAGCACATGAGATTGAGAAGATCAAACTAGAGACAGAACATGAAAGACAAAGTCTGGAGGAAATAACAGCTCAACTCCAGAAAGAGAGAGAACACATCAACAATCTTATTGAGGAAGTTAAAAAGAAGAGAGTTATTCTGGATGAAACTTATGCTGAAATACATAGGGAACAAGAAATAATTGAGAGTGACAAAAACTTGATTAAAAGGGAACAGTCTGACCTAGAGAAAACCAAAGCTGAGATTTCTCGAACCAAGGAAGATCTTGACAAACAGATTTCTGAACAAAAAACAAACATTCAGATCACACTGGTAGAGATACAACAAGAGAGAAACACTCTTGAGCAGATGAGTGAGAAAATATTAAGGGAAAGAATTAAACTTGAAAATGAAAAGGAAGAGTTAAGAACAGGAAAGCAAGAGCTTGAAAGAATGTGGGCAGACACTGAAAGACAACATGAATATATAGATCACCCAAAGTTTGGCGTAACTGAAGAGAGTCTGCTTGAGAAGTCAGAGGCTGAAATGGTTCTTCAACAGAGTGACACAGATGTAGTCAAGCCTGTAACAGAAAAAGAAATGTCAGATCCAAATATACAAAGTGTCTTGATGGAGCAGATGCTGGGACTGGACTTGAGAGATGCATTAGAAACAGATATTGAGAGCCAAAAGTCAGGCTTAACTGTAGCTGTGGATGAGATGAAGTCAGAGAAGAAGTTTATTGAAAATGAAAGGGACAAGCTGGAACAAATGAAAGCTGAACTGCAAAGAGAAGCTGAAGACATTGAAACTAAAAAGCAGGACATGCAGAATGAAAGGAAAAAGCTAGAAGAAATGGCAGCTCAACTTCAGGAAGAGAGAAGACGTATTGAACGTTTTAATGAGGAGATTAATGTTCAGAAATTCAATCAAGAAAAACAATCCAAAGAATATGAATTGGAAAAGTCTGATTTAGAGAATATCAAAACAGAAATTGCTAAAGCCAACAAACATCTTGCAGAACAGCATGAAAAAAATAAAATGACTTTAGCAGAGATGCAAAGAGAAAGGCTCACTCTTGAAGAAATGAGGGTGAACATCTCAAAACAAGTGGAGACTATTGAAAATGAGAATGAAAGTCTTTCTCGCAGAGAAAATGAACTTGCGCAGCTGCAGGAAGACATTTTAAAACAACAACATGAAATGGATGAAGTGAAGAACACCATAATGATGGAAATGAGTCAGCTGGACCAGAGACAAACTGACATTGATCAATTACAGCGAGAGGTTGATGATCTAATGGAATTCACAAAGACAGAAATGACCAACCTAGAAAAAGAAAGAGTGGAAATGATGGCACAGAAGAGAAATTTAGAGAGGGATATGGTTAGTCTAAAGATAGAGAAAGAGACCTGTGAACAAATCAGACTACAGTTACTTGAGGAAAAAGATCTGGTTATAAAAGACAGAGAGCTGTTGACCAAAGATTTGGATCATATGGAGAGACAGAAAACGTATATGGAGAGAGAATTAAAGAATCTCAAAGTTGAGAAACAAAGCATTGAAAATGAGAAAGAGGAACTAGAGAAGATGAAAACTGACCTTCAAAGACAAACTGAAGACTTAGAGAAACTATCTGAAAAGACAAACAACGAAAGACAGAGGCAGGAGGAGATGGCAGTCCAATTTAAAAGACAATTCGACATCAGTGCTCCTCCTACTGACAACCAACTAATGAAAGAGCTCTTAGATGAGACAGAGAAGCAAAGAAAAGAAATTCAGTCTGCCAAAGACTTGCTTCAAGAAGAAATATTTGAGCTGGAGAAAACCAAGACAGAGATAAGCCAAGCCAGGGAAGAACTAGATAGACAAAGAACTGACTTAAAGAGAGAGAAAGACATTCTTAAGCAGGTGCATACAAATAACTTGAGACAAATGGCCCATATTGAAGATGAGAAGGAAAGAATACAACACAAAGAGAATGAACTAGATCAAATGAGAGCAGAACTTCAAAATAAACAAACAGAAATAGATGACATGAAAAACAACATTATTAAAGAAAAGGCTAATATGGAGAATCTGGAACAAAAGAGAGCTGAGTTGGCTAGAGACCTCCAAATTCAGAGAAAAGCTTTTGAAAATGAGCAAGATGAGCTGCAAAAGAAGAGAGAGGATATTGAGAAGTTAAAGCTACAAGTTCAGAAAGAAGGGCAGATGGCTGCAGAAGAGTTAGAAAAAGAGAGGCAACAATTTGCTAAGGAGACCAAAATGAAAAATGACACCCTGGATGAAATGCAAGCTGAAACAGAAAGACAGAAACAAGCTGTTGCTGTAGAGATAGAGATGATTGCAAAGGAAAGGATGGATCTGAAGAAAACCATGGAAGAAATCAAAAGACAATCCGAGGAGAGTAAGATCACACGGGCAGACCTGCAGAAAGACAGAGATAGTCTTGATCTAATGAGGATGGAGATCTTAAGGCAAAAACATGACCTAGAGAGAGAAAGAGATGAACTGTTAGAACAGTGGCACCTGATGGAGACACAAAAGAAGGACATAGAAAATGTGGAACAGCTGAGGCAAGAGCTTTTGGATGAGAAGGCACTGACTGAGAAAAGCAGAAAGCAGCTGAACCAAGACATAGATGATATGGAACTAAATAAATCAAATCTGCATAAAGAATTAGAGGAAATAAAATTCCAAAAACAGGATATTCAAGATGAAAGAGCTCAACTAGAGCGAATGAAAGCAGAGCTCCAAACGAAAGCGGAGGATATAGACAAGTTAATGCAAGAGATACTGAGTGAAAAAGAAAAAGATGTACAGAAAAAGTCTGAAGAGAGCAAGATAAGAACAGACCTTGATAAAGCAAATACTGAGATACAGAAGCAAAAGGAAGAGATGGAAATTTATGCTGAGAATCTAGAAAAATGTAGGCTTGAACTAGATGAAGCAAGGGCTGAAGTAGAGAGAATTAAAGAGAATGCTGAAAGACAGGCATCACAACAGATGAAGGAACATTTGCAAAAAGAAAGAGACAATATTGAGGATATCAGAAGGAACCTGCTTAAAAAGGAAGAGGCCATTGAAAAGAACAAGACAGAAATAAGACTGAGATATCAAGAAATAGAGCTAATCCAAGCAGAAGTAGTAAAACAGAAAGAAGAGATAACTAAATCAGAGCAAGAAATACAAGAACAGCAAAAGAAACTACAGATGACAGAAGAGGAATGGAGTGTACGAATGGGAAAGTTGCAAGACGAGATAAACAAAAACAATGCCATTAAATCTGAGATAGCAAAAGAAAGAGAAGGAAATGATGAAATGTTAAGAGAGCTTAAGAGAGAAATGGAGAAATATGAGGAGATCAAATCAAATATTATGATCCAAAAAGAGGAGTTTGAGACTAAAAGGCAGTCAGAAGTAGAGGAGCTCATTAGTATGAGAACTGAAATACTAAAACAGAAAGAGGAATTAGAGGACAAGATGCAAAAGACTAAACATGAGATGAAAGAACTGAAGCTTCTTCAGGATGAAACTGATGGCAAGAGGAAAGATCTTGATCACAAGATGAGACAGGTAGCAAGAAAAAGAGATGAGTTGGAGAAAATGAGGGCTGCTACTGAAAGTGCAAATGAGAAACTCGAAATGGACAGGGTCATGTTAAGTATAGAGCGTGATGAGATGGAGCAAATGAAAGCTGAGATACGAAGAGCAGGAGAGGAACTACAATCTCATGTGGAAGGAGGAGGTGGAGACATGGAAGAGAAAGAACATATGGACACCAAGATTCAGAGGCTTATTCAAGAAGCTGAAAATACTAGGGAAACGGCTTGGAGAACAAAACATGACCTGGAAAGTGGCATGCAGAGAGATGTTAATGTTGAAGTAGATTCAGAGGATAGACAGGAAATGAATGCTAACATGCAGAGGCTGATCCAGGAAATTGAGCATGTTAGAGAGGTTCTCAGAAGAATGAAAGGAGAAGTCAAGGCTGCTAGAAAAGAAAGATTTGAACTGGAGAACATGAGGCTGGAAATTGAAGCCATGAAACAGAACATAAAAGAAACTTATGAGCAGCAGAACAGTGAGATACAAAAAGAGAAACAGCAAATAGAGAGTAACAAAGGCTGGTTGAGCAAAGAGAGGAGTAATCTTGCGCAAATCAGAGCTGATTTGGAGAGACAAAAACAAGAAATGGCATTGGACAAGCAAAAACTTATTGAAGAAAATGAACTGCTGGAGAAAGAAAAGGTTGACATGAAGAACAAATTGGAGATCCTCGAAAGCCTTTTAGAGGAGACAACTAGAGAAAGAGCAGTTAAACCTAAAGGGAAAAAGAAAGGAATGAGGAGAGATTCAGAGGAATTAAGAGAGAAAATGGAAGCATTAAGCATGGATGACATACAAGAAGAGAGTGAGAGTGAGAGTGAGCCAGGCGAAGTTAAGAGACAAATAGACAAACTGACAGAGTTGAAGACTGAACTTCATCAACAGCAGGCAGAACTTGAGAAAACTAAAGCAGACTTAAAATATCAGATGGACGAGCTAGAAAACATGAGGTCTGAGATATTAAGACTTGAAAAGGACACTGTGAGTAAAACGAGAGAGGTGGAGCTGATGGATATACAGCAACAGAGAGAAGACCTAGAAAAAAAGATTCAGAATATGAGACATGAGAAGGGAGAACTGGAAGTCTTGAGGTCTGAGATAGTCCTGGAAAAGAGAGAACTGGACCAGAGGTTGAGACAAGTGATGAGAAAGAGGGATGAGATAGAGAAAATGAAGACTGACATAGCAAAGGCCAGAGAGGAGATCAACAGAGAGAGGCAGGAGCTGGAAATACTCAGGAATGATGTTCAAAGCGCAAGAGAGGATTTTGAACTATTGGTGGAGAGAACTGAGAATCTAGAAGATGGAGAAAATACCAATGCTGACATCCAAAGTTTGATTTTAGAGGTTGTGAAAATCAGGGAAATGGTGAGAAATCTGAAAGTTGATATGGAGAGCAGGATGGATGAAGGTAAGGCAGAGAAAGATGAAAAGGAAAACTTTAAGTCTGAGATCCAGAGGCTCATTCAAGATATTGGACAAATACGGGAAAATCTAGGAAGCCTAAGAGTAGAAATAGAAACCACCAGAAGAGACAAGAATGAATTGGAGAAGCTGAGGGCAGAACTTGTAGAGAAGCAACAGGATGAAGAAAGTGTGAGAGAAATGATGCGGAAAGAAAGAGAAGAACTGGAACAGCTGAAGGATGAGATAAACAGAGAAAAGGAGGATGTGGAGACCAAGAGAGAGCTGGTTGAGGCAGAAATAGCTACAGACAGAATGGAAGAGATTAAGGACACAAGGAAGAACAAGCAAGAACTGGAAAGGGTTACCGAGGAACTCTTGAGAAACGAGAGTAATCTGGAAGAGCTCAACAGAGATATACGAAACCTGAGGCAAACCATTGAAGAAATGAAAACACTGCATGAAAAGAAAAATGCTGAACTAGAAGTCATTACTTCTGAGGTAAAGAGGAGACAGCAGATACTGGAGAAGCAAAAACATGAGCTGGAGGAGAATGGTTGGATTCTTAAAGAAATAGAGAAGAATAAAGATGCACTTGAAAAGATCAATATGGAAATACTGAGAAAGAGAGAAGTTATAGAAAAAGAAAATGACAATTTAAGGCAAGAGAAGCAAGAATTTGAGCTCTTCAGAGGGGAACTACAAAGACAGAGAGATGATGTTGAATCTTCAAGACAAGCTTTGGTCATGGAGAAGGATCGGTTAGAAGACGAAAAAGTTAAAATCAATCAACAAAAGCATGAAATGAGTGCTGCCATGAGGGCCAATGAGATGGAATGGAAAAATCTAGAAAAGATGAGTAGTGAACTAGAAAATCAGAGGGCTAAATTCGTTGAAAACCTCCGTGATGCCACAAAAATGGAAGATAAACTACAAGAGATGATGAGTGAACTAAACAAAGAAAAAGAGCAAGTGGAAGAAATGAAGCACATGGTCAGCACAGAGAGAGATTTGATTGAACGAGAGAAAGAAGATGTAAGAAAACAGACTCAACAGCTTGAAGATGGCCACGCTGAGCTTCAGAAGAAGTCAGAGATCACTGACAAACTGATTCAGGAAGCAAACCATGAAAGAGATAGATTAACAGACCTCAGTCTAAAACTTAAATTGCAAAAAGACGATATACAGAAAATCATCACAGAAATGGAGACCACAAAGAAAGATCTCAACATAATGAGTGCAGAACTTCAAGATGACAAGATACAACTGAAAAATGACAGGGATGCTTATGAAAGTGAAATGACACATTTGCAGCTTAAGATGGAAGAATTAGTGAGAGAAACAGAGGACCTGGAGAGAAAAACCTTACAGCAGAAAGAACAAGATGAGATAGCAAAACAAGAGATTCAAAACCAGAGAGAGTCTCTAGAGCAAATTAAGATGGACATTCTAAAGGAAAAGGGTGATATTGACAAAGAAAAGGAAACTGTACATTCAGAAAGACAGAAACTGGTTACACTTGAAGGAGAATTGCGAAGAAAGGAAAGTGAGCTTGAAAACAAAGAGCAAACTTTTATGAAAGAGCAGCAGCAGCTGAAACAAACTCAAGATGAAATCTTGGAGATTAAAAGTAATATGGAAAGAAAGCAGGGTGAAATTGATGAGAAGAGACTGCAGATAATGGAAATGGGTGAAACAATAAAGAGAGAACGCAATGAATACAGAAAGATGATTGAAGAAGTACAGAAAGAAAAAGAGCAAATTGAAATCAGCAAAACGTGGATGGATCAAGAGAGAAAAGATGTTGAAAATATGAAAAATGATCTGGAGAAACAACTACAAAATTTAAGACATGAAAAAATAAATGTACAAGACGAGAAGAATGTGCTCGAACAGATAAGGGCAGAATCCAAGGAGATCCAAAATGTTATCAAAAAGGAGAGGGAGGATCAAGAGAAATGTTGGTTGGAGATTGAGGGGGAAAAGCAAAGAGTGGATGAAGAAATCAGTCAATTAGAGAGACAGAGGGAAGAAACTGATAAACTCCACAGTGAGTTACAAAAAACTAGAGAGGACATTGAAAGTAGCAAAGAAAAGATTGATAAAGAAATGGAAGAATTATCACAAATGAGGGTTGAATTGGACAGAAGAAAAGAAGAAATTGAAAAGGATAATCAAAAACTTCAAGATGCTAAATCTGACCTCGAAAAAACTAAAGCTGAGATACAGAGACAGACAGACAAAATGAAAGATATAATAGACACTAACCTAAAGGAGAAAGAAAGAGAAATGAAAATCCAAATAGATAAAGACAGAGAAGAAATTAAACGTTTGTCTGAAGAGACTGAATTGAAAATGAGGGACCTTGATATGATGATGAAGGAGATGGAGAGACAAAGGCAAGAAACTGAGAAAACAAAAGTCATGCTTGAAAAGGAAAAGACAGAAATCGACAAAGAAAAGAATGACCTGGAAAACCAAATGATGGATCAGACTGAGGAGATACAAAAGGAAAGGCTGGCCCTTAAGGAAATGAAGGATGAACTTCTTTGTGAAAAACAAGAAATGGAGGAAGAGAGGAATAACTTGATGACTTTCAGAAACAAACTAGAAATTTTAAGAGCAGAGATAAAGAACCAGCAGAATGAAAATGAGATTGTGAAGAAAAAGCTTCTTTTGGAACAATCAAACACTGAGGAAAGGCAGGTTGAGGTTCTCAACCAGCAGCGACAAAATGATCAAACCAAGGAGGAAAATAAGAAAGAGAGAGAAAATCTGGAACAACAGAGGTTTGAACTTGAACAGCAGAAACAGATGTTGGAGCTTAGCATCATAAAAATGACGGAGGAAAAGCAAGAGCTTGCTAATTTAGCAAAAGAACTACAGAAAGCCAAAGAAGAAATGGAAAACATAAAATACATGACCAACAAAGAAAGAGACAAGATTGAACAAATGCAAGATGAGATACGCAGTCAGATTCAGTCAACTGAACTACAAAGGCAAATCATCCAAGACAAGCAAAAAGCTCTTGAGGAAAAAGAGCTAATAATACAGAGAAAGGAAGAGGAATTACAGAGGAGAAACATGGAATTAGATGGAATCGCTGCTCAGCTTCAGACTAAACAAGAACATTTAAATAATGTTCTTGAGGAAACCAATAACAGACAACATGCCCTTGAAGTGATGCAGGTTGATATAGAATTGCATAAACAAAAAAATAATAAGGACTTTGAGTTGCTTGAGAAGATCCGGCAAGAAATAGACAATGAAAAGTTAGAAATGAAGCAGAAAAAAGAAGAGGTTGAATCCCAATTAGAAGAGCTAGAGAAAGAGAGAGAAAGACTGAAACAGACTGAGAGAGAGCTTTGCACTGAGAGAGAACAAACTGAGAAATGTAAAGCTGATATAAACAAGATAAATGATGAAATAGTGTCCATGAGACAAACAGTGATAATGGAGAAGACTGAATTGGAGCAGAGAGAGAAATATATTACTGAGCAGCAGGAAAGACTGGATCAAAGTGTAAGAGAAATGAAGGAAGAAAGACGTGAAATGGATAAGATGAGGATTGAACTAGAAGCTCAGAGACAACAGATGGAAGAGGACATGAGGATAAATGCAAAGCAGGAAAGAGAACTTGCACAACTAAGAGATGAAATACAAAGAGAAAAACAAGACATTGGTGAAAACAGGCATATGACTAACAAATTAATGAAAGATCTGGAAATTATGAAAGCCAAGCTGGTGGAACAACAAGAAGAGATCCAAACTGAAGCAGAAAAACTGCAAGAGGAGAGAAAACTGGTTTACCAGACAAAATCTGAGGTGCAGAATGATGCTGAAAATCTGACGAACATCTTAGAAGAGATCAGAAGAGAGCGAGAAAAACTGGAAATAAGGGAAGCCCAACTTAAAGTAATGAAGGAGCAGTGTGACAATACCATGGAAGAAAATAAGAGGAAGAAGAGTGAACTGGAAAAGACTGTTGATGACCTAGCAGAGCAAAATCAAAAGATTGAGATTAAGAAAGATCTTCTGGAAAAAGAGAGAAAATGCATTGAAATAGAAAGAGAGGATTTACAGAGACAAGCTGATGACCTGAAGCTGCAAATGTCAAAACACAGAGAAAGGGAAGAAATGAATACAAGATCAATGGATGATGAGAAGAAGCTTCTTGAGCAGAAGGCTGACGAAATCCTGAGACAGAGAGATGAATTAGAGAAAGAAAAAGAGGACATGTTGAAGAAGTGGAAAGAACTGGAGGTTCTTCAGAAGGAAATAGAAAAACAAAGAGATGAAATAGAAGAAATCAAATGTGAGTTACAGACTGAAAAGACTAAAATGAATCAACAGAAACACAGACTAGAGGAGAGTTTAAGAGCCATGAATGAGGAGAGGAAAGATCTGGAGAACATGCGGAATGAATCTGAAATGCACAGACAACAAATAGAGGAAGATATGAGAGTAAAAGCAAAGATGGAGAGAGAAGAACTTGATCAGATAAAGGTTGAACTGGAAGGAGAGAAAACAAAAATAAATCATGAGCAGAAAAAAATGGATGATGACAGAAAGATGATTGAACAGGAAAGAAATGACCTGGAGAAGATGATGTCTGATATAATGACACAAAGAGAACAAATGAAAGAAAAGAGATCAGAAATTGATCTAGAAAAATGTGACATCGACAAGAGCAAAGAAATTTTACAGAAAGTAATGGATGAGGTGGAGGAACAGAGAAATGGTATTAATCTCCAGAAAGAAGAACTTAGCCTTGAAAGACAAAAGATCACAGATGAAAAAGATCTTCTGGCTCAAGTAAAGACTGAACTGCAAAATGAAAGTGAACGAATCAGATACATGGAGGAGGAAATAAAGAAGAAGAGAGAGACACTGAAGGAAATGGAAGCTTATCTACAAAAGGACAAAGAAGAAATTGAGAGTGTCATTGAAGAAACAAGGAGACAAAAAGAGGATCTGGGAAAAATGAGCAAAGATATAAATGAACAAAAACAAGAGCTGGGGAAATACAGAGACCTTCTAGAACAAGAAAGAGAAGAAATAAATCAGAGATGGACACAGTTACAACAGAGAATTGATGAATTTGATGCTCAAGTCAGAAAACAAAAGGAAGAGGATATAACAGAACAGAAGAAGATGCAAGAAGAAAGAAAAAGTCTAAAAGAGACCAAAGCCGAGATCCTGGAGCTGAAGATTAAAGTTGAGCAGGAACATCATGATATAAACCAAAAAACACAAGAGTTAAACACACTGCAAGAACAGATTATGAAAGAAAAAGAGCAACTACAAGAAAGCAGGAACAAGGTTTTGAGTGAAACAGCCACTCTTGAGATGAGAGCTGTTGAGATAAACAAACAACAACAAACACTGGAAGAGAATCTGAGAGAGATGAGACATGAGAGAAATGACCTTGATATGATGCAAAAGGAACTGTCTCAAAGACATCAAATGGAAGAGGAGGTGAAGATCAAAACTAGTGAATTAAATCAAGAAAATGAAAGAAACAAGAGCATGATAAATAAACTAAGAGAAGAGATGGACATGATGAAAGCTAAGCTAGCTGTACAGCAAGAATATATGCAAGTTGAAAAAGAAAAACTAAAAGAAGAGAGAAAAGAGTTTGAGCAGTCAAAGACTGAGATTGAGAGAGAGAAACAAGAACTCAATAAAAATAAAGACATTATGAATTCACTAAAAGAAGAATTTAACCTGGAAAAGAAGAGGATGAATGATGAGAAGAAAGAGATTGATGTGAACAACAAGAAGGTTCAATTACAGATACAGACAGACAAAGAGATGATTGCTAAAATGAAGGCCCAACTCCAAAATGAGAAAGATGAACTTGACCAAATCAGAGAAGAAATGAGAAGGAAGAGTGAAGAAATGGAGAAAGAATGGGCAGCAATGGAAGCAGAAAGACAAACTCTGCAACAAAACAGCAATGAAATCTTCAGACAAAGGGAAGATACTGAGAAGGAGAAAGATAAAATCTGGAAAAAGAAAGATGAACTGGATCAACTGTATTCAGAAATCCTGAAACAGAGAGTTGAAAATGAACAAATGATTATGACAGAGAAATCTCTGCTTGAAATGTTAAAAACTGAGTTAGATCATAAGCAGCAGAAGATGGAGAATGACATAAAAGTTACTGAACAGAAAAGAAAAGACCTGGAGAAGATTAATTCTGAAATGATGATGCAAAAAATACAAATGGAGAAAGATACAGAGGAAATCAAGGCAGAGAGAGTAGAACTGATCCAGAAAATACAAGAGATTGGTTTAGAAAAGGATGAAATTGAAAAGAACAAAGAAATAGTTAAAAAACTATTTAATGAGGTGGAGGAACAGAGAAATGATCTAAAACTCCAAAAAGAGGAAACTAAACTTGAGAGACAAAAGATCACTGATGAAAAAGATTTTCTGGCTCAAAGAAAGAATGAACTGCAAAATGAGAGTGAACGAATCAGATTCATGGAGAAGGAAATAAAGAAGGAGAGAGAAACACTGAAGGAAATAGAAGCTCATCTACAAAAGGACAAAGAAGAAATTGAGAGTGTCATTGAAGAAACAAAGAGACAAAAAGAAGATCTAGAAAACATGAACATGGATTTAAATGAACAAAAACAAGAGCTCAAGAACTGCAGAGACCTTCTAGAACAAGAAAGAGAAGAAATAAATCAGAGATGGACACAGTTACAACAGAGAATTGACGAATTTGATGCTCAAGTCAAAAAACAGAAGGAAGAGGATATAAGAGAACAGAAGAAGATGGAAGAAGAAAGAAAAAATCTCGAAGAAACCAAAGCTGAGATCCTGGAACTGAAGACTAAAGTTGAGCAGGAAAATCATGATATAAACCTAAAAACACAAGAGATAAACACACTGCAAGAACAGATTATGAAAGAAAGAGAGAAAGGCAAAGAAATTAAAGTAAAAGCAAAGATGGAGAGAGAAGAACTTGATCAGATAAAGAGTGAACTGGAGAGAGAAAAAACTGAAATGGATCATGAGCAGAAGAAAATGGATGATGACAGGAAGATGATTGAACAGGAAAGAAAAGACCTGGAGAAGATGAGGTCTGAAATAATGACACAAAGACTGCAGATGGAAGAAGACATGAGAGAGGCAATCCAACTAGAGAGATCAGCACTTGACCAGAAAACACAAGAGATTGATCTAGAAAAGGACAAAAATGAAAAGAACAAAGAAATAATTCAAAATTTAATGGATGAGGTGGAGGAACTGAGACATGATATTAAAATCCAGAAAGAAGAACTTGAACTTGAGAAACAAAAGATCACTGATGAAAAAGATCTTCTGGCCCAAAGAAAGACTGAACTGCAAAAAGAGAGTGAACGAATCCTATTCATGGAGGAGGAAATGAAGAAGGAGAGAGAAACACTGAAGGAAATGGAAGCTCATCTACAAAAGGACAAAGAAGAAATTAAGAGCGTCATTGATGAAACAAAGAGACGAAAAGAAGATCTGGAAAAGATGAGCACAGATATAAATGAACAAAAACAAGAGTTGAAGAACTGCAGAGACCTTCTAGAACAAGAAAGAGAAGAAATAAATCATAAATGGACACAATTACAACAGAGAATTGATGAATTTGATGCTCAAGTCACAAGACAAAAGGAAGAGGATATAACAGAACAGACGACGATGGAAGAAAGAAAAGGTCTAGAAGAGACCAAAGCTGAGATCCTGGAGTTAAAGACTAAAGAAGAAATGAGAGTAAAAGCAAAGATGGAGAGAGAAGAGCTTGATCAGATAAAGAGTGAAGTAGACAGAGAAATAACTGAAGTAGATCATGAGCAGAAGAACATGGATGATGACAGGAAGATGATTGAACAGGAAAGAAAAGACCTGGAGAAGATGAGGTCTGAAATAACGACACAAAGACAGCAAATGGAAGACATGAGAAAGGCAATCCAACTAGAAAGATCAGCACTTGACCAGAAAATAAAAGAAAATGATTTAGAAAAATGTGACATTGAGAAGAGCAAAGAAAATGTACAGAAATTAATGGATGAGGTGGAAGAACAGAGAAATGATATTAAAATCCAGAAAGAGGAACTTGAATGTGACAAACAAAAGATCACTGATGAAAAAGATATTCTGGCTCAAAGAAAGAATGAACTGCAAAATGAAAGTAAACGAATCAGACACATGGAGGAGGAAATGAAGAAAGAGAGAGAAACACTGAAGGAAATGGAAGCTCATCTACAAAAGGACAAAGAAGAAATTAAGAGTGTCATTGAAGAAACAAAGAGGCAAAAAGAGGATCTGGAAAAGATGAGCACAGACACAAATAAACAAAAACAAGAGTTGAATAAATACAGAGACCTTCTAGAACAAGAAAGAGAAGAAATAAATCAGAGATGGACACAGTTACAACAGAGAATTGATGAATTTGATGCTCAAGTCAGAAAACAGAAGGACGAGGATATAACAGAACAGAAGAAGATGCAAGAAGAAAGAAAAAGTCTAGAAGAGACCAAAGCTGAGATCTTGGAGCTAAAGACTAAAGCTGAGCAGGAACATCATGATATAAACCTAAAAACACAAGAGTTAAACACACTGCAAGAACAGATTATGAAAGAAAGAGAGAAAGAAGAAATGACAGTAAAAGCAAATATGGAGAGAGAAGAACTTGATCAGATAAAGAGTGAATTAAAGAGAGAGAAAACTGAAATAGATCATGAGCAGAAGAAAATGGATGATGACAGGAAGGTGATTAAACAGGAAAGAAAAGAACTGGAGAAGATGAGGTCTGAAATAATGACACAAAGACAGCAGATGGAAGAAGAAAGATCTGAACTTGACAACAAAACAAAAGAGACTGATTTAGAAAAATGTGACATTGAGAAGAGCAAAGAAATTGTAGAGAAATTGATGGATGAGGTGGAAAAACAAAGAAATGGTATTAAACTCCAGAAAGAGGAACTTGAACGTGACAGACAAAAGATCACTGATGAAAAGGATCTTCTGGCTCAAAGAAAGACTGAATTGCAAAATGAGAG
The DNA here is from genome assembly GCF_018812025.1 of Megalobrama amblycephala. Lineage (NCBI taxonomy): Eukaryota > Metazoa > Chordata > Actinopteri > Cypriniformes > Xenocyprididae > Megalobrama > Megalobrama amblycephala. The sequence continues at coordinate 9,369,333 of NC_063052.1, forward strand.
TGAACGAATCAGACACATGGAAGAGGAAATAAAGAAGGAGAGAGAAAGACTGAAGGAAATGGAAGCTCATCTACAAAAGGACAAAGAAGAAATTAAGAGCGTCACTGAAGAAACAAGCAGACGAAAAGAGGATCTGGGAAAGATAAGCACAGATACAAATGAGCAAAAACAAGAGTTGAATAAATACAGAGACTTTCTAGAACAAGAAAGAGAAGAAATAAATCAGAGATGGACACAGTTACAACAGAGAATTGATGAATTTGATGCTCAAGTCAGAAAACAGAATGAAGAGGATACAACAGAACAGAAGAAGATGGAAGAAGAAAGAAAAAGTCTAGAAAAAAACAAAGCTGAGATCCTGGAGCTGAAGACTGAAGTTGAGCAGGAACATCATGATATAAACCTAAAAACACAACAGATAAACACACTGCATGAACAGATTATGAAAGAAAGAGAGAAAGGTGAAGAAATTAAAGTAAAAGCAAAGATGGAAAGAGAAGAACTTGATCAGATAAAGAGTGAACTGGAAAGAGAAAAAACTGAAATAGATCATAAGCAGAAGAACATGGATGATGACAGGAAGATGATCGAACAGGAAAGAAAAGACCTGGAGAAGATGAGGTCTGAAATAATGACACAAAGACAGCAGATGGAAGAAGACATGAGAGAGGCAATCCAACTAGAGAGATCAGCACTTGACCAGAAAACACAAGAGATTGATCTAGAAAAGGACAAAATTGAAAAGAACAAAGAAATAATTAAAAAATTAATGGATGAGGTGGAGGAACTGAGACATGATATTAAAATCCAGAAAGAAGAACTTGAACTTGAGAAACAAAAGATCACTGATGAAAAAGATCTTCTGGCTCAAAGAAAGACTGAATTGCAAAATGAGAGTGAACGAATCAGATACATGGAGGAGGAAATGAAGAAGGAGAAAGAAACTCTGAAGGAAACAGAAGCTCGTCTACAAAAGGACAAAGGAGAAATTGAGAGTGTCATTGATGAAACAAAGAGACGAAAAGAAGATCTGGAAAAGATGAGCACAGATAGAAATGAACAAAAACAAGAGTTGAAGAACTGCAGAGACCTTCTAGAACAAGAAAGAGAAGAAATAAATCATAAATGGACAAAATTACAACAGAGAATTGATGAATTTGATTCTCAAATCAGCAAAAAGAAGGAAGAGGATATAACAGAACAGAAGAAGATGGAAGAAGAAAGAAAAAGTCTCAAAGAAACCAAAGCTGAGATCCTGGAGCTGAAGACTAAAGTTGAGCAGGAACATCATGATATAAACCTAAAAACACAAGAGATAAACACACTGCATGAACAGATTATGAAAGAAAGAGAGAAAGGTGAAGAAATTAAAGTAAAAGCAAAGATGGAGAGAGAAGAACTTGATCAGATAAAGAGTGAACTGGAAAGAGAAAAAACTGAAATAGATCATGAGCAGAAGAAAATGGATGATGACAGGAAGATGATTGAACAGGAAAGAAAAGACCTGGAGAAGATGAGGTCTGAAATAATGACACAAAGACAGCAGATGGAAGAAGACATGAGAGAGGCAATCCAACTAGAGAGATCAGCACTTGACCAGAAAACACAAGAGATTGATCTAGAAAAGGACAAAATTGAAAAGAACAAAGAAATAATTCAAAAATCAATGGATGAGTTGGAGGAACTGAGACATGATATTAAAATCCAGAAAGAAGAACTTGAACTTGAGAAACAAAAGATCACTGATGAAAAAGATCTTCTGGCTCAAAGAAAGACTGAATTGCAAAATGAAAGTGAACGAATCCTATTCATGGAGGAGGAAATGAAAAAGGAGAAAGAAACACTGAAGGAAACAGAAGCTCGTCTACAAAAAGACAAAGAAGAAATTGAGAGTGTCATTGATGAAACAAAGAGACGAAAAGAAGATCTGGAAAAGATGAGCACAGATATAACTGAACAAAAACAAGAGTTGAAGTACTGCAGAGAGCTTCTAGAACAAGAAAGAGAAGAAATAAATCATAAATGGACACAATTACAACAGAGAATTGATGAATTTGATGCTCAAGTCACAAAACAGAAGGAAGAGGATACAACAGAACAGAAGAAGATGGAAGAAAGAAAAAGTCTAGAAGAAACCAAAGCTGAGATCCTGGAGTTAAAGACTAAAGAAGAAATGAGAGTAAAAGCAAAGATGGAGAGAGAAGAGTTTGATCAGATAAAGAGTGAAGTAGACAGAGAAATAACTGAAGTAGATCATGAGCAGAAGAACATGGATGATGACAGGAAGATGATTGAACAGGAAAGAAAAGACCTGGAGAAGATGAGGTCTGAAATAACGACACAAAGACAACAAATGGAAGAAGACATGAGAAAGGCAATCCAACTAGAGAGATCAGCACTTGACCAGAAAATAAAAGAAAATGATTTAGAAAAATGTGACATTGAGAAGAGCAAAGAAAATGTACAGAAATTAATGGATGAGGTGGAAGAACAGAGAAATGATATTAAAATCCAGAAAGAGGAACTTGAACGTGACAGACAAAAGATAACTGATGAAAAAGAACTTCTGGCTCAAAGAAAGAATGAATTGCAAAATGAAAGTAAACGAATCAGACACATGGAGGAGGAAATGAAGAAAGAGAGAGAAACACTAAAGGAAATGGAAGCTCATCTACAAAAGGACAAAGAAGAAATTAAGAGCGCCATTGATGACACAAAGAGGCAAAAAGAGGATCTGGAAAAGATGAGCACAGACACAAATAAACAAAAACAAGAGTTAAATAAATACAGAGACCTTCTAGAACAAGAAAGAGAAGAAATAAATCTGAGATGGACACAGTTACAACAGAGAATTGATGAATTTGATGCTCAAGTCAGAAAACAGAAGGACGAGGATATAAGAGAACAGAAGAAGATGCAAGAAGAAAGAAAAAGTCTAGAAGAGACCAAAGCTGAGATCTTGGAGTTAAAGACTAAAGCTGAGCAGGAACATCATGACATAAACCTAAAAACACAAGAGTTAAACACACTGCAAGAACAGATTATGAAAGTAAGAGAGAAAGAAGAAATGACAGTAAAAGCAAAGATGGAGAGAGAAGAACTTGATCAGATAAAGAGTGAATTGAAGAGAGAGAAAACTGAAATAGATCATGAGCAGAAGAAAATGGGTGATGACAGGAAGATGATTGAACAGGAAAGAAAAGACCTGGAGAAGATGAGGTCTGAAATAATGACACAAAGACAGCAGATGGAAGAAGAGAGATCAGAACTTGACAACAAAACAAAAGAGACAGATTTAGACAAATGTGACATTGAGAAGAGCAAAGAAATTGTACAGAAATTAATGGATGAGGTGGAAGAACAAAGAAATGGTATTAAACTCCAGAAAGAGGAACTTGAATATGACAGACAAAAGATAACTGATGAAAAAGATCTTCTGGCCCAAAGAAAGACTGAACTGCAAAATGAGAGTGAACGAATCAGATACATGGAGGAGGAAATGAAGAAGGAGAAAGAAACTCTGAAGGAAATGGAAGCTCATCTACAAAAGGACAAAGAAGAAATTGTGAGTGCCATTGAAGAAACAAAGAGACGAAAGGAAGATCTGAAAAAGATGAACACGGATTTAAATGAACAAAAACAAGAGCTGAAGAACTGCAGAGACCTTCTAGAACAAGAAAAAGAAGAAATAAATCATAAATGGACACAATTACAACAGCGAATTGATGAATTTGATGCTCAAGTCACAAGACAAAAGGAAGAGGATATAACAGAACAGATGACGATGGAAGAAGAAAGAAAAAGTCTCAAAGAAACCAAAGCTGAGATCCTGGAGCTAAAGACTAAAGTTGAGCAGGAACATCATGATATAAACCTAAAAACACAAGAGTTAAACACACTGCATGAACAGATTATGAAAGAAAGAGAGAAAGGCAAAGAAATTAAAGTAAAAGCAAAGATGGAGAGAGAAGAACTTGATCAGATAAAGAGTGAACTGGAAAGAGAAAAAACTGAAATAGATCATGAGCAGAAGAAAATGGATGATGAAAGGAAGATGATTGAACAGGAAAGAAAAGACCTGGAGAAGATGAGGTCTGAAATAATGACACAAAGACTGCAGATGGAAGAAGACATGAGAGAGGCAATCCAACTAGAGAGATCAGTACTTGACCAGAAAACACAAGAGATTGATCTAGAAAAGGACAAAATTGAAAAGAACAAAGAAATAATTAAAAAATTAATGGATGAGTTGGAGGAACTGAGACATGATATTAAAATCCAGAAAGAAGAACTCGAACTTGAGAAACAAAAGATCACTGATGAAAAAGATCTTCTGGCTCAAAGAAAGACTGAATTGCAAAATGAGAGTGAACGAATCAGATACATGGAGGAGGAAATGAAGAAGGAGAAAGAAACTCTGAAGGAAACAGAAGCTCGTCTACAAAAGGACAAAGGAGAAATTGAGAGTGTCATTGAAGAAACAAAGAGACGAAAAGAAGATCTGGAAAAGATGAGCACAGATATAAATGAACAAAAACAAGAGTTGAAGAACTGCAGAGACCTTCTAGAACAAGAAAGAGAAGAAATAAATCATAAATGGACAAAATTACAACAGAGAATTGATGAATTAGATTCTCAAATCAGCAAAAAGAAGGAAGAGGATATAACAGAACAGAAGAAGATGGAAGAAGAAAGAAAAAGTCTAGAAGAGACCAAAGCTGAGATCCTGGAGCTGAAGACTAAAGTTGAGCAGGAACATCATGATATAAACCTAAAAACACAAGAGTTAAACACACTGCATGAACAGATTATGAAAGAAAGAGAGAAAGGTGAAGAAATTAAAGTAAAAGCAAAGATGGAGAGAGAAGAACTTGATCAGATAAAGAGTGAACTGGAAAGAGAAAACACTGAAATAGATCATGAGCAGAAGAAAATGGGTGATGACAGGAAGATGATTGAACAGGAAAGAAAAGACCTGGAGAAGATGAGGTCTGAAACAACGACACAAAGACAGCAAATGGAAGAAGACATGAGAAAGGCAATCCAACTAGAGAGATCAGCACTTGACCAGAAAATAAAAGAAACTGATTTAGAAAAATGTGACATTGAGAAGAGCAAAGAAAATGTACAGAAATTGATGGATGAGGTGGAAAAACAAAGAAATGGTATTAAACTCCAGAAAGAGGAACTTGAATGTGACAGACAAAAGATAACTGATGAAAAAGATCTTCTGGCTCAAAGAAAGAATGAACTGCAAAATGAGAGTGAACGAATCAGATTCATGGAGGAGGAAATAAAGAAGGAGAGAGAAACACTGAAGGAAATGGAAGCTCATCTACAAAAGGACAAAGAAGAAATTAAGAGCGTCATTGAAGAAACAAAGAGGCAAAAAGAGGATCTGGTAAAGATGAGCACAGATACAAATGAGCAAAAACAAGAGTTGAATAAATACAGAGACTTTCTAGAACAAGAAAGAGAAGAAATAAATCAGAGATGGACACAGTTACAACAGAGAATTGATGAATTTGATGCTCAAGTCAGAAAACAGAATGAAGAGGATATAACAGAACAGAAGAAGATGGAAGAAGAAAGAAAAAGTCTAGAAAAAAACAAAGCTGAGATCCTGGAGCTGAAGACTAAAGTTGAGCAGGAACATCATGATATAAATCTAAAAACACAAGAGTTAAACACACTGCAAGAACAGATTATGAAAGAAAGAGAGAAAGGTGAAGAAATTAAAGTAAAAGCAAAGATGGAGAGAGAAGAACTTGATCAGATAAAGAGTGAACTGGAAAGAGAAAAAACTGAAATAGATCATAAGCAGAAGAACATGGATGATGACAGGAAGATGATCGAACAGGAAAGAAAAGACCTGGAGAAGATGAGGTCTGAAATAATGACACAAAGACAGCAGATGGAAGAAGACATGAGAGAGGCAATCCAACTAGAGAGATCAGCATTTGACCAGAAAACACAAGAGATTGATCTAGAAAAGGACAAAATTGAAAAGAACAAAGAAATAATTAAAAAATTAATGGATGAGGTGGAGGAGCTGAGACATGACATTAAAATCCAGAAAGAAGAACTTGAACTTGAGAAACAAAAGATCACTGATGAAAAAGATCTTCTGGCCCAAAGAAAGAATGAACTGCAAAATGAGAGTGAACGAATCCTATTCATGGAGGAGGAAATGAAGAAGGAGAAAGAAACTCTGAAGGAAATAGAAGCTCATCTACAAAAAGACAAAGAAGAAATTGTGAGTGCCACTGAAGAAACAAAGAGACGAAAAGAAGATCTGAAAAAGATGAACACAGATTTAAATGAACAAAAACAAGAGCTGAAGAACTGCAGAGACCTTCTAGAACAAGAAAAAGAAGAAATAAATCATAAATGGACACAATTACAACAGAGAATTGATGAATTTGATTCTCAAATCAGCAAAAAAAAGGAAGAGGATATAACAGAACAGAAGAAGATGGAAGAAGAAAGAAAAAGTCTCAAAGAAACCAAAGCTGAGATCCTGGAGCTGAAGACTAAAGTTGAGCAGGAACATCATGATATAAACCTAAAAACACAAGAGTTAAACACACTGCATGAACAGATTATGAAAGAAAGAGAGAAAGGCAAAGAAATTAAAGTAAAAGCAAAGATGGAGAGAGAAGAACTTGATCAGATAAAGAGTGAACTGGAAAGAGAAAAAACTGAAATAGATCATGAGCAGAAGAAAATGGATGATGACAGGAAGATGATTGAACAGGAAAGAAAAGACCTGGAGAAGATGAGGTCTGAAATAATGACACAAAGACAACAAATGGAAGAAGACATGAGAGAGGCAATCCAACTAGAGAGATCAGCACTTGACCAGAAAACACAAGAGATTGATCTAGAAAAGGACAAAATTGAAAAGAACAAAGAAATAATTCAAAAATCAATGGATGAGTTGGAGGAACTGAGACATGATATTAAAATCCAGAAAGAAGAACTTGAACTTGAGAAACAAAAGATCACTGATGAAAAAGATCTTCTGGCTCAAAGAAAGACTGAATTGCAAAATGAAAGTGAACGAATCCTATTCATGGAGGAGGAAATGAAGAAGGAGAGAGAAACACTGAAGGAAACAGAAGCTCATCTACAAAAGGACAAAGAAGAAATTGAGAGTGTCATTGATGAAACAAGCAGACGAAAAGAAGATCTGGAAAAGATGAGCACAGATATAAATGAACAAAAACAAGAGTTGAAGAACTGCAGAGACCTTCTAGAACAAGAAAGAGAGGAAATAAATCATAAATGGACACAATTACAACAGAGAATTGATGAATTTGATGCTCAAGTCACAAAACAGAAGGAAGAGGATATAACAGAACAGAAGAAGATAGAAGAAAGAAAAGGTCTAGAAGAGACCAAAGCTGAGATCCTGGAGTTAAAGACTAAAGAAGAAATGAGAGTAAAAGCAAAGATGGAGAGAGAAGAGCTTGATCAGATAAAGAGTGAAGTAGACAGAGAAATAACTGAAGTAGATCATGAGCAAAAGAACATGGATGATGACAGGAAGATGATTGAACAGGAAAGAAAAGACCTGGAGAAGATGAGGTCTGAAATAACGACACAAAGACAGCAAATGGAAGAAGACATGAGAAAGGCAATCCAACTAGAAAGATCAGCACTTGACCAGAAAATAAAAGAAAATGATTTAGAAAAATGTGACATTGAGAAGAGCAAAGAAAATGTACAGAAATTAATGGATGAGGTGGAAGAACAGAGAAATGATATTAAAATCCAGAAAGAGGAACTTGAACGTGACAGACAAAAGATCACTGATGAAAAAGATCTTCTGGCTCAAAGAAAGAATGAATTGCAAAATGAAAGTAAACGAATCAGACACATGGAGGAGGAAATGAAGAAAGAGAGAGAAACACTGAAGGAAATGAAAGCTCATCTACAAAAGGACAAAGAAGAAATTAAGAGCGCCATTGATGACACAAAGAGGCAAAAAGAGGATCTGGAAAAGATGAGCACAGACACAAATAAACAAAAACAAGAGTTGAATAAATACAGAGACCTTCTAGAACAAGAAAGAGAAGAAATAAATCAGAGATGGACACAGTTACAACAGAGAATTGATGAATTTGATGCTCAAGTCAGAAAACAGAAGGACGAGGATATAACAAAACAGAAGAAGATGCAAGAAGAAAGAAAAAGTCTAGAAGAGACCAAAGCTGAGATCTTGGAGTTAAAGACTAAAGCTGAGCAGGAACATCATGACATAAACCTAAAAACACAAGAGTTAAACACACTGCAAGAACAGATTATGAAAGAAAGAGAGAAAGAAGAAATGACAGTAAAAGCAAAGATGGAGAGAGAAGAACTTGATCAGATAAAGAGTGAATTGAAGAGAGAGAAAACTGAAATAGATCATGAGCAGAAGAAAATGGATGATGACAGGAAGATGATTGAACAGGAAAGAAAAGACCTGGAGAAGATGAGGTCTGAAATAATGACACAAAGACAGCAGATGGAAGAAGAGAGATCAGAACTTGACAACAAAACAAAAGAGACTGATTTAGAAAAATGTGACATTGAGAAGAGCAAAGAAATTGTACAGAAATTAATGGATGAGGTGGAAGAACAAAGAAATGGTATTAAACTCCAGAAAGAGGAACTTGAACATGACAGACAAAAGATAACTGATGAAAAAGATCTTCTGGCTCAAAGAAAAAATGAACTGCAAAATGAGAGTGAACGAATCAGATACATGGAGGAGGAAATAAAGACGGAGAGAGAAACACTGAAGGAAATGGAAGCTTATCTACAAAAGGACAAAGAAGAAATTGAGAGTGTCATTGAAGAAACAAGCAGACGAAAGGAAGATCTGGAAAAGATGAACATGGATTTAAATGAACAAAAACAAGAGCTGAAGAACTGCAGAGACCTTCTAGAACAAGAAAGAGAAGAAATAAATCATAAATGGACACAATTACAACAGAAAATTGATGAGTATGAGCAGTCAAAGACTGAGTCCATGAGGAACATTCTGGAGGACACCAGAAAGGAAAGTGAAAAAACAGAAATGGAAGAAAAACTTAAACAGGCCAACAAGGAATATGAAAGTATCATAGAAGAAACAAACAGGAGAAGGAATGAGCTAGAGAAAATCATGTTTGATATATCACATGAAAATCAAGAGATTGAGACCAAGAAAGATCTTTTGGAAAAAGAGAGAAATAGCATCAAAAAGGAAAGAGAAGAGTTACAGAGACGAGCTGATGATCTGGAGATGCACATGACAAAACACAGAGAAAAAGAAGAGATGAGTAAAATATCAATGGCTGACAAGAAAAAGCTTCTTGAGCAGAAGGCTGACGAAATCCTAAGACAGAGAGATGAACTGGATAAAGAAAAAGAGGACATGATGAAGAAGTGGAATGAGCTGGACGTTCTTCAGAAGGAAATACAGAAACAAAGAGATGAAATGGAAGAAATCAAATGTGAGTTACAAACTGAAAAGACTGAAATGAATCAACAGGAACACAGACTAGAGGAGAGTTTAAGAGCTATGAATGAGGAGAGGAAAGATCTGGAGAACATGAGAAATGAATCCAAAACACACAGACAACAAATGGAGGAGATGAGAGTAGAAGCAAAGATGGAGAGAGAGGAACTTGATCAACTGATGGCCAAGGTATTGATGGAGCAAAAAGAAATTGAAAGGAACAAGGACATGATAGAGCGACTAAAGAAGGAAATTGAGCAAACAGAAGCCAAACTGAATGCTCAAGAGCAGGAAATCAAAATGGAAATGCAAAAAGTGCAAGATGAGAGAAAAGATCTGGAGCAGTCCAAGGCTGAAATCAAGAGACAGGCTGATGAAATAAAGACCATGAAAGTGCAGACCCACCAACTAGAAAAAGAAGAACAGAAGAGAGAAGAAATAGTCTCTCAAGCAAAACAGATACAAACAGATGAAGTCAACAGACTCTTGTCTGAGATTCAAAGGGAAAGGGAGGAACTTGAAAGAAACAAAAAAATCTTTGAACATCAGAGAGAGGCACTGGAAGAGATGAAGAGTAAAGAACCAACACAGATGCCGGAAGTCATTTTGATTAGTTCTGCAACACAAACATCTGATCTAGATGACATAAATGTAGGTGACATTTCAGCCCCTCAAGAAGAGATTGAGGAACACACAGACATTCATAAGGAATATACAACTTTCATAACAGAAGGGAAGGAAGATGATCTAGAGAGAATGGAGGAGGACATGGAGCTCAAAATGAGAGGTGAAGAAACCGAAATGGAGACAAGCCAAGAGGACATTACACTGACAGGAGAATATAAATATGTACCAGATCCATCCATGGTAGTAAAGTTGGAGTTCGATAAAGATGAAACCGATGGCCTTACTGAGATGCTGAAGACTGAGAGAAGAGAACTAGAGAATACAAGACTTATTTTACAGAGAGACCAGAATGAGATAAAGAAAATAAGACAAGACATTGACAAAGAGAAGAACGATCTAGAGAAATATAGAGCCACTCTTGAGAAACAATATGAAGAGATAGAGATATGCAGACAGAATATGGAAAATGAAAGATCTGAGTTAGAAATTACTCTAGAAAAAATAGAGATGGACATGAAAAATATTGTAATGGAGAGCAAGAGCAAACAGGAGAGAATAGAAAACATGGAAGTTCAACTTCAAGAAAAGAAGAGAGAAATGGAAACCATCACAGATGAGATCAAACGGAGACAAGAGGAGTTGGACTTCATCAATACAGAGATAAAAAGAAAAAGACGTGACATGGAGGACACCAAAGGAATGGAGGAACATGAGTTCACTGACATTCTTCCAGAAAGAGAGGAGACTATAAAAAGACACATGGAGGAAATACGGAACCAAAAAGAGGCACTACAAAAGGAGAGGGATGAAGTTGAAAAAATACATGGTGGGCTGCAGAGAGAGCAAATGGAAATTAAGATGTGTCAGGCAATGCTGAACTCAGAAAGAAATGACCTAAATAGATTGAGAGTCGATCTGGAGACACAAAAAGAGGAGGTTGAGCTTATGCAACAAAACATAAAGACTGAAAAAGATGAGCTGGAATCAAGGTTAAGGAAAGCAGAGGACACCGAGAGCCTTTTGGAGGACATTCTTAAAGAAAAGGAAAGGGTAGAAAAAATAGCAGCCCAACTTTCCAAAGAACAAGAAGAGTTCAAAATTATTATGAATGAGACAAATAAATGGATGGAGGAGATTAAACGGATTGAGGAGGAAATTAAAACAAAGCAAGTTGAAATTAAGCACATTGAAGAACTGAAACAAAAAGAGCTAGATGAACAGAAGACCATGAAAGAGAGTGAAAATCAAGAGCTTCAGCAGAGGAGAGCGGAACTTGAAAAAATGAAGATTGAAATTGACATTGAAAGAGGAGAAATTCAGAAAATACGAAAAGACTGTGAGAGAGAAAAACAAGAACGGGAGCAAATGCAAACAGACTTGCAGAAAGAAACACCACAGAAAACAGATGCAGAAGTGCAATATGATGAAATCCACAATGTTATGGGCTCATTGAAAGAAGAGAAAGAAGAAATAGAAAGGATGAAAGCTGACCTCCAGAACAAGCATAGAGAAATTGAAACCACGAGGGACACTATAAAAAGAGAGAAGAGTGAGCTTGAGCACAAGAAAGCTGAAATGCTACAAATGACTGCAGAAATAAGGGACACGGACAGTGACAAGAACTTACAAGATGAAATGATAAAGGTTGAAGCAATCCTCAAAGAAACCAAGAGACAGAAAAATGACCTGGAACAGATGAATGAGAATTTGATCAGGGAAAAAACAGAGATGGAAAGCAATTGTCAGATACTAGAAAGAGAAAAAATAGAACTGGAGACAAGATTACAGGATTTGGTGAATGAATTAAATATTACGTTTAAGGAATTAGAAGCTCTTCAAAAGTTCCAGATGGAGGAGAGAGAGAAGAAAACTCTGGAGAAAGTGACTATGGAGAAAAGTGAGCTAGAACAGCAGAGGTTTAAAATATACAAACAAGAACAACAACTGGAATACACTGGGGAAGCTTCAGAAAGGAAGTGGGATGAGACACAGGTAGCCAATGAAAGGACCAGACATGATGAAGAGGACAGGCAAATCTTGAAAATTGAGAGAGAAGAGATCACACATCTGAAAAATCAAATACTGAAAGAGAAAGAAGATGTTGAAACCACCAAAGAGAGAATTAACAGAGAGATGGAACATATCGAAAAGATGCAAACCCAGTTAGATGACCAAAAACAAGAAATAGAGCTTGAAAAACAAAAATTACAAGACACAAGAACCGAGATTCAAGACAAGACAAATGCTCTAGAGAAAGTTATGCAGGACATACAAAAAGATAGGGAAAATCTAAATGCTTTAGTAATTAAACAACAAAAAGACAGAGAAGAGATGGATATATTAGCAGAAGAAAACAAAAGAAAAGAGGAGCGTGCAGAAGCGGAGATTCAAAGACAGCTAGAGGACATAGAAAATGCCAAGGTTGTGTTGGCAAAAGAGAGGGAACAAATTGATAGGATGAATGCAGAAATACAAACTAGAAGCAAAGAACTAGAGAAAATAATCAGAAAACAGCAAGAGGAGTTTGAAATCAAAGAGAATGACATGCAAACCGAAAGAAAGGCCTTGGAGAAGATGAATGTTGAGCTAGAAAGGAAAACCACCGAAATAGAAAACAAGAGGGAGAAAGTAACTCTCTGGGAAGCAGATATACAGAAACAGAAAAATGAGGCAGAAGAGCTAAAGAACATCTTAGAAAGAGAGAAAAGTGAACTTGACAGAGAGAAAGCTAAAGTACAACAAGAAAAACGAGAGACGAAAACCACCAAGAGTGAGATGGAGGACCTGAAGCAACTGAGAAATGAAATTGAGGAAGAGAAGAAAGACATGATGGACAGATTGTCAATGGAAAAATATGAAATAGATCAACTAAAAACTGAGCTGCAGTTGGAGAAAGAGAGCATTGAAGAAGACAAGAAGATGTTGAAGCAATTGATGAATGAAATGGAAAATAAAAGATCTCAACTGGACAGTGACTTAGAGAAGATGAACATGGACAAACTAAATATTCAAAAAGAAAAAGACTCCCTGGAGGAGATCAAGTCTGATTTACAAAGAAAGGCTGGAAAACTTAATGAGGAAATGAGAAAAACAGAGCAAACCACCTCTGAAATCATTAAAGACAAAGAGGACACTCAAGAGAGTCTGGACGACATGAAAAGAAAGGAAGAAGAGCTCAGTACTGCCCGTGCTGAAATTGAAAGACAGGCAAAGCTTCTGGAATCTGAATTATTGCTTCTTCAGACTCAAAAAGAGAACATGGAGAAGAGCAAAGAAGTGAATGACATGCAAAGAGAAGATCTTGAAAAACAAAGAGAAAAGAATGACTTGACAATGCAAGAACTGCACAAAGAGAAGCTGGCCTTGGAGCAGATGATTACTGACATAACACAGCAGAGAGACACATTGGCAAACACACAGAATGAAATAAGACTTAAAGAAGATGCACTGAAAAACAAAGAAAGAGAACTTGACACACAAAGAAAAGATATGGATAATCTAAGAAACATTGTGATGGCTGAGAAAAAGCAGCTGGAAATGGATCAGCAGGAGGTTGATGACTTGATTGCTGAAAACAGAAAAATTAGAAATGATCTAGAGAGCATGAAAACTCATCTGGAACAAGAGAGACAGCAACTGCAAGAAAATATAAAAACATATGAAGACCAGAAGAATGTTCTTGATAAAATCAAAGTTGATGCAGTGCAACAGACCGATGAGCTTGAGAAAATCGCAACAGATACAAAGAGGGAAAAGGAACATCTTGGAAAGGAAAGAGAAGAGATTGATGCTTTAAAGAAGGAAATGCTCATCCTCAATGAAAATATACAGACAGAACGAGATGAGTTTAAAAAGCTTAATAATGATATTCAAAAGGACAGAGCAGAGATTGAAAACAGCAAAAAGAGCATTGATAGTGAAAAACGTCATATTGAAATGGAGAGAACTGTTTTAAACAGACTGAAGGAAGAGATTGAAGTCAGCAAACAAAGAGTACAACATGAGAGAACTTTGCTGCAACTAGATAAAGACATGATACAGAAAGAAAAAGAGGACATGGAACGCATTATAGAAGAAAAAATGAGAACAATAGAGGAACTGCATAATCTCAAAAAGCATATAAACAGAAAATTATCCGAACTGGAGACATTAAACTTGGAGATTCAAGTAAAGAGAAAGGAAGCAGAAATGCATTACTTACCAGGAGAGATGAAAACAGAAGAGGACTCAAAGAGGGATGCTGATGTCCTAAGAGAGGAAGAACCACTAAAAAAACAAAAAGCAGATGAAACCCAGATATATCAAGTGAAAACCATCTCAATAGATGCTGAAACCCAAACGTCTTTGGATGACATTAAGAAAACAGATGATAGCGGACAAAAGGAATTAAAAGAAGAAACAGCTGCAACAAAGACAAAACGCCCAACTGTGACAAAGTTAGAGGACACGCACACATCTGAGGTGCAAGAAATAAAGGAATCTTTAAGTAAAGAAATGGAAGATTTAGAAAGAATGAAGACAATGATGAAAAAGGAAAAAGATGAACTGGAACAGGCTAAAACTGACATTCAAAGGAGGACGGACGACTTTGAGAGAAATATGAAGGAAGCCATGAAGGAGAGGTCAAGAAATGAAGAAAAACTACTACAACTTACACAAGACAAGGAATATTTATCAAAAGCGCTTGATGAGAAAAATAAGGAAATAGAGAGTATCATGGAAATGTTCATGGGAAAGATGGGACAACTGGAAAAGACTATAGCTGCAATGGAAAAACAGAAGGAAGAGGTTGAATATGAGTTGCTTCGACAAAAGCAAAATGAACAAGAGAGACTAAACATCCAGAGAGAAACAGATGATACTTCCAGAAGGTTTAGAAGAGACAGGCATGCTGAAAAAATCACATTTAAATCAGCATTGGAACAAGTACAAGACACTAAAGAAGAAAAAAAGACAGACAGAGACAGCAGTCAGGAACTGATTGACACTGATAGGGTCAAAACAGATGGAAAAACAGAGGCACAAACATCTAAAACTGAGGGAGAAGTTGTCCAGCTAATGGATGACACGATCCTAGACCAAGACGAGCTAAACAACATGCGAGTTGAATTACAGAGGCAACGTGATGAAATGGAGAATAAAATGAAGATCACACAAACTGGCCTTCTTGAGCTGGAGAAGGCAAAGGAAGACCTACATAAAGTAAGGAATGAATGTAGAACTGCTGAAGAAGAACAGTCAGTGATCATGGAGAGTCTTGAGCGGAGGAGGAACAGTTTGGAGAAGGTTCAAGCCGAGATCTTGAGACTTACATTGGAAATTGAGC
This sequence comes from Megalobrama amblycephala, assembly GCF_018812025.1. Classification (NCBI taxonomy): domain Eukaryota; kingdom Metazoa; phylum Chordata; class Actinopteri; order Cypriniformes; family Xenocyprididae; genus Megalobrama; species Megalobrama amblycephala. The sequence goes on from NC_063052.1 coordinate 9,384,776, forward strand.
ATCTCACACAAAGCTGTGAACACAAAAGAAGAGAACTGCAACATATAGAGACTGACATACAAAGACAGATGAAGAGGACTGTGAGGACTCAACAGGAAACTGTTATTCAGAGCCAACTAGAAGACCAAGAAGTGGTAGAGACTTCGGAATACATTCAAGAACATACAGAAGACATTAAGCAGAGGAGAACCCAAGAGACACAAACTGAAGACCAAGAAAGAGATGCTCTACCACAGTATGAAGAGATAGATACAATGAAAAGGAGAATACAGGAAATGAAAAGTGAACTAGAGAATAGATTACAAGACATTCAGAGAAAAGAACTGGAAAGACTAGGCATGCAAAGAGAAAAAATCGAGTTGGAGCTACGGAAAGCTGAGATCGAAAGATACAATGAAGCCCTCCGGCGTGAGAGAGAAACCGACAAACTCAAGCTCGTGGAAAAGGAGAAGGAAGTACTTCTGTTAAGGGAATGTATGCTGATTGAGATCAATCGATTGAAAAGCAAAGAGACAGAAACAAGCACACAGCACCTGGAGATGATGGAGCGCCTCGTCAGTGATGCAGCGTTAAGAATGGACAGATTTAGACGAGTTACGGACAGAGCGGTGCAAACGCTGATGTTGGAAGGAGATGAAGAGCAGTTTGGAAGAACTCAGAGAGTGACGACAGAACAGGGGGAAAGTGTCAGTGGAATGGTGGACATTTCTCTAAATGTCCTGAGTGAGGACAGGGAGGAAAGGGCGACAGGAGAATCCCAGAGAGGGAGCGTGGCTGGGCCTTCTTCACGGAGATTGAGGCTACTGCACTGGATCAGACGGTGCTGCTGTTGCTGCTGTCCCAGAAATGATAGAAACACTGCGGAAGACACAGAGGACTTTTAATAAACACAGGTCTTGTTCATTTAGAAGTCAATTTTCACATGGAATTTGACAGAAACTGAGAAGTACAATCTATTTTTATCTGTGTTCTATGAAAAAAAAAAGCATAACATTTCAGTAAAGTCTACAATAACCCTAAAAAAAAAAAAAAAATACTAGAAAGCATAATAAATATTTAGTAATATAATTACAGCTTATTTGCATAGTACCAAATGTTTAATGTTAATCACAGTTCATATGTTCTAAAAAAAATCAGAGCTTTGCATTTTCAAAACACAACACAGATGTTTGCACAAACCAAAATTAATATCATGAATACATACAGTACATCTATACAATTAACTCCTTAAAGGAATCAAATAACTAATTAGCATAATGTATGCAATACATGTGTGTGTACTGTTTTCCTTAATGCATCTGAGAAACACTCTGGGATCTGGATCAACTGATGCCGAAATGATCTATTTTGATTTCTCATAGCAAATTATTATAATTATCTTGTTGGTTTTTTTCTTGTTGTTTTTTTATTATACTCCCTCCTGAATCTTTCCAGAAGGAACTGAACTGTTGGGCTCTCTTAATTGACAACTCTGGAAATTTCTGCACAACTATCTGTGATAAACAAAGCTCACCTCTAATGTTCAAAGGTAATATGCACATTCCTGAGGGCTGAGAAGAGCACTGATGAATGTGAGAGAACGAATATCTTGATTTTACGACTGCACCAGCATGAGTGCTCAAGGTCTTCTTTGTTGCGTTCACATTCTTGTAGCTCTGAGTGATGGGAGTGTTGCAGATGTGCCCTGTATAACATGGATACACAGAAGCTGCTGTGAGTGATGAATTTCACATGGATCCACAGTATGCCAAAGAACCGCCAGCAAACTACACTGGCAAGATAATTACAGAGGCCATTTAATTACAACTGGACAAAAAGAGAGCTTTGTGAATTTTTAAACTCAAATTAACAATGAGGCAATGTCTTTTTAGATGATAAAACCATCAGGTGTCCATTAAGAGGATCAAACACTTTCTAAAAGTTATTTCTAAAACAATTCTATTGCAATTTAATAACTATATCCCAGAGTCACATACACATACACAGATATATTTACAATATATTATTTTCAATGTGTTGGCTAGGATTTGTCTCACACACAAACAGTATATTATTTGCAATGTATTGCTTTGGACTGAAATAAATGCAAATCTGAATTTACCAGTTTTCTTGTTTTTGTTTTGTTTTTCTTCAATATTGTGCTTTATACTTGTACTTTATAATGAAAATTACCCCAAGATTTACCCTCAAGCCATCCCTGATGTATATGAGTTTCTTCTTTCTGAAGAACACAATCAGACTTTTATTAATAAATATCCTGATGCATCCAAGCTTTATAATGGCAGTGAACGGGGCCAACGAGTTTGAAGCTCAAGAAAATGCATCTATCCATCATAAACCTACTCCACATGGCTCTAGGAGTAAATAAAAGCACTTTGAAAAGTTTGTATAAGAAAAATATCCATATTTAACAACTATATATATATATATATATATATATATATATATATATATATATATATATATATATATATATATATATATTTCATTAAATATATCCATATTTAAATAATTATCTAGCTTCTGCCAAACCACCTTCCTTATACAACTTACGAAGAAAGTGTAACACCTCTAGCAGTTCAAAACGCTTATGCGATGTCCTACGCCTTACAGATTCAATTTACGAAAAAAGTTGAATAAGCTATTTTCGTACGTTGAATACAGAAGGCAGTCTAGCGGAAGATATTTTACTTTATAACTTGTTAAATATGGATTTTTTTTTTTACACAAACGCTTCAGAAAGCTTTTATTTACCTCCCGGAGCTATGTGGAGTATGTTTATATTGGATGGATGCGCTTTCTTGAACTTCATACTCGTTCCCAATGTTCACTGCCATTATAAAGCTTGGACAAGTCAGGATATTTATTAATATAATTTTGATTGTGTTCAACAGAATTAAGAAATTCTTTTCCACCTAGGATGGTTTGAGGGTGAGTAAAGCTTGGGGTAATTTTCATTTTAAAGTGAACTAATCCTTTAATACGGCTCAAACTGTGGCATGTAGATGGAGTTGTGCACAGAAAGATATATCATATGTGGGGGTAAACCATAGTGAGTTCCAAAACTTTGTTATATTTGATATATTTCAAAATATTTCAGGTCTTTTTTATTCTCTCTCGATATTTGTTCAGCATGGGTTTAGTGACTGCAAACACAGTAGTGACCTGTATATGTAAAATATATGCATTTATTTATACAGTAGATAATACAAAGAGTGTACATGTAAAAAAAAAATGGAGGGGGAAGATTTTGCCCATTTATATAAATAAAATAGTAATTATGACAATGCACATCAGCCTTCTTTCCAAGGATATTTTTGAAAAAGAAAACATCAAAAAAGATGAAAGCAATTGGTGGTCCCATTTGCGCTGATGCTCGCTGGTGAGCATGAGGTTAAATGGGCCATCACATGGATGAAGATAAACCCTCAAACCCTCTGTTCTGGCTCTGGTCATTGTGGAACTCCTCCTCTGGAGCCGGAACTGGAGAACATTTCCTCAACTGGCTTCATCGGCTGCCATGTTGATACTCTGGTCAAAACAATAGTATCAGTTGCGTGTTGATAGCGCAAGGTAAAGTATTAAATGTATTTTTTAAATCAAACGTAAATGGTGAAAGATTTGACTTATCTGTGACGTGATGTTTCTTCCTACATTTACCATTGCGATGACTCGAACCATGGCATGTAGATGGAAACAGTTATGCAAAAAAAGAAAGAAAAAAAAAATGTTCAGAAAGTGATTTTCCAGGAAAAAAAAAAAAAAAATGCTGCACTTTAACACAAGTTAATACAGGTTTTTGATGTATTCATATACAAAACATTCACATTTAACTTGCTTTTTATTGTCATCACATGATCTTTCTTACCATATTTACCATTGTTGCAGCTTAAGTCATGGTGTGTGGACAGAAGAATTAATGCAAAGTAAGGAAAATAGAAAAACATGTTTAGAAATGCAGTGATTTTGCATTTTAACAGGTTATTACAGTATTTTTGATGTATTCATTTGCAAAACATTCAGATTGTACTTGCCTTTTTTTTTGCTGTCACATTATCTTTCTTACCACATTTAACATTGTGACGGCTCGAACCGTAGCATGTATATAGAAAGAGGAATGAAAAGAAAGAAACAGACATGACAATGTTCACAATTTTCAGTGATTTTGACAAGTTAATATAGTTTTAAGATGTATTCATGTACAAAACATTCAGACTGGACTGACCTTTTAGCTGGTGTAAGATGATTTCTTACCACATCATTGTGGCAGATCAAACCATGGCATGTAGTTGGAAAGAGTCATGCAAAGAAAAAGGTAGAAGAACATGTTCAGAAATGCAATAAAAGATGCATGCTGCACTTTAACACAAGTTAATACAGTTTCGTATTTATTTATTTTTTATACATATTTCTTACCGTATTTACCAATGTGACGACTCAAACCGTGGCATGTAGATGATGAAAAGAGTCATTCAGAGAAAGAAAAAGAGAACATGTTCAGATATACAGTGATTTTTCCAGAATAAAATATTCATGCTGCACTTTAACACAAGTAGGTCTTTGATGTTGTCACATGACATTTCTTACCATGTTTGCCATTGTGACGACTCAAACCAGGTCATGTAGTTGGAAAAAAAATCAGAATAACATGTTAAGAAATACAGCGATTTTGGACTTTAAAACAAGTTAATACAGTTTTATGATGCATTCATGTACAAAACATTCAGACTGGACTGACCTTTTGTTAGTGTAAGATGATTTCTTACCACATCATTGTGGCAGATCAAACCATGGCATGTAGTTGGAAAGAGTCATGCAAAGAAATAAAAAGAAGAACATGTTCAGAAATGCAGTGATTTTCAAAATAAAAGATTCATGCTGCACTTTACAGCTTTGTATGTTTTCACATAATATTTCTCACCGTATTTGCCATATACGACTCAACTCGTGGCATGTAGATGAAAAGAGTCATTCAGAGAAAGAAACAAAGAACATGATTTAGAGATTGTTTTCAGAAAAATGTTTTTTGGTGAAATTAATTTTAACAAGTCAACCATTTTTGCTATATTCATGTATTTTTATAGAGATTTACCTTAATGAATAGACAGATCTCTTGTTAAACAAGTTTTAAAGTGAACTACTGTTCAAGTCTATGCATAAAAGTAGATTGCTCAAGTATGAATTAATGACTAATAACTGCAGCTCAAGCTACTGCTTACCATTGTAAAGGCTCAAACCGTGGCATGTAGATAGAAAGAGTCAAGAAAAGAGAGAAACAGACAAGAACATTTTCAAAATTTTACAGTGATTTTGCACTTCAAAGCAAGTTAAAACATTTTTATGCTATATTCATGTACACAACATTCAGATTTGACTGAGCTTTTGTTGGTGTATGATGATTTATCTTACCACATCATTGTTGCAGATAAATGGCATGTAGTGTTTTCCAGAATACAAGATTTATGCCGCGCTGCTTTGTGTACATCCGTTACCAGGGAAACAGCTCCATAAGCGCAACGACGTTTTTTTTTCAGACCTGTTCAAGTTTATGACATCATACAAATAGCAGAACGTTAAAGCATGAATCTGCAGCTCAATGCGTCCACTGACATTCGAATACAAACTCTTTTAAACTACAGAGTAACCAGCTTTTGTGCGCTTATGTTACATACATGTATATGCAGGTGTCTTGTATGTCTGACTAGTTAATGCGTACTGTACCAGAGATGAGTCTCCTACTCCGATAAATTGCGCAGTGGCATAAAGTTATTTTAGAGGACATTTACATTTCACAGAGTAGCTTTTGTGTTTTTCCTCAACGAATTCCAAATAATGCCGCGAGCAGCAGCACGTGTTCATCGCGCGCCCCTTAGTTCAGGTGTCACGTGGTGTAGGGCTGCTTTAATTAATTTAACATAAATATAAATATTTTAGAAATCTCATCCAAGATACGATTTGGTATTTTTGTAATTCCAAACTATATTAAGGTTCTAAATGCTTGCATATGTTTAAAAACTGAATCATTAAATTAGTTCACCCCAAAATGAAAATTCTGTCATATTGCTTACACTCATTCTGTTCCACACCCGTAAGACCTTCGTTAATCTTCGGAACACAAATTAAGATATTCTTGTTGAAATCCGATGGCTCCGTGAGGCATAGGGAGCAATGACATTTCCTCTCTCAAGATCCATAAAGGCACTAAAAACATATTTAAATCAGTTCATGAGTACAGTGGTTCAATATTAATATTATAAAGCGTTTTGGCGCGGCAAAAAACAAAACAAAATAACAACTTATTTAGTGATGGCCGATTTCAAAACACTGCTTCAGGAAGATTCGGAGCGTTATGAATCAACGTGTCGAATCATGAATCGGATCACTTGTCAAACTGCCAAACTGCTGAAATCACATGACTTTGGCGCTCCGAACAGCTGATTCAACATGCTGATTCATTGCTCCGATGCTTTCTGATTGAGGCAGTGTTTTGAAATCGGTCATTGGCCATTGTTTTTTTTTTTTTTTGGCGCACCAAAAAATTCTCATCGCTTTATAATGTTAATATTGAACCACTGTACTCACATGAACTGATTTAAATATGTTTTTAGTACATTAATGGATCCTGAGAGAGGAAATGTCATTGCTCCTATGCAGGCCTCACGAAGCCATCGGATTTCAACAAAAATATCTTAATTTGTGTTCTGAAGATTAACGAAGGTCTTACGGGTGTGGAACGGCATGAGGGTGAGTAGGCTAATAAATGACAACATTTTCATTTTTGGGTGAACTAACCCTTTAACGCATTAAACTACATTACATTTCAATCAACAACCATCTCAGCCAAAATGTACATTTATTAGAACATGTTATAGCACAAAATACCACACCGTCTTATGATCACTCGATGACGTAATTACGTACAATTATAGTTTAAACTGATTCTTTCCGGCGAAGTGTTTGAAAGAACCGATTCTCAGTGATGTGTCTGCCTGCGTCTCAGTGTGCATACTATCCATCCTAAATAGTATGTGACATTAGTCATTTCCAATACTATTTAGGGAGGATAGGGTGGATAGTATGCACAATGGGATGAAGGGTCTGACTTCCCATCAGTATTAGCAAAGTCATTTCAGTTTTGTAGCTTCAGAATGAAACTTTCTATCCAAACACAAGAGGGCATCAGAGAATCACTCTCAGCACTTTTTCAAAACTCAATTTTGGTTCATCTCAATTCATTTTCACCTGTGAAGTACAGAAAAAATAAAAATAAAGAAACAAGTGAATTCAAGTAGATCTTAAAAACATTCCAGATCATATGTTTAGAGCTTCCAGCATTCTGCTATATTATTATGGTATGGTATGATAAATGATAACCTTTTATAGCAAACCGCAACATAGCAGCTTTAATTAACTCTGCCAATTATTCTTTCTAATTGGCATTAAATATTAAATTCCCCTTCCTGTTGTAATACTGGAAAAAAAAAAAAAAAAAAAAAGTTTACACAAAGGTGCAATTGACACCGAGCCAAAGAGGTGAGAAGTCATAAATATTGATGGGCCAGAAGTGCTGTGCTGGTTTAATTATCCATATACATAAATAGATTTTTCTGTTGTCTATATTACAACCCTGTAAAATAAATCGAGAATTGACAAGGGAAGTGAATGCAAAACATTGTATTGTTTTGTATTAGCATCATTAAAAGTGGAATAGAGACAGTGGGCAGTACAGTGCCAGTTTTGTCTTAATGAATGGAGTGACTCAGCTGTGTAGAAGAGGCTCATTAGCAGACTTCAGTCAGGGTCTTGTGCCCCAGGGCATAGTCTCTCATGTACAGCCTCCCCCCTGCTGGCTGAGCCACATTTGGACGTGCTGTAGAACCAGGGGAAGCTATAGACGAAGATATATAGCCACTAAACCCCAAGCATGAGACAGTTATGCTCCTTCATGCAGGTCAGTGGATAATTTAATTTAGTGTAATGAGTCTAAAATGCAAGGAGGCTCGTGTGCTGTGCACAACACCCAGCATTTGAAATAAATCCTCAGCATTTGTTCCTGGTGCAGTTGAAACCTGTCATATTTCATAGTACCGTCACATGTAACGCAATGTTTACTGCAAGCAAACCCAAGCAAAGGTCACTTTCTTCCCCTTCACTGCCAAGAGCTGTCACACATCACATTCCTGCACAAATAGAGCAGGAAAACACAGGACAGCTCGGTGACCGGTAGACAAGTGTTTTTTTTTTTTTATTATGTAAATGTTAAAACATATCGCTAATTGGTTTTCTGCATGAGTGGCATCTTTGAAGTAAATGTCTGGTTGCTGGTTGACACGCACATATTTAACATGATGGGTTTTCCTATTGCTGTCTGTCTGACTAAATACAGAGGACTTTTATTTTGACAAAAAGATGCATATCCTGACTGGGTTGCCATGGTATATGATAGGCCACAGGTAAGGGTGTGATGAGATCTCATGCCACGAGATCTCACGAGATTAAAATGTGACGAGATTTCTCGTCAAGGTGAAAAGCTGTCTCATGATATTGCCATGACGGAGTGTGAGTGTGAAATTATGATAGAATATGCCACCGCTACATTTACATTATGCCTCCACTGTCGTTTTGCTTTTTGTAGAAGAAAAAACATTTAATTCAGTTGGATAACTGTCTCAACTGTCTCTGGATAACTGTGTATAATTCCATCCAGCTCATCTAACATAAGATGCAAAATTGTATGTAGTGCAGCAGGAATCAGAATTCACTGATTATGACAAGATGACTGACAAGACCATGGCGGAGGATTCGTTGCACAACACACATGTCTGACATATGTTTTATCTTGTAGAATGTGCGCTTTGCTCTGCCGGTCCTTATACACAGAGTATGCGCCATCGCAAAATCGAAAGCAAAAGTAAAACGCGAGCGCACGTTCAAAGGAGATTTCAATACCCGCATTTTGAAAGCGGCTCCCTGATGCATGCAAATATCTCCCAGTTTGAAAGCTATCTTTGGCTCTTAGGCTGGGCTGTGTAGTTGTAACCATCTCTTAGTTCTGTATCATGCTCGGAGAAAAAATTGGTCTCTATTTGCACTTTTATTATGGGTGAACGTATTGTTTGCACTTAACAAGACTAAGAGAAAACTGTTATTCATTTTTATTTCTATGATCAATTTGGGAAAGGGGTTCAGTTATGAGGTCAAAAGTTGTAGAAACTCATAAATCTTGTACAGTTCTAAGGTCTGAAGTGACTCATATGATCATTATGATTGAAACTTACTTGACAACAACTTATATATCAATATCCTTATGAATAGAGTAGTATTAAATTATGAATAATCGCTGTCACACTACATTTTGAATACGAAGAATTTCTACGAATTTCTTTTTTAAATAACATATATTCAGATGTTATGCAATATCTCCAGTTGGAAAAAATTTGGTTTGCAATGAACAGTTTATATAAGTTCTATGACAGTTCTATGATCAGAAACAAAGTTTTTTTTTTTTTTTTTTTTAGGGAAAATGGAGGTGGGTCAAGATATTGTTAAACAATGTAATGTAAAGTGAGAATATAAGCTATTTGAATTCAGTTCTGTCTCTCTCCTCAAAAAGCAATAAAGAGAATGTTGGGGAAAAAACATATTCAACATATAACAAATAATAATAAATGTAGAAAAAAATCTACTGCACTTTACTGCACAGCTGGAAACCTACAGTTTGTGTTCTTTTCAGCTAAGAGATGACATGATGTGATGTTTCGATCCTCTATTGGTCACGCAACTTCATGTGATATAAAAAAGGGCAAGTCAGAGTTCATCAAAATTAAAGAGTGGAATGCAGTGAAATTCACATAAGCTCGTATTTGCATGCTAATGGAAATCAATGAAAAATATAGTGTGACTGCCCATTGATGCAACAGAATAACCTTTTTAAAGGGATAGTTCACCAAAAATAAGAAAACTGTCATCATTTACTCACCCTCGTATTGTTCCAATCCAAACCCGTGTGCCATTAGTTCTTCTCTGGAAGACAAAAGAATATATTTTGAAGAATGTTTTTATCCATACATTGAAAGTCAATAGGATCCAATGTTGTTTGGACCCCAATGTTCATCATAGTGTTTTCTTTTTGTGTTCTGTGCAAAGAAGAACCACTATACAAACCCTTTATTTTCAAGAACATCCTTTCATTCAGTGCTTGTGTTATTTACTGTATGATGTTGATAGGTTTACAGTACTGACTTTTATGATTGTATGGCCACTCTGAAGCAGTTTTTTTAATTCTCGTTCCTTCTCTTTTCGAGAGGGTTTTGTTTGCAGTGCAATTACTAGCTGGGAAAGGTTAATGAGAACCAGACTCTTTCTTTGTCTCTCTCTCTCTCTCCTTCTCTCTTGATGTGTTTATATAGCATTTTTCAGCCCTGTTGTGTGGAAATGCCTTGTCTGTTGAACGCCAGATGCACATGGCTGGTTTTGGGTTTGCTGAGGAGATTCATTCAGTCTGTGCTGCTGGTCATGAGGGGCAGTTTGTAAAATTGTGTGTTCTGTCATTAGTGTCACTGTGAAATGTCAGTTCAGAGCAGAGAACAGCGGCCTTATCACGTCCTCCTTCTGTCCAGTGCCTCGAGGGGAAGGATCCTATTGTTTCGAGAAAGAGGTGAGAGGACAAGGATAGATTATACACATACGCTCACACAGACACACACATTCACATACTTTCACACAGCCAGATATGTGTCCGCTCTGTATCTCTCTCTCACACACTGACATTCAGACAGTTGAAACAAATGAAAAGGTGCTTTGTCTCTCAACCCATAAAACACTCATCGTGAATCTTGTGTTCTGTTTGCGGTCAGTGGCTTTAATGAGGTCCGCTCGTGTGACTGCACAGATAAGGAAAAGCCTCTGAATGCTACGACAGTCTTACACTCATCTCTTTTTATGCAACAGACCGGTCCAGCGATTCAGCACCTTGGAGAGCGGCAGCATGAATTCACTGAAGTGCAGCTTGCAGAGTGCCAATTCAGCATATATTGACCTTCGTGTCTACATACATGCTCATAGACATGCTCTATGGACTCACTCACCTATTGTTCTTTCCGTTTTGTGTGTGATTGAATGTCTTTAATAGAATTGTTTTTGCAAATGAGCTGCATTCACCATCCCTGTGAGAATGTTTATGTCATGTTGCATAAACTGGTATGGTGAATGTAAACAGCATAGGTATGAATAATGAATAAATTAATACACCAAGAAAATACACATGCAGTGAAATCTACATATAATTTACATATCAAAGAATAGTTGTATGCAGTGATCATAGACAATAAAGAACCACTATTTCTGACATATATAAAGGAGATAATTGAATATATATATATATATATATATATATATATATATATATATATATATATATATATTCAATTATCTCCTTTATATATGTATATATATATATATATATATATATATATATATATATATATATAAGCCAAAAATTATTCAGACATTTTTGATATGTATTACTAGTGGGTGCAGGACACTATAGTTCATTTATGTACGTGAGGATAGCAAAATAAAGTAAACTGTGACATATTATACCCAAAAATTCTTCATACAGTGGACTACCAGTAAAATTGATAAAAATTTGGAACCAAAAATTATTCACACACTTTGACCTGACCATGTTTTGCTTCAGTGTTATCTGACATAATAAAGATTATTTTTTTCTGACAGTTTAACTCTGAGATCTTGTCATATTTCATTACCATTTGTTAAAATTATAGTGAATAAACAGTATTAATGAATAAAATGTTCAATGTGTCTGAATAAATTTTGGTTTGACTGTATATATAACAATTATGTTACTTTTTTTGTTCATGGTTAACACATTTTAATTAATGGGTCAATACTTCATCTTCAACATCTTCCAAAACGTGTTTTTGTCTTACCTTATTCACTATGGTAAGCCTATTATAGGCCTACATGTTTCTATTTTAGAATTGACGGGATGGTTTTCACGGGAAATTGTGTACATACGTCAATCGCCCGTGCTTGTCTCGTCATATCCGTAAATAGAGAAAAGTTGTTCCGGCTACTTTGACGCTATGGTGTTGGGAGTGGCATACATACTAGCTTTCACAGCGAGTGAGAAAGGTTGACATGGAGCACGTTAAATCTCGAACCTTCGGAGAATCATCCCTTTAAAAAAAACACCGAACAGAGGAGAGTCTGCTGGCAAAAAGAGAAAGCGACAGAGCTCATAATAAAACGATAATCAACATAGGCTTGGCTATTCAGAAATGGCGCGAACTGAGGGATTTGAGGGAAATGTTGTAAAAGTGACGCGGAGATGGCGTTTTAATTACTCAGCAGGTAAGGTAACGTTATTTTATTGAACAGATAAATTGCCATATGTAGCTCTTATTTGTAGCTCATATGTAGACCCTTCACAAAAGCATTACCTTTTGTGAAGGGTCATTTCATTATGGGTTGTTGTAGCGCTATGCTGGGATTTATTTTCAAGGAAGTACCGTGCCTATTAATGGGTATAGCTACAGTATCATCTTCAGCTAGTCAGCTTGAGATACTTTCCATCTAACGTTACACTGGTTATATCTCTTAAGCTTAATAGTGAATGTTTTATGAGCAGAGGATAATCTCTCTCTCTCTTTTTAGTCATGAGAATGAACCATATTCATCCATCCACACAGTCACGCAGAGCCGAAGTACAACCAAGACAATGTTCTTCCGCAAAATGCATGCAGTTTTTTTTTAACCGCTGTTTACCTTTATTTATATATATATATAGTAACTGAGAACTAATAAATTATGAGGTTATATTTATACATAAATGTTATTTTTTTATTAATATTGAATCTATATATTTATGTATTTGACTATTTTATTTTATTAAATTGTAAATAAGCATAAATACACAATAAAATGATCAAACACATAAATATAGGTATAAAATTAATAAAAAATAATGTTGTTTAATATATTTTTATTCATATTATCATATATCTGAATTTATTTATTTATTGGGGGATAACATAGCTGTGTACACCCAAATTGAAATATGGCTTGAATTAACACTTTATGCAACACTTAGGCCCACATTTGTATAAAAGCAGTATTATGATTTATGACTAGTGGGTGTATTTCAGACATTGTGTATTATCAGGTCCTTTCAGGCCCTCCTAATTACATACCTGCCCCTTGTGATGAATGCAGACTGTGCTGATCTGATCAGTCTTTTTTCATTTGAACTTGCAGCACTCTGTCCCACTGAGGCCAAATGAGAAAAGCTAGAAGAGTAAGTTCTTTTAATCAGCCTAATTACTGCGATTGTTTGAGAGAAAGAATGATTGCCTTGCTTTTACAGCCATTTAGGTCTTTCCTAGAGGAATTTCACACAGAAATAGGACATGGAATGTAGCTCATACGTGTTTCCCACTGTAAATAAATAAATATATAGATAGATAGATACAGTTAGATGTGACGAGATGTGTTCACTTAATTAGTTAGTATTTTTTTCCTGTCATGTTGTGTTGTTTGCTTTATACTGCTTGAATATACCTGCTAAAATACATTGGATTCTGTATTCTATAGTATTTGTTTCCATCAGTATTTGTATCTATCATCACTCTCTGCAACTCTTTGTGCAAAGTAAGAGAGAGCTGAACTTCAGAGTGCTTTCAATAAACCAAATTTATTGAAAGTCTGATGATAGATTGTTATAATTGCGCTGTGTGCAGACAGAGCTGTCTGATCAATTGAAATGTAAAATTGCATCCTTACGGTCAGAGGAAACCCTGATGTTAATTTGATTTACTTTGCATTTGCTGGACCAGAGTGTTTTTTGATAGGCCAAATTAATGGCTGCATTAGTGTATAAAGTGCAGACTAAGGGCTGGAGAGCTTTATAATTTCCTTTTTAGCACAAGACTTGTGATGTCACCCAGCACAATTGCCTACTAAGAGCTGCATCTCTCTTCAGAGACTTGCTGTGGAGTTTTTATGGTTGAGGAATTTTGGGTTAGATTAATGATCCCTGTTAAAAAGTGTTTCTTCATTCTTCTTTTATCTTTATCAGTGGTCAGGTCAGTTGGTTGTCATTTTAGCTAAGTTTTGTAAAAAGTCAACAATGAAGACAGGGATGGAATGAAAATGTTTTTTGTCTTGGTATAGGCCTACCTTATAAAACGGTTAGTTCCTGTCCTTGATTCTGATTGGTCAGTAGCTGTGTTTTATTCACAATGTTATTATGTTCGATGCTATTATATTATGACCGCTTCACCCAACGGTTCTGTTTATCACTACACAACACACTTTGCAACCACTCTTAGCAACGTAAACAGTTTGTTCTCAATTTATGTTCATTGTAGCTTACTGTATTATGTAGAAGAGTATTGTGAGAAAAAGATCGAGTGAGCGAGTTTATTACCTGCATTCAGATTTAGCACTTTCCTTCAGGTCAGTTCTGTGTTCATAATAAAAAATATGTTTAAATGTCAGCTGCAATATCTTGTCCTTTTAACAGTTAAGGGGTTTCCCCGTGACTGACAGTGCTAGTCAAAGCATTTGTCAGTTGCGTCTTTTTCCGTGTTCACTACAATTTAGTCTTTTCAATGTAAAAATCTTCTCTAATGACTGACACACTCATAAAGACAGTCGTTGCCGCCATCTAATGGCATAATAATGTAACTTCTGTTGCTGTTCATGGTCAGGGACTATTTTTTCCTGCGGAAGGAAGGCTTTTAGTGATTTTACTTCATGAAAGTTGCACTGATACATATTTTTTGGCTAACCGTTTTATAAAAGCAATAAGGTACTCGAGGCTAGTGCTGTATCATGAATAAGTCATGGCTGAAGGGGTTGCAGGCACTCGTGCCAAACAACGCCCTTTAGCCGTGACTTATTCACGATACAGCACAGCCTCTCGTACCTTATTGCTTACATATGTAATTTTATGAGGTTGTGAACTAAAGCAAGATATTGGATGGAGATTTGATAACTAGTTATTTTCATAAGTTATTATAAGTTCAGTCATAACTACTCTCGGGATAGTTCTTAAAATATTTTTGTTAATAGAATGTACATATGTTTGGTCTTGGCAGACTAGATCTGCTACGCTGCTGCTGATGGAGCTCCTTCCTTCCTTCCTTCAAAACTCAAACACATGTTTTCATGGTTTGTTATTATTGAGTAAACTGTCCTAACCCAGTCTTATGAGAAGTCGTAATAATTTGGCAAAAGATTAACTTCTAAGAAATTATACTAGCTGGGTCATGTAAAGAATATACAACCTAAACCTAAAACTAACCATAAATTCAACCATATACACAAACGCTTAAGTTTATTAATAACTCAAACAACCACCCCCCCACTCCCCCCACCCTCCACCAAAAAAAAGAAAAAAGAAAAGTCATAGATTTTTGTATGCACCAAGTCTTATGATATTATGTGATGTCGCTAGGGGTGGGTGATATGACCAAATTCTTATTTCATGATATGAGAAATTTTATTTCAGTAATGATATATCATGATATATATCACAATATTATTTTATCTCATTTCTTTTATTAAAAATAAGAAAAAAAGAACCAAATTACAAATACAATATTACAAAAGTATACATTAAATTAACTTTTTCAGGTACAATAGTTTTATTTAAAATGCAGTTAGAATTATTTTCTCTTTTATTTGATTCACATTAATGACACATTATTAGGCTGCTGTCACTCTAAGACCAAATGCACAGATCCATTATACTGATAAACATCCGGTTTATACCCAACTGTTTACTTTCACTTGAGACATAACCGACTGTGTTTACATGAATACTCCACACAATGGGCTAGAGGTGGGCGATGTACCGGTAGACACAATTAACCAGTAGAAATTTGTCAACCGGTAGAGATTTTGGACTATCGTCTCTATCGCGTTATACGCTCATGTGAAGTTTCTGTGCTGCAAGGTCACGAAAGCTTATTATTTACATGCGTTTTTAAGCACCGCGGTTTAAAAACAGTTGATTTTATATGCGCTCGCTCTCTGAGAGACTGTTTCTCAGTGCTGTCTGAGAGACGTGCGATTTGAAGCTGCTGCTCATAAAACACATGAGAACTGAACTGTGTGCTTTTTGCCACCTAATTGGGCTTGAACGGTTAAATACATATACCTATGTGTCAAAGTGACATGTATTTGCAAGTAATTTATGTCTTAAGACAATGTAAACAGTTGAGAGATCTGAGAAATTGAGAAAGAACAACGCACAAATATAATGGGACCGTGCATTTGGTCTTAAAGTGACAGCATCCAAATTTACCTGTTGTCATTAATGCTAATCAATAAACAAAAAAAGAGAGAAAATCTCTCACTGCTCTTGACTGAATCACTTTTGTAACTTTAATAAGAATAAATGTATATTTAATTTACACAGTAAAGACTATGCAGTGTTTGTTTAAACATTTGATTACTTTATATATTTATATTTCTAGTCCTTGAAGTTTTTCAGGTAGGTCTGTTTCATTTGTCTTTGTTCTATTGTAGTTTGTTTTCTTTGCTCTTTCTTTATCCCTGTTTATTTGTCTGAAGTAAGCTTGAGAGATTTAGGCTAGTATTAGTTTTTTAAATGATATTGAAAATGGTGATAAGAATTATGAAATTTCACTGTGGCACTGTGCCAGTCAGCACGAGCTCCGAGTTCCTTTTCAGGATATATTGCACTTATAACTCTTTTTAACACCAGGCACGTCCTGCTCTTTATATTCTCATTCATGCACTTCATCACTCTGAAATTTTAATAGTGATATATATTTACATACCGCGATACACACGATATAGCAAAATCTCTAACGATAGACATTTTCTACCTTTATATATCGTCATACTGCCCAGTAGTGATGGCGAAAAAAGGTTCATTACTCAAAGCTTTTCATAACGGTGCACACTAACGACATCTTGTGGTCAAAAGGTGGAAAAAGCTGCCTTTGTGTCCCAGAACACCCAGCCATTTTTGGACTGTTTCATGTAATAAATCAGTTTGTGCTATGAAAAGTGTATAAAACAATGAAAATAATTAGTCTATAGAAAAAGTCTTTCACGTGTCGTTTTACTTACACAATTTGAATAAACAAGTATGTGAATAAATGTCTGGGGGAAAAAATAGGCAAGCTTTGCCACATATTATCAAAAAACGAAGATTATCATAGATTGGTCAGTTGAAGTACTTATGAACTGGGAATAAATACAAACTGAAGATGCATAAAACTACTCATGTAAATATTTATTCGTATTATGATTTATTCTTATCAAAAAAGCCAATGACACTTGACACTTGCGCAAGGGTTCACGTTATTTGAATCAGAATCCGAAGCAGTCACGTGGTTGTGTGCGAAAACGAAGCTTCGGATGTCACGGATCGCATGGTTATGGCAAAACGAATCAAGCTCCGGTACAGTGCTTCACTGTGAGATGTTTCGTTTTTTTGGTACAAGCTTTGAAGCTTCGGTGTTAAACGTCACATCACTACTGCCCAGCCCTAGATGTCGCAAATTAGAATTATTGCGCAAATTACAGCAACAGTGCTGCTTGTACTTCTATTTTTCACAGCCTTGTTTTCGTTTGCCTCAAATTGAATATGTCATCTACTTAGTTCCTTTGTGCTTACGATGATGAATTTCCTATGGCAGCAGTGAGAATGAGAAAGAGACAAAAAGTGTTCAAAAAGCAATTAAAAACTCATGTACAAATAATGAGAACTGTATAGATGTGCTTCCTAATATCCCACTAACAGCAGCTGAAAGCGTGAAGAGGAATGAGCCATGTGTTTATCCCTGTCTCAGCATCACTAGAGTGAAAATTGGTGTTTACAGTCACGACGTAGAGCCACATCTCAATGTTTTTCCCAAATAATTATCATACTTCAGATTGGATGGATCGGATGAACAGTTGTTTTGTAGTGGATTCTTAATGACACACTTTAATGCAAACAAGAGACTGCTCATATTAAAATTGATGTTTGCGTGTAGAGTGAGAATATTCTGATAAGAATGTCTGTAATTTTTCAGCATCTTGCTGACTCATGAATTAATTATGAACTGGATTGTGTAATATCAAACAAACACACAGCAGTGAATGGAGTGTATACTGTATAGTGAGATGCAGTTGACTAGTTGAATTTGCATCACTAACATCATTTGGCAGGCGCTAATGGAAGCCATTTGAGAGTCTAAATGGCATGTGCTTCTGCTTTGTTTACACTTGTCAGTGCATATAATTTATTTTTTCATTCATTTATTTATTATTTTATGTAGATTGTTTAATGAATCAGTCAGATCTGCATCTAACTCCATGTTTTTTCTTCAGTGTTCAGAAGGTGGACCATCAAAATAAAGTGTTAGCAGATATTAAGCAGACAGTCTACTAATAATTTAATGACTGGTAGTTGACATGAAGTTACTTATAGTTACTACTTAAAAGTGTTATCAAATAATTTATAATAATACTAATTTATATTTAAAATAATTAATACATTATAATTTAGTTAATAAGTGCTAATATTTCAATGTTAATATATTTTTATAGCCAGATAAAGTCTCTTCTAATCAAAGCTTTCTCTCTCTTTTTTGTGTCCTACAACCATGGTTGTAACCACTGTATATGCTACCAGTATTAGTGACTGGACTTCTGTTCTGCACTAAAATATGTTTTGTGAGATCTTGAGCAGCAAATGTATTACATTCGAGGTTTTCTGCCTTCCTATAGATCTGTTTTGAGCATGTATCTTTTTGTAAAAGGCTCACTCCTACTTGTTTGTGTATGCATGCACTTGTGTATGGAGGTTGGTCCCTCACCACTGCTGCTCATTGGTTGCTATGCAGAACATGGGTAGCTGCATGACCCACATTTCAGGAATGCCAAGGTTTGATGCAGATCGTCAATGCTAAAACAACAGTAACCAGCGCACAGAGCATCCTTGCAGATAAACAACCGCTTTGAGAATATCTAGTTTCTGGAGTAGCCGCCATCCAACCATCACTTTGTGGTTCTCTCCCACTCTGTATCTTTCAGCGTGAGCTGTTTAGAGTGTGAAATGTGTTCTATTCCAACGACTGAGCACATCAATTTCCAGTTTCACTGCAAGGAGGAATAACCAGCTTCTATTAACCTTGCCGGTCTCCAGTCAGCAACCAAAACTCTTATATTTTTTTAAAACTACCTCTTATTGAGAGGTATTTCTGTCTCTTAAGCCCAAACCCATGATTCCTGGTGCTTCACAAAGAGGGGGGTTCTTTTTCAGTGGGTTTCAGTGTCTCATCTGTATGGTCCAGTCATGATAAAAAGGTCAAAACCATTCAGGTTGAATTTGCTGTAAAGTGAAATTGGGTGAAATTGTATTTGCCCCACTCAAGTCACTTTATGTCTGAATTGGGGGCACTTCCACGTGTGGCTTGAGATCACAGCAGACCTGACACTGATGTGCAGTAGCAGGAGTCTTTTTCATTTGTTCTTCAATTGCATGAGGCAGCAACAGAGTTGGGGAAAAAATATGTAGGAAATGCATTAACATTAGCATTTATTAATATGCATAATAATTAAGTGAAATATTTAATTTCTTAATTTATGTATTTTTTAGTTTTTTTTTTAATAAGTAACATTATAAGTATATATATATATATATATATATATATATATATATATAATATATATATTAGGGCTGTCAAAATAACGCGTTAATTTCTATTAATTAATCTGAGAAAAAATATCGCGTAAAAAAAATTAATGCAGATTAATCCATTCCGTATTGACCTTTGAACCTGGAGCCGTTCTAGCCACCATTCGACTGTAAAATGAAGGAGGGAGATGACTGCTGCGCTGACGGACAGAGCGAGCAGAGCTCCTCCCTCGTGCGCGCGAGCTCTCTTCAAAGTAAGCACCGTCTTTGCACTCTCTCTACCTCACACATAATAATCTAAATCAACTGACACGATGCTAAAAGTTCGTAAGAGCGAATCCATGTTTCACGAGGCGCATTCGCAGAATGTTTTTCCTGAATAACCGCTGGGTGTGAATAGTGCTCAAAAGAACGTTAACTCATCTTCTCTGACAGGCGCCCTGCACGTGCAGCTGACATAAACCACACTTTCAGTAAACAAAAAGAAAATCCTATCCAGTGGTGAAGTGTTTTCTGTGTTGACAAATCTTTTGTGATGTCCTAATAACAGTCGCGATTCGCACGCGACGCGTCAACGTCCGCTATTGTCCAATTCACGACCTAATGACTCATTTGAACAGGTTCATTTTAATGAATCATGACAACAACTTATGATGTCTATGGATCTGTCCACATGGTGTATAATGAATCATTTACTCGAACAACTCTGAAATGAGAACATAAGTGTGCTAACCCCATTTAGCAAAAGTGGTTAGTAAAATTAGCCTTAATAATCCACAATATTTTCAGGTTATTTAAATGACAATGTGTAGTAAATTAGGCCTACCTATAAAATCAGTTAGTTTAGACTGGAGTGAGGTGTAACCAGAACAAAGCAAGTTGTTGTTAGCTAGGTGCATTCAATTGTATATGGTAGAAAATTATATTATTAGTTAATATAACTTCTAAATGCTACTTTTTAATACTTTTCAGGTTTAGCAAAAAAGCATCTTCTCTTACAAAGCTATAAAATCACTTTTTTTTTTTTTTTACTTTTTTTTTTTTTTTTTTTGCAAAGAGGGCAAGAAAGAATTACAGTGAGAGTGACGGGTACTTTATTGTCAGTATCGGGTTCGCAGATCACGTGGGTTGGGCACTTTTTACTGTTTGTGTGGATGACCATGTCTGTCACCACCGAAGACCACCAAACCCTGCATTGATTCATTTGAATTGAAATATTTAATACTTTCACAGCAAAAATTATGTATGCGGTTAATTTAGATTAATTAATCACAGAGTATGTAATTAATTAGATTACAATTTTTAATCGATTGACAGCCCTAATATATATATATATTACTATTATATGTTACTTGCATTAAATATTTTTGATGCGATTAAACTGAAAAAGTTAATTGCTTGCGATAACATTTTTATATATATATATATAATATACACACACATTAGGGCTGTAACGATATGCGATATAAAACCGAAATCGCGATACGCAGGTCCACGAACCTGTATCGCGATGTGAGAAGGCAGAATCGCGACACACCCCTTCCAACTCCCAGAGTTATCCTGTCTCAATCAGCTCTCTAGTTCAGTAAGTGTTTCGCGCACACATTGAATCTTGCAAGCAGGTTTAAACGTTTCTCATGTCAGTCTCTTGCATGGTCGCGTGAGAAAAGTCGTGGCTTTCTTTCACCGCAGTGCCACAGCAACAGCTGTGCTCACAGAAAAGCAAAAGACGCTTGCGATGCTTTGCTTTAAGAAGTTCTGTGGGGCCGTTCACATATTGCGTCTTTTCCGCGTGCAAGTCCGTTATTATTTTCAAATGTAGCCGCGTGGCAGGCGTGCTCATAATGGGATCAACGCGGTCGCGACGCGCATGCAATTCTCAACTTCTCAGAATGCCGCAAGCGCACCGCAGGTCGTGTGACAAGAATCAACCGATCAGCTATGGCCTTTCCGTAACAAAACATCAAAAGCTCAGCCGAACAGCTGATCATAGCTGTACATGGTGGTTTTTATATCTTATCTCCATCAATATATCTCGTAGTAGAACTAATGCAAGGGCTAGAAATCATTTATCCTTTGCAGAAACATCCTGTTCCTCTTGGAGAGCTCAGTTCATGGTTGCATAGCAACGACCGACGCCACGGGAGCGCGAGCGCTTTGGGAAGAAGGAGAAGCGGTGCGGCCGCGCCTTCCACGCGTTTTTAGACGCGATATGTAAACGTCTAAGTTCATGTTAAATTTAACATTTTTTTTCAGTGACAGACAGCCCTATTCAACTGTTAATTTGAATACAGAAGGTTTTTATTAAATTTTTATATTTATTTATTTTATTGAAATGTGATCTTGTATGTACAACAAGGAAAATTATTGAAATTTGTTCATGTTTTTTTAATAAATCTTGTTTGAATTTCAGTTTCATTTTGTTCAAAATATCGTGATACGTATCGTATCGTGAACTCCGTATCGAGATACGTACCGTATCGTGACCTGAGCGTATCGTTACACCCCTAACACACATATCTCCAAGGTTACAATTTTAAGGTGACAGTTACATTGTACTTACTCAAATAAGTACTGAGTAATATTAATTATTAACTACATGTACTTAATATAGAGTTATGGTTAGGGTTTGATTTAGGGTTATAGTTACTTGTAATTATGCATAATTTGCTGTTATCACTATAGTAAGTACATGTAGTAACGCCTAGTACAAAACCCTAGTAAAAAAGTAATATATTTAAAATACATTTATTTCATACTAAGTATAGTTTAAATCTATATCTATAGTAAACATATTTACTGACATGTCACTTGAGACTTACTGAAACAAAAAAAAAATTAAACTTTATTTCGAGTACTACTTGAAATTTCTTAATATTAATAATATTAATATTAATAATGTCATTGATGTGTGATCTTTGTATAAAATATGTCTTTAAATGCAAAATGTGCCTAAAGTATGCTTGCAATAGTTCCACTTTAGCACAATCAAATATACTTAAGTATGTCTTTACTTTTAAGTATGTCAGCACTACTTCGGCACAATTAAAGTGCATTAAGTACAAAATTAGTTGTTCCAATTTAGCAGACTTTAAGTATACCAGTTTAGTATACCAAAAGAACAATTGCAAGGTATTTTTATTAAGTACATAATATGTAAATGTATTTGTAGTATACTTAGTATGAAATAAATGTATTTCAAATACATTTTATTATATTTATTTTTCACTAGGACACACACACATTATATATATAATTTTTTTATTTATGCCATTTCTAAGCGGTTTTAGAGTGCAGTGGATTTGCATTCTTGGGAAGCTGCTAGAGGGATCACCGGTTGACAGTGCAGAGGCGATTTTCAGTTAATCCTGATCCATTTAGATTCAGAGACATCTCACAGTATCAGTAGCATGTGTTCTGTAATATGAGAAGGCCTGGAGAGCTGTGCTATTGATCACATTCGTCCTTGAGCTCGGACGGTAACTCTCTGTATGAAAACAATGTTCCAGCCAGGATGAGAATATGAGATCCATATAAATAAAGTGAATCAACATGGGGCTCTTTTTTTGATCACTTTTGCTTTATTTTGATTTTTTGATTTACTTTTTGCAGATGAAGTGCAAGCTAGAGACAAAACTGTGTATAATAGAAATAGTCAGAAATCCTCCATGTAGCTAAGTATCCACCCCCCACCTAGCTGGAATCTGTTTTTAATGTGCGCGTGTCAGGGTGTAATCTCCATTGTCTTGGTGTATGCATGCCGTCACATGGCACCCCTCATGCCTGGAGGATAACAAGCCTGAAACCCCCATATTGCGCTTTGCCAAACAGGAAAGGCTGCGATGCGGAATCATTGTGGCCTGGCGTCTGATTGGTGTTGAACTCCACGACTGAGCAGAGGAGGGGAACCACCCCAGACATGGAGCACACTGTCTCTAGGAAAAAAATGCTGCCAATGCGCTCTCATTGGCAGACTTGAGGAAGATTCCGGGGGGTAGTGGGGCAGGGGGTGCAAAAATGGGGGAAGGGGAAGCAGCGTATTTCCAGAGTGAAGCTAGTGCACTACTTATGCTCTCATTTACAGCTAATACTTTTGTATTACAAGGGGGGAATATAGAAATTACTTGGGAGAAATGAGAGAAAAGGGAGTTTTAGTAGCAACAACTTTTTTTTTTTTTTTTTTAATAAAACTCTCTATTTGCCAGTAGCTGTAGATTTTTGTAATAGCCAACTTATGTTCTTTAGCTGGCGTGTACACTCCTCTAGGCACACTGTAAACCCCATCAAGCTGAGCTTGGTTGGACATTGAACATCATCTTCATTGTGTTTTCACATTCATCATGTACATGTTTTACCTACAGCATATTTGCGTATATGAACATGCAAATCAAATAATTTCATTTGAACTGGCTGAAAATAATTGATGAGCAAGAATACGAACTTTACCAAAATGATCAGAAATTGCCCTAATGACTTCAAATTAAACAATTTACAAGAAAATGGTATCAACAACAGTAAGTAGAGCTAATACATCTATTGATAATACTTGCACATCCCCATTAGTTGTAATGCTTTAGTAAATGTTACTATCTGCTCACAGAGCAGGTCAGATTCAGTCAAATGTGTGGGAATCAATGCTCTTCTACACCTTACCTTGTTGAGTTTGTTCGACTCAACCTTATTTGTATTTTCAAACCAGTGGTTCTCAACTGGTGTCTCTCAGCTCTGATCTGTAAGCATTGTAGTGCTATAAAACTGTGCATGTTTGCATAGAAAAATATTAGTCTTTTAAATTAGGAAAAAAATGTTTTCCATATCTTTTGTTGTTGACATCAAAGGCTGCACTGCATGCGTATCAGACTCTGTAGTTTGCTGCCATTTGGTAATATTGCTAATGCTAATACAATATTTACCTCAGTTTTTGTTTGCTGTGCTAAGGTGCGGTGACATTTACTGTTCTCTGCAGGCATCTCTGCAATTTGCAGGCAATTTCAATAGGCATCTGCGCAATCAAGAATTTTGCATAAGGGCGAAACGTTTCCCCACACAGATTTCGCATTGAGTTCAGGTTTTTCATGCTAATTATATTTTGCTGAGTGTGTTATTTCTGGTACCTTGGCAATTTTTTCTTTCCTAATTAAATGTAGCTTATGCATAATTTAATGTCAAATTATTGCATTTAATCAATACATTCAATTAGATTAATAAGATACTATACTGCATAATGCAGCTCAGAGGGGACAAATGCATTTAACCTGCAGTTACAAATGCATAAAGAATGGTTTGATGTTTTAAAAATTAAACATTGATGATATATGAAATAATTTTAAAGTTGAAAAGATACTTTAAATATGAAACTAAATCTGCCAGTAGGTAGCGGCAAGCCAAGCTCTATTTTGTCAGCGAAATAGAGCAAAACAGGCAATATTGTGTCTAAAATGTAATTGCTTATTAAACTGTTGTATAAAATCAATATCACATTTGCAGTCATGCTGATATTTGGGAAAATGCTCTTTGTGTGATTGCTTAACTATGTTATATGATATAAATATAGCCTAAAAGACAAATTCTCATACAGGGGCATTTTTACTGCATTTTTACTGCACTCCAAATTAGGGCTGCAAGATTTATCGCACGATACGAAAAATGACATTGAACTTAAACGCGATTCTTAGAGCGATGATATTTAGAGTTTCTGCACGAGCGCCCTCTGGCTTTCAGATGGAGAAGCATTTACTACTGATCACTGAGCCGTACAGCTCTGATAAGCTGCGCATAAAATAATTACAGCCTTTGCCAAATTGCATGCAGTTCAATCGCGATAAATCATGCAGCCCTACTCCAAATGCACCCGCGCAGTAGCCTAACCTAATCTGAAAAGGCTACATTATGCAGTGTATGTACTCTATAGGTGTGGTTTTGTTTGGTTTTTGCAAAGTGAGGGACATATTTGATAATGTCAGATTGCACATCGTTAAAACATCAATTTACCATATTATTGTAGACGATATATATCGCACACCCCTAATTGACAGTGGACAATTAACCTTTTTTGCCTGCAAAAATGTACTGAAATTCCGCTAATGTGGCAGTGCCTTTAAGCTAGTGAATCACTCTTCTTCTGAAGTTTATGCATTTATAAAACTGACAGTTTCAATTGAGTCTGTCATATTAATCATTTTGCATGTTGTTGAGCCTAAAGTATGCAAAGACCATAGTAATATTAAAACATTTTAGAGACATTTTATGTATACTTTTGTGTGTGTTGCCACTTGATATTCAAGGTCAAATCTGGGTCATGAAGCAAAACCACTGCTTTGGAAAATTGAAAATGTAAGTAAACTTAACTTAATTGTTTATAGCACTTTTTAGATTCACAACATTACATTTCTATAGCTGCTTTTTATCTCTCAATCACAAACAAAATTCTTAATGAGAATTGAATTTTTCAACTGCCTCCATATCAATTCACTAGCATGCTGTGCAGTGATCTACTTAGTTGTGTTCCTCATTTTTATTCTCACATATCAGGGCTACATTAATCACACATGAGCTCTCGCTCAGGGCCCATATTTGATGTGGAATAAATAGATTTTCATTTTAAAAATATAACAGCTGATTGAAATAAGGAGAAAAAAAAAGAAAACTTGGAGAACATTCAGCAAACTCAGAGTTCTGTGTTGTGAAGTCGGGTCATCTGTCAGAGGCCGCGTAGTCTTGCAGTTGACAGAGTCGGGTGAGCCAGGAATCTGTTGCTAGGAAACGCAGCACTTCAAGACTTAGAACCCTCACATACTAATAAGCAAAAGTTGTGAACTTGAAATGCACACAGTGCAGAATATATAGTGAAGAAACACTCAAGCATAGCCAAGACTTTAAATAACACAACATATTTGGTTTGTTCTTTTTTACTTTTTGAACTGCTATCTACATCCAGGCACACCTCACAGGGTTTTCTCCCGAGTCAGGGTTTGTCAGTTTATTTGCCTACCTCAGCTCGGTCTCAAATATCATAAAGCAGAAGCAGAGCTAAAATCTTTAGACTAGTCTGTAAAAAGCAATTTCTTACTAGCAGCTCTTCCGCTGTCATCCCATTGATCTGTATCAGTAATCAATGAGCTCTCTGTGATTGCCGTTGAAAGGGGAGATTTCACAGCTGTTGATTTGTGCCCCTGATGCCGAGCAGTCGGTGTAAATCAACGTCAGCCGAATCCCACAGGGGATTGACTGACCGGATGCTGGCAATAGTGTTTAGTTGCCAAACTGCCCGCTAATAATATTAATTTGGTGGGAGGGAATTGAATTAGCAGGAAGTGGTCTGGCGATCAGGAGCGCTGAGGCGTGCCGAGTGTCATTTTTCCAGGGCAGAGGGTTCCTTCAGGCCACTTTTTAATATTGCTGTTTATTAAATTAAAAATCAATCAATCAGTGTGTGAAGAAATGAGATAAGAAAGCAATTGAAGACCTCCTATTGCACAAGCTGATACAAATGGGGTGGTAATGCCATGCATAGCAAGTACACATTTATTCTTAAAGGGAAGGTTCACCCAAAAATGTATATTTTGTCTTTGCTCATTCTCATTTCAACCTGTATGATATTTTCTTTTCTTAACACAGCTCTTTTCCATATAATGACTGTTTATAGTGTCTAGTGTTCATAGCCGCTCTAAGACTCCGAAACACTGTATCAAAAACTACACGTGTGTAAATGAATACAGTGCCACATAGAGTTGTCAAAAGTACTGACTTCAGTACTGAAATTTTAAAAATGTGACACTTTGAGCGCTGTTGAGCGGATTCGTAAACGCCACTGATTGGCCATTGTGTTCACAAGCTCAACAGATATGTCTGTGATTGGCTTCAATGATCACCGCTTCAAAAACATGTTGTACTGTTAATAGTCATCAATGAAACTCTTCACCGAGCGCTTACACAGATACACACAGGAGCGTTTGAAAGCAGGAGTCTATCCCGGACCAGTCCGCTGATAGACGCCTGCTTTCAAATGCTCCCTCTTTCAAAATGCTTTTAAATTCAAACACTTCTGTGTGCTTTCAAATGCTCCCGTGCGTTGATCATTGTAGCCAATCACAGACATATCTGATGAGCGCATGAACACAAAGGCCAATCAGAGGTGTTTAGAGATCCACTCAACAGCGCTCAAAGTGTCACATTTTTAAAATTTCAGTACTGAAGTCAGTACTTTTGACAACTCTATGTGGCACACTTCACTTGAAACGCATTGCACACATATTTATTGAATTAAATCACAGCCTTCCTTCGTGATTCAATAATCACATTAAGCCATATCACTTAAGCCTAGTTCCAGACTAAAATGTATGTTTGAGCTGTTTTAACTGAAAGCAACTTGTTTTGCCATTGTTTTGTCTCAAGATGTCTACCAGTAATGTTTTTTTCCTAAGGCACGTTTAAAAAAGATACTTAAATCTCCTAATTGAACTAAGGACTAATCCTGGCTTAATCTAGCCTAAGCCCTGTCTGTGAAACCGAGCCTTTCAGTTTTATTTCATTTTATTAATTTAAGTAAATGATGATGGACTATCTTCAAATTATGTTCACGTCCTTCAAGTTGTTGTGTGTGTGTGTTTTAGTGCAGGACAGGTGTGTGTCTTATTTTTTGTCATACTTTATCTGTGTGTCACTAAAAGTAGGATCATGTCCTATTTTGCATCAAGTACACTTTCTCCAGCTGTTACGGCAGGGTTTTCCCATTCCCACTGCCTGGAGCTTTTTTTTTTTTTTTTTTTATATGGGCGGCAGTCAGCCCACATGTGCCTGTCAGAGATGACAGAGATGAATATGCGACTCCGGCTGAATAACTCACCTCATTCAATGAACACATACTGCATTATTAAACCACTTCTTTAGAACCGGTAAAATGGCCATTGTCACTGATGTCTTTACCTCTGTACGGAACATTTACTCTGGGTCTGAATCACTGACCTTCCCAATCGGATGTGCAATTCATCACAAAGACACATTAAAATACAGGAGTCATTTTTACCGGCAGATTTTATTTGATCCAAACCTAGCATCAGCCCGATTTTAGCTGGACTATCACATTCCTTAACATGCATACAACATGAAAGGACATTTCTCACATTTGTACCGCAGTAGCATTTACTAATAAATAGGGGAGGTTGGGGCTAGTTGTCACATGAGTTGTAGTCATAATTCAAATTACACAAATATGTTTTTTTTTTAAGCTGAAACGTTGAACTGTCACTTTTCTTTCTTTTTCACTTTTTTTTTGTTTAAAGTAGAAATTGGAGGTCGGTAAGATTTGTAAAAACATTTTTGAAAGAAGTTGCTTACCAAAGCTGAATTTTTTTGATTACAAATACAGTAAAAACAGTAATATTGAGAAATATTATTACAATTTAAAATAACTGTTTTAAATCTAATTTATTCGTTTGATGGCAAAGCTGAATTTTCAGCACAAATATAAGCACAAAAATATGTTTTAATTAATGTTAATTTTGTTAATTAACTATTTTGTGTAGTTGCTTTACTATGTAACTTAACTAAAAAGTGTTTAATAGGCTGCACAATGGCAGGTTCCATTATGACACTATGTGTTCAGTAAACTTTGTCTTTGTTTCTAGGCAATAATATTGGAAATAAATCGAAAGCTTTTTTTTTTCTTTAGCTGCTACTAAGGTATGTTTCTGTACAGAAATTGACTTTCACAAATACATCTACCCTGTGGAATATTCAGTGGTACAAAAAGTGCGACATTTGTCCCCAGCCTCCCCTATATATCATTATGATGTATTATTCATTGGTGAAGTTACTAGTCTAGAACATATTGTATTGATTACACCGCTGTAATTGGTCATAGATGACCTCTAAAAAAGATTATTCAATTTGCAGTTATATTAAGTGATAAATAATGCTGTAGATAGGGTATTTTGCCTGTGTCAAGACACCCTCCTTTAATAGTAAATCACCTTCATGTCTGTGGCAGGTTACTGACAAAAAGACCACCAGATGTTCTGTCTCCACCTCTCTTGTGACGACACGCTTGTCCCATCCTGACAGTCCAGACTAGGGGTGGGAATCGGAGGGTACCTCACGATAACGATAATATCGCGAGTCAGCGATTCTGCGATAATCGATATATCGCTAGACAATCCTATAATGATGCATCACGATATTGGTCTTAATATGAAAACAAAATGCAAGTAAAAATGTTAAGTGCAGGTTAACGGATAAATCCGATCTTCAGTTCATGCGATATATGTAGATTTAATAGAGTTCACGTCACCGAAAGCAAGAAATATGAGGTGCATTTTATTGACCATCAGTTAATTTCAAAATCAAAGAACGCAATAGGAGAAAGCGGCATCCGCACTGGTAAGGTCTCATTACTTTTAATGAAGATAATTGTGTGTTATGCGTCTTACTTTCACTTTCATATGCACAGTTTGCGCGTCAGCTTGCTGAAGAGATCTGCGGCGATGCGTGATGCAGTAGCGCTGTCATATCTGACTCTCACATGTTTCAGTTTTAGTATTTTTGGGAGAAGTAAAATTTACATATGTAGTTTCAACAATCAGATGCATTTAGACTGATGCATAGACAGTTTTGACTGGAATGCGTCTCAGACAATCTCCTGAAGTGGTTTGAGCGATCGGATTTAAATCCGTCTCAAATGCGTTTCGGAGGGCATTTAGACCTGGGGTGTATTCCAGAAAGCAGGGTTAACTTACTGTCACATATACCCTGAACTCTCGTTTCTATATATAAAAAACATTTATATATTGTATAATATAACATTGTGTATATAACTGTAACTATATAACAAATTTAGATACATTAATATAACCATATTGATAATATAACACACATCTAAATTCCTCTTAAGCTAACTAACCCTTGAACATAACCTGCTCCGGAGCAGGTTATGTTCAGAGAGCAAGTTGCTATGGTTACTTACATACCCTAAAAGTTACCTCCGTTTTTGGAACCAAAAGTTGAGGTTATCCGCTTACTTACTCTTAAACATACCCAGGTATGTCACATAACCTGCTTTCTGGAATACCCCCCGGGTCTTTTCACGATCGGATAGCTATCCGATCAGAGAAAATGCATGAAGTGACCAGGTGCAAACAGACCCTTAGACGTTCTTCACAGAGCGCTTACACAGATATACACAGGCGTTCGAAAGCAGGCGTTCGAAAGCAGGCGTCTATCAGCGGATCCCTAATATATGCTTTCAAACGCTCCCGTATAGCCTATATATAAGCGCTCAATGAAGAACGTCAAAGATGTCTAATTTGTCACGTCAATTGGTATAAAAGTGTGTCAAGACTTTGAACTTAAACGTAGTTGGGGCATCTATTTTACGCACACTGTTGTCCGCCATCCTGCTAATAACCTCTTTTTCTTAGGCTAGTTAACTTATGTTCACGTTTCCCTCATTCGTGTGTCGAGCGCCGCCTTGAAGTAGTGACGCTTTGAGCAAAGAAATCTATTTATAGCGCTTTATTTTTTTACATTAAAACATTGATATTTGGCGCTGTGATACGATTCTTGTATCGCACAGAGAAGGACGACGATATATCGCCATATCGATATTTTGTCCCACCCCTAGTCCAGACCCTGTACCTTCACCATGGGGACGGTACCTGTGACCCTCCCCTTTCCCATTGCGGAGCCCCTCAATCCCAGCTGTCGGTCCAGACACCTGCCCCCCCCCTCCAGTTGATCCAGACAGATAGTCACTCTACTGCACTACATCATGTAGACAAGGTCATTAAAGAACAAATCAATTGAACACACATACTGACACACACACATAAATGAGGAGTTCGGCCCGACTTGTTAAAAGAACGAGTATAAAACATCAGAAGTCACATTCTCTTGTGTCCCAAGCTGGTCAATATCTAACCTCGGTAATTTACATATCCATCCAATTTGAGCCGAAAACTCATTTGAAATTAACCTGGCACATGCCCGATAATCATTTTACTGCCTGATGATTTTTCTAAAAGAAAACCAATCTCCATGGTGATCGCATTGTGTGTCGGTGGGCCGAAAATATTTCATTAGGTGGGTGAGCAGCAGCTGATTGTGTGAAATGCACATCGGTGCTTGCAGGGGTGAGTGGCTTGAAGCAGTCCCCCCTTTATTTGTTTAGTTTCACCTCCCTGAGGGCCAGCCTTATGCTCTCGAAAGATGAACGGGTGGAAAACCCGTTTGATGGCTGTGCCCCATCTAAACCCCCACCCACCCCCGCCCTCGCCATTTATATTCTGAGCAAAGTGGGGTTTTGGGGGGCTGTCCCCTGATGCCTTTGTTCCCAGCCTGGTTATATGCTTGGACTCAGTGAGGCGGAAGACAATGGAAGCGTGGTGGGCTCAGCTCGACTCCGGTTCTGAGGAAACCAGGGGTGTGCCTGACTGAACTCATTTCAGGCTTGATTTGCCCTGACAGATATGAGCTGCTTGGATTAGCATTTATGGGAGATTTTAGGTCTATTATCAAGGAAGTGCTCAGAACAATCTGTTTAAAGCTTAGGGATTGGGACGCATTACTTGTGACCTGACAGGTCTTGATGTAAAAAACGGATGGTGTGCTCGCATTTGGATTTGTGGAGCTCAGGTTTAATACAGCAGCTCACTTTTAATGTTTAAAACTGTAATGCTAGTTGCCACACACTTGTGTTGTTTCAAACCTGACTTTCTGTCTTCGTCCGTACAATGAAAGTTTTATTCAGTGGGGTCCAGAGTTGTTTTGGACCCGATTGACTTTCATTGTAAAGAAAAAATGCTTCTTTTGTGTTCACCAGAAAAATGTAAAGGCCCAGTCACACCAAGAATGATGACTATGAAGATAACTATAATGATAACTAATTTGCATCCACATCAACAAGCGTTAACGGTCTGTTTGTTCTGAACTCACGAGCTGCGGTTTCAAAGTGTACAACATGTTTTTGCTGTTCTTGTTACATTTATAAGGCTTTAACCAGCAGATGTCCTAAGCATGCTATGTTTCGAGTGTATAGCTAGTGTAATCGATCTAATCTAACAGGGAATTTAACTGACAAAGTCAATATAGTGGAATAAAAACAACGCCTAGTCTTTTTCACTGCAACTTTTCACTTTCTCACTGTGCTGGATACCCAGGGTAATTTTGTTACACTGTTTGCTAGCCTGTCATTGTAATCTCATCGTTAATACTTCCAACATTTATTCTGAGGATATGACTTATTGTTTTCCATATGTCCATTTTCTTTGAAGTTTCCTTGAAAAGGGGGTTTGTCTTGTCAAACGGTGGTGGCTTTTTCTGGACCTTGCGATTAACTTCTCCGCAATGTGATCTGCCATTTTAAATGCTCAACCCTTAATTTAGAATAGATTCTGATTGGCTGTCAGTGTTTTATCGTTCAACAGCTGGGAAAAAAATCATTCTGAAAGTGATCCCAATGATATTGTTTCTCTATATCGTTATCGATATAGCTGTGGTATGGACAGTGCTATTCCTTTATATTTAGAATGATTTTTAGAACTATATCTTTATCATTATCTTTATAGTTATCGTCCTTGGTGTGAACGGGCCTTAAGTCAAACAGGTTTGGAATGACATGATTGCGAGCAAACAATGACAGAAGTTTAGATTTTTAGCTATGCTTTGCTGCTAACATCTTTATTTGCAGACTACAGGCTATTTTGATGAGTAAAATCCCCTCAGGTACCTTTTAAATGGAGACGGATGCTTTGAAGAGAAAATTAACAGATTCCTCTTATGTGTTTTGTAGCTTGGCCAAAGTGTAGAGCTGTATAATTATCCCCTTAATTGAAGGCTAAACAATGCTAAACGTTTAATTGCATTAGATATTGTTCTTTTTGTTCTCACATTTTTGTTCTCCAGTTGTCTTCCCATTTCCTCTTCCAACTCTGATAACATTTGCATATTTAAATTGGATCAGCTTGGCTAGGCATGCCCCTCCCACTTCACTTGGTTCGTCCCCCACCCCTCTGTCCCCCTCCAGCTGTTCTGGAAGGTTTGAAAAATGAGTCAGACATTGAGCTCTTTCTCCAAAACAAAAACACTGGATAGGGTCTGTAGTGTACTGTGCCAAACATGTCTGCTCCACTTAGATTTGGATGCGGCAGACTTCAAGCCAAATTACTTCACATGTAAAGGAACAAATTTGTGCGCTTATGGATGGATAGTTATTAGGAATGCACTGTTTTTTTATTTATTTATTTATTTATTTATTTTTTAAAGTTCTAGCCAATACAACACATTTATGATTGTTTGTATTATGGCCATTGAAGGATTAGTTCACTTTAAAATGAAAATTACCCCAAGATTTACTCACCCTCAAACTGTCCTAGGTGTATATAACTTTCTTCTTTCTGATGAACACAATCAGAGTTATATTAATAAATAACCTGATGCATCCAAGCTTTATAATGGCAGTTAAGGGGACCAACAAGTATGAAGCTCAAGAATGTGCATCCATCCATTATAAACGTACTCCACACAGCTCTGGAGGGTTAATAAAAGCCTTCTGAAGCGAAGCGATGCATTTGTGTAAGAAAAATATCCATATTTAACAAGTTATAAAGTAAAATATCTAGCTTCCGCCAGACCGCCTACAAAAAAACCTACAAACTAAAATCATTCATTTTAGATGCTACAAGTGAATTTAGGCATCACAATATTTTAATATACAGTATAAAACTTGATATTTTGAGGTTTGCTGAAGATTACATTTAACAGTGTTAATAAATCATTAGTCCACGGTTAAAGTATTTTCAAAGTTGTAAATAAAATTTTTTGGAGTACATTTTACTAGAAAATACTATTTTATACTCACAAATTTCACATACTTCAATGTTTTACTTGCCATTTCTTTGTAATTATTTGTGACTTTTACTAGCAATTTCTGAGTGAAAATTGCTTCAAAATCTTAAACCATTTTCCCCCGTTGTTTTAAAACATTAACTTCAAATGTGCTTTAGATGAAGATAGAAATCCAGATTGATACTGTTTATTAAAAAAAAAAAAAAAACAACTGTTTAACTGAACTTAACTGACATGGTATCAATATATTGTACATCCCTAATAGATTTATGTACTGTATTGATCATTACACTTTCAGTATGTCTCCACAACAATGTGAAGATCTCTTTAGTTAATGGTCCAAATGACTGTTTTCTTCATCTGCATTGCTTAATGTTGCTTATCGCCTTGCTGTTAACCTGTACACTGCCCAGTACATTGGCTCTTACCTAGTGGTCATTGAAACAACCATAATAACCATCAGCAGCAAATGTGTCCATTAGGAATGTGCAGTCTGGAGGCAGAATGTCCAAACACTTCTGTTTATTGCAGCAACCATCTTCCACACAATGCATTTCTCCCTGAATGAGGAATATTGTCTTTGTCAGGCCCATTTACGGGTACGGTTTTCTATATTACTCAGTCGTGCAGCCTTTTGACGCCACCTGAGTGGTCATACATTTGATAGCCTGCCTCATCTGGAGATAAAGAGTGAAATGACCAAGGAAGACCGTTTATTGTGTACAGTCATTATATGTTAGATGAAGTTGTGAAGGGTGTGGAGTTGGTGGGTAATGTGCTCATCAAATGCAGGTGTTTGGCATCAGTGCAGGTATGTGGCACCGGTGAATCTGCAGTCACAGAGCATCTGTCTGTACACTTCTTGAAGAAAAGACACGGCCATTAGAGTCCTGTGGGAGATACTTCACACCTGACTAGTACGCCGCCACTTCTTTTGTCCTCTCTCTTAATGAGGCTTCACTGCAGACTAGTGTTGTCGATTATTCCGCTCGCTCATCCACGTGACTGCTCGCTGACTGCTGCCCAGGGCAGTGCTGGCAGGTGCACAGAGAGCTATCGCTCCATTACTCTATTGCTTCAGGGAACTTACAAACTGCAAATTGCTGTGTATTTAATGTTTTGAATAGATTTTTAACAAAATTGTGTACACTCAGGAGCTCTGAGCTATGAATTGTGCGATTACTGCATGAAGTCGTACAGAACAAAGTGGAGTTTTTCATATGGAAATAACAGACTGTTCATATTGAAAAAAAACAGTGGCAATAGTAATACGATTAAAGTCACCAGTGTTCAATAAATCATTACATTTATTAATATTAATCAGAGTAAACAATTCTTCAGCCAAGTAATAAGGTTCATAGGCTTAACTGTAGCAACTTGGCACATTAAAATAGACGCTAGCGTACAGGACCCCCACAGCCCCCGCAGAGCAAAGAGGCCCCTGACCTAATTATAGTATGATCCAGTTATGTTTAAATTTGAGTGAATTTTTCTGAATTATAGAAATCTACAAAGTTTATCAGACTGGTAAATATTTTACTTAAAGGGATAGTTCACCAAAAAATGAAAATTATCCCATGATTTACTCACCCTCAAGCCATCCGAGGTGTATTTGACTATCTTCTTTCAGACAAACACAATCGGAGATATATTTAAAATTATCCTGGCTCTTCAAAGCTTTATAATGGTAGTGAACGAGGGACGAGATTTTGAAGCACCCAAAAAATGCATCCATCCATCATAAATATAATCCATATTTCTCCAGGGGATTAATAAAAGCCTTCTGAAGTGAAGCGATTAATTATATTTTGGTGGTCATATCAGTATCTGCCAATTAATGACTTTGTAATGTTATTGGTGATAAGTTAAAAGGCCAGTATATTTAAGCTGATAAATTATAGCCAAATGACCAAAGAACCCCATATTATTTCTAATTTCTTATGCTCCACAAGATTGCATTTATTTATTAAAAATACAGTAAAAACAGTATTTTTTTTGAAATATTATTACTATTAAAATTTTTAATTTTAATATATTTTAAAATGTAATTTATTTATGTGATGGCAAAGCTAAATTTTCAGCATCATTACTCCAGTCTTCAGTGTCACATGATTTGTCAGATATCAGTTTAATATGCTGATTTAGAGCTCAAGAAACATTTCTTGTTATTATTATCAAGGTTGATAACAGTTGTACTGCTTAATATTTTGTGAAAACCGTGATATTAACCATTTCTAAAAAAAAAAAAAAAAAAAAAAAAATCTTACTAACCCCAGACTTTTATCATTAATGCTATAACAAATATTGTTTATGTCTTTATTCGATATATTTGCGAGCTGATCTGGAATTTTAAGGGAATGGAGGACTGGGTATGGAGATTTCAAGAATCTCCATAACGGTGCATCCCTAGTCAGCACCATCCATTTTATGCTGTAATTCTTTGTTAATCTTTCCATTTTTCCATGCGGAGTGTAATTGTGCTGAGGTGGGCTAATTGTAGTGTGCAGTTCTCACACATCGTTCACGCCGTAAGCATGTTCTGCATAAGCACCTGTTTCATGATAACGTGTTTTGCTTTTGTTTGCTTAATTGTTCAGGCCTGCCAGTGTTGAATTATCTTCTGCATGATGCACACACGCTCATTGGAACATGTTCTTACACACACAATAATCAGGTAAGATCAGAGAGAAGTGCTGTGGCAGACCGTATGCCTGTACTGCCATTCATCACGCCCCACACACCGCTCACATCGCTCCTCATTAAAAGCTCCATCTCTACAAAAGCAAAGAAAAAATATAGCTGCGAGCAGCGATGGCGGGCCCAAGCCCGGTGGCACCGCCACCCCGGTGGCTTCAGGGCAACTGTGCACAGCGGGCAATAGGCACTTAAAACGGTTAAACATCAAAGGACTATGTCAAATTCACTCCACATTTACTGCACTACAAGGTGCCACTATAGAGCCCCTCCTCCCTGCCCATTTTCAAAGGATTACATGTGCCAAGTTTTAACATTATTCTGATGAATTTTGAAGCAAATCAGGTAAAAATAAGAGGGTGATCTCAATGTATGCTGAAAGTGACACATTTTCTGCTTCCAGTTGGTGGCGCTATTACTTTGAATCACAATAGTCACATCCATGTGATCAGCCTTGTACAACGAAGACTAAGCCGAAGTTTCATCAAAATCAATTAATGTATGCAGAAGTTATAACACTTTGTTTCCCTTTTCTTGCCATAAATTCGTTGCCTCGCCACGGCCAAACCGTTTGAGATATCCAAAATCCGTTTGCAATTAAACAACTTCAATGTGTTAGCAACAAGTTAAAAAAAGTTTGGTGTAAATTGGATAAACCCTGTAGGAGCAGTAGTATAAAATTCATAGCCTGTTTTTTCAAAAAATTAACATTCAAACCAAAATAGCTGACTTCCTGTTGGTCGGAGCTAATGAATGTAAATTAGAAAATTGTCCGGCTTGATGAGAACAATATGTGTACCGAGTTTGGTGATTGTAGGAAAAACTAACCCCCCACTTTTGTCAAAAGGTGGCGCTACTGAGCCCCTCCACCACGCCCATTTCTATGGCTTTGTCCATGTCTACTGGTTGACAATATTGATGTGTGTGTCGAGTTTCATGCAATTTGAAGCATGTTAAGAGCCTCAAAAACACTCAAGAATATTATTACAGTTTGACCTGTTGCCATGGCAACAATATTTCAAATATCAAAAATCCTGTCATAGGTCTACATCTGCTGTGTATTGACATTACACTGATGAAGTTTGAAGCAAATCAGGTAAAAATAAGAGGGTGATCTCAAAACATTTCAAAAAGTGATACACTTCCTGCTGCCAGTTGGTGGCGCTATAACTTTGACTCACAATAGTCACATCCATGTGATCAGACTCCTATAACGAACACACTCGTGAAGTTTCATAAAGATCAATATATGTATGCAGACGTTATAACACATTTCCTGTTTCCTTTTTCTCGCCATAAATTCGTTGCCTCGCCACGGCCAAACCGTTCGAGATATCAAAAATCCCCTGGCAATTTTTAATCATCAGTGTCTTGACTTCATGCTGACCGAGTTTGGTGGCGATCGGATTAATCGTCTAGGAGGAGTATATCAAATTCCAGAGCATGCGTTTTTCAAACAACCCTTAATAGCTGACTTCCTGTTGGCGTGGTGTTTAACTTAGAGCACGAAAGTTGTTCGGCCCGATGAGGTCTATATGTGTACTGAGTTTCATACTAATACGTGCAAGCGTGTTTAATATATGGACCAAATTTTCAGACTTTTTTCAAGGGGGCGCTGTCGAGCCCCCCTGCCACGCCCGGGTACCAGCCTCTCCGGCGTCCTAATGGCCGCGGATTCCAATGTGTGTGCCAATTTTCAAGAGTTTTTGAGCATGTTAAGGCCCCCAAAAAGCCCCGGAAGACGGAAAAAAAAAAAAAAAAAAAAAAAAAAAAATAATAATAATCCTTAGAAGAACAAGAGGGCCCTGCGCGAATTTTCGCTTGGGCCTTAAAAAACATGGCCTCTCCTACACACTTTTTCATTCTCAATTTCCCCATTTTTTTTTTTTTTTCTGCCCATCTGTCTCGTTCCCTGGTCTGTTTCCTTTCTATCCCTGTTTCTGCTACACTCTTTTGCCCTCAAAAGCTTTGCTTTGTTCCTCTCAATCTGTTCCTCCCCACCCCCGATTACCCCCCTCCTCTCTTTAGCTGAGCTCTAGTATTAAGGTACAGCAGTGGTGGATATCGGTGTCTCCCATGCTGTGCCTTAGATGTGTGTGTGTGGCCATGTTTGCACGTGTACTTGTGTCCATGGTTGAGACAGCAAGGCTTTATCACTGAGTTAAGCACTGTCTGTTTTGACTCTTTAAGGAGGCCAGCTGATTCTGTAATCCCACCCAGCTGATTGTCACTAATCAGTGTTGTCTTTGTCTCTCTGTCTTGGCATTGCCAATGTATCTCACATAAATTGGAGAAAAGTATGGATATGACCATTAACTTAACTTTGATATAGTGCTAACATTGTGACCTGCAACACTAAGGTTGCTGATTTAAACCCTAGCAAACAGGATTCACTATTAGTAGGGTAACTGAAAGAACAGTGCAATGTGTTACCATTGTGCACTTAATGGGACTGGGACGTCACACAAGGCATTCAGCTCTACTCTAAAATGCTTTAAATGAAATGTGCCTGCTAAATGACAAATCCGCCCACAGTGGTGTCTTGTTGTCCCTACAAATTAACTGAGTATTTACAGTATCTGGATCTGGTCCAGGTACATCAGCTCTGGCATCTGGCCACCTTAAGCTTAGCCACTATGCCCTGCACCTGACCTTCAGAACTAAGCTTTGTCATATTTCCTAGATTTATATGTTGATTAATAGGATTTTCATTTATTTTCTCCTTTACAAACCTTACATTATTATAGGCAGCACTTTCATGTTTCCAAACTCTTATATACCTAGATTTTCTTATTAGAGGTTTTACATTAAGGTAGAACTTTATAACTTTAAAACAAATATATATACTGCACAGTGGGGTCCAACAAGATTAAGACCTATAGTGAAAATACATTTGCATTTTGCATTCTTAAATCATCATCATCATCATCATCATCATCATCATCATCATCATCATCATCAATAGTTTAATAAATAATTTCTTTAAATTTGAATAATTCTCAAAAAAAAATTTAGAATTTAAAATTAAAGATTTAGAATTATATATATATATATATATATATATATATATATATATATATATATATATATATATATATATATATATATATATATATATATATATATATATATATAAATCTATTAATTCTAAATTTAAGAATGCATATATATATATATATATATATATATATATATATATATATATATATATATATATATATATATATATATATATATATATATATATATATATATATATATATATATATAAACTAATAATTGTTTCATTACCAAAGAAACACACATTATTTGCACTTGATTTGAGATAAGCCTAGTGTGCATTCATTATTTTAATGATCAGGTATTCAACACAGTCATTCCATCACATCTCTTATGATGTATTGTGATTGTGTATGAAGTTGACATAGGCTTCCATTTTGGACCCATGCCAGGTTATATGAATGGGTTGGGGGTGTGTGTGGGGTGGGGTGGGGGGTGTTTGGTAGGAGGTGGTCAGAGTGCTTGCTGTCTGTTAATGCTACAGCTTGGCTAATTTGTTCCATGGTTTGCTCTCTGTGTTGGTGGTTAGCAGGGGGTGAGCATTGTCCTTCATTACCCTAATCACTGTGAAATGACTCCAACGGACATTATCCAGGCCTGAATATAACGGGGGAGTGCATATCATACATTAGGAACTGCTGTTGAGAAAGAAAGAGAGGTCTAGATAAATAATTTATTTTTGCTTGCATTGTAGAAAATTATTATAAGCTTAAATAAGATAATATTTAGAATTTTAGGCTTACTCAATTTAACAAAAATGTGTTTACTAAGCTAAAAATGTATTCTTATGTAAACATTGTAAACCAACTGGCCTATTCATATTTTTGCTCATTAGTATTATGTAAACACTATTACCCCCATTCTGGCAGCGTATCCATTATAGTTTTATTCAATTTGGTTTATTTTTTTTAATGTCAAAACTGAGAAAAAATCTGACGATTTTAAAATGTCATATATCATATGCCAACACAATTTTGTTTCTCATATATGTGCATTCATTAGCTGCACCTCCAGTTACTGCATTTTAATGAAGAGCTTCTTGACCTTATTATAAAGTATGTTGTGTCAGTACACCTTTGTGTGGGATAATTACAAATATGGAAAGCTTATCTATGTATTTTTCGCCTATCATTTCATTATTACTGTGTGTTTGGAAATATTACTCATTTGACCTACTGCTTTTCACATATATGACAAGAAAGTAGGAATATTCAGATGCAGGGTTCATCTTTTTAAATCTCTATATAATTCTGTTTAATACATCAGCTCCCTGAATTTGGTCATCATAGATTGACAACCTAGGCTCCTAACATTTATGGAAAGTTGTGATTCCCTAGTCTGTTTCTGTAATGACTGTGGAGACAGTCTCTCATAACACTCATAACGCAGCACCCCTTCTATGGTTTAAATATCATCAAGGTCAGAGTGAGCTCACATTAATTATTCATGAGGGGTTTTACTACTCTCATTTTTTTGTTGATTTTTTGCCATCCTCTCCCTCTCTCACTCTCACTCTCCCACCCGCCACATTCGGACCCCCTCCCTTCACCTTTTCCCTTTCTCTCGCCTCACTTTCACACTCACAGCGATATCTTTCCTTTGCATCTCTTTATAGCTTTGGTCCCAGCTGGTGTAAGTGACTCTGGTGTATCTGATTCTATCAACCAATCTTAAATCAACACACACCACAATGATGCACGCGCTTCTTACCTCGACCTCCGGCATCTACCCCAGTTTCCTATTGCGTGAAGAATAGTGCAACCCTTGATAGTGGGGCAATGTGATAAAAGAGAGTGATTGCAGGTGGATTCTGGATTAGTAAAGGAGAGCGAGACTGTATGAGTGAGTGCGAGCAAGGGAGAAATAGAGAGAGGAGGGGGGAATGGGAGGTGCTGTATCAGCCAGGCTGAGCCAGGACGCAGTAGCCGCACAAGCAGCGCGCTGAGCTGAGGGATCTATTGTTCCTCTGGCTTTTTTATTTTTTCTCCTTCACTCAGACCTCATTCTTCTCCACTGACCCAGAGAACACAGTGAAGAAGAAAGAAAAGGAGGGAAAATAGAGGAGTTGGGAGAGAGAGAGAGAGAGAGAGAGACAAGTGGATTACCCTTTCCTGGAGGAACCGCGTGCAGAAGAGTGAGAGGGACAATAGCAGGCACACTTTCCCCTGTGCCGCATCTTCTTGTGTGTACATCTCCTGCTGAGTGTGTGTGTATCGTGCAGGTCTGTTTGGCCAGACTTGAGCCGTGTGGATCTATCTGGCCGGGCTGAAGCCATGGTGCTGGCCAGCAGGGCGGCAGGGAGAGGGGGTACTTCAGCAGGGGCTCTTGCTTCCCTCTTCAGAGTAGCTCTGCTCTTTTTTGGGCTTTGGGATGTCCAGACGCAAACAGTCACCAACACAAAACCCACCTACATCTGGCAAACAGGTATGACTGTTTTATTTAAGCACAAGTCTATGCTTAATTTTGAACATTGGTTAGTGTGTTTTGTTGTGTTCAGAGACAGGTTTGTGATGAGAAAGAGATGCTGACTTCATGCCAGAGTCGAAATTAGATGTCCCAGTGAAATAACCTTAATTGGAGGTTACTTGTAATAGGCAACTCTATATTTCAGTGTGCATTTAGGTTAAAGACATTTTATCTGTTAGTCTTGGCTCTTAGTTCTTGTCATAGCAGTGAGAATATTTAAATGTATAATGTTGCTGAAGAGTGCTTGATATTTTCAGAATGTGTGGGATGGTCTTCGAATCACTAGTAACCCTCCAACACACTTTTACGAGATGTGTAGCACCCATAGTACATCCTGAAGATAAGAGGCATGGTTGATTCTTTGAATAAAACTTCATTAGTATGATTGTACAATAATTAAGCACATGAATATGAACTTCAATGGATGTGAATAAGAAGTGAGCTTTCCAAAAGCAGCATGGCCACAAACGTGTGAAATGCCACAAGAACAGTAATGCAAGGCTTAGTAGGTGAATATTGGAGATTTTTGAA
Organism: Megalobrama amblycephala; assembly: GCF_018812025.1. Classification (NCBI taxonomy): domain Eukaryota; kingdom Metazoa; phylum Chordata; class Actinopteri; order Cypriniformes; family Xenocyprididae; genus Megalobrama; species Megalobrama amblycephala. Next base: position 9,428,049 of record NC_063052.1, read on the forward strand.
GTACCTGTAGAGTCATGCTCTGGTTTAGATAAGAGTTTGGTGGAATGCAAAGCAGTTGTCTCAGTAGGTAATGTGGAGTGTTGTCTGGTTTTGGGGTTGGTGTCTCTACACCTATCAAGGGTGCAGATTTGCCATGCATGGGACATCACCGGCAGTGGAAGTGGGGGGATGGAATAAGCTGAAGGGGGGTGAGTCTGTTTTGGGTGCATGTTGGGATGAGGAGGGGTAGGTTGAACTGGGAGGCCGAAATGGTTCCTCTGGGCTGGCCGCAGATCGATGGGTCATTTGGCCAGGGTCTCAGGCAGGAATGGATGGAGAAGCTCTGAATCAATGAAGAGGGTGCAATGGGGCCACTGGTGTCCTGCTGGAGTTGATCAATGCACAGCTTCATGGCTGGACAGGATTGGAATCCTGCAGGATCAATGGTAAATTGTAAACTCTCTAGTCCAACTTAGAAGGAGCCTGATCAATGTGTGGGGTGCAAATCTGGTGAAGGTGGTCAATGGATCAGTGGTTTCAAGAAATGGGTATAGGTTTCTTTTATGAGCAGACTATAAAACATCTACTGTTTATTTGACAACTCAAATAATGTGAGGCTTCAAGTAGAGGCGGTGCATTTCAATGTCATTTCAATTGTTCTGTCTGGCATAGGTATTGTTACTTTCCTTATACTGCATCTTTACATTGCTCAACTTTTTTTTTGTGTATAATAGCTGCCGGGAATATCATGGTAGTGTGGTGCAGTATCCTGCCCCCACTACTGTGACTGAGTGCAGGAGATTAAACATGGAGTGAGGGAGGACAAACAGATTGGCTGAAGCAAGTTAACCTACATACAGCAGAGCCTCGCTTTTGGATTTCCCATAAATACACACATAGTAAGTCCTAAAATTGAAACCAAAGTGTTTAAGCACTTGCCCTTTAGAATCTTAAGCAAGGCCAGTTCAGCAAACCTCAAGCTTTCATGGAAACAGGCAAATTCATCCCTTCCAGGTGTTGCTGATTCCTTATGATTCACTCAGTATTTTAGTGTTTTGATCTGTGGGGAGATGGGACAAAAGCAAAAGTCTAGTCTAGTACAACAGTGTTAGCCTATCTGCAGGGCTCATATGGGAACAAATCAGTTTTTTGATAAGAGCACAATAAATTTTGTGGCTATGACAAATGGCTCTAGCAAAATGCATCAGTACAGAAGCTGATGTTCACCAGTCAGCAGAGAGTATATTGTAGGAAGAACATTTCCTATCAATCCCCTTGGATGGTTCTGGATGAAGAAGGGTAGGAGACGCCTGAATTTGTTCTGTGGCAGCACTTTTGACACCTTTTGTCATTATGCAAATCAAAATGTCTTATTTAGTTAGATGTAATCAATATTTTTCATCTTTTGAGATAGAACACCTTGAAACATACAGTGTCATGACAACTCACAGTAACTTTCAGTTTTCAAAACTTCCTCCCCAGTTTTACTGAAACTTGGCTGCAAAAGTGGCTTGTTCCAAACTTTCCCAGATTAATACTTAAACACCAAACATGGCCATCCATGTTTAATCATCAATAACCTTTTGGGTGGCCAGCAGGGCTGCTAATTTCACATGCAATGGGGCATTTCTGAAAGGCACAGCAGCAAGAAACTCTCTCATTTTAGACTCAGAGAGTTGAATAAAACCTGCAGGCTGTCAATAAGTTATCATTTATTTCATCCCTGAAAGATTTGACAGTGCAGTTTGTTTTTACATGTCCCTGTTTTCAGGGCTGTGAGGCTGTATTTGAAGGCTCTAGGGAGGTGTCTGGCCCAGTTTATTGCCTTATATCTTCCAATATTACACTGTAAACAGCATCTCTTTTTAACACCATTGCATTTGTGAAGGGCATATTGGGATCATGACTTCATTTTGTAGTTTATTGTAAACAGTCTCGAGTTTCTCTGCTGTTGTGTACAGTGTTTCATTTAACTGTATTGTTTTCCCTTCCAGGGGTTTACCTCTGCATGACCGTCACTCTTCAGGGCCTCTATGTGGGCCATTCCCTGCCCTACAGCTGCCTGATATAACACATACACGCTGATCTTAATCGACAGGGCTGAACTCTCTCCCTGGTCAGCATTGTGCGTAGTGGTGGCGTACATGTGGGAGAAAGCTATTGAGTCAGGCAGGACCCTTCCCCCTTTCACCCCACCCACCTAGTCAGGCAGATGAGATGCCTTTTATTCCCTCTGAAAGTGTGAATCTGCCTTTACTGCCCTATTCACTAATGTCCACCCTTCTGTTTCCTTCTTTCAGCACCTTTCACCTTTCCCTTCAGCATCCTTTTCTTTAGGTTGACTTTTGACCCTGTGGTTAAAAAGGTCTTGGGAGGGCATGTCAGTGCGGGAGAACATAGGGGATGTATTGTTGGCAATAGGCCAAGTGTCAAGCGGTTAATTCAAACATTTTGCTCAGTCAGAATTCAATACCAAAGACACCACCTGAGGACTGCACAACAAGACGCTCTTTAGATTCTGGATCCCTGGGAAAATGCATCCATGTGAATCTCTGCTTTCTCAGTGTGCTCCGATATGGCTAATCATGGAGAAAATAGAGAGTAGGGAAACATATGGAAGTGTGCAAACATTCCCTAGGTGATCAAGCTGTAATTATGCCCAGCCATCAGCCTGAATTTTGCCTTGGAGCCAGAGTTAGATGCAACCATTATGAGATGGGATGAAATGGAGTTCTCTTTTGGATTCATCAAGTGCCAAATTGCTGCTGCTTGTCTGGGTACTTTACTTGAGTATGGTCCAGCTGCTCACAACAACCTGCCTGACAAGTGCCGCCCACATGAAATAGTCTGTCTCACACAAGAGCCTCGTCACAGAGCCGCTTTAGCTCTCTTTTAGTTTTTGTGCCATCATTTTCAACGCTTCTCTTCTTTAATTATGTGTGTCAATGTTCTCAGCCTTACCAGTTTGCAATAGGTCACCTCCTCCCGCTGCCGTTTGTTGCTCTTAGGTTAGCATCTGTGTGCTCCCTCGCTCTTTTCTTTTTCTTTCACCCTGAATAGCGAGGGGAGAATCCTGATGAGTGCTCGCCAAAAGATGACAAAAGACAGACTGACAGCGTGATTTGTTCCACTTGCCCCCTTCTCTCTTTTCCTTTTCTTTTGCTCACACATGCACGCTTGCATCGTGCACCTCATTAGTTTGCTAAGAATGGATTGCCGCCTGCCTGTGCATGGGGGAGCGGTTGTAATTACCTGGGTGTGTGGCGCAAACCCTTTTTTCACATCTTAAGGCAGCTTTCTGACAGAAGATGCTGAGAAGGCAGCTTCTGCTTTTTTTTTTTCACTGACAAATTTGTATTCCTCAGACATTGCATTTATTTAGATAGTCTGTAACACCAAAGAAATTGATGATCTCAAAAATTAACTTAAGAACTGCCCTTTGATTTCAGACTGCAGTCAGATAAGCTTGTAGCTGATGACAGTACTTAAACACTTTAGAGGAACAGCACAATGCGTTCCTGATGCTTTTCACTCACTACAGCTCACGTTCCTGCAAGAAGGCTGCTTAGCTTTCCTGAAACGTGCGAAGGGATTGCACTCATTATGCTAAACCGCTTTAAATCAACACCATACACTTCCTGTCCAATGCCACCTCCTAGAAGGCCTCTCTACGAATAATTTTACAAAAAAAAGGTGATTTGTGTCTTTATTCTCCCACCCATGATGTCAAATACACATTTGCACTAATATTTCCTATTGAGAAAAGTTTAAGATTGTGTTTACAGTGTGTATGCCACTTGCTTACTTTCCCCTCCCTTACTTTTCTCTCTTTGTCTGTATGTTATATCGTAGACGCACACTTGAGTGCCAATCTGAGCCTAGCAGTGCCATATTTTATTGCATAGGGACTATTCTGAGGGTGATATAAATAGCAGACAGGTTAAGCCAGGCAGCAGCTGAGCTCTGGCTCTAGATCCATGCTATAGACACTAATGGGAGTGAACCTGGATGAGGTGGGAGTGAAAGATGGAGAATAAACAAGAAAATATTGTTTGTCATCTTAGTTGATTCTTTAGTGGTTCTCTAAATTTTCACAGCGCTTAGATAAACGTGTTTGCGCAGATGATTGCTGCCTTGCACACAATGAAACACCTGCAGCTTTTGGCATGGGTGGCACAATTTGGCACTGTAGCATAAGATAAATAATACCTCTCTGATAGGTTTAGTCTTATTTTAATTATAGCTGCAAAAAAAAGAAATTCCTTATGGATGAATGAGAATTTCTTCATTAACAATAGTCACACCCTCTTTTATGATGAGTCCATCCATCCATCTATCCATCCATGTGTCTGATGTGAAAGCTGACTGTAGTAAGTGAATTTGGGCATGAGTGGGGATTTCCTATCTGCCTAATCAGCTAACTGTAATCTGACTTGACCTTTTTGTATCCAAGAAGCATTGAGATTGAATGCTAAGTTGAAGGAAGTTCAGGATAAGTATTTAGCTAGCTACAGTAGCTAGACTGTAGCTCAATTGCAAGACACATTGGCAGAAGTAGTTGATGTGAAAAGGTTAGCATCTTTCCACTCAGATTGCAACTTTTCAAATATCCTTTTATTCTGCCACCCACTCAACATCTATTTTCACATCCACACACTTCCATTCTCATTTTCACCTCCTTTGCTTAACATGCTCAGGTGTCATATCTTCAATGTTTCCATTGTCAGAAGTTGTGAATGGTACCCTAATTCCGAACCGTAGGGTGGAGCTAGACTCCCTGCAGAACGTTGATTGGTTGACAGAGAATAGTCACTTGCGCGTGCTACAAGGGGAATGACAACACGAGGCGCTATTTTTTTAACACAGTTGAAAAACAATACAGTTTCTTCTTGTGACAAACAGCCACATGCTGAAAAGCAAGAACAAGATCTGCTGTCTTCCATTGTTGTTTACTGTGTCACTTTCTTCTTTGTGCGAGAATGACATTAATCACTACTTTCCGGCATACACCACGCCTATCAAGTAAGGGTACTGTTGGCGGTGGAAACGCAAGCCGGATCAGAGTTTACTGTCCCTAATCGTATTGAACTGTACTGTACTGTCCTGTACCGCTGGGTGGAAGCGGGGCATTATAGTGGGGATGGGTAGGACATGTCCCCATTACTTTATATCAAGGCCGATTTTGTCCCCAGTACTTAAATTGCTTGCCAAAGTAATTGATATGACACAAAACAGCATCTCCATTTATTGAGCAGGAGTTTCCAGTATTTTTTGTAGTGAGTTGTGATTTTGATAAAATTTGAAGTTTTTGTGGTTGATGCAGTTTTCATCAGTGGTAGAAAGCTGCAGTGTTTTCATGTACAGACACATACCCACGCCATTCAGCAATCACAAAACAAAATGTAAACAAAGGTATCCTTATTCTTAACATGCATCCATTGGCATTAAGCTGTAATTTGGGTTTATTAAAACAAGTTTAAATATTATGTTAGAGTGTATTAGATGCCGGAACCCCTCATACTCACGTTTGGTAGTTAAGGGCTGATCAATGAATGTCTCTAATAAAATACTGGGGTTGAAATTTAAGAAATGCTTACAGGTGGATCTCCATCTGAATACTATGGAATCTACTCCAGAAAATCAATTCTTTGTATCATTTTTTTCCTTTTTATTTGTGATGTTTTAATAACCCAGTGGAGATTCTTCTGTGTGCTTTTCTGTTGGGAGCCTAAAATAGATCTTTTTTCTGGGAAATGAAAGAGAGAAGACAAACATTGGCGAAAAGGGAGAGAACATTTTATCCATGTCATTTTTCATGGCCAGGTCTGCAGGGCTTACTGTAAGTGAGTTACCAGGGACCCTCAATTCATCATAGTTACGCCAAGCACTCAGCCATACTCCCTGATGGAACTGCCCCCAGACTTCCGTTTTCCCACATTGCACCATTACACAATGCCTACCTACCTCGTTTGCTTCATTGCTTGTTTTGTATTCAGCAGTTGAAAGTGTCCTGAAAGTGAAGCTCTCTTATGTAAAATTATGTAAAATGATTTCACGAGACCAGTCTGTTATGATTGTGTGAGACCGTCAGCTTCAAACAAGATACTTGAGTACAACTTGAGGATCTTGAGTCTCGTGTGACAGTATTTCAAGTGTTTGGAATACTTCACTGAAAATTATATTGCTTTAGTCACATTGACTATGCAAGCTTCTCAATGTAATGCAGTCAGTATGTAAGTGGTTATGAGATATGAATGAGTCTTGACAAGTAAATTTGGTGGAAAATTGGCTGAAAATGTCTGTTATTGTTTCGAAATTATTCATTTATTGAGATTTCACAGTAATCCAACCAACTCATGTTCTTTATGTATGTTGTGCCAATGCATTCGTACACACGCACACTGTTTTTGTGTGGATAAAATGTTTAAATTGGATATTAAATATAATGTTAAGTCTCTAGAGAATTAAAAAGATTTCATATTTAAAGTGGGGGAGATGGAGGAAATAGTCTGTGTGACAGAAAAAGGGACTGTTTACAGTAATCTAAATGGCAAGGCTTAGACTTAGTCCAGCATTACTCATATGTGGATGCTTGATGGATTATAGATTATACTTTATTCAAAAAACATTATTTAGTGGATCCATGCAAATTATAGCCTATTGAACTATGCCCTTAATGTATACTCCGTTTGCATTGCATATCACTATGCCTTTAATAATACTGAAAACAGTTATGTCTATACGGGGAAGTCAGTGTGCAATTTAGCTTTTTTTCCCCCCATAAGGCGTGCATGAATTTTTCCATAATATTCTCATAATCTAGTTATGCAGCATTGTGTATGATGCTATTTGGGATTGTTTACAATTGCCAATGTCTAACCCACAGCTGTGGCAGCACACAGACCCGCCCATTGATGATTTATGACTCATAATTGTCCTGTTAAATATGCGTTACTGGAGTGTTTTCCACTCACATGGAGTAGTTGTACATCAGATCATTTTTATAGTGTTTCTAAAACATCTACCAGCAAAACGTAGTGTTCGAAAATCACCCTTTTTTTTGGCTAATATTGGAGGTCTCCATTGAACAGCAAATCTCTGCACATTGCTGTTGAAGATAGTTTGTTTTATACAATTCATATTAGATTATACCTACTGTATGGTTCCAAATTTGATATCTAAGAATTTCAGAGGGTTGATGGCATTACTACACAACAGCAATGTTCTGATGGTGAAATTTTCCTTTTGAGTGCCAAAGACAAAACACATGTGTGATGTCTTTGGTGTGTGTTGTGAACCGCTCCAGTGTTCGTTTGGAAGACTCAGACCCCTGAAATGGTGGGTTTAGACCCACTTCCAAACGAACTCTGGTGCTTGTTTGATGTGCATCAGAGTTCAGATGGCAGGGTTCAGATGGCAGCGTTCACACTTACTCAAATAAACCGCACTAACAGAGCACCAGAGATTGTTTTTGGGTGTGTTCACATGTTTGGTTTGATTAAAACGAACTCTGGTGCGATTGCTCTGTTAGTGTGGTCCATTTGAATAAGTGTCAACACTACCATCCAATCCCTGGTATGCATCAAACAAGCAGACCAAGTCCGCTGAAAAGATGGGTCTCGGTCCACTTCCAAATGACTCTGGTGTGGTTTAAATGAAATATGAATGCAACATGGACCCAAGACATGTAAACGAACCAGAAATGGGATATGATGTCACAAGATGCAACCCTAAAAAGGAAAGAATGCTCAAGCATACCTATTTTCTATGTTGCCCATCACAGTTCGGTACAGCCATTAGAACCGCTGTTTTGACTGCTTTACACATTTTATGAGTTCTTAAGTTCTCAGCTGGTCAAAATACCATCATATGTTGGCTACACACATACAACGAGCACATTTATCCCAGCACACAGCATTGTTTTGGATGTTTGGTAAGTATACGTCATAAAAGCTGACCAATCAGGTTGTGAACATATCCCTATGCCTTTAGGTTTGGTGTTAAAAATGCCAATGTGAACGCTAAGTGGACCGGGACTAAATGTTTTTTTTTTTTGTTTTGTTTTTTGGTCCGGACCAAATGAACCAAGCAAACCTGTCAAGTGTGAGCACACCCTTAGTACTCACTTATTACTGAATTTTAATTTATTTTGTATACATTTTAACACATTTTCTTTGAATCTGGGCAAAATAGAGCAGAAATAGTGTCCTACAGGGCAATATTATTAGTCTAAGTTTCACGATTTTACTAATAACTCATTGAAATGTGTAGCTACTGCCATTGTAGGGCAGCGCCATGCACCTTCTCCATCTGTTTCATTCATTCCCTCCTTTTTTGCTGTCCTCTGCAGACATCTGCCTTTCCACTTCATTTCCCCACCAGTCCTTCTGCAATCACCCCCTATTCCATATTGGATGTTGTTTTCCTGCAGATGTTGTCTGGAGAAGTTTCCAAGAAACTACTGATCTGAGACATGTTTCTGTGTCAGTTGTCAAAGAGGTGATAGAATGGGTTTAATGAAAACTGATATTCTGACAGCACTGATCTTAATAGAGAAATGCAGGGTATACGTGTACCAATGGAGGTCGATGCCCCTCTTCCAACGTGATTCATTCTAGCCGTACAGTTTTACTGCCCAGTTGATTGTTTACGGTCAGTACTGGGAAATGGAAAGTCACCATGGGCTATACAGTACCTTTGTCTTCAAAGTGCTGTAGTTTATCTATTGAATGTCCAATAGTAGGCAAAAGCAATTGTTTTGCATTATTTTCTCTCATGCTCTTTGAACAAAAGAGCAGTCAGATGTCACTAGGAGTTTGCGTTCCTTAGCAGATCAGTCAGTGAGATTTATCACTGTACACACTGAAATGTCAAGACATTTTTATAACTGAATTACATTTGTTGAATGAAATTTGTTATCAAGCTCTTTTTCCTAATCAGTCATGCATACAGTGAGTTGGCTTCACTACATCCAGGAGCTTGATTGCTCAACTGTGTGTTCTACTCCCTCCTCACTTCCTCAAGAGCAGCACCGGATGAGTCTCTCTAGATCCGATCATCAGCATTCAAGAAGTGTTTTTGTTTGATTAGATGTGAGCCACATTACATAGTGACAGTTTTGAAGAGTCACACATGCATACAATCTATAATTGTATGCTATAGTTTTCAATAATTTTTTTTTGGATACCTATGCCAAGTGCCATTTTCTGTAGATTTATTCAGAGTTAAAGGGTCTAATAGGAAAGGGGGGTACGAGTTTGTGAGTAGTGATTTTCAGCCACAAATGTGGCCATCTTATGTTAAAGAAAACAGGTCATTAATATGTTTGATATATGACTGATATGAGTTTAAAGGTGACCTATTATGCCCCTTTTTGCAAGATGTAATATAAGTCTTAAGTGTCCCCAGAATGTGTCTGTGAAGTTTCACCTCAGAATACCCCATGGATTTTTTATTATACCATGTTTTAACCACCTATTTTTGGGTGAGAGAAAATGCGCTGATTTTGGTGTGTGTACCTTTAAATGCAAATGAGCTGCGGCTCTCTGCCCCCAAGCTTGCGATTCTCATATATCCCGAGGCATAAACAATACAGTAGAAACTCACACAGCAAATGTAACTCTCAAAGTGGATCATTACAAACTGTTCGTGATGCAATTTCATGAACAAGATCATAAACAGTTGATATTGATCCATCTTTGAGAATCAACTTTTGTGCAAATCCTGTGTTTTACTGACCCTCGAGTGCAAAACAGTCTGGTGTAAAATGACTTGCACATACTGGTATATGAATTTATCTGGACAAATTCCCTTCATAAATAAAATTACACCACTGTGTCCTTAGTGGCTCAGATGCCAGGAGTTTATGGAGACTCTTGTTTACTATTATAGCCATTAACAGATCAGTGATAATGTTTACATATAGCTGAGACATATCACAAGGTCATTCTTGAGTGCTGCTGTCCTGCAGAGTTTCGCTCAGACCCAACTCACCTCCCTTCTTGTAGCTTTAGTAATCCTGAAGACATTCAAGTGTATTTGATCAGGGTTGTAGCTAAACTGTGCAGGACAGATGCACTCCAGGACCAGTGTTACTGGCACATCATTGTTGCTTGCGAAAACAAAATGGCAGTGCCATGGGTGGAAACATACAGATTAAGGGGCAGTAATATTGTAATAAGATCCCCTACCTACGTCACAAGGGGAGCGAAATCTGAAGGCTTGTTTTTTTCGCAGTTACTGGGTTGTCCTTTTTCACATTTTCTGGGTTGGTAGATGCACCAGGGACCCGATTATAGCACTTAAACACGTAAAAAGTTAGATTTTCATGAAATGTCCCCTTTAAAATATCAATGTAACATTATATATTCTATACACAATAACAAATCTGAAATAAAAAAAGTACTTTTAAAGTGTTCAAGTCCATTTTTTTTAGAGGCCAAACATCTTTAAAAAGAATATGCAGTCCTAAGGGTTATCTATTTTATCTGGAAATGTCAAGTTACTTGTCTGACAGCATTTGTTGTTGTTCTTGTTTTTTATTCTCTAGGTTCTTGTCCCAGATTTGCACACTTGAGGTGGAGTTGCAGTTTTGTGGTTTTGTTAGATGTGTGATGGCGGTCATGTGTATATGTGAGTCCAAGAGACTGAGACTCTCACAAGCACCCCCTTTGTCATTCTTTACAGCATTACTTTCCACGAAGCCATCACCATGTTTTTGACAAATGGCAGACCAGCAGACAGGTGCATTGTGCCATCGAGAGTAAACTACCCAGAGTAATGATTATTCGTTTTACTCTCTGTGTGTTTTGCATTTTGTGATTCACTTACAATGTAGCAATTCTATTTTTCTTTTGGCCTACTGAGATACTTTGCTTCTTTAAGTGAAAGTGACGTGTAGCCAAGTATGGTGTCCCATACACAGAATTTGGTCTCTGAATTTCCCACATTAATTTGCTCAAGGGTTGGGAATTTTCCGGTTCTGGTACCGGTTCCGGTTCTGCCTAACGATTCTGGTTCCGGTTCCATTAAAATTTAATGGAATATTAAACAACAATAATAGTAGTTAGGGGGAAAAATGCACAATACTCAACTCAGACAGTCCTTTTTGTGTTTATTATACTTGTAAAATTAATTTAACATTATAACACTTGCTAACACTTTACAATAAGATTAATTAATTAACATCAGTAAACTACATTAACATGTACTAATAACTGTATTTCTACAGCATTTATTAATCTTTATTAAAGTTAATTTCAACATTTAATAATACATTATTAAAATCGAGAGTTGTATTTGTTAACATTAGTTAATGCACTGTGGACTAGCATGAACAAACTATGAATAGCTGTATTTTTATTAACTGAGGTTAACAAAGTTGAACAAATATATCGCTCATTGTTAGTTCATGTTAGTTAGGTACATTAAGTAATGTGCAAGGGCACCTCAGTTCACTCCCCCCACTTACATTTCCTGCCGGTACTGAGACTTGAACTCTTTGTGTTGTCTGTTTTGCTTCTCATGATTTTGCAAAACAAATGATTGAAGAAACAGAAGCACTTTAAAATAAGTCATAGGCACATTTGTTGGAAAAGAACATTGCAGATGGTTGAATTTGGTTGAATTTGCTGTGATGTGGATTGTAATACTATTTCAGTCGGACCCCTTCACGACATAACATGGACAAAATAATAAAAAAAAGCTTGTTATAAATGTTTTGTACATGGAGCGAGCAATCAGTAGAGAGAAGTGGAGCGTGCTCACTAAACACCCATCATCCAGTGCGGCGGGAGAGTTTGTGCGTGAGTGATGAAGTGTTCACCGCTCTCATTACAGTGGGACACAATAACACAGCCCTTCTTTTTGCCTTCGGTTCTCTCCATGCCACCTACTGCAATTCCAGCTGTCGTTCATTTTAATGGAACGGCACGGACAGCGCAAGAAAAATGAAGTCTACGTGTCTACATACTACATCAGATTTCTCATTGTGAAAGCAGCCCATGCAGAATCTAAAGAAGAAAAAAAAAAAAAAATCAAATAAACTTGAAACGAATAAGTAGACAACTGTAGCTCAATCAGCCATCCATTTCTTTCCCTTGAAGTTCAGCCTCATTAAAAAGGGAAATAAGCAAAAAACTGTGCAGCATCAGCAGAACTCAGCAGGCAGAGAGAAGGTGAACCCTGTTTCATTCACAATCCACCATCCCATAGTCTGACTGGAACAGCAGGTGCCCTGCTATAGATTCCGTTTGGAGTTTTCATTTAATGTGGTTGCTGTGTTGGAGAGATCTGTGTAAGAAGGATCACTGGCTCTTTAGATCTTTCTTGTGATGAATGGCACAGTCCATTCTGTGCAACTCTAGCCAGATATAGAGGTTATTCTCAGGGTTTCTTCCCTTCCCTTCCCTTCCCTTCCCCATCACTGTTTCCAATGCAGTGGTGCATAGAATAAAGTGATGAATCACATTTATTCTATGCACCATTTATAGTCTTAGGTATCTGGAATGCACTGATATTGAAATTCTGGTCAATACAGATGAACTCTGTTTTTATGTTTTGGCTAATAATAATAATAATGATAATAATAATAATAATAGTATACATGAAATATGAATTAAGATAATGCACATTTAAATAATTATAAATCTATATGAATTTAAGTGGTTACTATTTACAAGTTTACTTAAGATGACTATTTATTTTGTGTTTGATCTGTACTGTGCTTTTCAAAGTAACATTAATAATGCTTCTTGTAGCAATAATGTGCCGATAGTGCATCCCTACTGTCAGTCATATTTTGTGTGTGTGTGTGTATGTGTATTATATGTAGATATATTAAAATCTGTTGACAAATAGCATTTCTTTCTTACTGAACCATTCTTTTCTTTCCTTCTCCTTGTCTAATTTTAAATGATGGAGGTTTTGTGTTGCGTGTTTGTTTATTTAAGGTACACAGCTGGCTCTAGAGTAGTGCCTATTATTTCCTGTGTTTTTATTGCTGTAATACTAAGTACTTCACATTGAAATGCTGCCTACTGCCCTCCTCTTTTCTCCTTCAGATTTATAACTAAAGGGTCTGATTCATTAGATGTTGACTGCATTTTTTTAAGTCTCTTGTGATCCAGTTAAGCAGCTGCATGAATGGTAACAAAAGCTTTTCCGGTTGACTCATAACTTATATCCTTTTGTTGAGGTATTGTGCTGTTATATAGTGCGTGGCTTCCCTTATTTGTCCCCGTTCATCCGCTGTATACCCACGTGGTTTTGCTCTGAGAGGTCAAAGGAAATGTCAGCAGTGTGAGAGAGCCTCTACTACTCGTTTGATTATGTCCTAAAGGAAAGCGGTTGTAGAATTGGTTAGCATAATGTTTTGATTGCAGAATATAGTAATAGTATCATGTATTAAGCTTTTGGACAGAAATATTGAATGAAGTTGGAAAGTATGTGTTAAATCTGTGTTAAATATAATATAAACATCTCACAGTCTCCACATGTGAGTAGGATATTGAGGGTGGGTGGGTGTGAACTTGCTGAGGTTGGTTTTAGCCGTCATTCATCTCTAGCTGAAATTAAACCACCAGCTCCCCTCTGAATCCAACCACATCTAACCATGACCATCTCTGAGGAACGCTTAATGCATTGTGGGTAATTCTGGTTTGCCACGATAATTAGGTACGGACCTGGAAATAGCCAAACATAGTGTGGTTTGAGGTTTGCCAAAACCATCTCTGTTTATGTAAACTGAGAATGTGCTCAGTTATTGTGGGTTTTTTTTTTTGAACATCATGATTTTGAGTTTTTTAGAAATTATTTTACCCAAAACTATGTTAAATGACAAAAAATATCTGTTGTAAAAATATACCATAAATTGCATCCAGTCACAGCAATTCTGACATAAGTGCACCACCTCCTCTTCATTTGACCTTTATTGGGAGAAATATACCATCCAATCCAATCTCAGAAAGTCCTAGATCTTCAAATTGAGACGTTTGCAGGTTTTTGCTTATGCTCTGCTTGTGATAAGACTAATTTGAATGTTTTGTCGTGCTCTAGCATATGTGGTCTCAAGCGTAATCTAAGTACAGACCCCACAAGTTCCCAACAGCAATGAAAAATACATCACTAGAATTGAATTATCACCCAGTTAGCACCTTCTGACCATATGCACACAACTCACTATGAGTGCGTTTGAAACCTCAGAGGACAGCTGGGATTCTCTCTCTCACTTGCTCTCTCACTCTCTCTCTCAGTTCTTTGATCTTAGGATGCCGTACAGTTGAGCTGAGCACATCTCATTGAGGCTTTTACCATAAATTGCATCCAGTCACAGCAATTCTAACATGTTCATGACAGTGTACCTCCTCCTCTCCATTTCACCAACTGCAGCTGAAATAAAATACACCACTGATGAGTATCATGACTGAAATGTCTGGAAGCAAATTTGAGTTTTTCTCGTTCAAAAATTCCCAAAATGACCTTTAATTTTAATTGTATGCACATGGGTCATCCATCCATCTAGCCAGCCATGAAGCTAGCCAGCCAGTCCGGTTCTATGGGGGTTCACCCTCAAACACACCCTCAGTTGATACTGTAATAATATATTGGCAAAACAGATTTGGCAAACGCTCCAGTGCATACAGTATTTGTGTTTGCGCTCTGGAGAACATTAAATGTGTCTATTTACAACATGTTTTTGCAGCGGTGAGCAATTTAGCCAATCACAGACATAGCTGTTGATCTCTTGAACGCAATAGCCAATCAGAGGTATTTAAGTTAGTCAGAATCCACTCACCGCTCAAAACGTTTTTATACAGTACTGAGTTATGCAGGCTCACGAAACCTCTCATTAACAAACAAAGTGTAGACACAATGTAAGTAAGAGATTCATTGTGCATTGTTGGCAGCTTCATTGATTATTGATGTTTTATCACTTGAACATTGTCTATCTAGATAGTACTTACCATTGTGACATTTGTACATACAGTTTTAATTGTTAAAATGTTTATTATTAAAATAAATTGTTAAAATCTATATAGATATATGTACTGTAGATAGATAGATGGATAGATGGATAGATGGATTGATTGATTGATTGATTGATTGATTGATTGATTGATTGATTGATTGATTGATTGATTGATTTGATTTGATTTGATTTGATTTGATTTGATTTGATTGACAGACAGATAACAGATAGAGACCCCACTGAACACCTTTGGGAACTGGAACATTGATCTGCCCCATCGCCCAGCATCAGTGCCTCACTGACACTCTTATGTATGAATGAATGGGAGCAAATCCCTGCATCCATGTTCCAACATCAAGTGGAAAATTTTTCCAGAAGAGTGTTAGTTGTTCCAGCAACAAAGGGATAGATTGATGCCAATGGTTTTGAAATTAAATGTCTAACAAGTACATACTTTTGTCTGTGCATTGTATTTCAGTCTGTCCTTAAGCAATTAAATGCCATATAATTGCACCCGTTGATGTTAATTAGATAGAAACAGGAACACAGAATAGAAGTGATTGAGAGAGAGAGACAAAAACAAGGTGATTATGAGGCACTCATTTGCATATTTAGGACATGCTATTGTATGTTGAATGCTAGAGGATCTGCACAGTGTGTTGTCTGTGAAAAAGGCGAATGTATGTACAGTATGCATGTATTTATTTGTTCATCTGAGATTGTATGCTTCACCAGAGGAGATATTGAAACGTGATCTTGACTATTCATTTTGATATTCTTTGTTTTATTGCCCTGTCTGCCACTTCCATTAGGGTCAGTGAACCATTGTAACTTGAGGCCAAAGAAGCGATTTCCCTCTTCAGGACATGAAATGACACTCCAGCATTAAATATTAACATTGGTTATTTTCTGACTGTGACAGTGGCCCCTTTAAAACCTATTTGTCAGAACATGAGTTTGTCATTGAATCCTGATAATGTCAAAAAACTCTCCGGCTGAATGCAAAAAAGATGTCTCGGAAACCCACTCTCGCCTAAATAGAGATAGCAGGCCGTCACGTTATGCATTGTGAAAAGAGATAAGGTAATCAGATGGAGAAAAAAAAAAGCATTTGACTTGTCATGCTTGACAGTTTTTACATTATTGCTATTTAAACAGTCCTTTAATAAGAACAGTGTTCACCTTCCGATAGATGGAAAGGAGATTTCTTGGCTGCTGTTTGCAATGTAAATTATCTCCAGCTTGCTTTTGTTATTGATTCTTGTAATTTTAAAAGCATTATACTCATTGAATGATGCCAGACACAACTAGCTTCTCAGTCTCTGGTTTATTTTAATATTTGCTACTGAAAATGCATGGTTTGCTTTTTTTTTTTTTATTTAAACATTCACTTATGTGTTGTTCAGAAAAAAATGATGAATGTATCCAAACAGTTGGTGTAAGTTGGTGGACATCTGCTGCACCATTCTTCCAAACATGGGTTACTGAACATGAGAAAGTTACGGCATATACAAGACTGTCTTATAGACCCTTATAGACTCACGCAGAAGTGTGAAGTAAATATTTTGCTTTTACAGTTTTATTGAGATGCAGTAGAGTGTTAGTCTTTTTATTGCATTTTAGGGATGTCAAATAAAAATCATCATCATCATCTTTTGATCCCCCCCCCCCCCCTTTTCATTAATTAATTTAAAGCAGAACTAAGTAACTTTTTTTACCTTCATAAAAAGTTTTCGAAGTCCTTACGATGGTTAATTGACTTGTAGTGGTGTGTTTGAGGCGAGCACTAACCCCATCTGGCACGTCTACGCCAGAATACAGCACTTGCAAGTTGAGCTGCATCGACGCGACACAATCTCGCCTCATGTTCACGTTCACGCGAGAGTGACAAAATGCTTTGCGGTAATTCAAAAACAATGTATATATTATGACTTTATAAGACAATTTTGAAAATTACCCACCTCCATCGAGTGTACTGTATTTGCAAATTACCCACCTCCTCTTTCTTGTACTGTATTTGCAAAACTACTGCGCTGGTGAGCGTTGTAGTCGTTGTAGTCCAGAGCTGCGCTTTGAGTATTTATGACAGTGTGATTTACTGAAGGGAACTGTAGGGGGAGCTTCCCAAATCTTACTGAGTTCCGCTTTAAAGGTACACTATGTAACTTTTGGCGCTGTAGTGGCTAATAAACAAAACTGCATGCGTTTTGCTGAACAACATTTTAGCCAGAGCTGCTTCTCTCTGTTTTATGTATTTGACGAGTCACACAGGTACTGGGCTACTCCACAGCTGTTGTCGTCTCACTCGGTCTAAAATAGTCTGAATATAAAAACTTATTATAAGACGAAAACATGTTTTGGAAGATGGATTCATGATGTATTCGCTCATTATAGAACGTTTGTAAATTTTGAACAAAAAAAGTTACATAGTGTACCTTTAACAATATTGAAGAACAAATATTACTACTACTACAATGATGGTGACTACTACTACTGCTATTACAATGACTACTACTACTACGACAACTACTACCACTATTGCTACTTCTACCACTATTACTACAGCTACTACTGTTACTACTACCATTACTACTACTCTTACTACTACTGCCACTACTTCTACCACCACCACCACCACCACTACTACTACTACTACTACTACTACTACTACTACTACTACTACCACCACCACCACCACCACCACCACCACCACCACCTACTACTACTACTACTACTACTACTACTACTACTACTACTACCACTACTACCACTACTACCACCACTACTACCTACTACTACTACTACTACCACTACTACCACCACTACCTACTACTACTACTACTACTACTACTACTACTACTACTACTACTACTACTACTACTACCACCACCACTACTACCACCACTACCTACTACTACTACTACCACCACCACCACCACCACCACTACCTACTACTACTACTACTACTACTACTACTACTACTACCACTACTACCACTACTACTACTACTACTACTACTACTACTACTACTACTACTACTACTACCACCACCACCACCACCACCACCACCACCACCACTACTACTACTACTACTACTACTACTACTACTACTACTACTACTACTACTACTACTACCACCACCACTACTACCACCACTACCTACTACTACTACTACCACCACCACCACCACCACCACCACTACCTACTACTACTACTACTACTACTACTACTACTACTACCACCACTACTACCACTACTACTACTACTACTACTACTACTACTACTACTACTACTACTACTACTACTACTACTACTACTACTACTACTACCACCACCACCACCACCACTACCTACTACTACTACTACTACTACTACTACTACTACTACTACCACCACTACCTACTACTACTACTACTACTACTACTACTACTACTACTACTGCTATTACAATGACTACTACTACTACGACAACTACTACCACTATTGCTACTTCTACCACTATTGCTACAGCTACTACTGTTACTACTACCATTACTACTACTCTTACTACTACTGCCACTACTTCTACCACCACCACCACCACCACTACTACTACTACTACTACTACTACTACTACTACTACTACTACTACTACCACCACCACCACCACCACCTACTACTACTACTACTACTACTACTACTACTACCACTACTACTACTACTACCACTACTACCACTACTACCACCACTACTACCTACTACTACTACTACTACTACTACTACTACTACTACTACTACTACTACTACCACCACCACCACTACCTACTACTACTACTACTACTACTACTACTACTACTACTACTACTACCACCACTACTACCACCACTACCTACTACTACTACTACTACTACTACTACTACTACTACTACTACTACTACCACCACCACCACCACCACCACTACTACCACCACTACCTACTACTACTACTACCACCACCACCACCACCACCACTACCTACTACTACTACTACTACTACTACTACTACTACTACTACTACTACCACTACTACCACTACTACCACTACTACTACTACTACTACTACTACTACTACTACTACTACTACTACTACTACTACCACCACCACCACCACCACCACCACTACCTACTACTACTACTACTACTACTACTACTACTACTACTACTACTACTACCACCACCACTACTACCACCACTACCTACTACTACTACTACCACCACCACCACCACCACTACCTACTACTACTACTACTACTACTACTACTACCACCACCACCACCACCACCACTACCTACTACTACTACTACTACTACTACCACTACTACTACTACTACTACTACTACTACTACTACTACTACTACTACCACCACCACCACTACCTACTACTACTACTACTACTACTACTACTACTACTACTACTACTACTACTACTACTACCACCACTACCTACTACTACTACTACTACTACTACTACTACTACTACTACCACCACTACTACCACCACCACTACCTACTACTACCACCACCACTACTTGAAATAATTGAAAAATAATAATAAAAATAAATGATTAAAAATAAAATAATACATTTGAATTTATTTTAGGAAAACAGAAAATAAGAAATATTAATTTTTATATATGAGTGTGTGTGTGTGTGTGTGTGTGTGTTTAATTAATTAATTTATTTTTTATTTTTTCCAAGAAATATATGCTGAAGCATTCATGATAATTATGAGATTGCTAACTCAAGTACTGTTGCATTTACCTTTATTTGAATACTGATTGGGTTCTTTGCTCACTGTCTAGACAAGATGTAAACATTCAATTACAGACCTTTTCCAGGGGTTATTTAATGATATGGATTGTTAATATAAATCAGGATATAATTTCCCCCCTCAGGCAAATACCTAATAAACACCGATTCCTGCACTAGGCAGGGGAAAGTAGGTCATCAGTGGAGGGAAAAAAGCAATGAACCTGCAGGCAGCACCCTTCCATAATCCAATCTGGTGCTGACTTCTGCCTTCACTAACACACATTTAAGCTCTCATGAAGAGTTTATGGATTATAGCATCAGTGCTGCGCAGGAAACTAGTCATCTTGCTGTGTGCTGAGAGGTATGCTATTTTAGAGATGTTAATATGGTTCATAAAATGTTAGTAAATGCATTTCTAACTATCGTGTGACGTCAAACACAACTGTTTATCTCAGTTTCCAGTTTGGTGATTTTGTTTTGTTATTCAGATAATCACAGTGTGGGAATGGTCATTAGCAGCTGAGGCCTGCTGATATACAATAACATCAAATGTTTTATAAAACAATATGAAATCTTTTCATACAAAGGCTTTTCTTTTTGTCTTTCTTCTTCCACACCCTTCATTCACATGCATGCTGTCTTCTTCACCCAGCCCTTCAGATCCGCCTTCTCTGCATGAGACTCGCAACCTGCTAATTCAGACACATCATTAAGCCTGGCACAACTGTGTTCATGCATATTTCAATAAAGACTCTTTGTTTTAATAGTCTACAGACAGCGGCATGGGACATTTGAACATGTTATAAGATGCACACATGACGATAATAAACATGGCAGAAAAACAAATCACAAAAAATAGAGACAACTGAGGAATATTTTTAGACACATTCCCTAGGTAATGGGATGTACACAGTCAATTACAAACACATATACTGTGGAGTCAAAAAGTCACTTAGTCATTTATTTTTGGGGGGTCGGAAAGTCTCTCATGCTCATAAGATGCATTTATTTGATCAATATTACAGTAAAGTGTTATTTTTAAAATATTTGAAAATAAATAAATATTTAAATATATTTTAAAATGTAATTTATTTCTGTCATGGCCATTACTCAAATCTTCAGTTTACTGTCAAATGATCCTTCAGAAATCATATTAATATGCTGATTTGCTACTTAAGAAACATTTCTTATTATTGTCAATGTCAAAAACAGTTGTGCTGCTTAATATTTTTGTGGAAACCATGAGATATATATATATATATATATATATATATATATATATATATATATATATAGTATCAGGATTCTTTAATTAATAGAAAAATAAACAGCATTTGTTTAAAAACATAGAAATCTTTTGTAATTATAAATGCCTTTACTGTCAATTTTGATCAATTTCATACATCCTTTCCAAATAAAAGTAAAAATCTGGTATATAATTATATCATTACATGTAGTTTTCAGTAAAAAAAAAAAAAAAATAGGACTAATCTGTCAGACCTTGTGCTAGTATGTATGTCTAGACATCAATACTATGCTAACAACTGGAATAAATGTACACTAACATAAATTTTCCATTAATGTGTCACATTTGCCCTGTTCTTTAAAATCATGTACCCTTAGATATTTTTGAGAACCTCCAAAGCAGTGTTATCACCCAGATAAAGGGTAGAAAAACAAGGTTGGCACAGTTCTGCTTCAGGCAATCTACAAACAATCAACAGTCCACAATAAACACACACGCTATAGGGACAAACACACACACACACACACTCCCATTTCAACTTGACACCTGCCATAAAACACACGCACAATCGTGTTTGTTGTTCTATATTGGTGGGGACTTTCTGTTTACTTCTATCAAATATCCTTTAAGTCAAGCCAGTTCACTTAGCGGACATTTTGGAGACCAGGCAGCTGTTTTCTATAAATATACAAGTAAAACTTTCATCTACTTGAATGGGGAAAGTGTTTCTCAAGATTAAGTTTTAACAACATATTCATAAGTCTACAACAAAATCTGACAGCAATGGCATATGCCATCATAAATTTAGTTTATTTAGCTCAAACGACTCTAAAAAAAAAACAACGTTTCTTTTCAGGCTGGTTCAGCTCATTTGTGTATAATAAACTCCATCAAAAAGGCATTTAGCTCTTTTTAACTGAAAGACAGAACTTCCATTCCTACAATTCCCACATGAGTATTATGATTTTTTTCCTATTATTTGTTTATAATGAAATAAAACATAAAAAGGTAATTGCGACTATTTATCAAAATTCTTACTTTTTTCTCGCAATTGCAAGATTATATTTCATGATTCTGACGTTTTCTCAGAATTGCAAGATATAAACTCACAATTGCTAGTTATAAAGTCAGAATTGCGAGTTATAAAGTCAGAATTGCGAGAATTGCAGGTTTATATCTTCCAATTCTGACTTTTTTTTCAGAATTGTGAGATATAAACTCACAATTGCATGTTATAATGTCCAATTGTGACGGGGAAAAGACTCTTTTTTTTTTTTTTTTTTTTTTTTTTTTTTTCTCAGAATTGCAAGTTTATATCTCACAATTCTGACTTTGTAACTCACAATTGCCTGTTATAAAGTCAGAATTGCGAGATATAAACTCACAATTCTGAGAAAGTCAAAATTGCAAGTTTATATGTGATACGCAATTCTGACTTTATAACACAATTCTGACTTTATAACACACAATTCTGAGTGTATACCTTGCAATTGCGAGTTTAAATCTAGCAATTCTGAGAAAAAAGTTGTTAAAAAAAGTTCTGAGATAAAAACTTTTCATTACCTGAAATAAAATAAAATATAAAAAAACTTAAAAAACAAAAAAACAAAAAAACATTTCAGCTATAGTTGCATTTCTCATTTTAATTTTGGTTAACTCTATTTACTAAAATAACAAAAACTTAATTTGAAATTTAAAATTAATAAAAACTATATAGACATTTAAAAATGTATTAAAATGTTCAAAAGAAATTCCAAATATTAATAAAAACTATAATAGTGTCTAAAATAACAAAATAAGCTGGTGGTTGGATAATTTACAATGCACAGTGTAGGTGACACACTCATTTTCAGTCTCTTATTTGCACACTGTTTATCACCTATGCATCCTTTCCCTTTCTTTTCTTCTAAGGTGCCACCGTTCTCCCATCTGCTGTGTTTAGCCTTATTAGCATGAATGGAAAAAAGACATGTAGAGGCATCAAAGAGTCCCTAGTGACAGTGGCTCTGTTTTCAGCTTAACGATTCCTTTGTAGTGCACACACATGCATGCTGACTTAATACAGGTCCAAAGTATGCCAACCAACAACTCATTATATACACATTCCAATGTTGGAGCTAATGCGTTTCTATATGTACATCACGTCTGTATTGCTTGCACAGATCTACGTTTAGCATTTATTTGAGATTTGTGCAGGGTGCTCATTAGCGGTGGTTGTTTACAGAGTGTCTGTACTGTGACTCTTGCTAGGTATGTTTAATTGTTATTGTCTTAGTTTGTGCGTGTAACTCTGAGAATGACAGACCACCCCCCTCTTCTCACATTTGGCGGTGTAAATGATGCCCTATGGGTTTGCCAGAGAGAGGTGACTGCTTCGCCCCATCTGAGGTGTGAATAAATGGCACGATCTCACAGCGCTGTTCAACCATACGGCCACCGTATCTGGCGCCATACCAGGCCATATGCCACAGAGTTGGACATTTCTATTTTTGCATCTGTTTATACTCCATCTTATAGTATATATTGTGTTTTAGCTTCTAAACATCCATCGTGGAAGAATTTTTTTTATTTATTTATTTTTTTATTCAGAAATGGTGCGTTAAATTGATCAAAAGTAACAAAGATATTTATAATGTACAAATATCCTTTCTGTTTCACTATACTTTATATTCATCAAAGAATCATGAAAAAAAATTGGGCCATTTCCAATTATTGGGTCTTGTTCCCCTCAATGCCTATGGTGGATACTGCCCTGGTGGAATATATAGTAAACATGACTACTTTTATGATACTGTGTTCTTTTTTGGAGCTTTGCAGTCCCTGACCACATTCACTGTATGTTGTCATTGTATGAAAACGAGCAGCTTCGACATTCAGCTAAACATCTTACTTTATGATCTATAGAAGAAGAAAAAAAAGTAGTTTTGGAATGACATGAGGGTGAGTAAATTGATTGAAAGTGATTACCCTTTTACCACACACATATAGTATATACATATGCAATGCACACACAAATGCATGCAATGTTCCCACATAATAATCAATACGGATAAGAGAGAAAGGCAGTACGGCTAAGAGAGAAAAAAATAGCTAAACAAGTTTGCACAAGCCCTCTCAAATAGATTTGAGCTCAAGCAAATTTCATCTAATGGTTTGACCCTTAAATTAAATGACCGCTATCATAGTAGCACAGAGGTTTATATCATTTTCATGGCTTCTTTGCTCTCTTCGTTTGAGAGAGCGCTTGTGCTGAATTATTCAGCAGGCGGACTCCCACCTATTGATTGGAACATGAGCTGATTACTGTGGGAGTGCAGCCCTCTTCCCAACCTTTGTAAATTGATGCCATGTCATTTTATGACTGCAGAGTTCAAGGTGCCCTCCGTGTGTGCGAATCTGCCAGCGAGAGCGTCATCACTGATGCGTAACATCACGATCATGCTCACAAATTGTTACTGTATCTGTCCATCTACCGTCAATATACTGGCTGCGTAACTTGGGCTAACCTTATGATTTGTCATTTAAGGACAGACAATGACATTGCAGTTATGAATGTGCAATATGTCAGTATAGCATGTAATGGTTGATATATAGATTCTAATTTACTATTAATACTGAAGCATTTCTGTGCTGTAGGTTTCTAATCAGCCATTTTATGTGTTCTTTTATGTGTTCCTATTTTAAATGGTTAGTTCACCCAAAAATGAAAATTCTGTCATTAATTACTCACCCTCGTGTTGTTCCACATCTGTAAGACCTTCGTTCAACTTCGGAACACAAGTTAAGGTATTTTTGATGAAATCCGAGAGCTTTCTGATATTCCTATACACAGCAATGTCATAACAAATTTCAAGGCCCAGAAAGGTAGTAAAGACATCATTAAAATAGTCCATGTGACTACAGTGGTTTAACCTTAACCCTCAGGGGTCTGAGGATTTTTGGGGCCCTGGAGAAGTTTTGACATGCCCTGACATTTGTGCTTTTTTCAGTTGTTCATAAACATATTAATGGAAAAAGTGTCATTACACTGTATTCAGCACAAACTAGGCTACAATAATATGTGAGGAACATGTATGTACATGTTTGTATTTTTGAAGGAATAACGTTTATGCGTGAAATAAAGAAATAAAGCCAAAAAATATATATTAAATCTGTGTTCACAAGACTTCTGGGTATTGGAGGTTGTAGACCAGAGTTTTTGCTTCAAAATGAGGTAAAAATTATGCTGCCTGCTTGTTCATATAAAACAATAGAGAGATTTAAATTTTCTAAAACATCTTTGGTCAAGAAACACAGTATGCGTGGAGGCATGAATCATCATGAATAATGGGTGATTTTCACCTGAGAAGACAAAAGAATCGCATAAAGAGCTCTAATGACCTGCATAAATAATAAGCTCTTTCAGACAGGTAGGCTGTGAAAAAACCCTCTGTTGATCATGTCTCAAGCTCATCATATGGTGTATATCAAACATACAGAAAAAACAGCAATACTGTGAAATATTATTACAATTTAAAATAATGGGATTCTATTATATTCCTTAAAATATAATGTATTTCTGTGATACAAAGTGTCTGAACAGTTATGTTACCTCTATGGCATTTCATATAGGATTTTAGCTTAAAAGCATGCACATTTGGAGAAATATTGATATTCTCATATGTTTATGTCAATTTTCTATACAGAGGAGTAATATTTATTCAATATTTATTGTCATTACTATGATTACAGATTACATAAACACAGAATGTTTGTTTTCGATTTGACTTACACGATTTAAAACCTGACATTTCAACGTTTTTTTAGACAGAAGTCTCATTTTTTTGTGATTAGTATTCACTAAGTTACAGTTCATTTTCTGAGAACTATCAGATTGGACTTCGTTCAGAGGGAGACGAGAGATCACGCATCATGTTAGTTTTCTTTATTTTGCAAAAAGCACAACATTTTGTTTTTACTCTGAGTGTACACAAATAAAAGAAAATATTCCACAGATTAAAATGGTGTATAGCTCTTAATTGTATGTGCAACATTGACAGAGTATTTTGAGTCTCTTTCACACTGGTAAGAAAAAAAACGCGGCGTGACCACCGACCCGAGGCAGTTAATGTTTAAGAAAACAAAAATAACAACTTTATTCAACAATTTCTTCTCTTCCCTGTCAGTCTCCCACGCTGTTGACATTGTAAACACAGTGCAGCGCTTCCCGGTTCTACGTCAGATTTGACTATTTTAACAATGTCTTTACTACCTCTATGAGCCTTGAAATTCGTTATGATGTTGCTGTATATAGGGAGATCAGAAAACTGTATATATGAATGATTTTAAAGAGATAGTTCACCCAAAAAAGAAAATTCTGTCCTCATTTACTCCCCCTCAAGTTGTTCCAAACCTGTACAAAGGAAAATATTTGGAAGAATGTTTGTAACCAAGCAGATCTGGCCCCAGACCCCATCGACTGCCATAGTATCTTTTTTTCCTACTATGGTAGTCAATGGGGGCGAGATCTGCTTGGTTACAAACATTCTTCCAAATATCTTCCTTTGTGTACAGCAGAACAAAGAAATGTATACAGGTTTGGAAGATCTTGAGGGAGAGTAAATGATAACAGAATTTTAATTTTGGGGTGAACTATCCCTTTAATATCTGAATATTGAAAGTCTGAGTCTATATATATATATATATATATATATATATATATATATATATATATATATATATATATATATATATATATATATATATATATATATATGTATGTATATATATATATATATATATGTATGTATATATATGTATGTATATATATATATATATATATATATATATATATATATATATATATATATATATATATATATATATATATATATATATATATATATATATATGTATATATACAGGGAGTGCAGAATTATTAGGCAAGTTGATTTTCTGATCATATTTTTTTCCCAAGCACATTTTACCAATTCCAATCCACATCAATCTTAATAACTACTATTAATATTGTTTTTAATCATTTATAAGTGATATATAATTGTTCATGAAGGCTGGAAATGAAAAATGCCTTATATTCAGGTGTGCAGAATTATTAGGCAAGTTTTCTTTTACAGGCAAAATGAGCCAAAAAAGAGATTTAACTCAGACTGAAAAGTCAAAAATTATTAAATACTCATGAGAAGGACGCAATACTAATGCAATACTAGAAATTGCAAAGTTAAAGCATGACCAAGGGACAGCAAAATGCTCATTGGGTCAGCGGGGTCAGACAAAAACAGGTGGAAAAGAAAAGACACGTTAACTGCAAAATAATTAAGAATTATGTGTGAAACCATCAGGAACCCTTTAGTCTCCAGCGCCACCATTTTCCAGAACTGCAACCTACCTGGAGTCTCCAGAAGTGCAAGGTCTCAGGATCTCAGAGACTTAGGTTAGCTAAAGAATCCTAAAAAATGACCCGCACTTGATAAGAATCACAAGCTGAAGTGTTATAAAATACATGAAGACTGGGTTTTTATAGGCCTTATAAACAGACAGCTTGAGAGTGACTCCTGAAGGACCAGCACCACATCCTCTTGTACCACTGTTTGAAGAATTTATCTTCCAGAATCTGGCAGTAAGTTTTGGAAGATCATTTTTAGTCCATCTCTGCAAGACAGACATTTCAGGATAAGAGATGGACTAAAAGTGAACTCAAACACCTTACTGCCAGATTCTGGATAAATTCTTCAAACAGTGGTACAAGAGGATGTGGTGCTGGTCCATCAGGAGTCATTCTCAAGCTGTCTGTCTATAAGGCCTATAAAAACCCAGTCTTCATGTATTTTATAACACTTCAGCTTGTGATTCTTATCAAGTGCAGGTCATTTTTTAGGATTCTTTAGCTAACCTAAGTCTCTGAGATCCTAACACCTTGCACTTCTGGAGACTCCAGGTAGGTTGCAGCTCTGGAAAATGGTGGCGCTGGAGACTAAAGGGTTCCTGATGGTTTCACACTTAATTCTTCACCTTAATTCTTAATTATTTTGCAGTTAACATGTGTCTTTTCTTTTCCACCTGTTTTTGTCTGACCCCGCTGACCCAATGAGCATTTTGCTGTCCCTTGGTCATGCTTTAACTTTGCAATTTCTAGTATTGCATTAGTATTGCGTCCTTCTCATGAGTATTTAATAATTTTTGACTTTTCAGTCTGAGTTAAATCTCTTTTTTGGCTCATTTTGCCTGTAAAAGAAAACTTGCCTAATAATTCTGCACACCTGAATATAAGGCATTTTTCATTTCCAGCCTTCATGAACAATTATATATCACTTATAAATGATTAAAAACAATATTAATAGTAGTTATTAAGATTGATGTGGATTGGAATTGGTAAAATGTGCTTGGGAAAAAAATATGATCAGAAAATCAACTTGCCTAATAATTCTGCACTCCCTGTATATATGTGTGTTACTGTCATAAAAAATTACTCATGCCATGAAAGGTTGCAAGATTTTATTCACACAGCTCACCCCTACTATTAGCCATGATTATAAATGGAAAGATGGTTTTCATTTCCATATATCCCAAGTAGCTTATCATGATATCAACTTTTTATTCAGCTGCTAGGAAGTTTGACCAGCATTTGCTATATATAACAACAACTGCTATACTTTGTCTCCTTGATGGTGTATTTTGTTCTGCTAAATGGCTGCCACACAATATGGCCTTTAAGCCACTTCATGGTTTTTTGAAAAGGACATAGTAGGGCGTGCTGTATGCCCTTTAGAAAAGCAGACCTGGAGGCTGCTAAACAGGTAAAGTGTTAGTGTTTTTAGCACAGAGCTGGAGTGATTGATTTCTGTAATGTTGAGTGTGCTTTTTCTTCACGCCGCCTTGCTGACACACTGGCCCTGATATTGAGCAGCGCGCTAGCATTGCTGTAGGGCATTTGATTGTGTGTGTGTGTGTGTGTGTGTGTGTGTGTGTGTGTGTGTGTGTGTGTGTGTGTGTATGCCCGTGTGTTGTCTCACAGAAGCCATTGTAGGTTAGCATGCATTTGCATAAAGGAGAGCTGTTATTGAGTGCATCACTGTCCTACACTGGAAACACTCTAATACCTTTGGGCTGTGAGTACAAGGGTACGAGAGGAGGGAGGAAGGAATCTTGATTAGCTTTACGGTCATTAGCGGATGATTGAAAGCATGCTATAAAGAGAAACTAATCAAGGATGCTCTGCCCCTCCCCATGCCAGTTTAACTCAGTTGGTCTTAGTTTATTGTTCAAATACACTCTCAAAAAGTGCAGTTTTAGGTTGTTTTTACATTGATTATTTGTTTCAAACCACAGTTTGAGTTAATTTATTTCAGCCATCTATCCCATTAAATCTTAATTCCATTTTAGTTTTAACTTTTTACTGTTTATCACTGCAATTTATGATATGATGCCAGCTTGTGTATTCATGTTTTTGTCAGTTTACGTTGACCGAACATCACAAAATGTGTCATTAACTGTAGTTCACTTCTACAATTTAAAGTCTTAGGTGTGGTTTGCTGGTCCAAACCTGAGTTTGACCAAAGCAAACCAAGCTCTGAAGTCAAGTGGACTCTGGTTCACACCAAATGCAAGTTAGTTCTGTTTCGAGTAATAATCCCTATGGATTTTTTTTTTTTCTTCACTTTAATCGGCAAGGGAACCTCTGAGTGACCTTCTATGGGCAATGATTTAAACTAAGCTGAGGAGAAAGTGCTGCGCTTGTATGTGGTTGAGTGCATATAATACTGTTGGCTGGCTTAACACAAGGTGAAAGAAGCTAAATAAAGGTGATATCATTTGATTTATTACATTTATAACTTTGGATATGATTCTGCAGCATCATCTCTTGGATCTTTATCATATTTGACTTAGGTAAACACGATTGAGCACTTAACAAATGGGTGAAATGCACCAATAATGGGAGTAAGGGTCTTACCCACTCTTCAGTTAGTAGTAATGGTCTCTTCCTAATGCTATTTCTTTACCTGTGATTAAGGTCAGCCCCTGATGTTCTTGTTTTTGTTCTTGAGATGATGTTCTTGAGAAAAGCAGATAAGTGTGATGGTTGGGTGTTCTTCAAAAGGTGAACTTGAAATGTATTGGATTCCACCAAATATATATTTACAAAATGAATAGTCCTGAATGAACAGTTGTCTGAGCCATGTTTGAAGCTGTTGGAAATACACACACAATGTGTGGATTTCATTATAATGAGCAACAATGAACAAGCTTTTACGGAATTTATTAATATACCCTATCTTTTAAAAGTCCACTTCCTGCATTATGGGATCATACACTAGTTGAGTAGGTTGGTTAATCTCGTAAATATAGGAAGAACTAAGAATAATAATCATAAAGGTCAATTTCATGACTGTGTCCCCATGGTCCCATTTCCAATTAAATACAGTTATGGGCAAGGAAAATGTAAGCTGGTTTGAGCCAGAATGGACTGTTATATCTGGTATAATATTACTAAGCGAGAACAAGCGTATGCCAACCCTTGCTTAACAGTGACATACAGACCTACAGGAAATGAATCAGGCCATCAGAGGTCATTCTAATCACTTCATACCAAACACACAGATGGAGCCCACCAGCCTCGCAAACTGATCTTTGAGATCTTCATCCACATGTCACAGTGAACAATAGATTTATCTTCCCTAATCCAAATCTTGCCCATCTTTGTGGATGAACAAATGACATACTGTATCACTCCATTCATCCTGTCGTCTTGAAGTTTTAGTCAAATGTAGCTACATTGCAATCCACTTCAATCCTCTTGTATTTGATTCCTATCTAGCGCACATACACTGTAATCTTTGCTAAGCTTTCATGACTCCTCCAAATTTGAATGCGCACACACATAAACATGCAAACTCTACTAATATTAGTGCTAGTAATGGAAAATAGATGTTTTCTTGCTTATACCACACTTTAAAGTAACCATTAAATTAAAATGGACAGTTCTTGTTTTTTTATGGAATATATAAATGATTTCTATAATGACAACTTGTGGAAGAGCTTACCGAATATAACCATGTTAATGTATTTAGTCTCGGAATAGATCTGATACACTGCTGCTGCTGTTGCTGTTGATTATTGCTGCTGCTGCAGAACAAGTACAGAGACTTACTATTGCCAATACAGACACACTGCTGTGAGCATGTAAGACATGCTGCTGCTGTACAATCGTGTATATGAAATTACCCATAGCAAATCTATACAGGTGGAGCTGGGGAAGGTGGAGGGTTTCAGAGGAACTCTGAAAGCACACTGCACACTGCTACAGAAAACACTGACCAACTATTTAAATGTTGAGCAGCAATCTGCAGATGCAACAGGAACCAATCAGCGTGTGCCGTGTAGTTAACTATGTGATTTTCAGCAGATTGCGTTAAGGACGCATTAGCCTGCGCCATCTAGAGTTTCATGACAGAACTTAGTATTTGTCTGTGCACATCATTATTATTATTTTAAATTCATGCATCCTTGTAATCTTTAATTAAAATAACTTCCCCTCCCTCTTGCAATGACACCTCTTCTCTGATGTGTGTACTGGCACAAGGGCAGGGCTAGCTGTCACTCACATGAGATCGACCAGTAGCAAACCACAACCATACAATCAATTCCTCATGTACAAAATCAAATCCCGCCCTACATTTTTTCTTGTTCCAGATGCCATTACACTCTGGTATACACAATAGGGAAGAAAAAACAATCACAACCCCCATTTCATGCCGACTTTATCCCATTTCATTTTTATTGTATCTTAATACTAAACCGATGCCATCTTTGCAATGTTTCCTCAGTGTTGTCAATACTGATATTAAGAGGCATTGCACTTAAATTTTTAATGTTAAAGTTACGATGAAACAGAAGGAGCATCAAATCTTCCGTATTGTGACATACATCTGTTAAAGGGATTATCGAAAAAGAAAAAATATGTAGGGCGGGACTTGGTTTTATCCATTGGTTGTTAATTAGATGTAGGCAGATCTGAATGCAAACTTGAGGTTGATTTTAGAAAGGGGTGAAGTTTAAGTGAACTAAATGATTGAAGAAATCTGGTATACATCACCAGAGAGAAGTCTGTCATTTCAATGGAAGTTCACAATAAGATCAATAACATGCATTTAGAAAATAGATACAGTGAATTAGGGCTGTGACGGTAGGCATGACAATCACGCCACCGTGGTCGTGGAGTGTCACCGGCGGTAATCAAAAATTTTGCGTTAACCAAAAATTTTCCATCGCGTTAACCAAAAAGTTTCTGTCACTGATGGAATTTGTTTTAGCAGTGATGGAAAAAATCTGCAGCCCGTCCATCATTTTGACAGTAGCTTGTAACTGTAATTCCCACCCCTGTCCAGTTGGTGGTGAGTGCACTCCAGTGTGGCAGCAGAGTGCGAGTTCAGTCTCCAGAATAAAATGAAAACGATGCCCTTGATTACACACAGACGAGCACCCATTTTAAGTCATTATAATGTTATTATAATAAAGTAACTTATACTTACTTACATAATTAAGTTTTGTTATTTTTCTTGCTGACTATAAGTTTATTGTCATTGAATGTCTTTTCTGAGGTATAATGTTACGTGACATTGTTTGCAACACTGATTGAACTGATGTAATACAGATTTCTGTAAGCTACTGTATCTTTCAATATATTTTTTGATTTTCATTAATGTTTATTAATGAAAATCAAAACTTTTGACCCCGAAGTTCGTGATTTCCCACCGTGGTAGTGAAAATTTGCCACCATCACAGCCCTACAGTGAATTTTCATTTCATGGCAACTATATTTAGCTGGCGTGTGACTCCCGTTCTTGTTCTGCTTCAGTCTTGTGTCTATCAAACAAACAGACTAATGATCTGATGACTTGGCACAGCTGAAAATAAACACACTGGTTGTAAGTTATTGTTTGTTACATTCTCTTCACTTTGTTATTAGTTGGTCAGTTTGGGGGCGTCAACAGCTTAGAGTGACCAGAGGCCCCTATAAAAAACACTTCACAAGATCATCTCTTGCCATGTCTTTTTTTCTCTTTCTCTTTCTTATCTGTTCCTCCATTACAAATAAAGGCAATAATTAAATCCCTTTGGTGGTTGTTGCCTTGACATATTGAACTTGGCCAGATGGTTGGTACTGCATTAAATGCAGCAGTGGCAAAATTACTAAGTATTTAGTTTTCTGGTTGGACATAGTGGAGTCTAAACATCTGAGACTACTAGTGTATATGCTTCTGTTTTGCTTTGTTTTTGTTTAATACATTTCTTCAGTAATCATCACAAATGTGCTAATTTATTTAGTCACTATTTTTATTTTATTTTTTAAAAAACCTAAAACTTTAATATTATTTACATACAATTTTGAATCACTGATTTTCTCAAGACGTTTGAAAATGTGCACTCTTTTTAAAAAATCCATTCACATATTTTTTTTCTTGTTTGTTTGACCTTTACACTCTTCGATAAATGTTTTTTTTTTTTTTTTTTGTTAACCTTTAAACAACTGGATAAGTTTGCTTTATCTTTATAGTATTAATAAAAACGCCTTTCAACAAAAAAGTGACCTTTTATAAGCATTCCTGCCAACTGTCGATATAACCGTGCTAGGGCAGGATTCACAGAAACACACACACACACACACACACACACACACACAAATAGAAAGGAAAGAACTAAGAAATTTGTAAAAATGTTCAAAAAAAAAAAAAAAAAAATATATATATATATATATATATATATATATATATGTTTACTCCGGATGGGGAACAAAATGCAAACAATTGTAGGTGGATCCTGTCGCATAAAAGAGATAAAATTCCACATCTAGGCACTTACATAGATTTTTAAATTTAAAAAGCTTTTATTGTAAGGCAGAGCTGCAAATTAAAAAACACCAGTGCAGATCAGCCCAACAAGGCCTTCATCAGGGTGATCTTAAATTTTTTACATATAGTCTCTTTAAGTTAGAAAATAGCAGTTATGACAAATATATACAGTACAGTCCAAAAGTTTGGAACCACTAAGATTTTTAATGTTTTTAAAAGAAGTTTCGTCTGCTCACCAAGGCTACATTTATTTAATTAAAAATACAGTAAAAAACAGTAATATTGTGAAATATTATTACAATTTAAAATAACTGTTTTCTATTTGAATATATTTCACAAAGTAATTTATTCCTGTGATGGCAAAGCTGAATTTTCAGCATCGTTACTCCAGTGTCACATGATCCTTCAGAAATCATTCTAATATGCTGATTTGCTGCTCAATAAACATTTATGATTATTTTCAATGTTGAAAACAGTTGTGTACTTCAGCATATTAATATGCAGATCAGCATATTAGAATGATTTCTGAAGGATCATGTGACACTGAAGACTGGAGTAACGATGCTGAAAATTCAGCTTTGCCATCACAGGAATAAATTACTTTGTGAAATATATTCAAATAGAAAACAGTTATTTTAAATTGTAATAATATTTCACAATATTACTGTTTTTACTGTATTTTTAATTAAATAAATGTAGCCTTGGTGAGCAGACGAAACTTCTTTTAAAAACATTAAAAATCGTAGTGGTTCCAAACTTTTGGACTGTACTGTATATATTCATGAATGCACCCACAGATCTTTGCTGGATCTCTGAGGCTTAACAGAGGCACCATGACTGTTTGCTAAATTGAGATGTTGAGTTCCAACATGTGCTGTTCTTTAGCACACTATTTATCTATTCTGCTTCCCTAATTTCACTAAATCCTCTCCAATATGTTCAAACAGTAATCCGCTGGCAGCCTTGTCTCTCCACTGTTCCCAGTTCTCCCTGTCCCTGTTTTTCCGCTTGTTTGTCTTTGCTCTCATGTGCTTTTTGTGCTGATCTTACTAAAACCCTCCCATATATACATATCAGAGCTCATTGGCTGTCAAATATATTTTATTGGATTGTAATATTTCTACTTATCTGAGAAAATTGCTTTATTCTGTTGATACTTTGGAAAAGTTTTTAACTGCTTAGGACATATTTTATTTAGTTTCTGTTTTAAATTTTAATGTTAATCATGGTTTCTGTGATAGAAAATAGCCAAAGAAGCTGGCATGACGACAAACTCTCACTCACTATCCTAGCTAACACTTCTATAAAACTGATCCATCTTAAGATTTGTCTGATTTATTAATCATTACAGAACACAGCTGCTTTTTGTAAAATTGTCATCACCATCATCATCACTGCCAAAGTCATTCTCATTACTGCTACAATCATCATCACTGTCAATGTCATAATTGCCATCAACATCGCCACCATAATGAACAATAGAAATCACTCAGCAACCTATTACAGCAATTGTCACTGTAATTTGTCATTATAACATACATTCAAATGTATGTACTTCCCAAAGATGAACACATTGCAGTTCCAGATGGAGCAAAAAACAAACAAACAAAAAAACATAGTACAATGGGTAAATCATGGCACTAGCAACACAAAGGTCATAGGTTTGATTCTGTAGGGCCACAGAAATAATGAAATATACATAGAATCCACTTTAAGTCACATAAATGTAATCAGTTATCTTGAATATTTGTGTTCTTGGGCATTACTCACACTAATGTCATTACAAACCTGTTTGACTTTGTTCTGCGGTACACAAAAGAAAATATTTAGAGAAATTGAAAAACACTTTTTGGCTTTGTCTTGTCAATGTACATAATATCTTCGGTAACACTTTGGTATGGGGAGCACATTCACTTTTAACTACGACTTTAGCCACAATAAACTCTTAATTTATTGCTTATCAATAGTCGGTAATGTAGTTGTTGTAGCGTTTACGTATAGTATTGGGGTAGAATTTAGGGATGTAGAATATCGTCATGCAGAATATATGTGTTTTAAAAGTACTAATAAACAGCCAAAATGCAAGCTAATAAGTGACTAGTTAAAAGTGAGAATGGTGCTCCATACTAAAGTGTTACCATATCTTCTTTTGTGTTCCATAGAAGAAAGAAATGACAAAAAGGTGAGTAATTAAGTGCATTACGATGTCCTTGCATAAGGATCTAGGTCTGTAAACCTCAGGTTTCAAATTAAATGTTCACTTGCAGCCAGATAAAGTTTTGCTTTAGCCTGTGCATTAAGCTGAATTAAGCAGGTGAGTGTGCTGATCTCCAGCGGTGTGATCTTAAGCTCAGACACCTTGTATAACCTCTAAGGGCTCCGCAGAACTGTGTTTGAACCTGGAGTCTTTCCCACATACCAGCTGTGTCTGCTGAAGATGTAATAGCCTAAAACACACACACACAGCAAAATTACTATTGCAATATTAGTATTTGTCCAACACTCAAATCCACAATCCAAATAATAAACTCAGGACTAATGAATTTGCCACAGCCTAAGAGAACAAGGCCTGGAATTAAAGAGGATGTATTATGCTTATTTACATTTATACACTTAGCAGATGCTTTTATCCAAAGTGACAAAAGTTAAAAAGTGGTTTATCATAAAATGGCAACAAACATGAGAAGTGTAGGTAATACAAAGCTTCAGATATTGTTTAGAATAGTACTGCAAGCTAGAAAAGGGAGAGATTAAGGAAAAAATAAAGCATAGGGGAAGTTTTTTTTTTTTTTTTTTTTCATCAGGATGCAGTTAAGTGCTAATGGAAAAGGTGAGTTTTTGGCTGTTTCTTGAATATTGTCAGGGACTTTATTCAAGAGAGGGTTGGGAAGATCATTCCACCACCAAGGAACAGTGAACGAAAATGTTTTGGAAAGTGATTTTGTGCCTCTCAGGGAAGGTACCACGAGGTGTTGCTCATTTACCGACTTGGGGTGAATGTAGACACGTGAATGTAGACCGCAGCTGTTCTATATGCAAGCAGTAACTGCTAGCCAGTGGAGAGATATACAATGATGTGATGTGGGTTCTCTTGGGCTCATTGAAGACCAGTCTTGCTGCTGTGTTCTGGATCATTTGTAGAGGTTCTCAATTGTTTTGATTATAGTCTTAAGGTTTTTTTTTTTTTTTTTTTTTTTATCCAGTAATGTACACATCACAATATTCCTCAATTAAATGATTCCTGCCCATGGCATGTGCAAAATAAATGGGACGAGGCCTGGTTGAGTTGCGTTAGTAGCGTGTTGTCGCTATGCTCAAGAGACGCTGTTTTTTTGTTTTTTTTCTCCCCGGATTTAACAAGTAGAGCTTGCTGCAGCCTGCTGTAGACATCCAACCCCGCCTACATCCAAGTGTGACATCAGAAGTCATGCCCGTGCCCAATATGTCACCTCGTGGCTCCCTACTAAACACACTTCACCAGAAATCCCGCCCTGCAGGTAATTGCATTGGTTACAGTGACGGGTAGGTTTAGGGATCAGTGTTTGGTGTAGACAATCAGTACTGTGATTGACATGACCAATAAAATCTTAAGAATTGGCTTGCAGGGTGGCATGGGCCTGGTTTCTGACGTCCTACTTGGATGTGGACCGGGGTGGATGTCCACCACAGGCTGCAGCGAGACACTTCTCAGATTTAATGCGGTTAAGGTCAGGGGCGTGGCATTTCCAAAACGGTTGACC
This sequence comes from Megalobrama amblycephala, assembly GCF_018812025.1. Classification (NCBI taxonomy): domain Eukaryota; kingdom Metazoa; phylum Chordata; class Actinopteri; order Cypriniformes; family Xenocyprididae; genus Megalobrama; species Megalobrama amblycephala. The sequence continues at coordinate 9,465,597 of NC_063052.1, forward strand.
AGTCACAACACATTGATTCAGCTGACCAATTAGAGCACATTACACTTTTCGGAAGTAGGGGCTTCATAGAGACGTGAACTAAACAGAGCGCTCCTGACAGACTGAGAAGAGAGGTGTTGCAACATTGTCAAATATGTGAAAAATAAGGTGTTTTTTGAACATCCAAGCATAAAAACCTATTCTAGTAGACTAAAAAAAAAAAAAAAAAAATCAAGACTTTGTAAAGGGGCATAATAGGTCCTCCTTTAAAAAAATATTGTTTGGTTTGTTGTCTTAGAAGGAGAATAAATTGATTAATTACACAATTAAGTTGATTCGACTCAATTTTCCCCTTTTGTTTCCTTCATTCAGACTGAAGCAGGGGATGAAGATGAAAAGGAGGGTTTATTTCAGAGGAAGATTACAGTGTATGTTAATGTGACGTGAACATGATGTTAATCAAAGCAGCATTGTGGTGCCCACAAACCCTCTACCCCCTCCACACGGCCACATGCTGGCAGGCGTGACCCCTGCAGTCTCCATCGCTCTTTTCCCTCTCTCTCTGCACCTCTCTCATCTTTATCGGAGCCAAATCCAATCATGTAAACCCCTCCGCCTCCTGCTCTGTACTCTGACTAATGTCATTAATCTGAAGCGCATACATCCTGAAGGATTTGCTTTACACTTCCCTGTCGTTTGCTCTGCATCTCTGTCTGTATTTTTCTGCAGTTTCTCCATCTCTTGCTTTTCCTCCAGTCATAGTATATCCTTGTCTGCTTTGATAAGGCTACTATTTGCAGCCGCCCACTAAATATTTTACTGGGTGTTGTGATGTTTAGGATCATTGATTGACTCAGATCTTTGAAACCCACTGTATCTTCAAATGATCTCCGAATGCTACAAGATGGAATAAAATGAAGCGCAGGATTAGTCAAAAAAAAAAAAAAGACTAAATATTGTTTCTCATCTTGCTATGAGGTCTTAAGATCAAACATTTTGAAGCTTTTTTTGACAAAGCTTCATTTGATTTTCAAATTCTATCCAAAGCCTCACATGAACCTTACATGTAGTTGCAGACGTTTGCTGCCACAGGTTCAGTCTACACAGGTGTTGTTATACATACAAGGTCATCTCAGAACATTTTGAATGTACTTTTGAATAAAGCAGCTAAAGTGTTGTCTCCTCCAGAGCCCAACTGCTTCTCGATCATCTTGCTGCAAGCCTCTTCTTAATTACCCTTTCAAGATTTGATTATTCTTCTGTTAGAATTAGATAACAGCAGCTGTTTATAATGAAAACTGTGTAGCTTGGGACTTCTTTTTAAATAAAGAGCACATAAAGAACAAAGAAGAATGTCTTCGCTGCAAAAAAAAAAAAAAAAAGTCTTAATCTGTATTTTTGTCTTGTAAAAATATTTATTAACAAGATACACTGACGTGATATGTATATGAAATAATAAAAAAAATATATATATAATATTACAATAATTATGCAAATTTTAGTTATATGTATATATATCATATATATATATATATATATATATATATATATATATATATATATATATGATTCTGTAATTCATAATAATGATAATAATTCATAAAACTTTCAAAAAATTATGACTTAGCATCTCATTATACTGAAAGAATTTCCCATAATAATGTCATAGCCTCTCATAATTATGTGGGGAAACATTCTAGCTTTGTATCTCTTAATGATAAACTTTCTCGTAATGACTAAGTTTATCATTATTATGAAAATTCCTCATTTTTTTGTGGGAGATTCTCATTTTTCATTATTACATCTACGTTGCTCATTATTATAAGAAATTAAGTTATTACATGAAAGTTAATTATGAGATATTAAGTTAATATTAGAAGTTTCTCTTTATTATAAAATGTTAAGTTGTTATCTGAAGGTTTTTATGAGACTCAGTAATTATTATGTGAAAGTTTATCATTGTTATGAATTGTTAATATATATCCATTCTTTTGGGCAAATCATTTAAATGAGAAAATGAACTTAATGTATTTTGATGTAGGACTATTTAGAAAAACATACTGATGAATAAAATATTTTGCAGCGTTTGTCTGTGGGTGTGTTTGGATAGAAAACCTAAAAAGGATCCTTTGTGCCATGCATTATTTTTGTGTGTGGGCAGCTCAAGCTCTGACCAGGCACGCCGTCACACCCGTCCAGATTTAGGTGCTTCTCTATTGTGAGTTCACAGTACAGAATGCCACTTTTCTTTCAGGAACAAAGGGAGGATGTGGCCAGTTCCCTACAGCTGTCGGGCACAGACCTCCACCCGAGCCGGACTGATCTGGTGTCAGTTGTGTGTCTCATTGGCCTCTCTGGCTGACTCATGTCATGGCTGGAGAGCAAACGGAGGGTGTGTGTTATTGCAGAGTGACAATGTGTAGCTCATTGATATGGCAGGGGATTTGTATAGAAAGCTCTGAGATGGTTTGTTTGAGAGGTTTGTTTGTCTCCCTGTGTTTGGTGGAGTAATTTGCATTCAATTCAAAGTGGCTTCACAAAATATTTAGACAGTTCAGCCACACTTTAAAATGGATAAATAGCATTAAAGGGGACATAATATGCCCCTTTTCACAAGATGTAATTTAAGTCTCTGGTGACACCAGAAAGTGTCTGTGAAGTTTCAGCTCAAAATACCCCACAGATCATTTATTATAGCTTGTCAAATTTGCCCCATTTGGGTGTGAGCAAAAACACAGCGTTTTTGTGTGTCCCTTTAAATGCAAATGAGCTGCTGCTCCCGGCCCACTTTCCAGAAGAGGGCGGAGCTTTAACAGCTCATGCTTCGGTTGCTCAACAACAACAAAGCAGGAGAATCTCAATCAGCAAAAATGACGATAGTCAGTAACAGTGTTCATAAGAACTACTTTTTATGAGTAATTATAGCATGAAAACAACATGAATGAACATCAGAGGGTATGTTGAAAGATATAGTACAGCTGAAATGTATCATCTCTCATGTGAATGCCCAAGTTTTTAACTGCGGAAAGACATCAATAAAGCAGCTCATTAGTTATTGTTTCATTACTTTGCTTTTTCATTCAATGTTTAAAACAGAAAATGTATTTTAAACCTAAAATAATGGAGAATGTCACATATACTGTGTACCTAACTTTATACTGTATGTTATGCAAGCTTGTTTCTGCCATGAAATAAAAAATAGGTAACTTTTTATCTTACAATTCTGACTTTTACCCACAATTGTGAATTTATTTGTGTTTGTCACAGTTCAGACTTTATATCTCAGAATTCTGAGAAAAAAAGTCAGAATTGTGAGTTATAAAATCGCAACTGTGGGGGGAAAAGTCAGAATGCGAGACCTTTTTTCTCAGAATTGTGAGATATAAACTTGCAGTTGTAAGTTATAAAGTACAAATTGTGAGATATAAACTGAAAATTCTGAAAAAAAGTCTGAATTGCCAGAAACTTGCAATTGCGAGAAAAGTCGCAATTACTTTTTTTCAATTATTATTCTGTGGTTGAAACAAGCTTCTATAGCAGGGGTCTCAAACTCAAATTGGCGGGGGGCCGTTTCTGTGATTGACACCTCATAGAAGGGCCATATTAACATTCAAGCGCAAGAAAGCGCAACATTTCAGAAAATTTACTTTCCTTTGCATTATTTCTCATTTACTTCAAATTTCATTAGGCCTACTAAAATATTTTTATACCTATACTATAAATATTTTATTTACCATACTAAATGTAAACAGCAGTGTCTCTCTCATTGTTACAGGGTGTAATATAATTATATAATACTATTACTAATATAATACTACTAATATAATACTTGCAATAGTCTGGCGCAACTTCTCACATCCAACAAGGTGCATGGAATAAAAAAATTAGTAATTTAGGAACAAAACCAGCAACACTTGCGGCGTGGAGGGGTCAGAAATAAACACAAAACTGGAGCTTTATATATCAACTTTATTTGTCAAAAAATAAAAATCTCTCATTGTTACATACATTATTAGTTTTTAACATTTAGTGAAAGTATTTTCCCTTACTTTATGTTAGCTTAAATAACATTAAAATCTTGCACTGAACAACACTGTACTGAACAAATACAATCCCTGAATACATTTGTACACTCTTCTGTTTCTTGAGAGACACCTGGCAGCGCTTGTGCTCACACAGCTGAGACACATTTGTCCAAGATGCCGTTTGAGCATCGGTAACGTTTAATGGTTGCCTCGGACGTGTTTCGGTGGTTTAAATCGACACTTGTGACTTAAAGTCGAGTGTTTTTACTGTAATTTAGGCAAGCGCACGCTCATAATGGATGCGACGCGGTTGAGAGTGCGGCTCATGGTTGCATCGCAAGGACAGACGCCACTGGAGCAAAAGCGCATTGGAAAGAAGGAGAATGCGGCGCGGACGCTTATGTGACGCAATATGTGAATGCCCCCATAGAACGGCGACTTTTTCTTTGCATATCAGACAGGTAGCAACTAGAGAATAATAATAATAATAATAATAATAATAGTTTAGCGGGCCGGATTGTTTTATTTTTGAGATCAGTTGCGGGCCGGGTAGAGGGGGAGGGCGGGCCGTAAATGGCCCGCGGGCCGGCAGTTTGAGACCACTGTTCTATAGTATGTTGATAGTATTTCATACTCAGCAGTACTTCCTTCCCTTTCCATATGTATCTTAGATTTCTTAAATGGATAGTTCAGCCAAAAATGAAAAATATGGAACATAGAAGATATTTTGAGAAATGTCTCCCTGTTTTTTTTTTCAATAGTCACTAAAACCATTTGGTTAGCAATATTCTTTAAAATATCCTCTTTTGTGTTTGGAAAGACATGACAGAACATTTGGATGAATTATCCCTGGATTTTTGATTGACAAAAGCCTACAGAACTATTTTACGCACCTCTATTCTTCATGTATTCTTCATTTTTGAAAGGTAGCCATTCACTGACAGCTCAAGCAGGTGGTCATACCACCTCTCGGTGTGAGGTTATATGGACCCAATCCTTCCTTGTCACATACATACACTTGCATACACACACATGCTCAGTGGTGAATGAAAATGTGTGGAGGTCTGTGTGTTAGATGGCATTCAGCAGGGGGTAGGAATCCCATCTCGGAGTGAAGTGGCCATATTTTCCAGAGACTGAATACACTGCTCACATTCACTCATGCAACCCTTCGAAATTCAGCTACTGTATTTTTTTTCTACCTCCTTACAATGATTTATGAGAGTATGTGTGAAGCTCATAGCCATTTTCTAGTGATGATTCAGCTTTTTCAAGCTGAACCGTTATTTCTGACTCTTAGAATAGAGTGAAAAGTTGTTTTTGATGAGTGTAAGTGTGTGTACATGTGGATGTAGTTCACTGGGGGTATAAAGAAACAACAGAACAACTCAAGTCTGGTTGAAAGGAATAGATCATTCAAAAATGAGTGCAGTTGATATGTTTAAAATGACCATATTCACACTAGTGCTGCATGAATGCATAAGCTTTCACAGGCTCTATACAGTGTTGCCTGGCATCCTAAATGAAGCATGTCATATTTCATACTAATGATCAGTGAGCTTTTATGAATGAAACATAAGTCATTTTATATTACCAATATCGCTTCTCTTACTCTAAACAAAGAGCCTCAGAATAAGTTTTGCACTGTGTTGTCTTTTCTCACTCATTTTCAATGGAGGAAACTAGCTTAAAGGGATAGTTCACCTAAGAATGAAACTTATCCCAAAATGACCGTGATTTTAACAGTAAAAGACTGTAAAAATGCTGCGGTGAAAAACTGTCAATTGGTTTACAGAAAGTTTCCGTACTATATACGGTGAAAAACTGTAATAGATCTAACGATACATTTAATGTAATTTTACGGTAAAATACCGTTAAATTCACAGTTTTTGGAAGTGAAAAATAACAATTCATCGTAAAATTTACAGTGAAAAACTGTAAATTGACATTCCCACAATTCCCTGCGTGACACTTCACATTTGATATATTTTCGTTGAAATAACTCTGTTTCTTCTTAGTTTTTCTCATTTTTTTTCTCATCAGTTATGTACATTAGGGTTTTATGTTACATCTAATGTTGTTAAATTAATGTTTATTGCATTTTTAAAATTTCATGCATGTTACCATGATGGTGTTTAATGTGTGTGTGAATGACACTGTGTGCACCTTCTATATGTTAGTGTTGTCCTCCTCAGCTTGTGGAAAATCTGCTTGTGATGAACTTTGATTCATCATGTGACTCTTATCACCACTGTGTTTGGTGACTGTCAGTGTATTATAAAGTTACAAAACAGATATTAGTACTTCATTAGGTTGGTAAATTAACATTATATCAGTTAATGAAATACGTTATTTTACCGTAAATTTAACAGATTTTTTTTAATGTTGCTACTGTATTTTTTACGGTAAAGTTCTGGCAACCACAGCTGCCGGTTTTTTACCGTAAATTTTACTGGGAAATATCCTCCCTCTTCCAAGCTGGGAGTGAATGGGGCTCGAGATTTTGAAGCCCAAAAAAGTCCATCCATCCATCATAAAATGAATCCACACGTCTCCAGGGTGTTAATAATAAAGGTATTCTAAAGTGAAGTGATGCATCTGTGTAAGAAAAATATCCATATTTATAACTTTATAAACTATAATCACTGGCTTCCGAAAGCGGCTGTACATGAGTCGAGTTCTGGCTGAAGAGTGAACTCTGACTCGGCGTATGACGTAGGATGTAGGAGTAGCATAAACTTAGGTAAGAGTAGATGCCTCTAGTGGTTCAAACAAATAAGGGCTGGGCAACAAACTCAAGCTCCTTTGACATTTCTCTTTGAAAATTCTCGTTTTAGACTTCTAATTTGTGACCTGTTTTTTGTTTTGCTCTATCCTCTGAGCTTCCACGTTTGTCAATACGTCAGAGTTCACTCTTTCGCCGGAACTCGACTCGCATACAGCCGTTACCGGAAGCCAGTGATTACAGTTCATAAAGTTATAAATATGGATATTTATCCACTTGTTCAGCTTTTTACCAAGCTCCGTGCAGTCTGGACTGAGAACAATTTACTTATTTTGACAGGGACTTCCTTTAACAAGACAAATACAGATACACAAACACTTACTGAATGCATATTCCTTTTCATTTTAAGTTCTCATGTTTGAGCTTTTTGGTGTAGAACATTTTGTTTCACAATTGGTGAATAGATAAAAGCAGATAGATATAACAGCAAGGCTTCAGTGGTTGACCTCTACTTGGCATTGCATGATTAATCAAACCCTGAGGTTTTTGGATTCCTACAGCTGAGGAAGGAAGTGTCTATGAATGACATTGTTGCGAAAGACACAAATCTTTCTGTAGGAAATAAAAATCAAAGATGAGATCTCTTAAATACCTAATACTGTAATGATTGAGATTTCTGCTTGAGTCACCTGATTCTTAAGTGTCACTATGTACTGAGATTTGTCAAGAGGACAATGAAATCAAAAAATCAAAAAAAGCTTTCTTATCTAAAATCAAAAAGCTTTCTTATCTGCATGATCTGAGCATTAATGATTAATGATTTTTTTTTTTTTTTTTTTTTTTTTTTAAGGTACATCTTAATGTAGTCAGGTGCTATAAAATAATTATATTTATAAAATATTTTATAATATAGTATATATTTAAGTATATAATTTAAATTAATTATTATTATTATTATTATTATTATTATTATTTTCTTGAATGGTTAGTTTACCACATGGTGCACATTTTTTACATAATCTTAATGTATGTAAGGAATCATAAGGAATTTTATATGAAACATCCGGGACAAAATTGATACCTACAAGAAAAAACAATGAGAATTCCATTATGTCTCCTGAGAAATAAAAGAGCAACCTCTGAGCAATAAAAATGTTCCTCTGGGTCACTTTGTGACACACAATAAATCCTTGAAGGAAGAATATGAGTTTGTAATTATTGCCTTTCTAATGTCTTCGCTCCTTAATTTAGCATCACATTAGCATGTGTCTGTTAGCAACATTGTAAAATCAGTGACATCCCTGTGACTGACATTGTATCACTCTACAACCATAAAAATGCTCTATAACCAACTATCAATCAAGCAGGAAAAGGAAAACAGGCAAATCCAGAAGACTGTGTAAAGGGATTTGTGGCCAATAGAAGCTGCAGCAAGCTCTGGAAAAGCATTAGTGTGTCTACTATGATCAAAAAAGAGATTCAATATGAATAAGAAAAAGGGATAAAAGATTATATGACTCCTATGGTTGTCTCGGGTTTAGCAGATGTCTTGATATTGAATGTGTAGGTGAGTGTGTGAGCTGTTCGTGATATTATTAGTTATCAGCACAACTTCAATATTTCTCTGTGGGTTGTAGATAAAACCGCCTGTCCTCATTCGACAGTGATTCTCACCGCTGACTAAGACTGAGTCTGATAAAAGACTGCAGAGAATTATGTCTTTTTTTTCCCTCTGACAGCAAATATAATGCAATTTAATGAAATAACATTATGGCTTTGTAATCTTGCAGATCTAAACAATAGTCAGCGGTTGAAACGTGTGACCTTTTCCCAGGCTTTTCCTGGTTCTTAATCATGTGGGTGTCTGGAGCGTATGAATGCCAAGCATCTGCCCAGCAAGCTCCCATTTTCCAAAGCCTCTGTATCCAGCCAGGCTGGTATGGAGCAACGTTTCATGCTGTTTTACATTTCCCTGGTAAATGCCAGCTTTATCTGGCGCACCTGGCACCACAGGAAGTACCAAATTGGGAATGGGGAGAGGATGCAAAGGAGAAATTATTTTACATGCAAGCAGTTGCCCTTCCTCTTTCTTGTATTCTCCTCCAACTTCTCCTCAGACAGTTAACTAGTGTACATAATCATATCTGTGAAAAACACATCTCTTAACCTTCCATTGGACTAATGAAGGCCTTTGAGAATCTGTGTTTGATTAAAAATGAAAACATAAATTAATTGTATAATGGATTTCTTGCTCACATGGGAGAATGTTTGTGGTAAATGTAATTGCTTTGAAAAAGCTTCCTTTGATTTATTATATGAGTCAATAGCTAAATCATTCACTCAATCGATTCAGTCAAACACACAGATTCATTTAAGAATGAAACATGTCTTTATGACTGAATTACTGAATCATTCACTCTACTGATTCAGTCAAAAATACAATTAATTCAGGAACGAAACATTTCTTTATGAATGATTCATTGCATCATTCATGAAACTGACTCATTTAGTTCATCCAACACTGATTCACTGACGAATTTTGTGAAAAAGCAATATCACACTCGTTTGTCTGGATATCAGCATGGCTATAATTAAAATGGCTTTAATTATCTGCGGCAGCCGATATTCGGAACGTCAACTCTCTTGCTCATATGATATTGTTTAATTCATTCGCTTTATGAATTTTCAGAAATGTAGTTGCATTTAACTAAAACACATCTGTTAACACCAGTTCCATATTTGAGTACATGTGTGTAAATGTGGACCATGTTTGTGTGATAGCAGATAATAAACATCGGTGAGTGGCAGGTGTATGAACGGACAGGGAAATTGATGAGCTCTTTTACTGATGCCCTGCGGCTGTAAATCTAACAGCTGGAGCTGTGGCCTACAAACAAAGGAGTCTTATCTACCATAAACCTCTTTCCCACTCCCTCTTTTATCTGTTCAGCTTTTTGCCCATCTACTTTTCCTTTTCTCATTCCCACATCCCTGCCTTTACCCTCTCTTTTCATTAAATATATCACATCCACTGTAACCTTTACGGATGGAAATGAATTTGCCATCTCGTTGAATTTCTGTCATTTCTAAAATTTGCGGGCTGGACTCTATCATGCTTCTGTGATGTGCCGCCCAGTCCTGCATGGTGTTTTGCTGTGCTTTCCCCTGGTGTCCCCTGGCCTGTAGATGACCACATCACCCTGTGACATGCTCATAAATTATTCTGAACACCTGCAGCTGCAGGCGTTGTGAATGAAGAAGCTCTTGCCTGCTCTCTCTGGGGAGGTCCATTATGCCTCCTCTACAAACACTTGCAGTAGTTTGTGGGATAGAAGCTCTGGTTAAAGGAATACCTCTGGTTCAATACAACAGTAGATTCTCAATCTACAGCATTTGTGTCATGATGTTAATTACTACTAGGGGTGGGCTATATGGCAAAAATATCATATCACGATTTTTTTTCAGGAAAATCACGATTCACGATTTTATCACGATTCTTCATGTTGTTTTTACTATTTTGCAAGTGACTGAGAATTACAGCCAAACTAGTTTCCCCGTTTTAAAAACAAAGCCTTACAAAATAATAAAATATAAAATAAAATAAAAAATGACATTTAGGCCAAAGTGGCGAAGATAAAAATCTTTGTCATTAAATATAACATTAGACTTCACTGTATAAATTATACATTGATTCTTAATAAAGCTAATGTATTAAAGTTCTCAGTCAAGAGCAGTGGATGATTTTCTCTTTAGGGATAGTTACCCCCCTAAAAAAAAAATCTGCCATAATTTACTCTGTCAAGTTGTTTTAAACCCTAATGAGTTTCTTGCTTCTGTTGAAAATAAAAGTTATTTTGAAGAATGTAACCAGACAGTTGGTGGTCCACAGTAACTGTTTTTCCTACCATGGAAGTCAATAGAGACCAGCAACTGTTTGGTTAACCCACATTCTCCAACATATTTTATTTTGTGTTCTGCACAAGAAAGAAATTAATACAGTTTTGAAACAACATTACTGTGAGTAAATAATGACAGAATTTTCATTTTTGGGTGAACTATCCCTTTAAAGGCTTAGTTCACCCAAAAATGAAAATTATGTCATTAATGACTCACCCTCATGTCGTTCCAAACCCGTAAGACCTCCGTTCATCTTCGGAACACAGTTTAAGATATTTTAGATTTAGTCCGAGAGCTTTCTGTCCCTCCATTGAAAATGTATGTACGGTAGACTGTCCATGTCCAGAAAGGTAATAAAAACATCATCAAAGTAGTCCATGTGACATCAGTGGGTTAGTTAGAATTTGTTGAAGCATCGAAAATACATTTTGGTCCAAAAATAACAAAAACGACGACTTTATTCAGCATTGTCTTCACTTCCGGAATCCTTTCCATTGAATTGATTCCATTGAAATTGATTCGATTGAATCCTTTCATCTGTCGGCGTTGGTAATGCACTTTTACGTCGCCTTGGTTGTTTTTGGCGATTAGGACATCCGCAACATTTTGAAGCATTGAAAATACATTTTGGTCCAAAAAGAACAAAAACTACGACTTTATTCAGCATTGTATTCTCTTCCGGGTCTGTTGTCAATCCACGTTCACAACTCCGCTTCTTCTTCTTCTTCTTTCCTGTTTTACGGCGGTTGGCATCCAGCTTATTGGTGCATTACCGCCCCCTTCTGCTCCGGAGTGTGGTTCACGACTCTGCAGTGACACTGCTGACGTAAGACGCTGCTGACGTGTTATCTGGTGCGCCCGAGCTTCGTTTACAGTCTGAGGGAGACGCACGCTGTATTCAAGCTATTCTACATTGTTTGTATTTTGGTATTGCTATATTTTTTAAAATGGTGCGTAAGTGTGCATGTCGCGGATGTACTAATTGCCAAAAACAACCACGGCGACGTAAAAGTGCATTACCAACGCCGATAGATGAAAGGATTCAATGGAATCAATTCAATGGAATCAATTCAATGGAAAGGATTACGGAAGAGAATACAATGCTGAATAAAGTCGTAGTTTTTGTTATTTTTGGACCAAAATGTATTTTCGATGCTTCAACAAATTCTAACTGACCCTCTGATGTCACATGGACTACTATGATGATGTTTTTATTACCTTTCTGGACATGGACAGTATACCGTACATACATTTTCAATGGAGGGACAGAAAGCTCTTGGACTAAATCTAAAATATCTTAAACTCTGTTCCGAAGATGAACGGAGGTCTTATGGGTTTGGAACGACATGAGGGTGAGTCATTAATGACACAATTTTCATTTTTGGGTGAACTAACCCTTTAAGGACAAGCGGCAGCATGGTTAATATTAGGCTGCTCTGTCACTTTAAAGACCTGCACGTATATCTAATATACAGCCACGTATCCAATTTTCTCAATGTTTACTTTCACTTTAGACATAACCAACTATGTTTATGTAAACTTTGTGTGTATTTGACAGTATTAGAGCAAATGTACTCTAAAGATAACTAAGTAATCAGGCGCTGTTTGACAGGCTTTTAGTGCCTGCACGCTTCGGGTGTATGCGTTCTGAAAAACGCATGTCAGAACAACGCATCAGCACGCGAAAGAAAAATTTAACCGGCAAGGCACATGAATTAATGAACTTTTGTGGATTGAAATGTCCTGCGAATATTACTCTACCGCTGCGTTAAAATGTGATGTGAATGTACGTCACAGTGAACAGTATGCTGAGACGGAGGCGCTGGAACTGCAACTGATAGAAAGCACCGTAGCACGATACTATGATATTTCTTCATAAGCAGGTCGTGGAGACATTTTAATCGTCCACGATCAAAAATCGTTATATCGCACACCCCTAATTACTACAAAAAATTATTTGAACTCCTCCCTCATTTTCTCAAACTTGCCTGTTCTCGGCCAGGCAAACTGTGAACCGGCTGTGCTTTTCCACAGACTTCAGGAATGAACAGTGACGTAATGCTGCTACGTGTTGTTTACCTTACTATAACCAGTCTAAAATCAAAGCATGTGTGTCTCAGTGCTTGTGCTGTTTTTCTGTTCACAGTACCAGGAGTGATTCTAGCGAACCGGCAGCTCGCATAAACTCCCGTTACACTCATCTGCCCTTTTTGGAAACTGAAACTGCTGATTCACTCGCCCTCTCACACGCTGGGATTTACAGGTTTATATAGTTAGATGCAAAGAGCAACGTAGTGCAATGTTATTACATTGCTCAACAAAACTGTTATAGACAGCAACAGCATTTCTTTGCCCCCTGTTAAAGTTTTTAGGGCTGGAGTTGAACCAATCTTTCCTGCCCGGAACCCCTTTTTCTGCAGTGGAAATGTGAGAACGGACACAGGCCGAGAACCCACACCAGAAGCTTGTTGGTGGAAAAGGGGTAACTTAGGTACTTAAAATGGAAGTGAAGGGGGACAATTTATGGATGATTTAAAACAAGAAATTTATATAAGTTAAGTTATAAGTTATATTAAACATTATTTGAGCTGTATAGATAATAACAACAAAAAAAAAAAACAGGATATATATATATATATATATATATATATATATATATATATATATATATATATATATATATATATATATATATATATATATATATATATATATATATATATATATATATATATAATATCCTTTTTTTTTTTACCTTGGATGCATGTAAACCTATTGCAGGAGACTTTCAAACCAAAACTATTTTTATTAATAATCCACATTATGATTCAAATGCTGTCGATCGAGTTTAACTTGTACTTAACCCAGAATTTTCTTTACGATTGTAATTTTACTGTTAAATACAGATGTGTTCACTTGTTTGGAATTTTAATATTCCTTCTTGCTTTCAAAATCAAATTGCTCTTGATTTCCCCAGAAAATTGGAGTTTACAGTGGCTAACCATGTGACAAACTGCATGTGGAATAAGTCTGAAATTACTTACTGCTATAGTATTCTATTAAATCAGAAGCTTGTATTTGGAAAGGCTGGTGGGAAAAAGACCACATGTGAGTGCATGCAGCATATGAATATCTTTTTCTGGTGTTTGAGGTCATGCAGTTTGTGGTGGCTTCATCTGTTGAATCCGAAGCAGTTTCTTGTGGTCTGTATTGATCTGTATTGACCTGGTCATTGCGGTTGCAGCTGTAGGCTAATTCAGCCCGCTGTTTCTTCCGTTGACATTTATATCGCCCTGTCTCATCTTTATCAAGTGGAGTCATAATGCAGGGCTTCAAATGGCTTTCATTTCCCTGAAATAAATCATATAAGATGGGTACCAGAACATATATACTTTGAAACACTGTAGTCAGAGAGAAACAGAGAGAGAGTGTTTTTTTTTTTTTTTTTTTTTTTTTTTTTTTTTTTTTTTTTTAAAGATTCTTTGTGAGAAGATATTAGTTTTGCAGTCAAATTAAATGACCTCGGGGGATGGTTACAGAAGATCATGGAAATTAAAAATATGAAAACAGAGATGCAATATAGCACTTCATCGTTTTGTATATATATCTTTTTTCCTTCATATCCGTGACCTCAGCAATTGTCAAACTGAATTTCAGTTCATTTGTCACATTGGTTTACAGTTTCAGACTGTGTACTTGTGTTTCTGTTGCTCTGTAGAGACTGAAAATCTGGAAGATGTAGAGGAGATGAGGGGTTTAAGGCTGTTACTTTAAAAAAAAATATCACTACTGAACCATTGATTCATAGTTCACCCAAAAATGAAAATTCTGTCATTATTTACTCACCGTCATGACTTTCTTTCTTCAGTGGAGCAAAAAAGAAAAAAAAAAAAAAAAAAATGTCAGCATTTATTTATTTATTACATCCATGTTGTTTTGGACCCCATTGACTTTCATCATATGCACAAAAATGTTTGAAGCAGAAGAAAGTCATACAAGTGAGTAAATGATGAAAATAACAAAGATCAATTGTAATTTTTGGTTAAACTGTCCTTTAAATATTCAGTTGCTATTCTATGCATCTATCCACTGTTCAACAAAATACAAGGACCAACAGTGGTACATGTTTGAAGTTGTCAGATGTAGAATATGTTTTTAATTAAATTTGTAACAATTTCATTTGAATGGGTGAGGAAAAAAGATTACTCTCACAGGTCACTGTAGCAATGTGTTGAAAATATAAGTTAGTTATATAAGTTCAGTTATTTTTGGACAGAAAAAAATAGCAAAAATTATACTTTTCGTACTATACTCTAAAGTACTAATATGCACCATTTATGGGTAGATAAAGCACAAAGTTGTGCCTTTAAGCTAAAGTACTTCTAAAGATAAAAAGTTTTGCACATATTATTTTTATTAATTTATTTTTTAATTTATAAGTATTCTTATCCACATTTTAATATTTCATGAAAAAATAAACATCATAATATATAATTTGCACATAACCTAATTAAAATTCATGAGCAAAACCAACATGACTGTGAAGCACCACTTTTTTAAACGACCTGTTTCTTTCTTCTTCCTGTGACCTTCTCCACAAAGATGTCTCTGGCACGCTGTGAAATCCATCAGTAAAATCAGCTTGTCTTCACTACTGCACCTCCCTAGAGTGTTTTGAATTATATTCCCTGGGAATACAGAATATTGATTCAGGAAATGGGCGTTTGACTCATCCCACGCATGTCCTGTTTTAGCTCTATTTAATGTCTTAAGTGCATGTAGGCTGCAGACATTAATTATGACCTGCAAAGGAAGTGTAAGAGGATGCTATCAGGATATCGAACATGAGTGCAAATCAAAACTTACATCTGTTCAAGACTACTGTCTAAATTATAAAGTTGTCTCCTTTGTGTTCATCTCTCTTTTAGGACCGTGGGGTAGGTGCATGGGCAGCGAGTGTGGTCCGGGAGGAAGTCAAAGCAGAGCAGTGTGGTGTGCCCACTCTGAGGGCTGGACCACGTTACACACCAACTGCCAGCAGTCAGAGCGGCCCAGCAACCAACAGAGCTGCTTCCGGGTGTGTGATTGGCACAAAGAGCTGTACGACTGGCAGCTAGGGGCCTGGAACCAATGTGTGCCGGTGTCTATGCGCAGTGCGGGCGTGCCAAGGCCAGCGGTATGCACTCGGGGCGAAGAGGGCATCCAGACGCGGGAAGTGGGCTGCGTGCACAAATCGGATGGCGTGCCTGCGGAAGATGCCATCTGCGAGTACTTTGAGCCCAAGCCACGGTTAGAGCAGGCCTGCCTTATCCCGTGCCCACGCGACTGTGTGGTATCCGAGTTCTCCCCATGGACGTCCTGCTCCAAGAGTTGTGGGATGGGCTTGCAGAATCGCTTGCGCTTGGTTCTAGCCCCACCGCTTTTTGGCGGTTCGGCTTGCCCCAACCTCACGGAGTTCCGCACATGCCAGCCAGGCCAATGTGAGGGCGAGGAAAGCCTGCACAGCCTGAGGGTGGGACCTTGGGGCCCTTGTACTATCACACCTATACGACAGTCACGGGAAACCAAAGAAGCCCGAGAGCCGAAACGAGAACGGAAAGCAAAACGGGACCGGCAAGCCAGGCAGGAGCGCCAGGGCAAGCGACGCAAGAACAAAGAGAAAAAGGAGTTAAAGGAAAACAAAGGAGAACGTGTGAGGGACAGGGTGAGGGAGAAGGGGAAGATGAGGGACCCTGAGACCCGAGAGCTCATCAAAAAGAAGAGGACGAGGAATCGTCAGAACCGCCAGGGGTTGAAGTTCTGGGACCTGCAGGTGGGATATCAGACCCGGGAGGTGACGTGTGTGCACCGAAGCGGAAGCACAGCCGAGCTCAGGTCAGCCTCTTCTTCTCCACCTCTTGTCTTCATGCAGTTTGGTTATGAAATTGTTATTCTTTTAGAGGCTTCATTCTGTGCAGGGAATTCGTTTAGGTTTGCTAATTTGCAGTGTAGTAGAAGCTATTGCAATCAACATTTTTTTTTTTCAATTGTTTTTAAAATGACATTTAGGTATTAACAAGATCTAAGTAACAATGGGTAACAATACAGCTTTTTCAGTTCAATTACGATTGCATTTTGAATTTATTTACTTCCAATTCATTTGGGTATATTTTAGCTACAGTGTCAATTTTGCTTATGTGTAAAAGAAATTCTCTCAGCTAATGCTTTAAGATGCACAAGAAACTTTTTTATTTGATACACTGCGAAAATCTTAATCGAAATATGGATAATAAAATTATCTTTTTTTATTTAGAAAAATATATACACTACTGTTTATTCCTGTAATGACAACTGAATTTTCAGCATCATTACTCCAGTCTTCAGTGTCACATGATTCTTCAGAAATCATTCTAATATGCTGATTTGGTGCTCAAGTAATAGTTTTATTATTATTACATGTTATAAAGTCAGAACTGCAAGAAAAAAAAGTCAGAATTGCGACTTTATATCTCGTAATATTGAGTTTATAAGATGCAATTGCGAGTTTATATCATGCCATTTTGACTTTATAACTCAGAATTGTTTATATATCGCAATTCTAATGCCAAAATTGTGTGATTAAAAACTCGCAATTGCGAGTAAAAGTCATAACTTTATATCACGCAATTCTGACTTTATAACTCACAATTCTGACTTTGTAACTTGCAGTTGCGAGTATAAATCTCGCAATTCTCAGAAAAAAGTCAGAATTGTGAGATAAAAAGACACAATTACCTTTTTTGTTTTTTAATATAGTGGTGGAAACAAGCTTTCAAAAGAAAAAGTAAAAAAAAATCTTAATGACCCCAAACTTTTGAATGTTAGTGTTTAAAAAATAGATCTGTTATTAAATGAAGTGCATCCTTTAAATTAAGTTCATGATTAATAAGAAAATCAATATTTTTACCTAGCTATAACAGAAATATATTAACACAAGGAAGAGAACATGCAATCAAGACATTTTTTTTTTTTCCATTTTAATGTTTGTTTGTTTTTTTAAGGGAGAACATAAGTACAGACTCATTGACCTTATCAAATTGGTGATATGTCATCACTGCCTCTTTCCCATCTCCAGTGTTTTCTTCTCTTCTCTCCTCATCGTGTGAAAGCTGGTCAGTCTTCTGTCCCTGTGCAAGCCCGCATTCACCAACGCATACTTTGCTCTTTTACACAGATACACACAAGGCAAAAGTACAAACAGACTTCATTCAAAGTGCAAGACACCACAGCACATGTATACTTAATTTTTAACACATGCACTCAAGTTGTTTGTTGGAATCTCCGCATTCCAGCTTTAGCTAGTTAACAAGATGCTTCACAGAAAGACAAGTAGCAACTTATAGATCCTGAGGGCTATTAATATTAACTTACTTGTGACATGTTTCTAAATGTATTCCTTGCTTTTATCTATTTATGTATGTTACACCCAATGCACTGCATGCCAACAATCTGAACTGTAATGCTTATTTAATCTGGCCCTTATGTTATTATTCCCTCTCTGTTGGGTTTTGTGGAGTATGATAGCTGGAATTTTAAACGGTTCTTGCAATGAAGTTTCCCTCGAGGAAGTTTCAGAGAGTCTGTCAGTAATAGACTAACTAGAGAGAGAAATCTCTCATTTATGGAGCATCCCTGTCATGTCAGTATGATGATCCAAGCCCATTGCCTTCCCATCATTCCATCACCCTAGTACTAACAGCCTGCCCGGAATGTAATTGCATCATTCTAAACCAAAGATTTAATGGTCATTTTCCTTCAGAAATGTCCCTCATCATTTTCCTATCAATTTTAAGCAATACAAGTAAGTGGTTTATGCAACCTATTATATGGCCTTTTTGCGGCAAGTGGTTTCCATTACGTTTTTCTCAGCCTGTCGTTGAGAATGTTTTATTGAAGTTTCATTTGATTCCGAAAGCTCACATATCTCCAATGTATGTCCTCATTCTGTCTCACATGGTGAACTTTTAATCTGCTTTAGTTGAAGAGGTATCGTCAAGTGATATCACTACAAGCAACTTTAGACTTTCAGAGCGGATTCAGCAAAGCAACATGTCCGTCAACACCCTCTTTGATTGTGTTTTGTGAACAGGCTTTTAGAGGCAAAAAAATTCTCTGTCATGCTTGTGTTAGGTTCCCCTGCTAGAGTCAGAATGGGGACGTGTCATATCTGCCTGTATTTGTTGGTATATGGGATTAGCGCAGGAAGATGGGAGAGAGATGCGCACTGTCCCGGGCGGATCAGTACATTAGAGCTACTCATTGACTTCACAGATGGCTGAAATCCCCAAAGAGGCTTAGCTGATTCTGATGACCGCATTAATGCAGCGTCCTGCCTCGGATCAAATGTATGGAATGGCAAGGTCAGGAACAAGAAAAGCAAAATCAGATATCATACTGTGGCAAATGTCAGTTAACCATAATTATTAGTTACTTGATTAGGCTCTTAATTATTGCTCTTGGAAAATATAGCAAATCTTTTCTTTTCTTTTCTTTTCTTTTCTTTTCTTTTCTTTTCTTTTCTTTTCTTTTCTTTTCTTTTCTTTTCTTTTCTTTTCTTTTCTTTTCTTTTCTTTTCTTTTCTTTTCTTTTCTTTTTCTTTTCATGGCCACAGTGTCATTTCCATCACATCTCAATTTATGTATTGGCTTTAATGCCAGTCTGTGGTGGAAATGATGATGGTGTAAATTGTTTTACAAGTGTTGTATATACCCTAAATGCACACAATTAAATATTTCACATTTGTTGCACAATTTGAAAACAAACTCAATTGGAAATAACACAATTTAACTTTTGATTAAAATAATAATAATAATAATAATAATAATAATATGTCATAATATGTGTAAAAGGTATACATATATAAAATATATAAATCATTTTCACACATTAAATATTGAACTTGTTTATTTCACTTTGTTTCTTTGTAATTGGTATTTATTTTATGTGTTATTATTTGTTAAATTATTTTAATATTGCTGATGGATTTTCATATTTTAAGTTTGAAAATGTGTCTGGAATAATGTAAAACAATAGAATAAATACATACATTTTAAAAAGTAAGAAAAATGGTAACACTTTACAATAAGATTCCATTAGTTAAGATATCTTAATTCATTATTCAATACACAGTATTTATTAATCTTTGTTAGTCTTACTGTATTTATTGAAAATACAATTGGTAATTTTTAGTTCATGTTAGATAAATGTTGAAATAATTTTTTAATAGTTTTATTTTCAATTCTGATTATGAATAAACTATGAAAACATGCATAACTTTACAGCCGTTTTTTTTTTTTTTTTTTTTTTTAATTATTATTAATTTTAACTAAGATTAAAAAAATGCTTTAGAAGTATTTCATTGTTAGTTTTAGCTACCTAATGTGGTTAACAAATTGAACCTTATTGTAAAGGTATTTAAAATAAATAAATAAATAAATAAGGCATGGTAAAATGTAAACAATTTTAATATGACCTTCATTTATAACAAAAAGAAAGTACCAAGATAAAATATCTTCATTTTAATAAACATCAACCCCGGGGCACAAAAGTGCCTGATGTTGATGAAACACTCTGTGGCAATAAAATAAATATAAGCTTGAAGGTGTTGTTTAGTTTATGTACATTAATGGCCTCTGACTGGTTTTAATTCAACAGCCTTTGACACCAACGATGTTATCTGTGAACCAACCAAGCCTCTGATTTCTTCATCTGACTGATTAAGACAAATGAGATCTTGCTTACATGTCTTGTAGGAGCTCTAGTGAGGGCCACAGTCTCAATCATAACAACCCCCAAAGCCAAGCCATCACATGCTTTTGATGCCTCTTAATTAAAATTCATTGAAGTCATAGTTTGATACATATCTAAATTGAATCACAATCTGTTGTGACTGCAGTGAAATAGAAATTAAAGGACATGGATGAGGAAAACTCCTGGTGAGATGCTGGGTCAGAGTGTAAGTAGCATTAAGATTGTTATCTTTATGACATTTTGCATATATCTACTTGATTTACAGTAATTGGATGGGATTGATTAAATGCAGCTTGGTTAGGCTTGAGATTATAATTGTTCTTTATTTAAAGATAACAACATAATTGGCATCCTCCTTATCCAAGATTGGTCTTGAAGTCTCAAATGTCAGTGTTGTCTTATGGTAATACGTCAGCAATGCATTAACGGTTAAAAAAATAGCGACCTTTAAGTAGTCTCCCTTTGACCCTAAGAATCACCTATAGTTCAAACCAGGGTTGCCAGGTCCACAGTTTTTCCTTAAACTGAACATGTAGCGCGCTTCCCATCCAATAATCGCTTTGTGCTTTGTTACTTCAGATAAGAAACAAAGTTTTATTACAAAATTCAAACAATAAACTGCGTTTTGATGCTCTTAAAGTCCCCATGAAATCAAAATGTAAGTTTTTTTAGCTTTTAGTATGAATACGTTAGCCTTAATGTTATGAATAAGCTGGTGTGTTCCAAAACAATGACATTTAATTTGACATTAAATTTGCATTTAGGAGATATAAGCATTCAAATCTTACAATCTCTCCCTGGATTTTCATGACATCACATCGCACTTCAGCTTCTCATCAAATCTTCTGTCCAATCAAATGCTCTCTAGAATCTGAAGTCCCGCCCCTTCCTACACTATCAACAAACACTGAATCTGCAGCTGAATCGGTCATTTGCTCACACATTTACTAGTTTCAACATGGAATGGCACATAGTGCACAATATAAAGAATAGGGAACGATTCAGAAAGTGTAAATATGATTTCCATTGACGCAAATGAAGTCCGTTTTTGCGTTAGTATAACGTGAACCGCTGCAGTGCGAGCACAGTCTGCTCTGGCCCAGGGACACGAGAACACAGAGCGGATAATATCCGCAAGTCGGCTCAGACCACGAAAGGTATCGGACCCATTTCAATTCTGCACAGAATGCTATATTTTAAAGTGATATAGAGAAGATTAGGAGGATAAACTGTTAGATATTAAAATGAAAACGGAGGTTTTACTGAGTTTAACGGCTCTAGCCAAGCTGTGATATATAAACGAAACGCTATTGGCTATTTTAAAAAAGGGGGCGAGGCTTTTCGATATATCGTCCTGTCTTCTTGTTTCAGTTGAAATTACGTCAACACATTGAGTAATGTTGCGTGTTCCAAGACACTTCAGCAGGCCTTTAAATATGACGTGACAGATCACTATAACGCCTCAGTTCAAGCTGTAGCGAGGAGCGCCATTATTTTCTTCCACTTTAATACAAGCTATAGCATGAGAAAACATGCACGAACATCAAAAGTTATGTTGAAAAATGCAGTACAACTTACTGAAATGTATCATGTCACATGTGCTCGCTCAATCAGTGTTTCAACCGTGGAAAACATAAGCAAAACAACTTGAGAGCAATATTAAAGCTGCTGTCCGTAACTCTTTTTTTCTCTTTTTTCTTTTTTTACAAAAATTATATAATGAGCTTGTCCATCATGAATCTACTGAAGAGGATTAGGGCCAAGCAATAATAAAAAAATAAAACCATCTCGAGATTAAAGTTGTTAAATTTCGAGAAAAAAGTCGAAATAAAATGTTGAGAATAAACTCGTTAAATTACGAGAAAAAACTCGTTAAATTTCAAGAAAAAGGTCGAGATAAAATGTTGAGAATAAACTCATTAAATTACGAGAAAAAAATCGTTAAATTTCAAGAAAAAAGTCGAGATAAAATGTTGAGAATAAACTCATTAAATTACGAGAAAAAAATCGTTAAATTTCAAGAAAAAAATCGAGATAAAATGTTGAGAATAAAGTCATTAAATTACGAGAAAAAAGTCGTTAAATTACGAGAACAAATTCGTTAAATTATGAGAAAATTATCGTTAAATTTCAAGAAAAAAGTCGAGATAAAATGTTGAGAAAAAAGTCATTAAATTACGAGAAAAAAGTCATTAAATTACGAGAACAAATTCGTTAAATTATGAGAAAATTGTTGTTAAATTTCGAGAAAAAAGTCAAGATAAAATGTTGAGAATAAAGTCATTAAATTACGAGAAAAAAGACATTAAATTACAAGAACAAATTCGTTAAATTATGAGAAAATTGTTGTTAAATTTTGAGAAAAAAGTCGAGATAAAATGTTGAGAATAAACTCATTCAGTTATGAGAAAAAAGTCGTTAAATTACGAGAACAAATTCATTAAAATATGAGAAAAAGTCGTTAAATTACCAGAACAAATTCGTTAAATTATGAGAACAAATTCATTAAATTACTTTTTTTCTCATGATTTAATGAGTTTATTCTCAACATTTTATCTCGATTTTTTTTTTTTTCTCGAAATTTAACAAGTTTTTTTTCTCTTAATTTAACGAGTTTATTCTCAACATTTTATTTCGACTTTTTTCTCGAAATTTAACGAGTTTTTTCTCGAAATTTAACAACTTTAATCTCGAGATGGTTTTATTTTTTTATTATTGCTTGGCCCTAATCCTCTTCCGTATGAATCCGTGTTCCAATCCGTGTTTTTGTCTTATCCTGAATCACTATGGTATACCTATAATAAGTGCTTATATTCAGACTATTTTAGACTGGTTCGGGCCGGCACCGCTGCGGAGTAGCACAGTACCTGCGTGACTCGTCATAGATATAAACTGAGAAAAGTAGCTCTACAACGTTCTTCCGCAAGAGGCATGCAGTTCTTTTATTAACCGCTAGAGCGCCAAAAGTTATGGAGTGGAGCTTACCTCAGGCAAGTTATCTAATTATCACAGTTTGTTAGTTAGTTATAAAAACAATAGAAAAGAGCCTATTTAGTGTTAATCATAGTATGTTTCAATAAATTTGCCATGAAGACAAGTATTTATGAAAACAGCTTTATGTCCAACTGAGTTTCAGTTTCAAAACATTTCAGTTTTTATTTCAGTGTAATTATTATATCAGAAAATAAAAGCAGTTGAATATAATAGTTGGGCTCTGTTGTTATTTTTAACCTATTATTATAGCAATGTACCAAATGACAGGGTTCCCTGTATATGTGTAGTCACAGCATTTGCTGGGAGGGTTTTTTCTTTTTTACTATCGGTATCGGCAGATGTCATTCGGAATAATCGGCTATATTGGTACCAGCGGAGAAATTAAGGAGCCTATTGGTGCATCTCTGTAAATAATAGTATCTTTTTCCTCTGGTGTTTAGGATTAACTTGATGTTAAATACATTCGTCTTTCAGATGTCATGAAAGTGCAGCTTAGTTTTATTAAATATTGGATTCTTGGATCAATAACAAGCTTTATTCTGTGTCCCTACAGCCAGTGTATCCAGCAGATTCTTCCTGTGACATATCAAGCCTGTGTCATCCCTAAGGACTGTGAAGTGACCGAGTGGTCGGACTGGTCTGCCTGTTCAAAGGAGTGCTATGATCTGAATGGGCGTAAGGGACAGCGAACACGTACGCGTCAGGTGCAGCAGTTCCCGGTGGGTGGAGGGGCCGAGTGCACTGAGCTGGAGGAGAGCGAGCCATGTTCACCTCAAGGAGAAGGAATCCCACCATGTGTAGTGTAAGTGCTGCATCCATTCTGCTTCAGTGCTTGGATCATTAAATTTATATTACATCTAAATCTATCTAAAATGAAGCATTTACTGTCAATAACACTTAGAAAAAAAGGTTCTATGTAGAACCTTATAGGGTTCTGTCAGACACTTTATATATGGAACATTTTAGGGTTTCATCATCCTAAACATAATTTAGGGGATCATTATATGTATTTAGTTTTAATTAATTTTTTTTTTTCTTTTTGATTGAATTTTATTACTTAAATTATGCAGCTCATAAACATACTTTGCAATAGAACCACTTTTATAACCTTTTATTTTTCTAAGAGTCCTTTAAATCGGGCATGATGTGTCTAAAAGCGACGTGTTAACTGAATAACTTAAAAAAGTTTAACTAAAAAAGTTTAACTAAAAGTGTGATTGAGATTTGGGTGCTTTTGTTGCAAAAAATAAGATGTTTTGGATTAATGCTATGATGACTTGGCCTGATGTTAACAGAATCTCCTTGTATGGACATCATCTGTTGATGGCTTTTTGTATAGCATGAATATGTTAAAATACAGATGGAAGAGTGAAGAGGGAAGTGAGGGTGGGGGTGAGGGTCCTGCTGGGGAAGATGGAGAGATGGTAGCAGGTTGGTGGTTTGGCACAGCGCCACCCTGGAGGAGGTGAGCTGATGAATAGTGAAAGTCTGAGAGGACAGACCACACGCTGTCTAATCTGATCTCCCCCACAGATGGGCCAGTCCATTCCCCATCAGTCATCACCTCGCTGCACTAGATCTCACCAGAGCGGAGCTGTATTTGATGGAGGTGAATGGTGCTCCTGTAGCTCTGACCAAGTGTGTGCCCTCCGTGCCTCTCACCAAACCCCACATGTGCTTTCACTGCTGTCACTGAGAATCCTTTACAGCAGGGGTTTATGAGCAGACGCCCCCCCAGAGTGAGATTCAGGTGGCAAAGAATGGCTTGTAACTATTAAAATTTAATATTCACCCACTGTTAAGCATCTCATAAATCTCTTAAAGGGATAGTTCATTCTGTATAATTTACTCGCTTTCGTGTTGTTCTGTGTGATTCATTGTTGGGAAAGCTATAGTAAATTAGTAAATTTTGCTAAATATATACAGCTTTGGAAAAAAAATAGACACCACTGCAAAATTTGCAGTTTCTCAGGATTTACTATTTATATGTATGTGTTTGAGTGTATTGAACATTTTTATTCTGTAAACTGCTGACAACATTTCTTCCAAATTTCAAATAAAATAATTTGCATTTAGAGCATTTACAATCCTTGGCCACTAGGTGCACCTGTTCAACTGCTCATTAATGCAAATGTCTAATCTGCCAATCACATGACAGCAACTCAGTGCATTTAGGTATGTAGACATGGTCAAGACGATCTGCTAAAGTTCAAACTGAGCATCAAAATGGCGAAGAAATGTGATTTAAGTGACTTTGAATGTGGTTGTTGGTGGCAGACGGGCTGGTCTGAGTATTTCAGAAACTGCTGATCTACTGGGATTTTCACGCATAGCCATCTCTAGGGTTTACAGAGATTGGTCAGAGATTGGTAAAACATCCAGTGAGGGGCAGTTCTGTGGGTAAAAATGCCTTGATGATGCCAGAGTTCAGAGGAGAATGGCCAGACTGGTTCAAGCTGATAAAAAGGCAACAGTAACTTTTTTAACCACTTGTTACAACTGAGATCTGCAGAAGAGCATCTTTGAACACACAACACTTCCTACCTTGAAGCACACCAGGTACCACTCCTGTCAGAGAAAAACAGCAAGCTGAGGCTACAATTCACACAGGCTCACCAAAATTGGACAATTGATGATAAAATGTTGCCTGATCTGATAAGTCTTGATTTCTGCTGGAACATTCAGATGGTAGGGTCAGAATTTGGTGTAAACAACATGAAAGCATGGATCCATCCTTGTATCAGTGGTTCAGGCTGGTGGTGTAATAGTGTGGAGGATATTTTCTTGGCACACTTTGGGCTCCTTAATACCAATTGAGCATTGTTTAAACACCACAGCATACCTGAGTATTGTTGCTGACCATATCCATCTCTTTATGACCACAGTGTACCCATCCTCTGGTGGCTACTTTCAGCAGGATAACGCATCATGTCACAAAGCTCAAATCATCTCAAACTGGTTTCTTGAACATGACAATGAGTTCACTGTACTCAAATGGCCTCCACAGTCATCAGATCTCAATCCAATAGAGCACCTTTGGGATGTGGTGGAATGGGAGGTTAATATCATGGATGTGCAGCCAACAAATCTGCAGCAACTGTGTGAATCTATCATGTCAGTATGAACCAAAATCTCTGAGGAATGTTTCCAGCACTTTGTCTAATCTATGCCACAGAGAGTTAAGGTAGTTCTGAAGGCTGTACTAGCAAGTGTACTGCACCTAATAAAATGGCCGGTGAGTGTATTTGCAGACAATTACAACTGGTCAAAATAACAAAAAGACAGACCTTGAATAATGCAAAGAAAAGAAGAATTTTAAAATGACACAATACAAATGTTTTAACTTGGGAGGAGTGCAGAAATCAATATTTGGTGGAATAAGTCTGATTTCCAATATAAATTCCAATAAATATATTTATCTACTGCTGTTTTGCTGCTGGTGCATTATCATTTGGTATGCAATGCATTACTCATTCAAGGATACTAAAAGAGAATCCTAAAAAAGAAACCTTTCTCATTTTGCACATTACATGTAGCTCAAGTACATTGCATAAATGGAAATCGAGGCCCTCAACACAAAATATTGAATGCAGTCTTGTCAGAAGCACACTCAAATGCTCACTGACTCACAGCTCATGAATATGGAGCTCTGCATTTGTGAGGTCAAATGGACCTCATTTTAAATCTGGGAAAAAAAGGTTGAGAGCCATTACCATAGAAAGTCAGCAGGGATTCTCTATTGGTTTTAAAATCCGACTCGTATTCAAAAACTGAAATAAATTTTTCATATTTTTTCATTTACACTACAGAAGCAAAGAAAGGGACCATTTACTTCTTAGTCTACAGTGCATGTTCATGGTCAAGAAATGTTTTCAAAAAATGTTCTCCTTTCCTTTTTTACTCTACTTATTTAAACTCTACTGAAAGCTGGAAGCAGGACTTGTTATACTGAAGGTCACTGGCCATTTAAACACACCGGCACACAAATGCGCACACGCACACAACCAGCCCTTCTCCCCCAAGCGTGGCCTCAGGCTTTCAATCATCGAAACACATGTGGAAAGGAAATGGTGATCAAACACCAGCAGTAGAGAGGAAGTTCTTTCCTTTTTAGCCAGTGCACACTGTTAACACTAAACTAGATCCTTACTTATTCATATCATTTAATTATGTGAAGGGAGATATTTATATACAACCTACTACATTTATTCTTGTTTCACTTGGATATACATCACAATATGGATGAAAAGATTATCACAACTTTTGTTTCATGC
The DNA here is from genome assembly GCF_018812025.1 of Megalobrama amblycephala. Classification (NCBI taxonomy): domain Eukaryota; kingdom Metazoa; phylum Chordata; class Actinopteri; order Cypriniformes; family Xenocyprididae; genus Megalobrama; species Megalobrama amblycephala. The sequence goes on from NC_063052.1 coordinate 9,493,259, forward strand.
CAACTTTAAGAAGCAACCCATGCCATGGACCAGCATTCAAAACACAGCAAATGCTTTTCTACATTCAATCTAGAAGTTTTATTTTTATAATGTATCGGTCTACTTTGCTCTTTGATAATCTAATGAAAGCTAATATCTGTATGCGCTCATGAATGATGACATTTAAAAATGTATGTCTCATCAGGACAGGAAAAATTGAATGAAACATTCAAATGATATAGTTAGTACTGAGTGTGTCATTCTTTTTTTTTTTTAATGGTTGTTCTCTAATGTTGCAACATTTCCATCCGTAGCTCGGCTTTTGATGCTGTTTTGCTGGTGTTCTTTTGCTAACATGATAAATCAAAAAGCAGCAGCCAAGCCATCAAACTCAATGAAGCTCAATAAAGCCATGACCTTAGTGCACATCCTGACTGACATGGCTTCTGATTGGTCTATTTAAAATCATCTGTATTTATAACTTCAAAGGACAGACCAAAGTACAGTTTATTTTTGTGTGGGGGAAAAAAAAGAATAAACACTAGCTTCACTCTGTTTTGCAATCTAGTCGTCAGAGGATAAATTAAGGAAACATTAAATACTCATCAGCACATGTCTGTTCACCAAATTTCCTTCCTCTCTCGCCGCAGGTATAATTGGAGAACCACTGAGTGGAGCGACTGCAGGGTGGACGTGCTCCTCAGCCAACAGGACCGTCGCCGGAGCAACCAGACAGGGCTCTGTGGAGGCGGGGTTCAAACCAGAGAGGTCTACTGCGTTCAAGCCCCGACCGAAACCTCATCTAACCTCAGCTCCCTCAAGAACAAAGACGGTAACAAAACTAGCAAATTCTATGTCTTAACACTTTGCCTGTGGTTAATGAACATGCTGGATCAATTATATGCCCCAAACCCATTCTGATTTCTCTCCCCAATCAATAATTCTTAATTGACCTCCATGCCAGTAAAGAAAAAAAAATAATGCATACAAAAAGCAATGATATATGTGCGGGAAGTTGCTTAAAGGGATATTTCACCCCAAAATGAAAATTATCCTATGATTTACTCAGCCTCAAGCCATCCTAGGTGTATATGACTATCTTCTTTCAGACAAACACATTTGAAGTTATACTAAAAAATATCCTGGCTCTTCCAAGCTTTATAATGGTAGTGAATGGGGCTTGAGATTTTGAAGCCCAAACAAGTGGATCCATCCATCATAAAAGTAATCCACATGGCTCCAGGGGGTTAATAAAGGCCTACTGAAGCAAAATGATGGGTCTTTGTCAGAAAAATATCCATATTTAAAACTTTATAAACTATAATATCTGGCTTCCGGCAATGGCCGTACGCAAGTCGAGTTCTGGTGGAAGAGTCACCTCTGACTCGACGTAGGATGTAGAAGTAGCATAAGCTTAGGTGACGCCTCTCGCGGTTCAAAAAATAGGGCTGGGCATCAAACTCAAGCTTCTCTTCTCTTATATCTAAATCCTCCGACATTTCTCTTTAAAATTTCTCGTTTTAGACTTCTAATTCGTGACCAGTGTTTTGTTTTGCTCTATTCCTTGTGCTACTACATTCATCAATACGTCAAGGAAGAGCCATGATATTTTTTAAAATAACTCTGTTTGTGTTCGTCTGAAGGAAGATAGTCATGTACACCTAGGATGGCTTGAGGGTGAGTTAATCATGGGATAACTTTCATTTTTGGGTGAACTATCCCTTTAAATCAGGGGTTTTCACAATTTTGCTGAGGATTCCAATTATGATGATTCCCTTGTGATATTATGATGGATACTATCTTAAAATATGATGTATCCTATCTTAATGTGTCATCTGTGTAAATAACAATAATTTATCTGCAGTGTTTTAGAGTTCAGCAGGTAGAATGACCTGCAACTTATGTTGTATGGATTTATATGGCTCTAGATGCCATCTATTTTAAGAATAATTTTTAAAATCAAAAAGTATGTAGGTAGACACACCTCCACATAGACTTCATAGCTTTAGCCTGCAGTTGCTTCAGTCTCAGACATGTCTCCAAATCTATACTGTAATTACTGGAACCACAAATCGTACCTTGTTAGCATTTATTGGTTTAAGATTACTAACATGAATGATGTTATGTTTGGTAAACTCACCTACCTGTTTTTGACTTAGGTCACCACAGCCCATGTAAAGACCTGCGCATGTAAGCGAGCTGTTAGACAAAGATCAGTTGATGTTTGCACTGTGGTACAACTCAAGCCAACATATAATTGGATTGCTTTTTAAAGGCTGAAATTAGATCACCAGGGGGAAATTAAGGAATAAAGAAGGCAGAGCCGTACAAATTAATGAGGCAGCTACTGTGGAATTTAAATGCTAATGCCGTCACAGACATACACACAGGTGCAGATACACCCAAACACAGATTCCCTCTAGAGCAATATGACAGAAACAGAGAGGTGCCAGCACCTCATGCCATGCGCCAATGCCGGTGCCGGGCTTTTGCTCACTCTCGGACTGACACAGAAACTCCCCTGCCATCTGCTCTGAGAGCTGAACCGCCGACCTCTCAGGGAACTTATTCAAATGTCCACAGCTGTCCTCAAGCAGGCATTGGCTGGTATGGCTTGGTCACACTACAGACAGGAAAACAAAGCGCACAGAAAGCAGCTTGCCTTTTGAAATTAGACATTTAAATATGGGCTAAAACTCAAAATGGTGGATTTAACAGTTAAGCCCTGATTTTACTGTTTCCTTGTGCAAACTTGGGAAAAAAATGTCCAAGCTGTTTAATAATATGGTCTATTAAAGGGTTAGTTCACCTAAAAATGAAAATTCTGTCATTAATTACTCACCCTCATGTCGTTCCACACCCATAAGACCTTCGTTAATCTTCAGAACACAAATTAAGATATTTTTGATAAAATCCGATGGCTCAGTGAGGCCTCCATTGCCATCAAGATAATTAACACTTACATATTTAGACATATTTAGAGCAGCTCATGTAACTACAGTGGTTCAACCTTAATGTTATGAAGCAACGGGAATACTTTTTTGCACCAAAAAAACAAAATAACGACTTTATCCAACAATGTCTGGTGATGGGCAATTTTCAAAACAGTGCTTCATGAAGCTTCGAAGCTTTACGGATCTTTTGTTTCGAATCAGTAGTTCAAAGTGTGTATCAAACTGCCAAAGTCACGCCCCCCAGTGGTGAACCATTGAAATTTCAAAGCACTTATAACGTAACAAAGCCTCATTTACTGAAATCACGTGACTTTCAAAATTGTGAAATATTATTACAATTTAAATAATTTTTATATTTAATATATTTTAAAATGTAATTTATTCCTGTGATGGGTATCAGTGTCACATGATCCTTCAGGAATCATTCTAAATCTATTTGCTGCACAAAAAACATTTCTTCTTATCAATGTTGAAAACAGTTGTGCAGCTTAATATTTCACTAATTGATTCACTAATGATAAATTTAATACATCCTTGCTGAATAAAGGTATTTATTTATTTATTTAAAAAAAAAAAAAAAAAAAAAATATTACTGACCCCAAACTTTAAAACGGTATTGTATACATATACATATAAATCACCGCATTGAAAATATTTATTTTGTGAAGGCAGTAAGTTAACCACATTGCTAAATATTACGACATGCAAATGTATCTTTCAAATATGGGTCTATTAACATATTCACACCTGTGGCTATTTACTTATTTTCATACTTGGGGCTATTTGCTCATTTTTCCAGAAAATGCTCAAGCAACTCATTAGATTGCACAAGCAAATTTATATCTTTTGTTGTGGATCTTGGTGTCCAGTCCTCCTGCCTGTGAGGAAGTTTTGCCAGACATTGCTGGAATCCCATCCGTAATGTAGCCTTAAGAGAGGCACATGGCACTGACTGCAGCTTCCTGCTGGGGGAGGTGACAGGCCTGGCGCGCTGACGAGTCACACGGTGACAGATGGAAGAACTGTGTGAGAGAAAGAAAAGGAGGAGTGCAAGAACATCTGCCCTGCCTCTCACACACACTTACACGCATACACAATACCATTACACACACATACACTCCTCAAGCTTTTCCGCACCTTGGCCAGCTCTGTTTTACCCATCATCCTTCTCAGCAAATATTGATATATGCAATTAATTACAATTAATTTGATTAATTAATCTGCTTATCACATAATTAATTCAGTTAATATATTAATTGATTGTCAGCCCTACTTCCTTTAATCATTTACCTGGTTTCCTTTTAATCAATGAAGAATCAATCAGGCACTTTTCCCTTCAGGGAGTTTCAGACAGATTTGAGAGGATTTAATTTCAAGCTCCACATGATTGGATATTTCCAAGTGATTTGCCATTGGGCCTTTGGAATTATTCACAGGTATTTATATACATTAATGCCAGACAATGAGGGCATCAGGAGTGGTGGTTTACTCAAGGACAGACACCGTGTGCTTTAAGCAGATTTAATCTGGTCATTCAGTTCCAGGGATCATAGCTAAATCCTCTGTAGAAATTGGACAACCATGTTTGTCTGCACCCTGGCTATTCCAGTGCAATGTGTGATGCCAGTGCATACCTTTGATACTTGAGGCGTGTCAGACAACTTTACCTGCCTTTAGTTTTTTTAAAGCAGCAACACATCCCCTTTGAAATGAATCATCACTAGTTTATTTACAGAAATTTACAGTAATTTGATTCATTATTTTATCAAAATTTTGACCTCACAATATCACTTATCCCATGAATTTATAGAGTTTAAAACATATATTGAGCTTAAGACTGAAACACTACTATTTTGTAATGTTATAAAGTTTAATTTGAAAAAAAAATACTGTTTCACAGCTGTGTATTTCTTTGTCAACACCATCAGATATTCATGACAACATTTATAAAATCAAGTTATATCAAAGTCAGCCTTCATCCTGAAGGTGTTCTTTTCGTATTTTAAAATTTCACCTGCTATTTACTTAGATCACCTATTCTAGGGTGCATTTCCCAAAAGCATCGATAGCCAACTATGGTCACAAGGTCAGTCGTTACCAGCATAGTTCAACAAACCATAGTTTCCCAAAACCATATTTCCAACAAACATTCGCAAACAGCATTGCAAAATTGTGTTTGGAACTGCAGCCCTCGACGTTTCTTGTTTGTGTGACATGTGGACTTGCATAAATCATGCTCTCTCTCTCTCTCTCTCTGAGTTATGACAACTTTGAGTGAATTTACGTTCAACCTACAAGCTACATTGAGTTAGAGGAACTTAATAATTTGTAGCATAAACACAAATTTTTAGAGTTGTAGCTCTGGAACCAATTAATCATCTATTTCAGTTCAAATCAACAGCTATCACAGCACATGCTAACATAACTTATTTAAAGCTGCAGTCCGCGATTTTTGGCCCTCTAGCAGTTAATAAACAGAACTACACGCGTCTTGCGGAAGAACATTGTAGCCGGAGCTACTTTTCTCCGTGTATGTCTATGGCGAGTCACGCAGTTACTGTGATACTCTGCGGCGGGTCCTACCAGTCCGGTCTGAAATAGTTCGAATATAAACTCTTATTATAGGTGTACCATAATGATTCTGGGTAAGACAAAAACACGGTTTGGAAAATGGATTCATGTTGTGCATTCTCATTATATAATTTTTGTAAATTTTGAACACCAAAAAAGTTACGGACAGCAGCTTTAACGTGTATATTTAATGAACAATTTTGATCTGCCTAATTTCCCAAGTCATTAAGACAATTTCATTAAGTTACTACAACCTTTTTCTTTTTTTTCTTTAAAAAAAAAAAAAAAAAGCCAATTAACGCAGAAATTTGAATTTAAATTACAGATGATATTAAGTTGATGTAACAGTGTCAACATTATTATGTCAGCAGATCTCTACAAAATAATGTTTGCAACTTAAAAGGTTTAATTAAAACAGTGGTTCCCAAACCTGTCCTGGAGTACCCCCAGCCCTGCACATTTTGTATGTTTCCCTCATTTATCACACCTGATTCAACTCATGAGCTCATTAGTAGAGACAGCAAGACCTGAAATGGGTGTGTCAGAAACAGAGAGACATACAAAATGCACAGGGCTGGGGGTACTCCAGGACAGGTTTGGGAACCACTGAATTAAAACAATAAATTATAATTTTTAACTTGCATGCATTGATTTAAGTTGTGGTAACAGGTCCCTTTAATTACTTTTTAGAGAGAGTGTGTGTATATACATACATATACATATATATATCTCACAAATTTTAGAGAAATTTAATGTGGGTCTAAACAGTTTGAAACTGTTGAAAAACAGTCTGAAAATGCATTTTACTGTATATGAACATTAGATTTGTTTGTATTAAGAATTGGATATTTCACATTATTTTTCGTCTGACAGTTAAAACATTTGAAAAATGAAATCCAAGGAAGTGTAAATGGAAGCAGGAGATGCACCTGTACAGTGGTGAAAACCTCTAAATTTATAATAATCCCTCCTAAACTGTTATTTTTCATTTTCGTGTTTTGTTTTGCCAGTAGCCAGTTGTGAAGAATTGGTGAAATATATTGTTCCCATGAATGTGAAAGCATTGTTGGCATTCCAAATTCATATTCAATCATTTTGGGATTATGGATTCCTAAACCCATGTAATGAATGCCAGAACGAACACAAAGTATGCATTATACATATCAAAAGCAGCTTGTTGTCTTCCTCTCTGCCAATGCCGCATCCCATCCGGCTTCCTGCTCTGCTGTTTGGGCCTGAGGAAGCTGTGCTTGATTTCCTCTCCCCGCGGGTGGCTTCAGACATTTAGAAAACAGGGGAAAGCAGCTGCTGTCACGATCTTTATCCATTAACACATCTCAGTCACAGAGAGCAGAACACAACAACAGTGTTCATTCGTTTCGGCTCGGCCGTGTCGCTCTATGGAATATAATCAATGTTGCACCCCGTCGAGGATCTTTATGAGATATTCAATGGCTTGGCTTTTTTGCAGAGCATCCATGCAGCACTGCACCGCAGGCAGGCCTGAGTTATTGATGATGATGGTGATGGTGGTGATGCAAGCAGGTGAATGTGTTGGCGGCTGTCAGATGGACAGAGGGACTGATGGGATACTGGTGCCATAATTAGGCCGGGGAAACCCTGGGTGGGCAAACAGCAGACCATCTGGCCTCCAAGCGAGCATTGTGCCACCTGAACAAGGTCAACCTACAAGGAGAGGGTCATTAATCAGACTAGGTTAACAGGGACAGGAAGTCAGACAGGTTTTCACCCACCTCGATACCTCAATAGCACAATCACATCCTAATAGCAAATACAAAGACCATAGAGACGAGTGTATTTGTGGGAATAAGGGAACATGCATTTGCAAGTCAATTTGACATTTTTTTTGCAAATAAATTTTGTCAATTTGACAGCTAATTTTTTTTGACGTGTCATTTTTGGAACTCAATTGAGCGTTTCGGCGGATGTTTGTCCCAGTGGAGCACTTTGCAAAAACCTTTTTAATTTCTGTTTTTAAACAAGCTCAAATAAATCATTAATGACTCCACAACTGGCCATGCAATCAATCACTTAGCTCACACTGACAAACCACATACACAATACGTGTATTAACCAAATGATTTTAGAAATGGCTCAAAGCGCGCAATGAACACCTTTTGGACACAAAGCAATTTGCATGTGAATGAAGAGAAGATCCGTCAAAGGGGATCAGTGGCAGATCTGTTCACGCACTGACCTTGCAGAAAGTCACCTACAGCTTGGAGCTGCACACACACTTAAACTGAGTGCTTGTTACAGATAGAAAGAAAACAAGAACAAAAGGGGTCTTGGGAGATGTCTAGCAAAACATGTACAATCAGAAGCACTTGTTTATGAGAATGATGTTCATCATGTCATTTTATCTCTTCAAGTTCTAATTTGCAAACTTGACCTTTTTAGGTACTTTTTGGTACACATTTGGGCAAAACAACTTTGAGTCCAGCTTGCGTCATTTCCTTTCTGTATGATAAGAAAGGAAATTATAATTTATGCTTTATATAAAAAATGAAATGAAAATAGTATTAATAAAACGTATGTGTGTGTGTGTGTATATATATATATATATATATATATATATATATATATATATATATATATATATATATATATATATATATATATATATACTGTGTATATATATATACTGTGTATATATATATACTGTATATATACAGTACAGTCCAAAAGTTTGGAACCACTAAGATTTGTAATGTTTTTAAAAGAAGTTTCGTCTGCTCACCAAGGCTACATTTATTTAATTAAAAATACAGTAAAAACAGTAATATTGTGAAATATTATTACAATTTAAAATAACTGTTTTCTATTTGAATATATTTCACAAAGTAATTTATTCCTGTGATGGCAAAGCTGAATGTTCAGCATCATTACTCCAGTCTTCAGTGATCCTTCAGAAATCATTCTAATATGCTGATCTGCTGCTCAAGAAACATTTAATGTGTACAATTGTACAAAATATGTGTGTACAATATTTTTTTTCAGGATTATTTGATGAATAGAAAGTTCAAAAGAACAGTGTTTATCTGAAATCTAATCTTTTGTGACATTATAAATGTCTTTATGCCACTTTTGATTGATTTAATGCATCCTTGCTGAATAAAAGTATTCATTTCTTTCATTTCTTTTCAAAAAAATAAAAATAAAAATTCTTACTGACCCCAAACTTTTGAACGGTAGTGTATAATGCTACAGAAGCTTTGTATTTCAGATAAATGCTGTTTTAAACATTGAAAATAATCATAAATGTTTATTGAGCAGCAGATCAGCATATTAGAATGATTTCTGAAGGATCATGTGACACTGAAGACTGGAGTAACGATGCTGAAAATTCAGCTTTGCATCACAGGAATAAATTATTTTGTTCAAATATATTTAAATAGTACACAGTTATTTTAAATTGTAATAATATTTCACAATATTACTGTTTTTTACTGTATTTTTAATTAAATAAATGTAGCCTTGGTGAGCAGACGAAACTTCTTTTAAAAACATTAAAAATCTTAGTGGTTCCAAACTTTTGGACTGTACTGTGTATATAATATAATATAATATAATATAATATAATATAATATAATATAATATAATATATATATAATATAATATAATATAATATAATATAATATAATATAATATAATATAATATAATATAATATAATATAATATAATATAATATAATATAATATAATATAATATTTATAGGGGCTCTGTAACAATGTGTGTCTTTGTGTCTCTTCAGCCTCACGACCAGTGAACAGTGACCTGTGTTTGGGTGTTTCTCCTAACACCACCCAGCTCTGCCATATTCCCTGCCCTGTGGAGTGTGAGGTGTCCTCCTGGAGCGCATGGGGGCCCTGCACCTTTGAAAACTGCCAAGATCAGTCCACAAAGAAAGGTGAGCATCATCTTAGCTTGAACTATAGGACCACTTCATCTTTTACAGTTTTGTTTGGAGAGCAGTCATTTCACCCATCTCACTAAAACAGAACAAATCAATAAAACTGCCTCTTTCATTGTAAATCACATGAATTGTGTACGGGAACCCTTTCAACATATAATTCACACAGCCCCACCTCTCACCTCTATCTGCGCCATCAGCATCCGGCCCATAAACTTATCACAGCCTGCTGGGGCAGAAGATTCATTGTCTCCAAGGTTTATGAATCAGGCGCATTGTAGAGGGAACAACAAACAAAAGGAAACCATGAAAAACAAAACATGTCAGAGACAGAAACAAATGAAGGGTTAGATGTCTTCAAACAGACAAACACAAGCTTCAAATGGTCTTTAGAAGGAACCGAATCTGCTAGATTCACAGGATGGTGGTTTACTGAAAACTGCTGACAGTTGTTACTGGTGTATCAAAGGTGCTGGCATGCTGGTTGCTTTTCTCGTTAATTATGGCTGGGACAGCGACCCGTGCCATGACTAACGCATATTGACTCTTCCCTAATGAAGCGACTCTAAAGGATGGGATGGGAGGAAATTCTCCACTATGCATCTTAATGATGGATTCTCTCTGAATCTGTGTTCCACTTTCTCTTTTCTCTCTTCATGCCATATAGCTGTAATGGCAGGACTCTGCATTTGTGCACATATTGTACAGTCTGTGGGCTCTCATTATTCAGTGAGTTGTGGCGAAAGGAGCGAAGGCTTATTTTTACATATCTCCCACACAAAATCAGATTGTTGGTTATTACATTAACAAAACACATCAGTGGGATGACAGGAAGAGTAATATATTGAATTTTTACATTATATACAGTACAGTCCAAAAGTTTGGAACCACTAAGATTTTTAATGTTTTTAAAAGAAGTTTCGTCTGCTAACCAAGGCTACATTTATTTAATTAAAAATACAGTAAAAAACAGTAATATTGTGAAATATTATTACAATTTAAAATAACTGTGTACTATTTAAATATATTTGACAAAGTAATTTATTCCGGTGATGCAAAGCTGAATTTTCAGCATCGTTACTCCAGTCTTCAGTGTCACATGATCCTTCAGAAATCATTCTAATATGCTAATTTGCTGCTCAATAAACATTTATGTTTATTTTCAATGTTGAAAACAGTTGTGTACTTTTTTTTTCAGGATTCCTTGATGAATAGAAAGTTCAAAAGAACAGCATTTATCTGAAATACAAAGCTTCTGTAGCATTATACACTACCGTTCAAAAGTTTGGGGTCAGCAAGAATTTTTATTTTTATGAAAAGAAATTAAAGAAATTAATACTTTTATTCAGCAAGGATGCATTAAATCAATCAAAAGTGGCAGTAAAGACATTTATAATGTTACAAAAGATTAGATTTCAGATAAACACTGTTCTTTTGAACTTTCTATTCATCAAATAATCCTGAAAAAAAAAATATTGTACACAAATATTTTGTACAATTGTACACATTAAATGTTTCTTGAGCAGCAGATCAGCATATTAGAATGATTTCTGAAGGATCATGTGACACTGAAGACTGGAGTAATGATGCTGAAAATTCAGCTTTGCCATCACAGGAATAAATTACTTTGTCAAATATATTCAAATAGAAAACAGTCATTTTAAATTGTAATAATTTTTCACATATTACTGTTTTTTACTGTATTTTTAATTAAATAAATGTAGCCTTGGTGAGCAGACGAAACTTCTTTTAAAAACATTAAAAATCTTAGTGGTTCCAAACTTTTGGACTGTACTGTACATCTGTGTAATACTCAAATATCAAACTTTATATTCAAGTTTAATATCATATTTATCTCTCTCTGGTCTGGAAATTTTCACAATGTCAGAATGTCAAATGTAAAATTTAATTTTAACCAAATTATTTGGTGTGATGTCACACATCAACCAAATCCAATGCTGTCTTATGTGATGAACGAATGTTGATTTATGTTATTATAACGATGAGACTGTTATTTTGTAACATATCGGCAGTCTTTATTATAGCCTGAACAAGCTACAAAAATAAGCCTGGAGATGGGAGATAAAGTATAAATTACCTGTGACATCTCAACCTGAAGCCCCAATAATATGTCACTGTGCACCTTAGATGTGATGACCCATGAGATTTTTGTATGGCTGTGCCTTTTGTCTTTTTTTTTTTTTTGATTACTATGGTCTCATATGAAACCCAGCATCCTGCTTTTGTCTGATAAAGAGACAGAGGCAGCATACACTATCGGACACCTCCGGGCTGACTGACGGGACGTGATACAATCCTCTTACACACCCACAATGATCTCTACACTGACCTTCTGATTAAATAAAGCCAGGAGGAAAGAGCAGGACAGAAGTAATCAGAGAAAGGGACAACACTGGCATCTCCAGCTTTCTCCTAAAGGCCCCCCCTCTCCCATATTACCTTATCGGTCCCAGACAGCAATGTGGATTAAACCATAGGCCAGGGACCAGCGACAGAGAGGAGAGGGTTATGGCAGGGTACATGTAGGTGACCTTGCGCTGGACATGTGTCTCCCCCCATCCCCCCCCCATCCCCTTTTTTTTTTATTCCTCTGGAGCCCTTTCCCTGCCCTTGAATGGGAATACCCCTGGTGTCAAAGCTGCTTCTGTATTAATAGATTGCTGAATGCAATCATAATGAGGAAAGAATAATAATATTCATTATGATGAGCTGCTCCAATAATTTATGTCATCTCGCATGCTTAATGGGCCGATATATTTAATGTTATATTACGGTGATTGCACATTGACACACTGTGACAGTTAAGAGGGCTAACGCACGGGATTGCACCAACTAGTTGATTAGTTCAGACACTATCAAGAAGAAAATTCCTCAGTCCAAAAAATTACATCCCAGTGTAGGGAGGCGATTAGTTATTTTATTTTATTTTATTTTATTTTATTTTATTTTATTTTATTTTATTTTATTTTATTTTATTTTATTTTATTTTATTTTATTTTATTTTATTTTATTTTATTTTATTTTATTTTATTTTATTTTATTTTATTTTATTTTATTTTATTTTATTTTATTTTATTTTATTATTTATTTTATTTTATTTAAGATTTGTTTTTGAATGTTCACCAAGGCTGCATTTATTTGATTAAAAATACAGTAAAAACAGTTATATTGTGAAACATTATTACAATTTTTCAAATAACTGTTTTGTAATTTATTCCTGTGATGGCAAAGCTGAATGTTCAGCATCATTACTCCAGTCTTCAGTGTCACATGATCCTTCAGAAATCATTCTAATATGCCGATTTGCTGCTCAAGAAACATTTTTTATCATCAAAGTTGAAAACATTTGTTCTGTGTAATATTTTTGTGGAATTCATAATCCTTTTTTCAGGATTATTTGATGAATAGAAAGTTCAAAAGAACAACATTCATCTAAAATAGACAACTTTTGTAACATTATAAATATCTTTACTGCCATTTTTGTTCAATTTAAAGCGCCCTTGCTGAATAAAAAAAAATATATATATATATTTAAAAAAATAATAATAATCTTTCTGACCATATATTTTTGAATGGTAGTGTATAAATTGTTCTATATAATATTATCTTTGCATAATTGCCTGTAATGGCAAATATATTTGGAATTATGTGTAAGTGAAAGCTTGTTGAATTTGCAAGAAACAGCTGCAAGCAAACTACATATTATATTGTTTGAATTGATAAACATCTACTAATAAATTACTTACATTCTTCACTACTTCTTGTCAAGTCAACTTACTGAATCAATGTCAAGAATGACTCTGAGTCTTATCTGTGTTGTTCAACAGGTTTCAAACTGAGGAAAAGGAAAATCATAAATGAGCCCACGGGTGGCACAGGAAATTGCCCCCACCTGACTGAGGCAATTCCCTGTGAAGAGCCCAGTTGCTATGATTGGCTGCTGGTGAAGCTGGAGGAGTGTGTGCCTGACAATGACAAAGTATGCGGACCAGGAACCCAGAACCCGCAAGTACAGTGTATCAATAGTGACGGTAAGTGATGCGTACACCTTCCATCTGCATGATATGGTACTGATTCCATTCAAGCTAATTAAAAATCTTTCTGAATAGATTTTCTATTTAAGGGTCATGTCCAGGCGTGCTCTGTGTCGAATGCAGCAACAAACCCAGATTGTTTTGTTCTTGTACAGCTGGGTCCATTCTTGAACTCTGTCCATAGGGCTTATGTTCTGGACTCATGCCCAATGCCGTAATTGCTGTTTTTGCACAGGCGGCTGGTAGTACTTCTCTATTGTTAGAGTGGCCAGAGGGGAAATTCAGAGCAATCAGAAGTGGCACTGCTGCCTTTTAGCCTTCTAAACACAAAGCCACATGTGCCGGGGCGGTCTACCGTCTAACTATCCCAAAGGCACAAAACTATCCAATAGCTTTTGGATGTTATTGGCTTGACTGCATACAAGGAGCTAGGGAAACCAACACCAGCACCATCTGCACCATCTGTGAGATCAGAGAAAAATACAGTTTACCTGGGGACAACACATGCCTGGATCTGTGACCAATAGCTGACACTGATACCTCAATATACTGAAAGAGAGGAGACCAGACATGGTTGTAAAACGTTTTTGCTTTAACATCCTTTACTGTAGTTACATCTGTAGTGTTTCTGTGGAGTGCCCCTATTTTGCTATTTTAAAGGTTCATAATTTTGTTTTGGAGGTTTCCTACCATAGGTTTCAATATATTTAAGGTCAAAAAACACTTTAATTTTTTAAAGTATACATTGCAGCATCACCTCTTTTCTCACAGTGTCTGAAACGCTTTGATAAAGTATTCAGTGTATCTAAACCCCTCCTTTCTGAGAGCCTACTCTACTCTGATTGGTCAGATGGCCCAGGCTGTTGTGATTACTCGACTGCTTACAGTGCGTGTCGGAAACTAAACGCCCAATACTATATCTTAATTTCAGCTCCAGAGGCTCAACTCTTGATACACAGTAATTTAAACAGTAATCGTTTTTAACGTATCAATTCAAGCTCGAATTCTCATCCTTTGGAAAGTGGATTTGCTTTTGCATCACTGAAAACAATGTATTCTTGACATGTCGACAACACGAACCAAACTCTTCCTGGCCTCAGCTACAACTACAGTGTTTGAGGGCAGGTAAAAGTAGACATTGTTCGTGGTCAGCCAATGAAGACCATTGGCTGCCATTATGCAAATTTGTTACAGAATTGGTTCTTTCTTTTAGACAATAACTGTCTAAAAGAAAGACAATAACTGTATTTGTTGTGCACTTCAATCTTTTTTTTATTTTGCAGACCTTTTACTTTTACAAACATTGACAGTCAAACCAAAAATTGTTCAGACACTAGATATCATTTTTTATATTTTTTTTACGAGTGGGTGCAGGACACTATAGTTAATTTATGTAAGTGAGGATAGCAAAATAAATTAAACTGTGACATTAAACCCAAAAATTCTTCATACAGTGAACTATCAGTAAAATTAATAAAAAATTTGGAACCAAAAATTATTCAGACACTTTGACCTGACCATGTTTTGCTTAAGTGTTATCTGACATAATTAAGATTCATTTTTTATTTTTTATTTACTTCAAAAATATTTTTATAAACCAAATAGTCAAAATTATCCGCACACTGAAAAACATACAATTAGACCAAAGTAAAAATATGTATTTAATTAAAAAAAGTGACAATTGTCTTAAAAACAGACCAAAGAGCAGACATTAATATTTTTATACCAACCCTCAAAATCCTCCACTAACTCCATACCATTTTAAGAATTTTAATTTCAAATGGTAATGAATAAATAAATAAGAAAAGAAGCATTTTATTCTAAAACAATAAACACGTAAGAAAAAAAACAAAAACAAATACACTACCAATCAAAAGTTTGAGTCAGTAAGATTTTTTTTATTTTATTGTTTTATGTTAAATTGATCAAAAGTGACAGTAAAGACATTTATAAAGTTACAAAAGATTTCTAATTCAAATAAATGCTGTTCTTTTAAATTTTTTATTCAGGAATCCTGGAAAAAAATGTAAGTTTCCACAGAACATTGATAATAAGAAGAAAAGTTTATCATATTAGAATGATTTCTGAAGGATCATGTAACACTGAAGACTGGAATGATAGCTGCTGAAAATTCAGCCTTTTCATTACTGGAAAAAATGACATTTTTGGATATATTAAAATAGAAGTTTATTTAAGAATATTTCACAGTGTTACTGTTTTATTTTTGATCAAATAAATGCAGCCTTGGTGAGCATAAAGAATTTATTTTCAAAACAGTAAAAAAAATTTACAGACCCCAAACCTTTGAATGGTAGCATACGCAAACAAACAAGAAGAACATGAAGCACAAAAGGATTAATATTGCTTAAGGTTGGCTTAAGAGTTATTACATGTTTACTCTTACTGTTTGAGAAGCTTTTGTCCAAAGCCACTTTTATGTCTAATTATGCAGAGCTGGAAAATCTCTCGTCAGTCTCGGTTTTGATTTATATTATTTATACAGCCTAGAACTTCATAGATATATGAGAAGTGAAATGACCCAGCTATGTTGTACTAACAATTTTTTTAATGGGATTTTATGGATGAACACTTCTCTCTGGTTGATGAAGGAGCGAAATTCAGTGCCGCAAACCTGATTCATCCGATCTAATTAATTTCATATAATAGAGACTAGAGCATAGCTGAGTGAATATTTTAACAAACCAAGTGGAAAGCCTGTCTCCAACATGGGGAAGTAAAATAGGTTCATTCAGTGAGCTTATCAAAAATAATTAACCATAAATTAATGTGAATATGAGGGACAAGTAGAATATTCAGTTTTTAAAATACAACCGGCAACTCTGTGACTTCTTTCTCTTTGCCTTCCTTATTGTTAAAGTCTTGTCTGGAGGTGCGGCACGACTCGGCATGCATTAATGAATCAATTATGAGCGCGCACTGTAATTGTATTTTACATCCTCACATTTCGCTCCTTGTTCCAGTAAATTTCAGTGTGCGGACATGGCAATTACTGCGACATTCCAGAACCTCAGCATTCACATCGCTAATGAGGACTCGGGGGAGAGAGAAAGAGGGAGAGATAGAGGCAGTGTGCATGTGTGTAACTCAATCAGTTTTGCAAGGCTCATAATCAAGCATCCCATTCACACCAACTGAAGGTGTCATACTGCCTGTGCCTCAGCTGTCACCACGGCGACGGCTGACACCTCCCCCCGGCCCTCACACGAACCTCATCTCCTAGACAGTTACCCTTCCTTAACATGTCATGTGTAACAACTGTACTTTATACAGTACTGTATATAGGGGACTGATTCTGTAGCTTTACCACCCTGTAGATAAATTAAACAGATCGATGATCAGTTAATTAACTATAGAAACTGATCACCGTGTATTAACGCTAAAATGCAACTTTTCTCCTCTTAAAAATATACGTGGGTCAAAGTGGTCAGGGATGTATAAATGTGATGCAAAGCACTGCTTATTTTGTCATTGAAATGGTAATTTAATGATTTAGACTGCAGTTTTTGGGTCAGATTTTGCCTGGGGACCCAAATGCCTTAATTAACATACTAATTATGTCGTTCCAAACTTGTATGACATTCTTTATTCTGTAAAAGAAAAAAGAAGATATTTTGAGGGATGTTTCTATTGTCCAAAACAGCACTGAATCCCATTGACTTTCATTGGATAGGCAAAAAATAAATAAATAAATAAAATACTACTTCTGTGTTTCACAAAATAAAGAAAGTCATACGTATTTGGAATGACACGAGGCTGAAAAAACGATGACAGAATTTTCATTTTTGGGTGAACTATAGAGTGCATCAGTCGGGTTCCAGAATAAAAACTCGATTTTCTACATAGGAAAATTATTTTTCTTTAACGATAAATTATAAACCTTTAAAGATAAACTTACTGTGTGCTACAAGGTTAATCAATGGTATTTGCTTCTGTTAAAGACATCAGCCCTCATTATGTCAACTTGATTTTAAAATAATTGTGTTTAACAGTGGAATTTGTGGTGGAAAAACTACATTACCTGCATTTATTTGATCAAAAATACTGAAAAAAAAACTGAATATTGTGAAATATTATTACAGTTTAAGATAACTGTTTTCTATTTTAATATATTTTAAAATGTAATTTATTCCTGTGATGGCAAAGCTGAATTTTCAGCATCATTACTCCAGTCTTCAGTGTTACATGATCCTTCAGAAATCATTCTAATATGCTAATTTACTGCTCAAGAAACATTTAGTATTATTATCAATGTTGAAAACAGTTTTTGTCAGCATTCTTTGATAAATAAATAGTTCAAAAGAACAGCATTTGTCTGAAATAGAATGTACATATATAAATAACAACATATACAATCTAAGTGTTTTAATGTTATACCTTTTAATATCAAATAGACATTTAAATATGAAAACTGTTAGATCACATGATCAAATCATAAATTTCCATCCAATTATATTCTTACATACTGTATCCTCAAATGTATTTTAATGCACTACAAAGAGTGCAGAATACAAAAACTGAAAGACATTGGCCATTACTATGTTTCTCCCTAGCCATAGGCTTGCTGCAACACGTTGACCCATTTAAGTCCAGATACCTTGCTGTAGTGAGAAATAATATGATTTGTTCAAGGTCACCTCTTTCTTTGTCCTGCCTCGCAGACGGGTAGATGGTGAATATGTTGTTCTGGCACCAATGCCGAGCCACCTATATAAATGAAATTAACTCTGTTAGTCCCTCCGAGTCAGTCTGCATTTAGCTGAACTCCCTCTCTCCCTCATTAACTTTGGGAAGAGTAGTGTGCAGTCTCATCAAAATGTGACAGCGCTCAATAGAGGAAATGTCAGATGCCGTCTGGTACTTTTCCATCAGGGGACAGTCAGACGCAGGTGAGGTTTAACACATCTGAGATGTATAAGGGCTAGACGTACAGCTTATATTACATTTCCCCCAGCATGTACTCATTGAGTTATTCATGAGGACAGTTGATTTGTTTTTCCTCAAGTCTGAAGGATTTGTGAGGTGTGCAACGTGCAAGTTTATTTTTTTTATTTTATATATATATATATATATATACATATATATATGTAGGTGTGCCTTGTGTGCTATTTTATTTTTATTATTTTTATTTAATTTAATTTTATATTTTTTTTTTTATTTTTTATTTTTTCATGTCTGGAGGATTTGTGAGGTGTGCCTTATGTGCATTTTATTTTATTTTATTTTATTTTATTTTATTTTATTTTATTTTATTTTATTTTATTTTATTTTATTTTATTTTATTTTATTTTATTTTATTTTATTTTATTTTATTTTATTTTATTTTATTTTATTTTATTTTATTTTATTTTATTTTATTTTATTTTATTTTATTTTATTTTATTTTATTTTATTTTATTTTATTTTATTTTATTTTATTTTATTTTATTTTATTTTATTTTATTTTATTTTATTTTATTTTATTTTATTTTATTTACCAAAGATGATGACCAGCTAATGATTAGCTTAGACTGGTTACTTTGTTCCAAAACACAGCTAGCAGCTTAAAATTAATATTCTATTTTATGTGGTTTTGAATAGCTCTTTTTGGACTCAGCCAGTTGGTGTATTTTAGTGTATTAAGATCTATTTTGTCTTGTTTTCCAAATTAAACCTCTGAAAAGGCACATGAATGTCTGTAATGGACTATAATGATTTTTTCCTGTTGTGAAATGCTTCCTTTTGCATGTGTATCAATGCCAGCGGTGTGAGGAAGTCTAACTCTTTCCCACCCCCAGTCTCAACCCTCACTCCTCATTGTTCCCTAGTGCCTCCCCTCTTCTCTCAATTATTGATTCCTGTTGTCTGGTGCTGATGAGAATAGATCTGTTGTGTCCCATGGGGTCACGCAGTGTCATCTGACTCAGTGGGTTTTCTGTCACTTTGGGCTCTTTTTCAGGGGTGGGGTTCACAATCGATACAGGGGCTGGTGCACGATCCACAGAGGGGTCAGTGTCCAAAACTAGGTCTTTCAAATGACCTCTATGAGCAAACTGTGTTTTTGCTAGGTTTTGTTTTTTTGTTTGGTTGCTTTGTTGTTTTGTTTTGATTTTGGTGTTGTTGTTTTTTGACAGTTTGATTTTTCTTTTTGTTTGTTTTGCATTGCTTTGTTTTGTTAGATTTAATTTTTTTTCTGATTTGGTTAGGTTTTGTTTTGCTTTGTTTTACTTTGTTGCTTTATTATTTTGTTTTGTTTGTTTTATTTATGAAAAAAATCCCGGTCCTCTCAAGAACACAAAAGAGCACAGTTTAACCTTGCACACTAAAAAAAAAAAGTCACAATGTTCATGTTAAAGAGTTGCAGTGGCTACATTGACTAGTTTTTCTTTGACAGAATTTCATGTGTTCTAGCTACCATCTGGGTTTTTTTTTTTTTTTTTGGTTTAATTACTTCAGTATTAATTGTAAACATCTCAGGATCATCTTCATTCACTTCCAGTTATTCTGTTATACTGTTTTAATATGCAGACTTTAAATTGAGATCATATTATTTTAATTTCTTTATCATAATCATAAACACACCAGTTTTTAGCACAAATAGTTTTACCATTTACGGCACTTTGTTATTCTTAGTTATTTACCTATTGACGGTAATGAATCAGAAGTCTTGCACATTAAAAAAAATAGCTTACTTTTGAGTTAAAATAAGGTGGATAAAGGGGATATTGGGGATATGCCCAGCCTTATAAATGTAGTCTTGGTCGCTTTGCATTTTATCAATGGCCCTGTTTATGCATACATATAATACTGCATATGCAGAGTGTTACATGCGAGTAAATGTGGGTGTTTTTTTACTTGGTGTTTGTGCGCATGGAGTAGAGATGACAGCACTTGGCTGTGGATCACATGCACAGTGTGAATTCTCTGTGTGGTTAGATTTATTTATTGCACATAGTGACATGTGTATTAATGTGTATTAACACAATTTAACACCACATCAAATGAGTGAATTTTTGCTTTGCTTTTCCCTTTTTGAAACCTGTTGGTGTATTTCTTTGTGGATACAAATTTGTTACAGTTTGCCCTATCATATTAATTTGGTTCCATATCAACTTCCACAATATGGGATTGGGATCCTTATTTAGGATGTCTTATTTAACAGACCCTGTGTTTTGCTGTTTCCAGGTGAATACGTGGACCGGCAGCTGTGCCGGGATGCCATCCTTCCCATGCCTGTGCTGTGTGAGGTGCCCTGCCCCAAAGACTGTGTGCTCAGTCCCTGGACATCCTGGTCTTTGTGTTCCAACACCTGCTCAGGGAAGAACACAGAGGGCAAGCAGACCAGAGCACGCTCCATTCTGGCCTACAATGCAGGGGACGGTAAGGGCCTTATACCCTGTTTCCACCAAAATGGAGCAGATTCTTATGTAAGAGCTGGTGCATGGACAGGGGATTTGCGAACGTCTCTTAGAACTAGATTTTCCTGAGCCGAACAATGTTGTACCTTAGTATGTTACTACATAATATGCACATTGTCTTAGTAAGAGTCTTATGAGAGTTAAAAACACATTTTAACATTGAAGCAGTTTAATTATGCATCTTTATGATATCACAGGCTTCTTTTGATGCAACAGTGAGATGTTAAATAATTAAAATGAATAATAATCAGTTCAAACACATTTGCGAATAATATTTTACGGTTCAAAGTTTGTGGTCTGTAAGATTGATTGTTTGTTTTAGAAAAGGCTGCATTTATTTGATCAAAAATACAGTAAAAACAGTAATACTGTGAAATATTATTACAATTTTAAACATAATTTTATTTTAACATATTTTAAAATCTGATATATTCCTGTGACGGCAAAGCTGAATTTTCAGCATCATTACTCCAGTCTTCAGTGTCACGTGATCCTTCAGAAATCATACTAATATGCTGATTTGCTCTTCAAAAAACATTTATTACTATTATCAGTGTTGTGCTGCTTAAATGTTTTGTGGAAACTGTGATACTTTTTTTAAAGGTGCCCTAGATTCAAAAATTGAATTTACCTCGGCATAGTTAAATAACAAGAGTTCAGTACATGGAAAAGACATACACTGAGTTTCAAACTCCATTGTTTCCTCCTTCTTATATAAATCTGATTTGTTTAAAAGACCTCTGAAGAACAAGCGAATCTCAACATAACACCGACTGTTACGTAACAGTCGGGGTGTACGCCCCCAATATTTGCATATGCCACCCCATGTTCCCAACATTATGAAAGGCATTAGACAAGGGCAGAACGTCTGGATGGGCACAGCTGAATCAACAGACTAGGTAAGCAATCAAGGACAATAGCAAAAAATGGCAGATGGAGCAATAATAACTGACATGATTCATGATAACATGATATTTTTAGTGATATTTGTAAATTGTCTTTCTAAATGTTTTGTTAGCATGTTGCTAATGTACTGTTAAATGTGGTTAAAGTTACCATCGTTTATTATTGTATTCACGAAGACAAGACTGTCGTTATTTTCATTATTAAACACTTGCAGTCTGTATAATGCATAAACATGAAGTTGTGTTTATAAATCTCTCCAACAGTGTAGCATTAGCTGTTAGCCACGGAGCATAGCCTCAAACTCATTCAGAATCAATGTAAACATCAAAATAAACATTGTACTTATGCGATTAGACATGCTGCATGACGAACACTTTGTAAAGATCCATTTTGAGGGTTATATTAGCTGTTTGAACTTTTTTTTATGTTGTTTAAGGCAAGCGTGAGCTCTTGGGGCGTGGAGCATAAGATTTAAAGGGCCACACACCCTGAATCGGCTCATTTCTAATTATGCCCCAAAATAGGCAGTTAAAAAAATTAATTTAAAACAATCTATGGGGTATTTTGAGCTGAAACTTCACAGACACATTCAGGGGACACCTTAGACTTATATTACATCTTTTAAAAAAAAGTTCTAGGGCGCCTTTAATTATTTGATGAATAGAAAGTTTAAAAGCTTTTATTTGGAAAAAATAACTTTTGTTATCTTTTGTAATTATTATAAGTTAAGTATTTAATTTTTGGTCAATTTAATGTATCCTTGTTTATTAAAAGTATCAATTTCTTTAAAAATCTTACTGACCCCAAACTTTTGAATGGTAGTCTATTTTAGCGTTTTTTAACATTTAATTTAAATGTCATTATGCCTAACCAAAGTGCAACATTTAAGAAATTTTAAAATTCATAACCATTGATTAGACCCATATGATGCTTGTAAATAATATTTTATTTTAGACCCAGAGAGTTTTACATGTGTAACATTTTTATTCAGCTATTTTGACAGCAGGTCATAGTGGATTTGATTTTTCTGACCTGACCTGAAAGTCTGCCCTGATTTTTGCAGTTTAGCATAAAGCATTACTTTACTTGATGCACTATGTGCATAATGAGCTTTCTTTTCCTCAGAGCATTCAGCTGCAAAAAGTGTTTAATGTTATAGCACTTTCTGTTATTAATATTTTAATGAAGTATTGGATCATCTAGATTAGGTGCAAAAATAGACTGTTTTGCTAAGGTCTGTCTAAAAATTTTTGCTTTCTTAGATATAATCACTACATTTATATTCTACAGTTGTGGATTTGTATCCACGCAGATGTTAAAGTAGACACGAGCAGATTATAAATATCTTATCGCATTTACCTCCCTTATGTTAGTTTAACTTTCTTCCATGTGAGCAGCCCATCACAAAGTAATAAGGGCTCTTTGAGCGTTAAGTGATTCAAACCTCAGGTGAGCTCAGGCTGTAAGTGTGTATCTGATGTGTAATAGACTGATGGATAAGTGGTTGCTTTGGGCTAAAACCTCTGCCTTCCCTCCACCACTCACCGGCCAGAAATCCATTTCCACAAAATATGCAGCTTGAGGGAACAGGACTTGCACTGCTGACTGAGAGCAAATCGGCTTGGTTTGCTTCAACATCACATTGTTACGGTCATTCTAGTGCTAGAATCAAAGGCAGTGTGTTTGGTGCATCTGTGGAGTGGGGTTGCTTTATATCTCCTTATATATTACAGTTTTAGCACGAATGTTTGGCCACATATGCACAATGATGCATTCTACCCTGTGGCAAATTGTGCTACGTGCTGCGGTACTCAGATTATTAGCCTTCAAACGATGCAGGAGACTGTGCACCAAATTGATGTCAAGCGTCTGAGAAAGCAGGTGTGTGCTGACAGTAGCATGAAGTTTAGCAGATCCTGTTTTGCTTGCTATCTGCCTCTGTGTGAGATGATGGAGAGAATAGCATGAAGCACCGGTCATTTTGCTGTCCTTGAAGAATGAACAGGAGGAACACCTAGCTGTCTCAATAGAAACAGAAATTTACAATCCCACTCCAGTTACCTCATTTTAGTCTATGAAGTCTATAGGTTGTGAGGGCGTATTAGAAAAGAGGTTCCAGGGGCTGCATATTGGGTTGCAAGGAGAAATCGACAGAGAGATGGTTGCAACATAAACATTTTAGCTCGATAAGATTCATATTATTTGAATTAAATTCATTTATAAAAAAATTGTTTATATTATCAAAATTAATTGAATAAGTTTGACATTATAAATAAATGTATTGAATTTGATATTATTTAATTTTACCTTTTAAATACATAGTGAAATTGAGCGTGATTATTTTATTTTTGGGCTGTATGATATATCATTTCGGTATTGACAATGTGATGTGCGCATCCGCGATAGTCACATCTCAGGATGTGTGATGTCAAGTAAGTACAGTATGGATCATAGTTGCTCCGTGATCTGTGTGGACCAGGCCCCACGGTTCGAAATGCATGTGATTCGTGGATTAACTGCCAAGTTTAACCGCAACAGAGTGAAAGTTTATCATTTGCACAAATATCGCATATCATGTTTTTAAGTCCTGTCAGTTTAAACATTCAAGTGAGTTTAAAACATTCGAGCACAAGAAGATGCGAAAGAGAACTCTAAGCAGATCTCGCTTGCTTCTTGTCATGATCACCAGTTGTAGTGCCCTATTTAGCCACCAGAGGGCACTCCAACACGGACTATTGTTCACCTCACTTGGACTTCAATTCCCATAACCCACTTCCCGGACTCATTATCCCGTTCATTGCACCCAGCTGTTTTGTGTTTCATCATTAGTGTCTGTCTATTTATTCCTGGTTTGTTTCTGCTTTTGTTATTGTGGTTTCATTTAATGTCACCGGCTTCTGTTTGTTTTTCTTTGTTTTGTATGGACTGATCTTTGGATTTTGAACCCTGCCTGTTTGGATTACGTGTTTGGATTACCACATTAAAGCTGCATATGGATCTTACCTTCTTGTTTCTGTGCCTTACGTGACATTTCTATGCACACACAGAGCCGTGCAGACACCACAGATTCACAGTCTTTTTGTGCTTAAATGGACATATACACGCAAAATTGTGTCCAAATGCCAATCTCTGCAAGTATCCTCGTAAACACAGAAAAATGGATATATATCATTATATTGGAAATGAAATGGTAAAATTTGATCTCAAACTTTTTTTTGGCAGACTGTAATGTAGTTACTAGGGTTGAGCCGATAGAAGCTGACAGACATCACAATGTTGCGCCATGATTAATCTTAATTCATCAGACTATATCGTTTCAATTAACACAGTTTAATCAGTAAAGATTTTATTGTGCAAAAAAACAGCAAACGAATTATCGGCTACTAGATGTTTTACATGAACTAAACCCCTGATATTCAAATGGTGGACCACGGTCCGCATCCAGATCCCGGCATGTTTCCATGTGGACTGCGAGACAGAACGGTAGCATCATTTTACTAGTTTCTAGTTGAAGTGAGCAGCGTGTCAAAATAGCAGTGCAGATCACACCACAAGCACACCACAAGTTTGTGGTAATGATATTTCAGCACTATATCCTCTAGTAGTTTTATCTAAAGCCAAACATGCTTAATTTTAGCACTTTCAGCTCTGTGTGCTTTCTTTCTTTCTTCTGACATGCGCCACATTGACGCTGAGTGTCCACTAGTGAGGAGCAGAGCGAGCGTTTTTTAATTCATTCTAGTGGAAGATGAGCTTAACGCTCAAACGCGATTTTGTTTCAGTTTTCAAGTCCAGTGGTCACACGATGTGGGCGTGACCTTCATTGTGTCTGTTTGTAGAGAGATTCACAGAACCCAGACTGAGCAGTTAGCACCGTTTCATTTGCCAGTCACTGACCAGTAACAGCCTAGTGTATATCAAAAGGATACAATTTAAAAGGAATGTTAAAATATTTATGATTTTACATTTTAATGCACGGTTACATACGTAACACATATTTGCTCTGTCTAAGTGGAGGGCTTGACTGTTTCAGATGCACCACTTCTTGAGGATGTCTCGTAAGCATCACTGCGTCCTACATCAAATGAAGATTAACACGGAATGAAATGTGGATGGCTGGAGCTGCAGTATGAATTGCTGCTCTTAATGGTGCAGAGACAGACCAAGAACATGCAATTACTCTGAGCTGTGCGCAGACTCACTTTTGTAATTGTACAAAGGATTAGTCTTCATCTGAGTCACAGGTCAATAAACAACTGGAGGGAGTGTTAATCCCCATTTGAAACAATGTGATTCCATGTGCAGCTTTTTGAAGCTGCTAATGCACTGCTCTGGCATGCCCTGAACCACTATGAGATGCTTTGGAAGTCAAATAACCCTCCTTTTGAAACACTGAAGAGTTTATTCTCTATTTCAGGGCCATTATAATGGCCGTGCCTACAGTAACTGCTCGCGGCAAGTGTTTTCTAATGGTTCTCACATGTCTAATGAAGTGTGTGATAATAGTCGATAACCTTTTTATAAATGAGCTACTGAAGGACTGTGTTCTGTATTGCTACAAAGGATGTCAATTATTCATTATTTTTGGTGCTCTTGAACAAGGAGCACTGCTTGATACATGGTTTGTCCATTTTTCTCATTCACTGGTTTACCAATTTCTCATTGATTGTTGTGTGGTTGTTAATACACACCGTTGAGATAATGGCTGACCACTCTGTTGGGATTCTGGTGCTTTGCGTGACTGCAGATTGATTGATTGATTGATTGATTGATTGATTTGAATTCACTGTGCATTATATTATAGATTTTTGCTAAAAGGATAGCTCCTAAATGGGAGGTCAATGTACAGATGTATTTTTACAGTTTGGGTTTAAGATTTACCCAGTAATGTAACACCTTCCTGACCCTTTTTATCTTCTAGGTGGGAGTCAGTGCCCCAACAGCAGCGCCTTGCAGGAGGTGCGCAACTGCAATGATCATCCCTGCACTGTGTACCACTGGCAGACGGGGCCCTGGGGTCAGTGCATAGAGGACACCTCCGTTCCATCTGCCAACAGCTCGCTCAGCCGCACTGGAGCAGGGGTCGGCACTAATGAGGCGTTCTGCTCGGTCGGCATGCAGACGCGCAAAGTCATTTGTGTCCGGGTCAATGTGGGCCAGGTGCCTCCTAAAAAGTATGTGTTTTTAAATGTGTTTCTTTAAATGTCATGTGTTTCATTTATGGTGGACAAATGCTATGACAAATAGATACTGTATATGAATGTAATTTTATTATATCCATTATTTGTCTGTATTGTTGTACAATGAAAAATTAGGAACATAGTAAAGTATATAGCTACTTAAATTGTGCTAAAATGTTTATTTCTGTTATATTATATTATATTATATTATATTATATTATATTATATTATATTATATTATATTATATTATATTATATTATATTATATTATATTATATTATATTATATTATATTATATTATATTATATTATATTATATTAATTATATTACAGTTAGTTCTGGTTCTCGAATCTGATTTGCTGAGAGCCTTTTCTAACCATACAATATTCTTCTAATATCACACGGAATCCGTTTCACACTTTGTATCACTCCACTGTTTCTGCCGGATCTATACTGGCAGCATTTCTCACAGCGAGCGTCAATGGCGGAGGAGCAAACCTACTATAATTTTACAAATACTACTGTTATTGTGTCATGGAATGTAGTTTTAAGAGTTTTCATTTTTTTTAGGATATATTATATTATATTATATTATATTATATTATATTATATTATATTATATTATATTATATTATATTATATTATATTATATTATATTATATTATATTATATTATTAAATAAAATGAAAATGAAAGAACATAATGTACAGTATATTGAGCTGCTTAAATTGTTCTAAAATATTTCTTTCTTTTTTATATATTATATTATATTGATTTATTGATTTAATAAATACATTTAAATATATTTTCATCTTCACAAAATGTAACAAAGAGCTCACTAATTGCTTATATTTTTTTCCTAATTATTAAACAGTGTTTTAACTATAATTAGATCCTCATACATATTTTACTAATTACATCTATTTATTGTCTACACAATATGTGTCCTCTTATTGTCCTCATGCAGGTCACAGACAGCCCAATTTTTATTTAATTTTTTTTGGTCATTTGTTGGAACATATATTGAAGCAGATTATGTATTCTGTTTATAAAGCTCAATCCTGAGGTCTGCCGCTTGATCTTTATTGATAGATAGAGACTTTAAGTTTATGAGCTCTCAGTCGGTAGTTTTAAGTATCTGGATCCAGTCTTTCCCTGAAGGCATCTGCTGGGAAAATAAATTATCTGTTTATTTATTCAGTTTAATAGCAGCATTATTCTGTCAGTGGCTGTGGAAACAGGGTGTGTAGCTCAGGGACCCCATGCTGGCAATGGAAATGAGTCCTGCTTTCTTCCCGGGGTTATTCATGTGCTGGGCTTTACCCACTGATCTACACATTCATATACACACATAGATATACACACGTGAGCCGCATGCTGATCCTTATGGAATTTCATGTGAAAGAATATTGGTGTGATGCAGGGATAGGGAGGAGAGGGAGAAAGAAGTGTTGTATATACAAAGACATATAACGGAAACTAAAATGCAATACTAGAGGTTGAAATCACATTATTTACATTATGCTATTATATACTTTACCTACCAAAAGTTTGTGGTCAGTAAGATTTATTGACGTTTTTAAAAGTTATGCTCAGCAAGGCTGCATTTATATGATCTAAAATACAGTAAAAACAGTAATATTGTGAAATACTGTATGATTACAGTTATTTGAATATATTTTAAAATGTAATTCCTGTGATGGCAAAGCTGGAATATCAGCATCATTACTCCAATCTTCAGTGTCACATGATCCTTCAGAAACCATTCTTATATGCTGATTTGCTGTTCAAGGAACATTTCTTATCAGTTTGAAAACAGCTGCTTAATATTTTTGTGGAAACCACCATACTGTTTTTTATAAAAATGAACAGCATTTATTTGAAATAAAATATTTTGTAACATTATGAATGTATTTTGATCAATTTAATGCATCATTGCTGAATGAAAGTAAAACTGTACTGACCCCAAACTTTTGAACAGTAGTGTACCTACATTATATATGTTAAAACTAAAACACTAGTGCATTTTTCTGATTTAATGCTTTTGCAATACTAATACTAATTCCTTTTACTTTAATGACAGCAGCACACAAGCTTCATGAATCTTGTTCTCCAGCATGATTTGAGATGATCCACAGAGCATCTCAGCATCCTGTTTTAATGTGTTTATTTGTAGGTGTCCAGAGAGTCTGCGTCCTGAGACTGTAAGACCGTGTCTTCTGCCCTGCAAGAGAGACTGCATGGTCACTCCGTACAGTGATTGGACACCCTGCCCTTCCACCTGCCAGACAGGTGCTTATATAACTTACATATACTTTAAAACTTCTGATGCATCTCTTGAACTAAAGAAGAATAGAAAAGTGTTTCTCAAAGGCTGAAGTTTTCTTTTTATTGTAAAGAAATATGGGCAGCTTTCAGCATTCTAATTGAAGTGTTAAGAAACAGATTCTTTGTTACCACAATCTCTCTCTATAAACACTATAAAGAGGAATTGTTGCTTGGCAACCCCACCTATTGGAACCAGAACAAATATTATAACAAGCCACCAATATCTGAGCACTTTGTTAAATGAAGCAAACAAGCATTGAATTTCTTGTTAAAATCATTTTTCCAGTGCATGTCACACTCCAGTGTGTTTTGTATAAAAAAGACCATCTGCTTGAGAGTCTCTTCACTGAACACTAAGTAGACTCTCACTTCCCTAATTGATTTTTCTTCTTTGTAAGAAACATTTGCAGTATTTATATTTTTTTTCAAAGAAAACTACCCTCAAAGTTTGTACTGAAGACTTTGTAAGTCGAAGAACAGTGCGAAAATGCTATGAAAAGAACGAATAATCAGATGCACATATTTATAGATGCATTCACCCAGTGGAGAACTTCAGTGAGAGTAACAATCACTGAATCAAGTTTATAATAAATAAATAAATAAAACTGAGAAGTGTGGCCTCGTTATCATTTCATTTCTCAATTGCACTTAATATTGAAGTAATTAAACCAATAAAACAGATGGTAGCTAGAATAAATATGCATTAACATTAATATTTTCAGAGATACAAAGGTTAAGTTTGGCTGAAAGCTTTGTTAAATCCAACACAGTCATAGAGAGACTAATGAACTGATTAGATTTAAGAGTGGGATGTTGTTTTTGCAAGATTTTCTATATTTATTCATGACAATTTCATACTTCATTTCCATTCATGTATATCCAGGTGGTACTGTCAAAAAGAAGCAATCAAGGAAACGCATTATCATTCAGCTTCCGGCTAACGGGGGCCAAGACTGTCCAGAAGTGCTCTTCCAGGAGAAGGAATGTGACGCCTCGTCTGTTTGTCCAGGCTACAGGTGAACAAAATACCTCTGGTTGCAATTTCAGTACAGAAATTTCATAAAAAATTTTTTTTAAAAATTAAAAAGTGCAATTATAAATTCCTAAACTTACTATATATTATTATTTACCATTATTATATCTATCATAAATAATTAGCTATTTTAGTATAGAAATTTTATATAAACCAAAAAAAAAAAAAAAAAAAAATATATATATATATATATATATATATATATATATATATATATATATATATATAATTGTATTTTTTTTTTTTTATTATTTAATGTACATTTTGTATTGTGTGTGTGTGTTTATTTGTATTCTTTTTTTAACAGATTTTATGAAATTTCTGTACTACAAGCATTTAAAATTAATACTCAGTAAGGTCAGTAAGGGTAAAGTTTTTTTTTTTTTTTGAAAGAAATTAATAGTTTTATTCATTGAGGGTGCGTTAAACTGAACAGTGACTGTAAAGACATTTATAATGTTACGCCCTTTTTTTTTTTTTTTTTTTTTTTTAATAAATGCTCTTTCGAGTTCTTTCAAACTTCCACGGTTTCCACAAAAATATGAAGCAGTACAACTGTTTTCAATATTGATAATAATAAGAAATGTTTCTTGAGCATCAAATCAGCATATTAGAATGATTTCTGAAGGATCATGTGACACTGAAGACTGGATTAATGATGCTGAAAATTCAGCTTTACCATCACAGGAATAAATGACATCTTAAAATATATTAAAATAGAAAACATTTATTTTAAATTGTAATAATATTTCACTATATTAATGTTTTACAGTATTTTTGATCCAATAAATGCAGTCTTGCTGAGCATAAGAGACTATATTTAAAATGCACAACTTAAAACTGACATATATATGTATGTATCTGCGCTATAGGTGGAAAACCCACAAGTGGCGCAGGTGTCAGTTGGTGCCCTGGACCATTCGACAGGACAGTCCTGGAGCACAGGAGACATGTGGACCAGGACTACAGGCTAGAGGTACAGAAAAACCTTCATCAAACTGGCTACTGAGATGTAAAATTTTTCAATTTTAAAATAACTGTCTAGGTGCTTGTAGCAGTGCTTTACTTTGTAGCTGGGGAGATAGTTGATAAATGCATGAGATTGGTAGTAATTTGATCTGTGACTGAGTGTTTAGCATCAAAGGTTTGTGCAAATGCTTCTGGATTTAATTGAAATGTTCTTTAAGAGGTTCGGGAAGCTCTCTGAAGCAGTCAGAAGCTCAACCCTCACCAATAAACCCTTTCAGGGTTCAAATGCAGGCCATTACTGTGGTGTGATTGAAAAATATATTTGAAAATGAAAGATGAGAGTCTTGTGTTATATATGCCCCGAGACAGTGGATTTAGCTTCTGTTTAAGCATTTGATATCTCTGATAGAGATGCATTTACTGCATATGGAAGGTTCTAAAGCATTTTGAAGCATTTCATAAAGAGAAGTGCAGTATCTTGTATGGAAGCTTGTTTTCGCCACTAAATAAAAAATAAAAAAGATACGTTTACATCTCACAATTCTGACTTTTTTCTCCGAATTGCGAGATTTACACTTAGAGTTGCAAGTTATAAAGTCAGAATTGCGTTTTTCTGACTTTTTTCTCGCAATTGTGAGTTTATATCTCACAATTCTGAGAAAAAACGTCAGTCTTTTTTCCCGTCACAGTTGGACATTATAACACGCAATTACGAGTTTATATCTCAAGTCATAATTGCAAAATATAAACTCATAATTCTGACTTTTTTTCTCACGATTGCAAGTTTATATCACGCAATTCTGACTTTATAACTTGCAATTGTGAGTTTATATTGCTTAATTCTGAGAAAAAAGTCAGAATTGTGAGATATAAACTCACAACTGCGAGAAAAGTAGTCAGAATTGTGAGATAAAAAGTTGCAATTACCTTTTTTATTTTTTAATTCATGGCGGAAAACAAGCTTCCATAATCTTGCTTACAAAAATGGATGGTGTTAGCATATTTTGGTCTTTGAGTGAAAAAAAAAAGTTCTTAAACTCGCATATACTAAAAGCTTTTTTATATATCAACTTCTCAGCACTGCTTACATTAACAACCATTACCCGTAATAGTATCCCTCAATACGCCAGCATGACTGAAGAAGCAATCCAATACAATAGCTTTCACCCTCATTCAATGATATAAATCTGGATCCGTCCGGCTACTCAAGTCAATAGGCATTTAACCGGCCTCTCGTGTAATCCATCATAAGATGCTTATCTTTATTCACCATGTGTGGCTTTATAGGTGAGACTGGGCTGATATTTATCAGTGTTAACCCAGAGAAATGCATTTTTTTTTTTTTTTTGTCCTTTTTTAGTTTTTTTTAGTTTTTTTTTTAGTTTTTTTTTTCTGGCATACTGTCTATCACATTATGATCTCTTTCTTTTTTTCTCTCTCAGCCGTCTCGTGCAAGAAGTTGGATGGTGGACCTGCAGACGTTGCAGCCTGTCTCAAGTTTGCGGGTCCTATGCCTCAACTCACTCAATCCTGCCAACTTCCATGCCAGGATGACTGCCAGCTGACCACCTGGTCCAAATTTTCATCCTGTGCCGCTGATTGTGTGGGTGTAAGAACCAGGAAAAGGACCCTTGTTGGTAAGTGCTGGATCAGCAGGTCTAATTTATTTATTTATTAAAAGAAAAGGGGGAATGTTGCAAAAATAGAGATTTAAGATGATAAATACAATAAAATAATTATTCATTTTAAACATTGAAATGAAATCCTTATCTTTCTGCAAATCCCCTAGCACATCCTGTCCATAGTTTTAAAACCCCTGCCTTTATTGATTTTTCTCAATAGATTTATTATATCTGCATGTGTGTATTATTTCACACTGGAAAATCCACTGTATTACAAATAGTTTTACAAAATGCTTTCTGTTAGATGAAAATGCCTGAACCTCACCTTAGCCAGAAATGTGGTTTAATCTTTAGTATAAAGTGCCATGAGAAGCTTAGCCGGTTATTTAGAGGTTAACAAAATACAGTGTATATGCCAAAGACCTTTGGAAGACCTGCTGTAAGTCAGGCAACTTTGCAAAAGGATTACATGAGATTAGTGCCATAGGTCTTTCAATTTGGATAAGTCTGCTTACTCATGATTACCAGATCAGTGTGTTTTGACCAAAGGAGCTAGATACCATTACAGGATCATTTCTGTCAACGGTGCATTCCATATTGTATTATTACAAAAGATTTATTTCTCTAAACATGAAAGCATTTTGAAATGGATAACATGACATTCTAACCTGTGATCTAAGTACTGTATGTTTTTGTATTTTTTTTTTTTTTTTTGCACAGGTAAAAGCAAAAAGAGAGAACAATGTAAAAACACACAGATGTATCCTCTGAGCGAAACCCAGTACTGCCCCTGCAACAAGTACAACGCCCAGCCTGTGGGGAACTGGTCCGACTGCATCCTTCCCGAGGGTGGACGTGTAGAGGGCCTGTTGGGTATGAAAGTGCAAGGTGATATCAAGGAGTGTGGCCAGGGTTACCGCTTTCAAGCTATGGTGTGCTATGACCAGGATAACCGCCTCGTGGAGACGTCACGCTGCAACAGTCACGGTGGGTGAAAAAAGATGAAATGTCATTTCTGCTTCACTAGTGTCACCAAACGGAAGTGCAAAAATGATTAATGCAAGGTTTTCTAAACACTTCCCTATATGCCATTGGTCAAACAAACAAATAGTCCCGCCCCCAAACTCACATCATTGGTTGAGCCAGTGTTGCTGTGTCGTGAAGTGTTATTTTACAGATTTTTATTTTTGACAAAAGATTCCCAGATTAAATATATTAGTTTTACTCAATTTTCTTTCTTTCTTTTTTTTCTTTTTTTTTTACAATTTTTCTAAAATTTCTAAAAAGGAACTCTCAGCCTGCACCCTCTAGAGTTTCATGACTGAATATATATGTATGTATATGTATGTGTATATGTGTGTGGATATATATATATATATATATATATATATATATATATATATATATATATATATATATATATATATATATTTATGTATATAATACCCTTCAATTGCATGCATCAAACTAAAATTAGGCCTGAAATACACAAAAAGCCTTGTCAGTTGCATCCTTATATTTGAAATGCTGTGAGTGTTTTGCAATTTCTCTGAATATGTTTAATCACACATTGCTCGACTGAAGTGTTCATGTCTGCCAAAATCATTCCTTTTACTTAGTCCATCTCAAGTAAAGAAAGCAAAGAGCTTGTCTTGGTGGAAAATGCGCTTGTGTTCATAATCTAATTCCGTTTGGGCACCTTTCACCACCTCCTGGAGCAAGGAGCTCAGAAACGAGCATTTGGCAATCCTTTCCTCTGAGCCCGAGATTAGACTGTAGCAAACTACAGCGTTAGATCAAAGCATGTGGAATGTTGTGGGCAATGCAGGAGCTCTGTGACGTTAAGGCCTCTCTCTTTATGAGTCACAATCCTCTAGTATGGATTGTACGCTCTCAGCTGGAGGCCTGTGAGTGGCTCAAAGCCTCGGCATCCCTAGAGTGAAGATGTGCTGACGGAGGCAGGGTGTTACTCTCTCTCGCTGCCTCCTCTCTTTCTCTTCCTGCTGCCTCTGAGACATCCCTCACTCTAATCAGACCCGGTACCCCTCACCATTTGAAGCGTGGTTGCCATTTTGTGAGGCTGTCAGATTGACATGTTGCCCAAGGCAATTTGTAGGGGGGGGTCGAGGGTGTTTAATCCAACGATGAGAAGTTTCTGTAACAGGGATTCTGGTTCAAAAGTGTGTGTTACAGATATCTAGACTTTTTTTTTCTTGATTTCTTGACATTAACTATTAATTTAACTATTCATTTTTACTTTTTGTATAAAGTGCTACAGTATATAAATAAAGGTGACTGGACTTGAACATAGTGTCACTTAATTGCGTGAATTTAAACTAATTTAATAAAATTACGTTTCATTTAATTAATTTGAATTTTAAAATGACATTTAATTAAAATGTACAATTACAAACTATCTAAAATTAATATTTTCCCACCATCGGAGCAATGTGGAAGTCTCTCTTTCTGCCACAGAATAAAAAAATAAAGGTAATTGCGACTTTTTGTCTCACTCTGTGAGATTCTGATTTTACTTCTCATAATCAAAAATTTATGTCTTACACTCAGTTGTAAGTTTATAACACACAATTCTGACTTTATTTCTTACAGTTCAGAGATTGCGATTTTAAGTTAACATCTCACAATTCAGACTTTTTTTCTTGGAATTATGAGTTAACATAACAAAACATAACAAAGCCAGAATTGTGGCATAAAAAGTTGCATTTACCTTTTTTAATTTTTTATTTCAGGGCAGAAATTCAAGCTTTGAATCGAATTGATTTCTAAAGCCAATTTTTGATTTAGAAATCAAGTTCGGTTAAATTATTTACTCTACCACAATAATAAATAATAAATAATAAATAATCTATATAAATAATCTAAATTTGAACATTTTTCCAGCAATATAATATAATATTATATTATATTATATTATATTATATTATATTATATTATATTATATTATATTATATTATATTATATTATATTATATTATATTATATTATATTATATTATATTATATTATATTATATTATATTATATTATATTACTATTGATAATTTCTTTGCTTTTTTAACAGCGACTTTCCAATATATTGTATGCTCAGCTAATGTAGCTTTTCTAACATCACTTTTCAATTTTCAATCAGATACATTTGTGCTTGTAGGTTTGATGGAGCAAAGTATTATGGACCACTTAACATGGAATGCTTAAAACCTGCTTTTTGAATAACCCTCTGAAATTTTTCAGGACTTGAGCTGCTTTCCCATCCAGAATATCCAGAATGAAACCATGATCTTTGCGAGTTGTGATGTAAAATGAAACTGCAGCAGACCATATCAGTGCAAATGCCATAACCTTGACCTTAACGCTGCTTTAACATAGACGCTGTTTCAACTGTCACAATGTATTAAACTAACTCCAGTAACCAGCGTCAAAACTGTATAATGTTTGACTCACTATTATAGATACACTCGTTTTTATTCAACTCTCGTTTACCTCTCATAGGTTACATAGAGGAAGCTTGTATCATCCCGTGCCCATCCGACTGTAAGCTCAGCGAGTGGTCAAACTGGTCCCGTTGCAGCAAGTCCTGCGGCAGTGGAGTCAAAGTACGGTCCAAGTGGCTTCGGGAGAAACCTTATAATGGTGGCAGGCCCTGCCCCAAACTGGACCATGTTAATCAGGTATGCAGGGACCCTGTTATATTTTTTTAATGAATACTGTATGTGCTTGTCTTGTTTTAATGATTCATTACCAGAGTGCTGTAAATGTTTGATCAAAGGACCAAACGGAATAGCATGTTTCTTTAATGAACAGCAATGAGGTTTACTAATATGTTCATATAATCATGGGATATTGTTTGTGCATCATAGCTTTAGATCATAAAATATTTCTAGGCTGAAACTGTGAATTAACATAATCAAATGGTATTGGAAGTGGCTAATATATGGCATCTCTGTTTTTCACATTCCCTCTTTCATCTTCTCTTTCTCTTATCATGGCGCTAATCCTGCAACAGGCTCAGGTAAAAAAAAAATTTTTAAATGATTGATAATGCTGCACACCTGATTAACCAGTTATTTTTTGAATGATAATTTTTGCATCATAATAATTTTTTGATCAATTACTAATCTTAGATTAATAAAGATCTTGATGAATGTATGACTTTGAGGCCCAAGGGTATAGGAATTATCTTAAAAGTGGCAGGACACATTATAACCCTGATTAGTTTGGCTCATTAATATATTAAGTAGGTGATGTAACTGAAAGGAAAATGTGCACTTCTTTTGAATGCAAATGTTTTTATAGTATGTATTAATGTTAATTTCAATATTTTAATCAGAATAAGTTAATTTTAGATTATTAATTTATATTAGGTGATTTATTATGGTACCGTTCGAAAATGTGTTGTTGGTCAGATGTTTTTTAAAGAAGTGTCTTATGCTCACAAAGCATTTCTATTAAAAGAAAAAAAATCTTACTGACCCCAAACTTTTGCAGTGTATGAGCAGTTTTTAACCATAATATATTTATAAATTAACAGTAACCTAAATTAATAAAAGCCATAAATATCTGTTAGTTCATTGTTAGTTCATGATGACTAAAGAATTAACTAATGTTGATTGAATTAAACCTTATTGTAAATTCTTTCCAATAAAGCTTTTAAATAAAACCCCAATAGTTGGTGAACAGTCACAGAAAAACTGGTGTTATAATGCCCACCTGAAAGCTCTGTGGTGTCTCCTCAGGTGTATGAAGTGGTACCATGTCTGAGCGACTGCAGTCAGTATGTCTGGGTGGCTGAGCCGTGGAGTGTCTGGAAAGTCAGCAATGTTGATCTGAAAGAGAACTGTGGGGAAGGTGTACAGACGAGGAAAGTTAGGTATGACTGAACAACAACAGCAGCATGAGCAACATTATTATTAGAAATGCAACTTTTTAGAAAGTCCTGCTAAGTTCATGATAGTCCTAACAGATGTTTCATTTCATGAAGGTGCATGCAAAACACTGTTGATGGACCTTCAGACCCTGTAGAAGACTATCTCTGTGATCCAGAGGAGATGCCTCTTGGAGCC
The DNA here is from genome assembly GCF_018812025.1 of Megalobrama amblycephala. Taxonomy (NCBI): domain Eukaryota; kingdom Metazoa; phylum Chordata; class Actinopteri; order Cypriniformes; family Xenocyprididae; genus Megalobrama; species Megalobrama amblycephala. The sequence continues at coordinate 9,531,283 of NC_063052.1, forward strand.
AGAGAGAGCAAGCTGCCCTGTCCCGATGATTGCGTTCTGACTGACTGGGGCTCTTGGAGTCGATGCCCACTGGTGAGAGGAGACATTGATCAGGAGCATGTCTAATTTTTCATAAAAATCTGCTGATTTGCAAAACAGCCTAATATTACCTAATTTGATGATAATGAAACTTTTTGATGATTTGATGAAGCTTTCCATCATGTGCAGTTTTATATTTTAACAAAATAAGCATGATTTTTCACATTTTATATCATTTGAAAAATCATTCTAATTTTGTGAAAAAAAAATGTACATCTGTAATCAGCTTTAATGCACTTATTAAAATAACTGTAAATGTCTTAAAGGGCACCTATTATGCCCCTTTTTACAAGATGTAATATTGGTCTTGGGTGTCCCCAGAATGTATTTGTGAAGTTTTAGCACAAAATACCCCACAGTTAATTTATTATAACCATTTGAAAATGTCATTTTTGGGGCCTGTTTTAAAAAGAGCTGTTTTGGTGTGTACCACCTTAAATATAAATGAGTTGCATATCCCCGCCCTGCCTTTGGATGAGGGCGTAACTTGCATACCTATGGCAATAAACAGTCGTTAGAAGCAGAATGGCTGAGAGTGAGAGACCCGCTGTTTTGTATGGCATTCAGCCGTACATGTTTGAACCGGAATCAGACCCAGATGATGAAGAGACTCCGGCAGAAGAAACACAATTGAGGATGGAGCAGGACGTCTCTGAATGGTTATTTGATACATTTATGTACTTATAGAGTTTTAATCGCGCCCCCTTTGCAATTATGGATGTGCAACACACACACACACACACACACACACACTGTGATAACGTTCGCGCAATTTTTTGAAACTACAAACACAAATACTGTGATAACGTTTGCTAAGTAAACATACACAGTTTTTAATACAATATCTTTAAAAAAAATATATATATATACGTGTGAATACACACTATACAAACCAGGTTTAAATTATATACACAGACATTCTACGACGACGACAACAACTTTAGACGCATTTGTTATTGAATTGGCTGACATCGACTGAAATGACTATTTGCTCAAAAAACATTAAATACACTTACTTCTTCTGGAGGTGACGTTGGATCGCGAACAGTAGGCAACGATCCACACTTGAGGATTAACTTTGAAGCAAGACCTGCTTTGAATTGACCCTCGTTCTCAAAACAGTCAGTCAAAAAATGATTCGTGCAAACATAAACGTATTTTGGAATTTTGAGTGGCGCCTTTCCTTCGTAAATAAAATCCATCCACTGCGTTTTCAGTGGCTCTGATGTCGGAAGTAAGTGAAAACTACTATGTTCATTATTACATCCCACAACAGAACACTTATGTTTCTTAGGAGACATTACCGGCTGTCGTTGAAACAATGGAGGATGGTTGACAGATCACCGAGGGCGGGGTCTATGCCAAAACCAGATTGTCAATCAAACCACGTGGGTGGGGCTTAGCGCAATTCTTCGTCACAGTGAGAGCAATCTTAGAACAGGGCGTTCTGAGACAGTGCTTATGAATTATTGAGATTGTAAAAAAACCACTGGGTGGATTTTTCTCATTCTAGGGTGGTTTTGCTCACACACTGCCAACACACATTTATGGTCAAACACCATGTAAAAGTGAACTTTGCATAATAGGTGCCCTTTAAGTTTCAAAAAAGAAAGCACAAAATAAGTATTCATGTTATATTTAATTTAAAATCTGCAAAGGAATGGAAAAATATGTGTAAATACTCTTTACATAAACACAAGAATTGAGTTTAAATCTTGCAATTGCGAGAAAAAAATCAGAATTGTGAGATTGCAATTACCTTTTTTATGTTATTATTTACTGGCGGAAACAAGCTTCCATATAAAACACCCACAAATGTAACATAAAACATTTGGGTCATGTCATTATCTTAGTAATTCTAACCTTTAAATCAGCATTAGTCATACAATAATATCATACATGTGAAAATCAGCTGAGAATTAAACAAATAGTTGTAACCTGGCTAAGAGGAAGATATGAATCATGTCTCTGTGGCAGTTTTTCTGCTGATTAAGGGATAATACAAGACTTCTTCACCTTACAAATGGTTGTCAAAAGCAAAAATGCTACAAAATGCACATATTTTGAGTGTGATGTGCTAGAGCAAAACAGGCACTATTTTTGAAATCTGCTTCCCAAAATGAGTTAGAGACAAGTATTGGATTTCATTCAGCAAATGTAAATGTGATGCAGGGTGGTGTAATTATTTGGCCCAAGCTTAAGATTCCTCGCTGCATGGTGTGTATGATGAAGCTGAGCTCAACACTTTTCAATGCACACACCCCTAAAAGCCCAACCTTTGTCTGATAAGTTAAATGCATGCTGATTGGCCATGCTGGAGCCCTTTTCCACCTATTTCCCATCTCCTGTCGTGTAGGATTAGAGATGCAGCATGTTCTTTAGAGCAGCAAAACACCAATGCAACATTTTTTGGTCAGCTGTGCACCAGCGGTCAGTAAATACAAGGCAAAATAAGAAATCCGAGAATGTTTTTTTGTGTATGGCGGGGGTTGGTCGCTCGGAGCGCTTACATGAAATCGTTTGCAGTGGCGTATAAGTGTGTATAGGCATTATTGAGGATTCTCTCGGGGGGAGGGTTACTCATGTCTGTCTCAGTGTGATTCCCAGGCACGCTGCCACCAAACTGCAAGGGTAGCTAATTGCCATGGATACTGAGACTATCCCTGCGGTTAAAATGCGGGAAGGCTTAAAACATCTTACACGTGACATCTGAGAGGAATTTATTTCCCTCAGAAATAGTAAGGAAAATGTGAAATGGAAATTAATCCGCTGCACATATGCTGAATATTTCAAAATGTCCTCTCTTTTGTCCAGTTGATTGTTTTGTTGTTGTTGTTGTTTATTGATCATTATTTGTTCATTGAAAGTTTTGGTTTTTTTGAAGCCATGCAATGTGAACAGTACAAGGCAGAGGACCGCCAGCCCTATACGTCAGCCTGGTGAAGGGAAACTGTGTCCTTCGACTACAGAGAAAGAAACATGCACTCTGAACACCAACTGCTTCCATTACTCCTATAATATCACAGGTAAATATTGACATCATCTTATCTAGAACATTTACTAGCTACCAGATCCAAGCAAAGATTAAGCAATAACTCTGATTTGATTTGCTGATTATGGCTATTCAACTATAATAAGGCCTCTTAACCTTCATATTCTGTTCAGGTTCATTTTAATAGAAGAAATAATTAAGTGTCAGTTTGAATGCTCTTGACATTTACTAATACTGAATATGAAGTAATTTCAACATAATATCAGGAATTTTTTATTTATTTATTTTTTGCTCAAATAGTAACATTTGCATGGCGCTCAGAACACCAAGGTCGCGGTCTGAATCCCAGGGAATGCATGAAATGATAAAATAAATACCTTTAATGCAATTTAAATCCCTTTGGATAAAATCATTTGGCAAAGGCATACATGTAATGCTTCTACTTTAAAATATTCTTATTTTAATAGAATAAAATATAAATAAAATAGGCAAATATAAATAAAGAAAACATTTTATTTCATTTTTTTCTCTATGAATAATTTTGTTGTTATTATTTTATACTACTTTTGATTGGGATCTTAGAGGTCCAGTGTTATTTTAGTATTACATATATACTATTTATTAATATTTTTAATGATCTTTTTTATATATTTTCAGTTTTAATTTTAGAGCAAGTTTTAGTCATTTATTTTTAAATTTTATTTCTTTTTTCTTTTTAATATTTTATTTCAGTTTTAGTAATTTTAATGATTCAACATAAACTTATTTTATTTTAATTTCAGTCGACATTAACCATTTTTCTTTTTTTTTTTTTTAAGTTTTTCCATCTAATATTATTTCAACTTTATTGCAATTAATGACATCATGCAAGCGCATGTTATCACTTTAAGAAAATCAATGAAAAAAAATAAAATAAAATTTCCGATGACTGTACTATATACAAAAAAAATAAAATAATGCTGAAAATAATGCTGTATGAACCATTTATGTTAAATATGGTCTGAAAAGTCATTTGGAATGAGGTTTGGACATTTGAGTCTGGAAAAGTATGACATTTTGAAATGGAAAATGTGTAGGATCTCTGTAGTTAACAAAAGAATTGGTGGTTTAACTTTAAAAAGTAAGTTACCTGGTTGCCTTAAAATTTTGAGTTCATTGAATTTAAAAATTTGAGTTAATACAATGAAGGTGATTGGTTTAATCAACAGAAACTCAAAATATTATGTTATCTGAACCACATTAATTATTAAAGTTGATTTGACAAAAGAAAAAATGTTGTGATAGCAACAGGTATGAAACATTAAACAATGTGATGTATTTTCACATAATAAAGAGAAAGAGGTTGATTTGAAATAACTGATTTCCCATCCAGACTGGAGCACGTGTCAGCTGAGTGAGCGAGCAGTGTGCGGGGTTGGATTCAAGACACGCATGCTGGACTGCGTTCGCAGCGATGGCAAGTCTGTGGACCTGAAGTTTTGCGAGGAGGTACTTTTCTGTTCACAAGACATTGTTTACAAGTGATGCTTCTGTTGAAAATCCACCTGAAAAAAATTAATCTCTGTTCTTTTAGCTTGGTCTCGAGAAAAAATGGCAGATGAATGCTTCCTGTGTGGTCGAGTGCCCTGTCAACTGCCAGCTGTCTGATTGGTCGTCTTGGTCTGAATGTTCTCACACCTGTGGTCTTGCAGGTAGGCCAACACTTTAAACTGAAGGCCTTGATTTTGAAGTTGGATATGTTCCAGAACACGCTAAAAAAAAATCACAGTTTTTGTGATGATATTAAATTTGCATGGCTTGGTTAATTCACACTCTCAGCAGTCTAACAGTCTGTTTCAGACAAAATCAAAAGCCCCAGGAGGGTCTTTGGGTCCTGTGGTCCAAAACGTTAGTCTTTGATGTGAGCTAACATGACTGGTTCCTCAAATAGCAGGTTTTAGGGAATTATACTGAGCTCTCCGCTGTCTCAGAATTACCAAAGCGTTGGCTGAAACCACAAAAAATTTATGGTGTGAGAACAATTGTGTTATTGCCCTGAAACAGCATTTGAGAGGAGGATAATGATGTCCTTGAGTGTAATTCCATCTGCTCTGACGATTGATTAGGGGCCCATTATGTTTGTGTGCTTGGGGCCTAAGAGACCATTCCACTACACATGGTCTTTGAGAGTCAGTGACCAGCAAGAGCAAACCACTATATGAAACCTGTGCTGGCTTAGTTCATTGTAGCATCTTTAATCTGTCCTCAGGCTGGAGGATTTCCACAAAGATAAAGAATCAGTAGGTGATCTGTAGCCTTTCACAGAAAGAGAGCAGTCCTCGCACATATTGATTGAAAAAATGACTATTTTTATACTGGAATTTACATTTTTGGGAATAATTTGACTTAAAGGTGCCCTAGATTCAAAAATGTAATTTACCTCGGCATAGTTAAATAACAAGAGTTCAGTACATGGAAAAGACATACAGTGAGTCTCAAACTCCATTGTTTCCTCCTTCTTATATAAATCTCATTTGTTTAAAAGACCTCCGAAGAACAGGCGAATCTCAACATAACACTGACTGTTATGTAACAGTTGGGGTGTACGCCCCCAATATTTGCATATGCCAGCCCATGTTCCCAACATTATGAAAGGCATTAGACAAGGGCAGAACGTCTGGATGTGCACAGCTGAATCAACAGACTAGGTAAGCAAGCAAGGATAATAGCAAAAAATGGCAGATGGAGCAATAATAACTGACATGATCCATGATTACATGATAATTTTAGTGATATTTGTAAATTGTCTTTCTAAATGTTTCGTTAGCATGTTGCTAATGTACTGTTAAATGTGGTTAAAGTTACCATCGTTTATTACTGTATTCACGGAAACAAGAGCCGTCACTATTTTCATTTTTAAACACTTGCAGTCTGTATAATTCATAAACACAACTTCATTCTTTATAAATCTCTCCAACAGTGTAGCATTAGCCGTTAGCCACGGAGCATAGCCTCAAATTCATTCAGAATCAATGTAAACATCAAAATAAACACTGTACTTACGCGATTAGACATGCTGCATGATGAACACTTTGTAAAGATCCATTTTGAGGGTTATATTAACTGTGTGAACTTATTTTATGTTGTTTAAGGCAAGCGCGAGCTCTTGGGGCGTGGAGCACGAGAATTAAAGGGCCACACACCCTGAATCAGATCATTTCTAATTATGCCCCAAAATAGGCAGTTAAAAAAATGAATTAAAAAAGATCTATGGGGTATTTTGAGCTGAAACTTCACAGACACATTCAGGGGACACCTTAGACTTATATTACATCTTTTAAAAAAAAGTTCTAGGGCACCTTTAAGCGATTTGACTAAATATGTCATATTGTCACTGTCATGCGGAAACCTTGTATGTCCAAAAAAGCTACTTTTCAGGAAATGGAAAAAAAATTTAAAAAAAATTTACAAGTCCCCCTGTAGTCAACAATTTTATCCCTTAAAACTCATCTTTGATCACCAAAATCACCAAAATTTAAATGTTTCTTATGAAAAAAAAAGTCTTCATGCCTTAAAATAGCTTGAATGTAACTTTACACCCTTGCTTCATTTAGTATACGCTGATCAATGAATATGCTAATTAGCCCCTAATTAGGAGCTCAGTGTTGCGAATGTTACACAAACCATGTTCCCGTTCACCGTCTCAGTCTGCCTTCTGAAAATCAGCATCCTTATAAACGCTTTGAACAGCTCAGAATATCAGTGGAGAAAGGCATGTAGTTTATCATAATATCGTAATACACATCATAGACCCGCTATATTGCTAAATGTACCCGTTTTTTCAAATCAACAGAAAAAAATACTGGGATAACCTGGCTTCTCTTGAGACTCCCTTGCTTCAGAGTGGTCATAGTTAATGATATGCTGAAGCCTGCCGGCACGTTGACGTGATTGGTTACAAGGTAGTTTGTGACGTAAGAAACGCCAACAATTTCAAACCACGTTTCTGAGACTTTTTTCACTGCAGTTTTAAGGAGAAAATACAGAAAGCCGCCTTTCAGACAGCATGTGATCACAAATTCAGTTGTCTTTAGCGGATTATTGTGCTTGAATGTTCAAAAATATGTAAAAATGCACGTCCTGGCAAGTATCCATGAAAAAACAGTCGGTTATGTCTTATAGGATGTGTTCCAATTTATTGGATCCATGCAGCTCTTAAAGTGACAGCAGCCTAATAACCATGTTGCTGTTTGTGTGATTAATGTTAATCAAACAAAAAAGAAAAGAAAAGAGAAAATCACCCACTGCTTGACTGAATAACTTTAATATATTTATTAAGAATCAGTGTATAGTTAATTTATAGAGTGAAGACTTCTGTTTTTTATACATTTGATTATGTAATTTCTCAATTGAATGCTGTTGTTAAATGCACCTACTGTAGCCTACCAGAAAAATGTAAAGCACTATGTATTATATTTGTATCTTTCTTATATTGTATTTGTCATATTGTTTTTAATTTGCATATTTGCTTATTTTAAATAAGATAAAATTAAATAACCAGATTGTGATATAAAATTACATTAAAATAATATTAATAATAAATAAGATTTTGGTCATTTTGGTATTATTGGTATAATTATCATTCACACCACATGACTTTGATTTGGTAGCCATTTTTACATTTTTATTTTAAAATAAGATGTATTTTTTATATATTATATTAATATTAATAAGCTTTTTCACATAATAATAGATTATGCCAAACTACTTTGTTTTTTGTTTTGTTTTGTTTTTTTGTTTTTACTTTATTCTCCAAAATGTATTAATATTAATCAACATAGAAAGGCATATTCTAGTCTTTATATTAAGGAATTGTTGTTTTTTTTTTTTTTTTTTTTTTTTTTTTTTATGTAAGCTGGACATTAATATTCCTGGTCAATATTGACGCATGAAATCAGGCATGAATTTATGTATTTGTTTTTGTCAGTAAAGGTAAATTAAAGTGTCAAGTGCGACATACAGTATCTAACAGTAGTTCAAAGCAAATTAAAACTCAGTTGTGAGTGGAGCCATGAGCTAAAGAGCTTTCACTGACTGTCCTGTGACTCACTGCTTATGCTGTTTGCCCTAAACCTGGCGTCTCGGCCACCAGTGGAGACAGGAAGAGATGAAAAGCATGAGAGAGAGAACTGAGAAAATGAGCGATCCCTACAGCTAAAAACTCTCACAAAGGCACACAAGCACTTGTGTATGTATGGTTTTCCCAACTGAACCCAACATATAAAAAGAGGATGCAAGGCGCTGAGAGTTGATTTGGTTTGTGGCTGCTGGAAAGCAGGGAGCTTCAGAGAGGATTCTCCGCAGGGATGGTCCATCACGGAAAGCTGTGGTGAAGATGAATTGCATCTGGTACAACTAGCTTCAGGGCAGAGTGTCAGCCGGGGACTGGGCTGTGATCATGTTTAACATTACGAAGTGCCTAGCCATGCCCTTCGAGGTTGTGTGCATCCAGCATTTTTCAAGATAAAACTAACTGCAAAGAAGTTAGTATTAGACACAGTCTTACCCAACCTCAGCCCAGAGTCACTTCTTCTAGGCCTGATGACCTTTTAGCACCACTTTTGGTGCTAAAAAGAAAATCTTACCAACCTTAAATCCCATTCACGAAGAATGATGATTATGGGTTAGGATTAGATCAATGATCAACAGTCTTTATTTAGGGTTTAGAAGTGGTATCATACTGATTCTTTTGCTCTATAAAATCATGTTTTTAGGAAAAAAAAATACATCAATACCTTTAAGTGCATGATAGGATCATCTAGTAATTTCAATAATACACATTTGAATTTTGCTATTAAGTTGTGTTACCACCTGCCATGCAAAATAATGGCTCTTGTGAAATAAGGGTGTGGAGTTTTATCACAAATGTTCCGTGAGTGCCACTCTTAAACAGCAGGATGCATTCTGTCTGAAAGAGTCTACACTCCATTTCTCTCCATCCCTCTCTTCAGCCCTCTGGAATCGATTTAAGAAAATCAAGAAGGGGAGAGATGAATATTCAGAGTGGTTTCAGGGCCTGGAATTAGGCTTGAAAAATGCCTGGCAGATTAAGTTATACACAGTAGGGAAGGAACATTACTACACAGAAAAAAAGTCTTTCAGGTCACATATCATTTTTGGCTTTCCATTGGAGAGGGATTGAGTTACCTGAGATTAGTGTGTGTAACATAAGATGATTCACTTACAGTAAAAGCCTTTATTTCATACGAGGAGTCACTTTCTTGAGGTTAAAGCACAAGATGAATATGATCTTCGTCAGCAAGCATCAGGAAAACTAGGGCGTTGTACTTCTAGTGTGAGAGTGAATTTGAAATAACATTTGTCAAGTCTTTAAAAAATAAAAAGTGTTATGTTTCAACCACAACATAACTCTAGCACTAAGGGTTTTAACAATATTGCAATACAGCATCTCAAATATCTGTCTTTTCTTCAATGTTTCTTGTAGGAAAGCTCTGGAGGAGTAGAACTGTGATCCAGGCCTCTCAGGGAGATGGACGGCCATGTTCCTCACAGCTGGAACAGTGGAAGCCCTGTCCTGTTAAACCCTGCTACAGCTGGAGGTACAGTGCCTGGTCTCCATGCAAATCCGAGGTGAGTTTTTGCAAGATACGCACAGTTTTCCATATTCGGTTTGGACAAATAGCTCAATTAAATCTATTACAAATTACAAAAATACATTACAACATTGTGTTGCACATTATAAAATGTACTTATGTAACTTTTTATAATGTATTTTTTTGTGGAATGCAACACATTAAGTAACTTTTGCATTATATATGTAACTGTATATAACTATATATGTAGTTTGCATGAGTTGCATTTTCTGACTTTCTTAATGTAGCATAAATTTCTTAATATAGCATAATATATCATACACATAAATTATTAATTTTTAAGGGATATATATATATATATATATATATATATATATATATATATATATATATATATATATATATATATATATATATATATATATACAGTTATATATTAAAAAAACTATATATATATAAAACCATTCAAATGTTTGAGGCCAATAAGTTTTAGAATAGTAATGTTACAAGAGATTTCTATTTCAAATAAATGCTGTTCTTTTAAACTTTCTATTCATCATCCTGAATCCTGAAAAATGTATATTGGTTTCCACAAAAATATTAAGCAGTGCATCTGTTTTCAACATTGATAATAATAATAATAATTGTTACCTGAGCATAAAATAAGCATATTATAATGATTTCTGAAGGATCATGTGACACTGAAGACTGGAATAATGGAAAATTCAGCTTTGCCATCAAAGGAATAAATTGTCTTGAAATAAATGGAAAATTAACGCACATTATTTATTTGAAAAAGCATCTCAAATATTACATTTGCAAAGTAATGCGTAGCAAATTAACCTGATTGTGTAAAACATATGCACATTACTTATAGCGTGCAATGCAATGATAATGCAATAATTTCATTATGTAAGGTTTCATTTTACTTCCCTATTGCAAACCGCCAGCATTTCATGTTATCTGCATCAGTGTTAAGGTATATGTAGAATTTCCCCCAATCCTCTCCTGCTTTGCCCTTTCCACAGCATTTCTGTTGTCGTCGTCTTCCTCCTGTCATCTGTCTGGCTTTCAGGGCCCAACAGGGGGTTTAATTAAAGACAACAGACAGAAGACACAGCCTCTCTCTCCTGTCTTTTTCCCTGTCTCACTCTCTCTTTCTCCTTCCCCCCTCATACCTCATGCTCCCGTCACAGTGCAGGCTGTGAGAGAATATTGACTCTGGCCTTTGTTCTCAGGCTGCCTGTCTCTAAAGTGTCTTCTGACAGCCCTCAGCAGTCTCCAGCAGCATTGCTTCACTTGTGCCTCATGTTTTTAGAGATTTTCGGCTGCCATGAAAAAATAATGCCGGTAGCTGACAGTGCGAAACACGAGGACTGGGAAACAATGCTGGGATTTCTTATTGCCTTATTTTGTATCATCATGAGAAGTTTTGCTCTTTCCAGGTCTAGAGCTCCAAAGAAGCTGCATTTATGTGTAGAGTCCTAAACTCCTTCAGGACTACAAAAAGTTATTTTTCACCACAGCTGGTGTCCAATTGTAGTTGCTAATGTAAAAGCTCTGTGTTTTCTTAGGGTGCACGTTGTGGAGAGGGTCTGCGCTTTAGGAACGTGTCCTGCTTTGTGTCTGATGGCTCGGGGAAGGATCCAGGCAGTATGGTGGATGAGGAAATGTGTGGAGACCTGGAGCAGACAGTGGATGGAGACAAACAGATCATCCTGCAGGAGTCCTGCACAGTGCCTTGTCCAGGTAACAACTAATGCCACAACTGTGCTGACATGCTGCTGATGCAAGCACTAAAATTGAATTGCCACACTGATGTGAATCTTGGGGTCAGCAACTAATTAAAAATACAAAAATATATAAAAATGAAAAACGTTTACCTCAATTTACATAGTTTAAGCATCACACATTAAGGTCAGGTGTTTTCAAAATGAGCTTAATGGACCACAAAGGGATGCTTAGGGATCCATTGAAATGTATTTTATTTTATTTTATTTTATTTTATTTTATTTTATTTACATTTAATAATTTATATTTATATAAATATATAATACATAATATTTGTTATAATATACTGTTCAAAGTATATATTTTTTAAAGAAATAATTTAATACTTTTATTCAGCGAGGATACATTGACATTTATATTTATAATTTCACAAATTATTTCTATTTCAAATAAATGCTGTTTTTTAACTTTCTATTCATAAAAGAAAAATTAAAGATTCCAAAATGTATTATGGTTTCAGCAGAACTATTAAGCAGCACAACAGATTTGCTATCCCATTAATAAATTAACACACACACACACACATAGATATCACACAGCTGCAGTTCAACACTCTCATATACTGTTCTTTACCTTGCACATTAAAAAATTGGAAACAAAGATTTCTGTTCAGACAGTATTTTGAAAGCATTTCGTTTCACCAAGCGAGATTGAGTGACAGATACGACATTTTGACATGTCCTTTGTGGCAGAAGTAGAGGGCCGTGATTGTATGGAGCCCCTAAAGGCACATGGTGATGGGAAAAAATATGAGAAATAATATATATTTCAATGCTTTTGCGTTCCCTCGCAAAACTTTTCTGTTCTTTGTGAGGGAACGCAAAGTTTCTCAGGGCAATGCCAATTATTTGGGAGAGAACGCAAAAGCATTGATTTGATATATGATTTTTCCTCCCATCTCATATTTTTTCCTTAACCATGTCTCTTTAGGGGCTCCGTATGATTGAGATTTGTACAATGGGGCAGTGACAGTAACATCACACCAGCGTGTCAGTGCAGATTTGTGTTGTGTTAGGGTAAGTTACATGAAGCTTTGCTCTCACTGTAGTTGTGAGTTTTGCTTTCTTTAGAAAGTCGCACAGTCCTTCACCCGCTCTGACCTTTGACCTCATCATTCTTCATTCTTGAAGCGTAGCTCCCTGGCACACATCCCGTCTCGCCCTCATCTATAAAAGTCCAGCTGTGACCTACTGCTGTGTTTTCCCGCTGTTTTTCCTACTCCGATCTCTCTCCTCCTTCTCTCTTTGCGCACAAATGTTTCTTGATGATGCCTCGCTTCACATGTGAATATTCATCCCACTGTTGTGTAACTTCATCAGCTATTCACACACATTCTAGAGTGTACTCTGTGAACTCAGGTGTCACATCTGCCTCTGGCTTTCCGCTGTGCACGTGCTCTGATAATCACGATCATAGGATTAGGGCTTCATGGAAGGACAACATTGTGAATAATTAATACTCCGGGAAAAATTCACAAATCAGCATTGTTATTACAACAGTACAGACTGACCTACTTCTGTTGAAAAATACCCTGAGATCACACACACACACACACAAAAATGGAGTTGAAAGTGGAGTTTAGGTATATTATCTTAATATCCTTGACAAAGAAAAAGAAAGCCCACAAGCAGAATTTGTTAGTTTTAGACCCAGTAGGTTGAAAATGCGAAAACTTTTTCGTTCTTTGGGGCTTTAGATTGAAATCTCTTAATGAATCACTAGGCCCACACAGAATCTGTGCCTGCGGAGCTCCTCAGAAATCCTTGTGGACTTCTGTAGATTTGAAATGCTTGTCTTTTGCAAAGTTTGTTTGTTTATTAAATATTTTGGTAAGTTTGATTATCCCTTTAGCTACCAATAATACTGTAGAAATCTCAGCACCATTTACATACTTTTTCAGCAAAATGCATGCTTACAGCTGTCACAAAAAGGGCAAAAAGTCCTTTTTTAAATTTTCAACTTTCTTTAGTGTGTAATGTTACTGTTTGAGCATGAAAAAGGTCTGCAAAGTTACAAAGCACAAAGTCATTCCAAAGGGAGTTATTCTCTATATCAGTGTGCACTGCCTCCATTGTAGTCTTGAGCTTTGTTCTGGGAACAAACACGTCACCATATTCTTCATTTAAATAATTCCCACCCAATTCATACGCAAAATAAAAGGAGCGAGGCCTGCTTGAGTTGCTTTAGTAGTGTGTTGCCTTTAGGACTGTCACTAACGATTATTTTGGTAATCGAGTAATCGGTCGATTATTTTGACGATTAATGGAGTAATCTGATTTTTTTGTGAATAAAAATAGAAAATGCATTATGTATTATAGCAAATGCCTGCAGAGGGCACCAACGGCCTAGTGATTGTTGTTATTATGCAGCAGATCAAATCCTTAATATTGGACAAATGTTTATTTAATCTTTAAAATTTTTGCCACTTCTTTATGATGTAAATGCTACAGCCATTGTAATTTCTTGAACAAGAATATGAGGACATCAAACATGGAAACTCAGAGCAAGGGTTTAAACTTTTATTTTGAAATCATGATAAACAGTTTGCATTTAGAAACATATGTATTCTCCTGTGTTTGCTTAGGTTTATAAGTGGTTTACATTACAAATCTGATGAAATGCCGCGCATTGCGTTCCCAGATGAATAAGCAACCCAAACTCTCAGAATATGCAGAAATGGAGTTTGTTAACCGAAATGCTGAGATGCACTCCACATATGTAACACTTCGTATGAAACACAAAGCACTTCAGACATTATTTATTTAAAGGTGCCATCGAATGTTTCTTACAAGATGTAATATAAGTCTAAGGTGTCCCCTGAATGTGTCTGAAGTTTCAGCTCAAAATACCCCATAGATTTTTTTTTTATTCATTTTTTTAACTGCCTATTTTGGAGCATAATTAGAAATGCGCCGATTCAGGTTGCGGCCCCTTTAAATGCTCATGCTCCCCGCCCATGGAGCTCGCGCTTGCCTTAAACAGTGCATAAACAAAGTTCACACAGCTAATATAACCCTCAAAATGGATCTTTACAAAGTGTTAGTCATGCATACTGCATGCATGCGTCGGATTATGTCAGCAGCCATATCACCCTGTAGCCCAAGACTGGTTGCCCACTGAAGCTAAGCAGGGCTGAGCCTGGTTAGTACCTGGATGGGAGACCTCCTGGGAAAACTAGGTTGCTGCTGGAAGAGGTGTTAGTGAGGCCAGCAGGGGGTGCTCACCCTGTAGTTTGTGTGGGTCCTAATGTATAGTGATGGGGACACTATACTGTCAAAAAGCACCGTCCTTCGGATGAGACGTTAAACCGAGGTCCTGACTCTCTGTGGTCATTAAAAATCCCAGGATGTCCTTCGAAAAGAGTAGGGGTGTAACCCCAACATCCTGGCCAAACTTGCCCATTGCCCTCTGTCCATCATGGCCTCCTAATCATCCCCATACAGTGATTGGCTTCATCACTCTGTCTCCTCTCTACCAATAAGCTGGTGTGTGGTGGGCGTACTGGCGCAATATGGCTGCCGTCGCATCATCCAGGTGGATGCTGCACATTGGTGGTGGTTGAGGAGATTCCCCCTTCAATATGTAAAGCGCTTTGAGTGCCCAGAAAAGCGCTATATAAATGTAAGGAATTATTATTATTATTATTATTATTATTATTATGTGAGTATAGTTTTTATTTGAATGTTTACATTTGATTCAATGAATTTGAGGCTGTGATCCATGGCTAACGGCTAATGCTACACTGTTGGAGAGATTTATAAAGAATGAAGTTGTGTTTATGAATTATACAGACTGCAAGTGTTTAATAATGAAAATAACGACGGCTCTTGTCTCCATGAATACAATAAGAAACGATGGTAACTTTAACCACATTTAACAGTACATTAGCAACATGCTAACGAAACATTTAGAAAGACAGTTTACAAATATCACTAAAAATATCATGTTATCATGGATCATGTCAGTTATTATCGCTCCATCTGCCATTTTTCGCTGTTGTTCTTGCTTGCTTACCTAGTCTGATGATTCAGCTGTGCACAGATCCAGACGTTATTACTGGCTGCCCTCGTCTAATGCTTTGAACATGAGTTGGCATATGCAAATATTGGGGGCATATATATTAATGGTCCCGACTGTTACGAAACAGTCGGTGTTATGTTGAGTAAAACATGCTTGAAGTGATTAACCAGTCACAAAACACTGGTCCAGCTGACCAATCAGAGCACACTGGACCATTTGGAAGGAAGGCTTCATAGAGACAGGAACTAAAAGGAGCCTTCCTGACAGACTGGAAAGAGAGGCGCTGCAACAATGTAAAATATATATAAAATAAGGTGTTTTTGAACATTCAAGCATGAAAACCTATTCTTGTAGACCCCAAAAACAAAATCAGGACTTTGAAAAAGGGCATAATAGGTCCCCTTTAAATTTTAACCCTTGTGCATTGTTCAAATTCACTACCCTTTCGTTATGTTCGTGGCTGAAAACATCCACTAAATTAAACTGCTGTAAAAATGTATCAGATAAATATTTTTTTCAAATTTTTTTGCATAAATCTGTTAATCAACCTCTGTCCTGATCAAAACTACTAAATGTTTAAAAATTCAAGTTTTTTACTTTTTTTATTGCCAAGTTTATAAATGATGTCACTGATTTGGGTGAAAAAAACACAAAAAATGACTTATTTTCAATATAAAAAGTGATTGTGGACTGGATTTTTTTTTACCTTTTATCACAGTCTTGGACATGTCAAAGATTAGTAACAACATTGGTTTTGATGCATTGTTAGTTTTTGTGCAGAATCAGATTTAAATTTTTTTCTCCCTCATTTATTGTTCGTGGCTGTTTTTGCCCCATTGACTTCCATTATAACGACATTTTTTGATTGCAAAGCCATGACACCATAAAATCATGCATTCTTGATTGATGGTGGTTTTCCCTGTTGGGAAGAGGTAAAATTTCTCATTTTTACAGTTGATCACTAGGTGGCACCATTAACCCTTTAGATAGGCCTGTGCAAAAAAAAGCTTAGTTACTGGCTTTTATATGGAATTATATGGAGTATAACAGCATATTATAGTGTGTGTGTGTGTGTGTGTGTGAGAGAGAGAGTAAGACCTTTGCGCACTTACCTTGAAAATATGACTCAAAATATGCACCTCAGCTCTCAGAACTACATGGAGTAAACAAAAACAAAGTAAGTGTATTTATGCACCTGCTGCCTTTTGATGGTGAGAAGTACAGACTAAACAAAAAGGTAAGTGGATTTAAACACTTGCATGCCATCCTGCTGCGTGACTCCAGGGCCAACGCATTAAGGCAGGAACACACCAAGCCGACACCGACGAACTAGTGGCGACGAAAGCAGACTGCGAGGTTGGCTCACGTCAGCAAGGTCTGGGTCCAAAGTTGCCCTGACACACCAAACCGACGCTCGACAGCTGACGGCCAAGTAGCACGTCCATTTAGCGCCTGCATAAGATGAAATGCCTTTCCGTACCAACAGGTGGCAGTAGCTAAACAGCCAATCAGAATGACCAGATGACCCCACGGATGACGAGCTCTGATGCCGATTCAACATGTCGAATCGGCCGAAAAAAAGCTGACAGGGACCAACTTCAGCCGACAGTGAGGAACACACTGAGAAAACTTAGTCGGCTGAGGAACAAAATCTGCCCAACAGCTGACCGTCGGCTTGGTGTGGTCCTGCCTTTATGCCATCGCAAGGGTCCAGAATGTGGATTCTGTTTTTGTTTTTTTTACAGAGGAGATGATTGACCTCCATGGGCGCCTCACAATGAGAAACTGGAGTTGTTCCACTTTGGTTCATAATAAATTATGTTCATAAATTTGATGCAGAGTAGATTTTTTACAGAAAAAATGGAAAAGTGTATCACTGAAGGATTTTTTATGGTTTTAAACTGGCTTTACCATCAAGAAAAGACAAAGCATTTCACACATTCTCACCATCAAAAGGCAACAGGTGTATAAATACACTTACTTTGTTTTTGTTTACTCCATGTAGTTCTGAGAGCTGAGGTGCATATTTTGAGTCATATTTTCAAGGTAAGTGCGCAAAGGTCTTACTCTCTCTCTCTCTCACACACACACACACACACACACACAAACACACACACTATAATATGCTGTTATACTCCATATAATTCCATATAAAAGCCAGTAACTAAGCTTTTTTTTGCACAGGCCTATCTAAAGGGTTAATGGAGCCACCTGGTGATCAACTGTAAAAATGAGAAATTTTACCTCTTCCCAACAGGGAAAATCACCATCAATCAAGAATGCATGATTTTATGGTGACATGGCTTTGCAATCAAAAAATGTCGTTATAATGGAAGTCAATGGGGCAAAAACAGCCACGAACAATAAATGAGGGAGAAAAAATTAAAATCTGATGCTGCACAAAAACTAACAATGCATCAAAACCAATGTTGTTACTAATCTTTGACATGTCCAAGACTGTGATAAAAGGTTAAAAAAATCCAGTCCACAATCACTTTTTATATTGAAAATAAGTCATTTTTTGTGTTTTTTTCACCCAAATCAGTGACATCATTTATAAACTTGGCAATAAAAAAGTAAAAATCTTGGATTTTTTTTAAACATTTAGTAGTTTTGATCAGGACTGAGGTTGATTAACAGATTTATGCAAAAAAAATTGAAAAAAATATTTATCTGATACATTTTTACAGCAGTTTAATTTAGTGGATGTTTTCAGCCACGAACATAACGAAAGGGTAGTGAATTTGCCCACAGTGTATTTTTGAGGTTTTGAAAATTTTCAAAGCATTTTCCCAAAATATATATCAAAATAAGATTTGTCACCAAAAATCATTCCATTTGCTGAAACACAGAGAAAGTTGTGGCCAAATTAAGACTCAGATCACCCCATAGTGGATGAAAACATCCCCAACAACACATAAGGGTTAAATCACCTGTTTTATTTTAAATTTTGCAAAAAGAAAAAAAAGTTAAAAATGACAAACCGTGCTTAAATCTATCAAAGAAATTAGGGCAGTAATATCAGTCACCCAGTAATTTTCTAACAGAGATGGTGATGTATTGTCCAGGTGAGTGTTACCTGACAGACTGGACTGTGTGGAGCCCGTGTCAGCTGAGCTGTATCGGCGGGGATGATCTGGGCTTTGGGTCAGTGCAGGTGCGTTCTCGTGCCGTTCTAGCTCAGGAACCCGAGAACCTTCTTCAGTGCCCAGAACAGGAATGGGAAGCCAGACCATGTACAGGTGAGTCAAAATCAATGCTTTAAGGGCAATGCAGTTAGATACCCTTAAGATACCTACATAATGTTTCATTATTTTTGTCCGTGTGTCACTGTTAATACTGTTTTATGCATTTAAAGATGGCCAATGTTATGAGTACAAATGGATGACTGGTGCATGGAAAGGCTCATCTCGTCAAGTCTGGTGCCAGCGCTCTGATGGTTTAAACGTCACAGGTTTGTGTTTGAAATTAATTAATTAATTGAAAAAAGAGGTGCAGCCCCAGGTGCACAAATTGTAGAGGCAGAGATAAACCACCCTGTATCTGCTTTCGATATTTAGAGAAAAAAAAAATGAAACCATCACTATGACAGAAGCGTCAATATTCTTTTCCCAGAGAGTGTTTGATGACAGACTGGGGTTTGAGATAAAGCTGACATCTTGTGCTGTCATTTCCTTTCACAAAGGCTGAAGTGTACGATGTCTCCTCTTATACAGCTGTATATACTTTATGGAAATATGCTTTTAATCCATGACAATGTGACGCCCAAATATAATCCCATTCACCATCATGCCAGCTGTCCTCCCAGGTTAATGTATCTGTGTGTGTATTTCTCCATCTCTCTCTGTGTTTTGGTGCAGGCGTGGAAATAAATGAGAACAGAAGTATGTCCCTCACACTCTGCTGAAGAACATTATAAATGCATTTAAATATGAGAACTCATTTCTGCTGAGCTTTGTAATGCCATATTTATGCCAAATAGAGGCTTGGATTCAATCCCTACGATTTTCAAATGTTTATTTGTCCTCTGTGTCGAGCCGTCCAAACTGACCTCATTCCAGATGGCACACATGAGTCTGGTCACTTTTGATTGGCAGAACAGGGCAGCAGAACTTCTAAGGCTGTAACCAATCCCTCTACACCAACCAGGTCCCTGTTTATGCATATTCATGAGTTATATTAAGGTGTGCAGCGGTATGAATATTCATACAAGCTGCTAATTGGTAAACATGTTTCTGCAGATGCTTACAGTTTATTCTGCATCTTTAAAAAGGAGATCTTTTAACACGCCAATAGCTTTATCTTATTGCTAATGATTAAATTTTACACCGAGAAAGTCAAAAACACCCCTTAAATTCTTTAAAATGTATTGCCAGTTTTACAAGCATCACCTTGTAACCAGCTTTCTGATTTACACCAAATGACACATCTAGTGCTGGCTGAGGCCTTAACAATTGTCGTCGTATCTGGCAGCAGCAGTAAAGGATGGTTCCGGAATTAGGGAGCAGTTCTATTTCACTGCTCTCATTGTTGATTGGATGTATTGATTCATCCCAGCTTAGAGAAAATAACACCCCTGCACTGGCCTGCCGGCTGCCCATTTCAGTGCTTTTATAGATCCAGTGGATTCCCACAGGCTATGATTTGTAGAGAGGTGAGCGAAAGGATGTTGAGATCGTACACATAGGCGACTCAAGAAGAGGAGCATTTTTAATTGTGTTGGCTGATAGAAAAAATTGGGCCAGAATCCCATAGACTTGCACTGACGAAGTAGCCCAAGCATGAATATCCAGGGACCAGAATATAATAGAGACTGAGAATGGGCTCTGAGAATGGTAACCCCTCAGAAGACCTTAGCAACCACCGAGAACATCCTAGTAACGCCCTAGAAAACACCACTGGGTCTAGGGGCCGCAAAGTTGCACTTATGGGCCTGTAAAAAGGTTTGGAGAAAAAAAGATCAAAAATGTAAAATAATTAAATGTTTAATTTAATGAAAACAAATATATTAATTATTATATAATAATATATAATAATAAATATCATATAATAATAGTAATTCTGCTTTAAATCTTAATCATAATTATTTCTATTGACAGCCATAGTTTTGTTTTTCTTTTGTTTATACACCTAATTATGGAAGCCACATAAGAAAAAATCACACATTTTGTAAATCATAATTATGACATAAGTCACAATTATGAGATAAAAAGTCAAACTTATAAGATGCTGTGTCGATGAGATAAAATGTTGACATTATGAGATTAATTATGAGTCAGTTATGAGGTTAAATGTTGAATTTGACATACAAAGTCAAAATTATGAGATAAAAAGTCTTGACTTGAAAAGTCTAAAAATAATCTTGACATAGGAAGTAAACATTATGACTTTACATTTTTTTTTTTTTTCTCCCTTGTGTGGCATAGGGGTTTCCATATCTAACAGTACTATTTATTTATTTATTTATTTATTTATTTTTATAAGTATCAACTTAAAAGAAAAAAATAATCCATATTATATTTTATGTAAGCATGCACATTTATAATATTTTTATTTTCACACTGTAAATTGGATATTTAGGTAGAGGTCCCTCAGAAAGGGGAAGCATGTTTTATTGTCCTGCTTTTAATGCAAGTAGACAACATTTTTATGTACTGTAGTAAGCTCACTTAAGGACTTGTTTAGTAAGATTTTACAAGAAGAATAATTTTTCTCATATGTAAATATGAAACATCTTGTATAATCTTAACTGCTGTATTTTTCTTTTTGTTTGTTATTGATTTGGTATTGTATTTAATGCAACTCTTGTGTATTTTGTAACTCAGTTCTTGCCATGAAAATATGGCATTAAAAATACTAAAACTACCCTTAGGAAAGGGAATCATCATATTTGGGGTTCTGTGGCATGAAAAAGTTTGAAAACCACTGCTTTCCCAAATACTGGGAAGGTTGTTGACAATTGAGATTTGCACAGCCAAGCACCACTCACATTTTTTCCAGAAAATATAAAAATCTAGTTGAGTTTTAATTACTGCCTCGTGCTTATCAGTTAGCACATCAGTAATATCATAACACGAGAGGTTTTAAGCACGGATTAAATTGGAGTGAAGCGTGCTTGGCAGTGTTTCTGCATTTCCAGAGAGAGAGATAAAAAAAGAGGATGAATGTGGGAGAGCAACAAGAATGGAGAGTCTTTGATGCCTCCTGCCTCCAGGACAATACACTGGCTGAAAATGGGCATGTGCTTCTTTGTGTGTGTGTGTGTGTGTGTGTGTGTGTGTGTGTGTGTGTGTGTGTGTGTGTGTTTGTTAATGTCATTAAACAATAAAACTTGGAACTCTTTCCCTGCAGGTGGATGCCCATTGACAAGCGAGCCGGTTGTCAGACAGGTCATGTGATCCAGCCTGCGACAAACCTCGCTCATACTGCACTGAGGTTAGTATGTGTGCATGTTTATGTCTGCTAAGGTGTGATGCTGGGATGCCGGCAGACTGCAAACAGGCTTGCATGGATATTCAATACAGCAGGATTAGACTTCCTCCAGAAGAGAGAGTTAGTCCTGGAATGTAATAATGGGAAATGCTGAAACATGAGAACCAAATGCACTGGAAGATTTCCTATCCGCTTATCAACAGATACCATCTTAATAACCTTAGATGGAAACTATTAAACTCACTTTACTGTTCAGTCTTTTGCTGATAAAAATAATAGTGTTAGCCCTTTGCATGGACTTTATCAAGCACTGAGACCAATGTCAGATGGTATTAGAAGCAGTCACACTTATATCAGTGCAGGCCAAATAAAATACCTTAGGGGAAGATAAGGCACTATCAGTTGAAAGCTTGATATTATTCTGGATGGCAGCAATGTTTTGCAGTCGTTGGTGTTGTTTGAATGTTTTTATGCTTGCTTATGCCTTTGATTTGACTGTAAGATCCTCTAAATACGCTGATCGATGTGTTTATGGACATATACAGTTGGGGAGAGTGTGGTAAGATGTGGCCATTTATTTTATTTTTTATATTTCAATATTTTATTTTATTTTAGAGAGTCTTACTCTCTTAGATCATACTGTAATTACCAAACATTTTTCACAAAACAGTTAATTAATAGAACTAGTACTAGAATAATTAATAGAACAAAGTAGTTTCAATAAAAAAAAAAAATTTTATTTTATTATAATACAATAATAATCTCCTTTCCACAAGAAAACATTAAAAATTAGTCCTGTCAAATTGATTAATTGCGATTAATCGCATCTAACATAAAAGTTTTAAATATACAGTATATATGTGTGTTTTTATAGTATATATATGTGTGTGTGTGTGTGTGTGTGTGTGTGTGTGTGTGTGTGTGTGTGTATGTATATATGTATATATGTATATATGTATATATATATATATTGTATATATATATATATATATATATATATATATATATATATATATATATATATATATATATATATATATATATATATATATATATATACACACACACACACACATATTTTACATTTTATATTTCATTTATACACACATCTACACATATATACATCTTTATTTATATACACATACATTTACAAGCTTTTGTTAGATACAAATTAGTGCTGTCAAATCGATTGCGATTACTCGCATCTAACATAAAACTTATATATAAACCTATATATATATATATATATATATATATATATATATATATATATATATATATATATATATATATATATATATATATATATATATATATATATATCGATTATTGATATGTTAGATGCGCTTTTGTGATTGACAGCACTACTTAGAATTGTATTCTATTTGAATATTCTCTTTTGCAGTTTTCTAAATTGTGAGTAAAGTGTCACATTGTAATTTCCAAACATTCCAAACGTCTAAAGTGTCATATTGTAATTTCCAAACATCATTATCAAAACAGTTAAAATTAGTAAATAACAATAAAAACAAACGTATAACCTAGTCTACTGAACCAATCAAAGGCTTGTTCACATAAATCTATAGTTGTCTCCCAAATGACAAACTATACATTAGTATCATTCTAATGATTTAGTCATTCAGCATCAGTCTGACAGCAAAATATATGTAGTTGCCTTGAAACAGAATGGCTTAATTTACTTTATTTTATATTCAACTTGTTCCTTTAAAGATAATCCTAGATGCAAACATTCATTGTGAGCTACCAAATTTGTCCTCCAGCATGCGATTTCCCCCATTGCATCTGAACTACATGTTGTGTGAAATTGATGATTGCGAGTGTATCTAGACCGTGTCTCCTGCTGTGAAGTGAATCCTCTGTATTGTGGGTAGAATCTGACTGTATTCATATCAGATTCTTCTGCTACATCTGGACCTGCTCTCTTGTGCCCTGTCTTTAGAGAGGCAAATGCCCTGGTGCATTCCATGATCGCGCCGATCCGAAGGGTTGTGTTTGCGTGTGGGCCGTTTATCCTCCCAAGATTGCAGTGGGAATAAGAGACCCCCTGCAGACCACAGGAACCTGGGGGTTTCTCCACATATATTTGCTCACAAGCACTCAGGCCTGCGGAACAATGATGCTCGTGGAGACCCAAATGTCTTGTCAGTGGAAGAACACGTGCTGGGATGTATCTTGTCAACACCCACGCTCGAACATGCACTCGCAGCCATGGAGAACCTTCAGGATTCACACAGTCCTGATGTTTTTCAGAACAAGGAAAGCACTAAAATAGCACAAAGAGCAAGAACAGTATCTTTGAAATCACAGCTAGATGCCGCAGAAATATTTTTAGCAGCTGTTTGAGAGAGCTGTTAGCTGAAAGAAAGAACAACGTGACACTGATACAGAGGAAGCTAAGTGATGGTCGCAGGAGACGGGAAAGTGAATTCAATTAGCGGCAGTTTAGAAGCCGGGGGAATGCCACAAATAGAATAGCCGTCTGTGTTTTTAGAAACGGGTATGAAAGATTTTCTGGTCCCATTTTATTTGGTCTCACATAGCCAGACTTTAAATTGACAGCATCAAGTCTGGTCCACATCGCAGCTTATTTTAAAGAAACTATTTTTTAAATAAACATTTATTTTTACCTGAAGCACGTGCTTCAGGTAAAAATAATAGTTGAAATATTTTAATTTTCAATAGAGCAGTTTAGTGCCATTGCAACCTTGCATAAAAACTGGGGGGAATAATAAATTAAATATTGTGCTTCTAATATCCAATAAACAAAAAATGGTAATAGGGGCCAATACTGATAGTCACAGATAAATTATGAATCCATATTGAAATGCCTTGTCTATTTCTGTTGAAAAACTGCAAAAATATAAGAGTTGTGTAATAAAATGTAATAAATTTAATCAGACCTGAGGACTATTTTTAAAAAGTAGTAAATGCTGGTTAATTTATAGACATTCACAACTGTTTAGGTTTGCATTTATTTGATTAAAAATACAGTAAAAACAGCAATTTTGTGAAATATTTTTACAATTTAAACTGTAAATTTTTTATTGTAATTTATTCCTATGATGGCAAATATGAATTTTTAGCATCATTACTCCAGTCTTCAGTGTCACACGATCCTTTAAAAATTCTTTTAATATGCTGATTTGGTGCTCTTTCTGACGCAAAACTTTTGAACAATGCTTGTTTTCCATTGTTTAATAGTGTATGCTGCTTGTCTGATGTAAACGTACCAGATCCATGTGTGTAACTGGTGCAATGTCTCCCCCTGCAGGCTGGTATCTGCGGCTGCGAGGAGGGTTACACTGAGGTGATGACGTCTGATGGAGTGTTGGACCAGTGCACGGTCATACCAGTGCTTGAGATCCCCACCGCAGGAGACAGTAAGACTGACGTGAAGACGATCAGAGCGCTCAACCCCACTCAGCCCACCTCCAACCTGCCAGGTCGCTCCGGACGCACCTGGTTCTTGCAGCCCTTCGGTCCTGGTGAGTTTGTGGAGAACAAAGCTCTGAATGGCAAATGTGCAAATGACCAGCTTCGAAACATGCTCACAAGCATTTATAGTATATTGAAAAATCAAGACTAATATTTTCACACTAACTACTGCTAACTATCTTTGCTAAATACATTTTAAAAAACATTCTGTGGCCACAAAAAGTATTTGGACATCACAATTGTCTCATCTTAAAATATATGGGTTGTATATATATAAAATGGAATATGTCCATCTGAACTACACCTTGTGGCCCATAGATTTAAGGTTAACACTCTGAGGTCTAAAAACGCGCCGGCGCGTTTTGCAGGTTTTTTTTCACATTGCAGCAAAACAGACTTAAAATACTCTGTCATTTTTTGTCATAGAGACATAAGTAATACATCAATTGGAACTATAGAATATCTCCTTTTATTTGTATACACTCAGAGTAAAAACAAAATGTTGTGCTTTTTGTAAAATAAAGAAAACTAACATGATGCGTGATCTCTCATCTCCCTCTGAACGAAGTCCAATCTGATAGTTCTCAGAAAATGAACTGTAACTTAGTGAATACTAATCACAGAAAATTCATACTTATGTCTAACAAAACGTTGAAATGTCAGGTTTTAAATCGTGCAAGTCAAATCGAAAACAAACATTCTGTGTTTATGTAATCTGTATGAAAAGAGAGCCATGTCAGAAGTCCGTGATTCAGCTCATTACCCACTAATGCGGCCACGCCCACGGAGCCAGCGCTATTCACAGGCAAATTCAGAGACAACACATGCATTCATCATCTCAATCGTGTATTTATTGCCTTGAAAATTGTTTATCTGGATGAAAAAGCCATGGTTAGCGATCTCTGGAAGACATTCAGTAAATTCCTGTTTGTTTTCTTCTATTGATAAGTTTTAAGTGAGTTTTTGTTTCTTTAGCGCCCTCCGGCTGTAGTATGAATTGGTAAACACCATTCATGGAATATCGTCTTCTTCTTAGGTGAATTTGTGGACTAAAATGCACAGAGCGCCCTCCGGCTGCAGTATGAATTGCAAACACCAGCGCTCATAGAGATAACAATGAATATTAAATAAAAAAATAACTCCTCTGTATAGAAAATTGACATAAACATATGAGAATCCTTTATTTCTCCAAATGTGCATGCTTTTAAACTAAAAGCCTATATTCAGACTTTTTGCATCACAGAAATACATTATATTTTAAAGTATAATATAAAACCATTATTTTATATTGTAATAAAATTTTTCTGTATGTTTCATATACCATGATGAGCTTGAGACATCACAGAAGTTTTTTTTCACAGCCTACCTGACTGAAATGCCTCATTAATATGCAAGTCTTTTCAGGTCATTACTATTCAATTCTTTTGTCTTCACAGGTGAGAATGAGCCATTATTCATGGAGATTCACGCCTCCTCGCATACCGTGTTTCTTGGCAAAAAGTGTCTTACAAAAACTAAATCAGTATATTGTTATAAATGAAAGAGTAGTCAGCATAATTTTTACATAATTTTGAAGCAAAAACTCTAGTCTACAACCTTCAATACCCAAAAGTCTTGTGAACACAGATTTAATATACTTTTATTGGCCTTATATCAGTGACTTAAGTTTTTTGTTTTTTCAGTAACCACGCATAAACGTTATTCCTTCAAAAACACAAACATGTACACACATGTTCCTCACATATTATGGTAGCCTAGTTTGTGCTGAATACAGTGTAATGACACTTGTGTCATTAATATGTTTATGAACAACTGAAAAAAGCACAAATGTCAGGGCATGCCAAAACTTCTCCAGGCCCCCAAATCAGCCTCAGACTCCAGAGGGTTAATTGAAAAATTATGCATGACTTGTTTGCATACGCCACTTAGTTTGGTATCTATGCAGTGAAATTCAGATTTTATTAAAGGGATTCTATGCTTTTTTTACATTTTCAGCTTTCTTTAGTGTGTAATGTTGCTGTTTAATGAAAAATTTCTGCAAAGTTACAAAGCACAATGTCACTACAAAGGGAGTTATTCTCTATATCAGTGCACTCTTTTTCTGAACTCCCTGAAACACCTCAATTGTAGTCTTGATTATCTTCCGGGAATGAAAACATCACAGTATTCCTCATTTAAATAATTCCCAACACAAGGCATACACAAAAAAGGGCTGAGGCTTGGTTGAGTTGCGTTAGTAGTGTGTTGAAACTTGCAGTTATTGTAAGGCGTGACATTTCCAAAATGCACTCAAAGCTGTTGACCAATCACAACACATTGATCCAGCCGACCAATCAGAACACATTGCACTTTTTTTAGAAGGAGTGGCTTCATAGAGACAGGAACAGAGCGTTACTGACAGACTAGGAAGAGAGGTGCTGCAACAATGTAAAATATGTGAAAAATAAGGTGTTTATTTTTTTTTTTTACATTCACGCATGAAAACCTATTCTAGTAGACCCCCAAAAAAGGACATAATAGGTCCTCTTTAAGTGTATCTTAAGTGTCCAAATACTTCTTGAGGCCACAATAACATATGAAGGTCCAACAAAAGGAAAGGTGTTCCCAGTATGCACCATTTTTGTCTGTTGTCTTGTTATAAGCAGTTGAGATGCAGCTGTATCCTTGTGTTGATGTGTGTGTATCTGCACAGATGGCAAACTGAAGACCTGGGTGTATGGTGTGGCAGCTGGAGCTTTTGTACTGCTAGTGTTCATTGTCTCCATGACTTATTTAGCCTGGTAAGAACATTTGTTATAACAACAAACTAGACATTTTGTTCCTTTCATAAATCATCTGCTTTATTCTATTCATCTTTTCATCATTAATTTGTATTAATCTAAGTTACTTTGCCCTCCACTGCAAAAATCATTCAAAAAATCATTCAGTCAAAAATCACCTAATCAATATTTTTGTCTTGTTTTCAACTAAAACATCCATTATGCTTTATAAGCATAAACCTCACTAGGTCTTGTTAGATTTATGTTCTAGACAAGAAAAGTCATCACCCATGGGGTAAGAGACTTAAATCAAAATATATTTTATACAAGTCAAGTTTGCTTCTTAAATATATACTTGTATGTTTTAACTGAAAACGAGACAAAAATACTGATTAAAAAAGCTTCTTTTTTTTTTTCAATTTAAGTCATTCTTTTCCCATTTTTCTCACTTCTTCATTTGTCTCCCTAACCCCTTCATATCTATCAGTTTTTGTATTCTGGCCCGGCGCTCTCCTCCGAGCCCTGACCCTTCTGTTGCCTCTGTGGTTTGGGTCGGACCCAACGACCAAGAGCTGATATATACCTGCCCTGACTGTCAGCACATTGAGACTCAGTTCAACTAGAGCTCTCAGCTCAGTCCCATCCCTCATGGCCTTGCCCTGTTGCCAATCATATCCATCACCTATGCCTTCTCACTGTCACATGTGCCTTTCTGACCAATCACATGGAGCTGTTTGGAGGAGGTGAGCTGGTAGATCAACCGTTAGAAACAGAATGTAGATCAGTAGTGTAGCTTTATTTATAGTACACTACTTTTTTTATGATGCAGACGATATAAAACAAATACATTCCAGTATTCCATGACATATTTAATAATTTTATTATATATCTATTTATTTAATTTAGCCTGTTAAATCACTCAAGTAAATTGATCTTGTTTCAAGAATTTTTAGATACTGTAATAATCTTTAAGAATATGATATTTGAATTGTACATACAAATCTATAGATGACTAATATATACAAAGAGCTTGTCCATTTGGCCAATATTATAGCCAGTTTCTGTACCCACACTGCCCCCTGATGGTCAGGTCTAACATAGCCATCATCATCATCATCATCAATGAAACCTCAATCATTTCTCACACATTATTATTACATGATGCAAAATACTTATATGTTTCTTGAAGTTCACCTATTAATATTGATAGTTTGACCTATTTACAGAAAATTATTCTGATGCTACTTAATGACTTTTGAGGTAAATTGGTGAGGTTTAGAGGATGTTGTATTCACATGTGTCCCTATCTCTGTGTCATAGTACTCGCTAAGGTAAGTTTGATTTGTAGAGTTTAGTGGGCTGAAACGTGCTGCTGGCTACTTCCCTGTTCCTTCCATCGCTAAAGCATATGCTTCATGTAAAAATTAGCATGGCAGCTAATTACTGATCATAATAATTAATAATCAAAGCTAACTTGTTTTTAGCATCTGCCTTCATGTCTTATAAGAAATATCTCTAGTTCAATATTTAAAACCTGCAAAATAATACATTGCACACTTAAACGTGCAGTGCCGGTGTTGTGCCGAATTTCGAACCTCCTGCCATATTATTACCCCCTCGTATTATAACCCCACCCCTAATCCTAACCCCTCCCCCACACATACTCCTAAACCTACCAAAACTAGGGGGGTAATAATAGGGGGTCGAAATTCGGCACAATTCTTTTCGAGTTATTATGTAAACATTTTCATCACTTGTTAACTGTAATATATATATATATATATATATACACAGGGCTGGGTCGGTTACTTTTAAAATGTATTTCACTACAGATTACAAAATACATGCTTTAAAAAGTAATTTGTAACGTATTTTGTTAGATTACCCAAGTTTTGTAACTTAATCTAAATACTTTAGAATACTTTGGAATACTAATAAATATGTAATATAAAAACAAGGCAATTGCGAGTTTTTATCTCACAATTCTGTCTTTTTTCTCAGAATTATGTGATATAAAGTTGCATTTGCGAGTTGTAAAGCCAGAACTGTGAGATATAAACTCGCAATATTGAGAAAATTGAGAATTTTTAGAAAAAAACTCATAATTATGAGATTTAAACTCACATTTGTGAGAAATAAGTCAGAATTGCACGTTTTTAATCAAGCAATTCTGACTTTATAACTTGTAATTGTGAGTTTATCTTACAATTTTGAGAAAATGTCAGAATTGTGAGATGCAAACTCGCATTTGAAAGAAAAAAGTCAGAATTGTGAGGAAAAAGTCGCAATTACCTTTTTTTACAATTACAAGGGACTCACAAACAACTATCACAAAACATGAAAACAGTCGTGGATCGTCCAGTAATGACAGGATAGTTAAGATTCAAGAGTATGTAAATTTTTGAATGGGGCAATTTTTATAAATTCAGTTATTTTGTCTTGTGGAGTGTATGTAAACATCTGTTATGTGAAATAGCTTATTCAGGACAGGACTAAATAAAATAACATGCAGTTTTTATGATCCCTCTTATTTTGTTAAAATGATTAAAATGTTACATATTCTGCAAGGGATAAGAAACTTTTAAGCAGAACTACAGCTTAGGATGCTTTTGCCGTCAGAGTCGGAGGATCACTAATTGCTGTTTACATTAATTGCCTGCCACAGTTTACATTAATGTTTAAATTACGTTAACATTCAAAGTAATCACTTTGGTAATCTATAATACTTTTCAGATGTAACTGTAATTTGATTTCCACCCATTTAAAATGTAACTGTAATGAAATACAGTTACTCAAATTTTCTATTTTAAATACGTAACTAAGTTACATGTATTTTGTTACTCCCCAACCTATATATATATATATATATATATATATATATATATATATATATATATATATATATATATATATATATATATATATATATATATATATATATATATATATACAGTACAGTCCAAAAGTTTGGAACCACTAAGATTTTTAATGTTTTTAAAAGAAGTTTTCATCTGCTCACCAAGGCTACATTTATTTAATTAAAAATACAGTAAAAAGCAGTAATATTGTGAAATATTATTACAATTTAAAATAACTGTTTTCTATTTGAATATATTTCACAAAGTAATTTATTCCTGTGATGCAAAGCTGAATTTTCAGCATCATTACTCCAGTCTTCAGTGTCACATGATCCTTCAGAAATCATTCTAATATGCTGATCTGCTGCTCAAGAAACATTTAATGTGTACAATTGTACAAAATATTTGTGTACAATATTTTTTTCAGGATTATTTGATGAATAGAAAGTTCAAAAGAACAGTGTTTATCTGAAATCTAATCTTTTGTAACATTATAAATGTCTTTACTGCCACTTTTGATTGATTTAATGCATCCTTGCTGAATAAAAGTATTAATTTCTTTAATTTCTTTTCAAAAAAATAAAAATAAAAATTCTTACTGACCCCAAACTTTTGAACGGTAGTGTATAATGCTACAGAAGCTTTGTATTTCAGATAAATGCTGTTCTTTTGAACTTTCTATTCATCAAGGAATTGAAAAAAAAAGTACACAACTGTTTTCAACATTGAAAATAATCATAAATGTTTATTGAGCAGCAGATCAGCATATTAGAATGATTTCTGAAGGATCATGTGACACTGAAGACTGGAGTAAGCTTTGCATCACAGGAATAAATTACTTTGTCAAATATATTTAAATAGTACACAGTTATTTTAAATTGCAATAATATTTCACAATATTACTGTTTTTTACTGTATTTTTAATTAAATAAATGTAGCCTTGGTGAGCAGACGAAACTTCTTTTAAAAACATTAAAAATCTTAGTGGTTCCAAACTTTTGGATTGTACTATATATATATATATATATATATATATATATATATATATATATATATATATATATATATATATATATATATATATATATATATATATATATTTTTTTTTTATTTTTTTTTTTTAGCTAGTTGCCAATAAAACATTTCTCATTTTTATTTAGTTTAACTTGATATACTAAAATAACTAAAATTGAAAAATTAAGAAATCTATAGACGTTTAAAAAAAAAACTAATAAAATGATGAAAATTAAAAATGAAAATGGAAAATAAATAACTCATTTACAACTTATTTAACATATTAATTAAAACTATAATGGTATCTCGATGGTAGTAAAATAACACTGGTGCGGTGTGTAATGTTATAGTGGTATAAGCTACACCAAATTCATCTATTGCATGATACATAAAAGGCCTTTACTAAAGCATGGCAACCAGCAGCAGTGCATGGATGTTTAATAACACAAAATGCCCTCAAAAAACACAAACGTAAGGCTTTTCAGTGTTGCAAAGTGCTAAAACGCTTAAATAAACAGATGCAATAGATAAAGAGGTCACAGATTTAAAGCAGTGTTATAGAAGGTCAAAATCGAATTCTGTGTGTCTTAGATAAATTTAGTAAATATGTGCAGGTAAATAATCTTACTATCTTTTTGCATCTGTTGAAGCAAAAATTACATTGCTTTTTATTAACAGCCATTTTGTTTTTCCACAGCAAAAAGCCAAAGAAGCCCCAGAGAAGACAGATGAACAACAGACTCAAGCCTCTGACTCTGGCTTACGACGGCGACGCTGACATGTAGCCTAACCACGTTCGCTTCGCACTACAGATACTCGCCTCGTTTCACAGTCGGCCATCGGTACAAGCCTCAAACAAGGAGACTCGCGCAAACTCACCGACTGCTTTTTATAAGACGCTAACGGAACCTCAGAGAGAGACTCGATCCGTGTTTATATAATGTTTCTCCCCGCCCCTTTTTTTACGTTCGAGTTTTTTGACTTTATTTCACGAGAGCCTTCACAAACTCTTCAAAAATCTTCTTCAGGAAGTCTGCCTTCACCTCTCTGCCATTGACATCTTTCTGTAACATAGACTTGTCTTTCGGGAGGAAAGTTGCAGGACCCTTATTAAATTGGGAGGATTTTTTTGCTGATAAGCACAAAATATGCCCATCTCCTGTTTAGTAAAGTCACACTTCTTGTCAGCTCCTGCAGTGTGTTAGCGGCCTGAGGCCTTGTCAGTGGCTGTTGGGGACGTGTCATGTTCAGAGAAGCTAAATACACAATTTATCTGGCTAGAAGCATTTTCAGCGCTGAAATGTTCTGGCGGATCCTTCTCTGCGTCAATCAAAAGGGTAAAAGACTGCAGCTCACTAGCGCCCCCTATAGAAACACTGGCCTGCCTTCCCCCCTTTCTCTATTCAGGCTCCATTTTGCACTATATTAGTGCAGCATGAACATTTACTTATAGCATTGCCATAGAAAACTGCCTCTCGCAAAACAAGATGATGTACAGTCTTGTGCTAGACACGTTTCTTTAAAAAAAAGAGAGCGAGAGAGAACAAAAGTAGCCCTTTTTTCCTTCTGACGGAACTCGCCGATGTTTGTTTATACATACTTGTTTACTGGTTACCTCCTGTTTGTGATAATGGGGCTGTTGAAAAGATTTTTGTGGACTCCACAAACCCCCTCCTGTTGTATGTACATTTGCAATCAGCCGTGTCTTTGCTTTCTTTGCCTGATTGACTCGTGTATGATTTCGGTGGTTCTTTTCACCTTAGAGATCCAGGTCGGTGAAGTTCTCCATGTGTTTCAGTCTTCTCTGATTCCAAGGGCTCTGTGTTCGTAATCTGAGCGCTTTTAACAGTTTGATGTTTGATTTACTGATCCTACTGTGTTTGTGTGAACCTATTCTGTTCGCAGTTGATATACCGTGGCTATCTAACACAATAACGGCATGCGGTTTCATATCGGTTAGATTTGGAAAAACCAATGCTCTGAACAGTTTGGACAACATTTGTTTACCTTTCGATTTGTGGTTGAAAAAATCTCAGCTCAATAATCAATCATCAAAAAAATAAAGTACTAAAAACAAGCACACAATAAAATTGACTAAAACGTAAATTAAAATGGAAACGGACGATATCAAAATAAAAGCCAATTTTAAAATATTAATAAATATTATAATAGTAGTAATGACCGGTTGACTGTACACAATCCCGCTTATTACACAGTTACTCGCCAAATAAATATAAATTGACATCAAATATAGATTTAAGTTTAAATTATTTTATAAGTTTACCTGTATATCATCAAAATATGAGATGGGAGGGAACATTATATTTCAATGCTTTTGCATTTTCTCGCAAATGTTTTGCCTTCCCCTATGAAATCTTGTTTCCACCACTGAATAAAAAATAAAAATGGTAATTGCTACTTTTTATCTCACGATTCTGTCTTTGTTCTCACAATTGCGAATTTTAAAAGTTGTAAAATTGCAATTCTGACTTTTTTTTCTCAGAATTGAGTTTATATCTTGCAATTCTAAGTTTGTAACATGCAATTGTGAGTTATAAAGTCAGAATTGCGAGTTATAAAGTTAGAATTGTGAGATATAAACTCACAATTGCAAGTTTTAAAGTCAAAATTGCATGCTATAAACTTGTAATTCTTTTTTTCTCAGAATTGAGTTTATATCGTGCAATTCTAAGTTTGTAACATGCAATTGTGAGTTATAAAGTCAGAATTACGAGTTATAAAGATTTAAACTCACAATTATGAGAAGTCACTTTTTTCCTCAGAATTGGACTTACATAATTTGCAATTGCAACGTTTATATCTCACAATTCTAAGAAAAGAAGTTAGAATTGCGAGATATAAACTTGCAATTGCAAAAAAAAAAGTCAGAATTGCAAGGAAAGAAGTCAGAATTGTGATTTTATATCGCAATTCTGACTAGTTCTCGCAATTATGAATATATATATCTCACAATTGTGAGATAAAAAGTCGCAATGAGTTTTTTTTTTTTTTTTAAGCTTCCATATTCCCCCGAGAAACTTTGCGTTCGCTCGCAAAACTTTTGAGCATTGCGAGCAAACACAGAGTATCTTAGGGGATCGCACTTGTTTTTGAGGGAACGCAAAAGGTTTTGCGGGCAAACGCAAAGTTTCACAGTGGAACGCAAAACTTTTGCGAGAGAACACTAAACCATCTAAATATATTTTTTCCTTCCATATCTCTTTTTTTTTTCCATCACCATGCCCCTTTAGGGGCTCTGTATCATCAAAGCTTCTGCTTAGAAACAAAAAAATAGTCAGTTACAATATACAGAACAGTCAGGCTAGCAAGCAAGATGAATATTAGAACTCAAGACCTTTAATTTGACTTTTAACACATTCTTTAACTGAGACACAAGATGGCGCCAGCTGCGTTTGACATGAAAGTAGTTTGATATACAGCATTGCCATGGAGGATGTTTGACCAGAATCCAGTATTGCAGAGAGCTGTGTAATAAAGTGTTTTGCAATGCTCAGTTTTCAAAGAAAAAGTTTTTTTTTTTTACTTGATAAGGGTGCAAGTTCTATTTGTGACCATGCCATGAACCTGCATATAGGTAATCGCACACCAACAGTATTAGTTACAAAGATGATATGTGGATTCAGATATGACTGAAATGGTCGTCACTGTCACCGACCATCTTAAATTGGGTAGAAAAGCACAAATAAGTAGGTTAGGGCCAGTTTTTCCCAAAAGAACATATCTACAGTGAATGAACTACAGGCGCTACTGATCTCTAAAGGCATATCATTAAATTTGCTTTCAAATACGACGGGTGAAAGGAATGTTTACTTATATGTTAATACTTTTGTTAATTTGTAAATACATGAATGATCTTTTATTTAATAATGATTTCTTTATTATATATAAATTTGTTCATTTCTTTTTTTACTACACAAAGTGTTTAGTACAAACCTCTCAAAGTGTGTCTGAGAGTATGTGTGTGTGTGTGTGTGTGTGTGTGAGAGAGAGAGAGAGTCTATTGTTACTGATCTTCGCTGGGGCGATCCAGGTTACTGTGTGAGAATATTGCTTTCTTCTTTTCCTACAGGTTGTTTATATGTGTCTGATGAATTGCTGATAATAAACAAGAAAAACATTGCTGTACATGTGGCTCATTTCAGTTTTAATTTTAGTTTAACTTGCCTGCACATTAATATGCGTGGGACGATAATGCAGAGGAGGTTGATTGTCGTAATTGATTTCCTGCAGATGAAAGATTTTTAAGATCTCGCTGTTTTTGAGTGCACTCAGTGTGACATGAGAAAACTGATGATAATGAAATTGGCACAAAAACTGCAGAATGTTTATGGTCAAACTAAAGTAGTGGTTTATGGTATTAACTTAAGTGTTTGAGGGGTTACTGATGGCTCTGTCACAAGGAAGTGCAAATATCCTCTGATATACATGCTTTAGTGCCACAGTTACTGTTAATGTCTGTGAAGTGCTACCAATACTATATACACCGATCAGGCATAACATTATGAGCACTGACAGGTGAAGTGAATGACGCTGATTATCTCTTCATCACGGCACCTGTTAGTGGGTGGGATATATTAGGCAGCGCTTTGTCCTTTAAAGTTGATGTCTTAGAAACAGAAAATGGGCAAGCATAAGGATTTGAGCGAGTTTGACAAGGGCCAAATCGTGATGGTTATACGACTGGGTCAGAGCATTTCTAAAACTGCAGCTCTTGTGGGGTGTTCCCGGTCTGCAGTGGTCAGTATCTATCAAAAGTGGTCCAAGGAAGGAACAGAGGTGAACCGGCGACAGGATCATGGGCGGCCGAGGCTCAATGATGCACATGGGGAGCGAAGGCTGGCCCGTGTGGTCCGATCCAACAGACGAGCTACTGTAGATCAAATTGCTCAAGAAGTTAATGCTGGTGTGCACCTTGAGACAAAACAATGGTACTAAAGCCTAATCCTGGCTTAGTCTAAGCCCTGTCTGTGGAACCAGGCCTTAGTAATACATTTTGAAGATTGAAAGTTGTAGCTGTTAACATTAGTTAATGCACTGTGAATATGAACATGAACGTTTTCATTAACTAACATTAACAAAGGTTAATAAATGCTGCAAGAATATATTGTTAGTTAATGCATAAACCAATGATAACAAATAAGACATTATTGTAAAATGTTACCATTAAATGTATTCTGT
The DNA here is from genome assembly GCF_018812025.1 of Megalobrama amblycephala. NCBI lineage: Eukaryota > Metazoa > Chordata > Actinopteri > Cypriniformes > Xenocyprididae > Megalobrama > Megalobrama amblycephala. Next base: position 9,568,475 of record NC_063052.1, read on the forward strand.
AAAATCAACTATACACTGGTTTGATCCTTGTTGATGTACACCACTAGATGTCGCTACAACACAGTATCTGAATTGTTGATTTTTTTTACTAGCAATGTTTGGTAATAAATGAAAGTACTTCAGAACTAATCAAATGATTAAACATACATAAAGTCTTAAATGTTTTCTTAAAGACGTGATGTTTCCCCACACAAACAGCACATAATTCAGCAGCATGATTTGGTACGGTACAATTGCGCATAATCAGAGGAAAGATTCAGAAGACCTCACTGTTGGAGGTCGTCCCATAGAGTTGGACGTAAAGTGACAGTGCCTACAGTGTAAGATGTTCTTTTGTTTTAATAGTAGAGTCATCCTGCTGCCCTCAGCTTGTTAAAGTCATATCTGCCTTTAATCAGCAGGGTCACAATGCTTCTATGATTATAATCATGGCTTGAGGCCTCTGGGAGTCTTCAGTCCTCATTACCCAATCAGTAATTATCACAATCATGTCTCTTGGCCCTCATTCCAATTGAATTCCACAGCTAAGAGAAGGAAGCCTTACAGACTGACCTAATCAATTAAGTCTCAGCGCATGGCTACTTCAATCCGATGACTTTGTCCCAACCTTTGAGTTATCAAGATGGAGCGAAAATTTGATTAAGCAGAACCGACATCAGGTACACTAAAGGATTCCTGGAATATCAACTCCAAAGTGAAGGAAGGAAGTTCGCTTTTGGTCCAGTATTGAGTAATCTTCAGCAGATAAATCAAGCTCTGACTCAATTACACCATTAAGTTGCACTTTAGGAAGTCTTAAAACTACAGCTTGTGATTGATTTGTGGATGCTGTGATCTCTGTGCCAAATGTTCAAATGCTAGGGTGAAGTTAAAAGAAACAGATAACCCCCAAAAAAATCAATATTTGTGTCCTCAACCTTACGTTATACAAACCTGTTTGACTGTATGATATTTTGAAGAATGTCTCATTGTCTTTTGTCTATACGGTGCAGGTCAGCGGGGACCTAATGTTATTTGGACCCCACTGACTTTCATTTTCAGAATATGTTCTTTACGGAGGCCCTAAAGGGACATGTCAATGCAAAAAACTTTGATTCACTTGCAAAACTTTTGTGATGGAAATAACGGAGATGGGAGGAAAAACTGTTTCTTGGGGCAACACAATAGTTTTGTGAAGAAAAAAACGCAAGTATTTTGGCGAGTGGAATGCAAAGTTTCTAAGGGGAATGTAATACTTCAACATGAAAGCAGTGAAATTTGATTTTATTTCTTTTTTTCCTCCCATCATATTTTTTTCCATCATCTTGTCCCCAAGTCAGTAGTTAATTTCTGTTCTGCAGGGGAAAAAAGTTAAACAGGTTGGAACAATATGAAGGTGAGTACAATCTGAATCTGAAATTGCAAACTGTACAGCAGGTACTAGATTTGGTTTGAAACTTCATGACCATAAAAACAACAAACGTAATTCTGTTTTTCTGATACAAGACTTTTATTTTGAAAGACGTGAGTGAAAGCTGTTGACTCATCTGTCAGACGCAGTTTAAATAAAGAGTGACTGAGAAAAATGTGTTGTCCTGATTCAGTATGTGCAGATGAGATGTTGTCAGAATATGGCTGCATCTGAAATTTCATACTTCCCCACTATATAGTAGGCAAAAAACAGTATGTGATAAAAGAAGTATGTCTCAATTCACAGTACCTGGATGACCTACTACTTCCGGCGGGATTCTGAAGTGTGCACACAATTGACACTTTACCTCACTTTATCTCATGAGGCCACTAGAGAGGATTTGTGAATGGAAGAAAAGGCCAGGGTATACTTAATTTTCTGTCTTTCACACATTTGAGCCTTTTAAAGTATACTCCTTTGGCCGTAAGTGCGGAAAGGCGCGTTTTGTTTTCAAGTGTTGTACGCGGACCGTCCACGCAGTCTCAAAAATTGGCCTGCATGCGGACCCTCCTGATGACGAAATAAAGCCATGCGGACACTGCACGGATGGCCGAAGTATACTTTGGGCTTAAGGTCCAGGTATACTTCATCTTCAGCGTTCCGCACCATCTCGCACACAGTTGAGCTTGTGAGCCTTTCAAAGTATACTCCTTTGGTCGTAAGCATGGAAAGACGCGTTCACTGCATGCGCACTATCTAGTGGATTTTGTTTTCAAGCATTCAAGTCACTCGCACATGCGCTGTTGTACGCGCACCATTCGCACGGTCTCAAAAATTGGGCTGCATGTGGACAGGGTGTGCGGACGTACACGGACCCTCCTGATGATGAAAATTACATCATGCGGACAGTTTGCGGACAGCCTGAAATATACTTTGGGCTTAAAGGGATAGTTCACCCAAAAATGAAAATTTTATGTTTATCTGCTTACCCCCAGAGCATCCAAGATGTAGGTGTCTTTTGTTTTTTTCACCAGAACACAAATGATGATTTTTAACTCCAACCGTTGCTGTCTGTCAGTGGTATAATGCAAGTCAGCGGGAACTTGGACTATAAGAGTAAATAAAACTTGCTTAGACAAATCCAAATTAAACCCTGCAGCTCGTGACGATACATTGATGTCCTAAGACACGAAACGATCGGTTTGTGTGAGAAACCGAACAGTATTTATATCATTTTTTTACCTCTAATACACCACTATGTCCAACGGCATTCATCACTCGATTCGTTTGGTCTGATCGCGCTCTGACAACGGCAGTGATGTCTCGCTCTCATTGAAGTATATGCGCGAGACATCACTGCCGCTGTCAGAGCGCGATCAGGGATTTTTGGGTGAACTATCCCTTTAAGGCCAGGGAATACCTCATTTTCCTCATTCCGCACTGTCTCGCACAGAGTTAAAGGAACACTCCACTTTTTTTGAAAATAGGCTCATTTTCCAACTCCCTTAGAGTTAAACAGTTGAGTTTTACCGTTTTCAAATCCATTCAGCCAATCTCGGGGTCTGGCGGTACCACTTTTAGCATAGCTTAGCATAGTTCATTGAATCTGATTAGACCGTTAGCATCTCGCTCAAATAAATGACCAAAGAGTTTTGATATTTTTTCTATTTAAAACTTGATTCTTCGGTAGTTACATTGTGTACTAAGACTGACAGAAAATGAAAAGTTGCGATTTTCTAGGCCGATATGGCTAGGAACTATACTCTCATTCCGGCGTAATAATCAAGGAACTTTGCTGCCGTACCATGGGTGCAGCAGGCGCAATGATATTACGCAGCGCCTCTCACAAATGTCTCCATGGTTGCAAGGCACACTCCCTGTGCTAGCAGGGGGTCACAGTCGCTGCGTAATATCATTGCGCCACTTTGCGGCAGCAAAGTTCATTGATTATTACACCGGAATGAGAGTATAGTTCCAAGCCATATCGGCCTAGAAAATCGCAACTTTTCATTTTCCGTCAGTCTTAGTACACAATGTAACTACCGAAGAGTCAAGTTTTAAATAGAAAAAATATCAAAACTCTTTGGTCATTTATTTGAGCGAGATGCTAACGGTCTAATCAGATTCAATGAACTATGCTAAGCTATGCTAAAAGTGGTACCGCCAGACCCTGAGATTGGCTGAATGGATTTGAAAACGGTAAAACTCAACTGTTTAACTCTAAGGGAGTTGGAAAATGAGCCTATTTTCAAAAAAAGTGGAGTGTTCCTTTAAGCGCACAAGCCTTTCAAAACATACTTTCAAAGCATAAGACACGTTCGCCGCGTGCACACTATCTAGTGGATTTTGTTTCCAAGCGTTCAAGTCACTCGCACACGTGCCATCCGCGCGGTCTCAAAAATTGGGCTGCATATGGATGGTGAGTACGGCCGAAGAATAGGCTACTGTGGGCTTTAAAGCAATGCAACTGACTTTGGTAAGTCACATGATAAGGGCAACATGGCAAATGTAGTGCATCCAGATTACATTCATACTATATAGAACATACTCTTTTAGCGCTCGCAAACTAAGTTCTTAAGTTCTAAGTTTCATTATTCTAACGTTATCCTCACAACTTGTTATGAAAAAGTCTCTCACCTCAGAAAAACAAACTTTCCTGTCCTGTCAGCTGTACTGTGCTCGTAGCGCTCTCGTCACTGTCATGTGACCTACGGTGAACTGCGTTGCTTCACTGCCATTCACAACTCCTTTCCTGTGTCCTCATGGAATAAAGTGTCCAGTGAATGTGCACTTCATGAATCTCTGCGGAGTCATCTGGGTACTTTTCGCCTACTGTTTTATGAGTACTATGAGTTCAGACACAGGCCTACTGTACTCGGCTCATACTGTTTTTAACCTAGTATATATGGAAGTTTTGGGTGGTAAACTATCCCTTTAAGAAAGACGTCAGAGACCCAAAACGCATATTTTTCTCATTAAAGTTCTTGAAACTTCTTCAAAAGGCTCTGCAGATGAAATGAAAAACTCGAGAGCATATTTGGGGAAAAGGCATTTTAGGTCTGCCGCAGTAAGACATTTGTTATTGTTTAAAGAGTCGAGTTTATAATTCACCATAATCGGAGTCATTAACCCTCCTGATTGTGTGCGTCGTTCTGAAACGCGCTGAGATGCAGATGCAGTGGACTTTGTGTGCGAGTATCAGTCTGGCCGTTTCTCCGAGTCCAGCCGTCAGTTTAATTGCCATGCGGAAGCACTTGATGCGCGCCAGCTGCATCCTGCGACCGGTGCTCTGATCCCGCATTTGTCTCTGTCAGTGCCTTCGGGGTCCGCCCGCTCCAGCACTCATATGAGCCATGCTGGCAGCCACCACCAGCCTGCACCAACTTAGCTCGACATGAAAACTCTCTCTCTCTTTCTCGCATACATACACACAAACCCTTCACATCAGTGCTGCAGCTTTTGGGATGGATATACTATATGTTCGTAACATGTAAGGCATGAGCACGGTTTGTGGCATAAGATAACACCTGGCCGCTGGCACCTGGCATAAGAACGCCTGAGTTTGGCCTAATTGAAAGCCTCCCTATTGTGTCACCACAGCCCCTATGGGGTCTGCTCCCTTCTCTCTGAAACATCTGCCCACACAATCAGGCATTCAGCCATGCCAGCTGAGCCATGCCACAGCAGTGTATTGCCAGCGTCACTCAGCTGGCTCAATCTTCCTCTTCCTCCTTTTCTTTATCTGTCTTTCCCTGTCTTTATCCCTCGCTTCTCTTCCACTGAACCGTTCGGAAATGGAAGTCTCTACCCTATAATCTGCTGTTCTCTGTGGTAGATTACATGGTTTGAGTGAATGTGAATGAGAGTGAGAGAGGACCAAAGGTAGGCTGTGTTAAATTAAACCCACTTGACCTCGTGATTAGAAGGAAGGGAGAGTGTGTATTGTGAGCAGGTGTCCCCTCTGAGAGATTTGAGCATCACACTCTCGTAAGTTAACCCCTCTGTACGTACATACACTCATTCCAAACTTAAGACTTCAAATATTATGTATTGCGTTGAGATAACCCGACCTATAAAAGCCTGTTTCCACCTCAGAGTACAATATAAAACCTGGAATTGTAAGATAACGTTTAAAATAATAGAGTCGCATTACGATATTAAGTAATTTTGAGCTATAGTGATATTGTTAGAATGGCAGTTAAAAGTTGCAATTGTATGATATGAAGTTGCATTTGCAAGATAAGTCACAGCAGAGATATAAAATTGCAATTGGGAGCTATAAAGTCATATTTGCAAGGTACAGTTTTGCAAATATGAGACATTAAATTGCATTTATAAAATATAGAGTCGTAATTGCGCTGTAAAAAATAATTGTTGGTTTAACTTAAAAAAGTAAGTTACCTGATTGCCTTAAAAATTTGAATTCATTGAAATTAAAAAAAAAAAAATGAGTTAATACAATGAAGACGATTGGTTTAATCAACAGAAACTCAAAATATTATGTTATCTGAACCACATTAATTAAGTTGATTTGACAAAAGAAAAAAGTGTTGTGATAACAAATCATGAAAATAATTTTTTATAGTGTGAGGTATAAAAATAGCAATTGTGAGATGTAAAGTCGCATTTGTTAGATAAAAGTTACATTTGTGAGATAAATCTAAACTGATAGATCTAAACTGCAATTATGAGATATAAAATTGAAATTATGAGTCAAGTCACAAATATTAGATGTAAAGTCACATTTGGGATATATAAAAATGCAATTATGAGATATAGAATTTAAATTATGAGTTAAGTTGCAAATGTTAGATGTAAAGTCACATTTGCAAGATCCAAAGTCACAACTGTAAGATATAAAGTCGCAATTATGAGATATAACGTCAATTGTGAGATATAAAGTCGCAATTATGACATATAACGTCAATTGTAAGATATGAAGTCACAATTATGAGATATAACGTCAATTGTGAGATATGAAGTCGCAATTATGAGATATAACGTCAACTGTGAGATATAGTCGCAATTATGACATATAACGTCAATTGTGAGATATGAAGTCGCAATTATGAGATATAACATGTCAATTGTGAGATATAAAGTCACAATTATGACATATAACGTCAATTGTAAGATATGAAGTCACAATTATGAGATATAATATGTCAATTGTGAGATATAACGTCAATTGTGAGATATAAAAAGTCGCAATTATGACATATAACGTCAATTGTAAGATATGAAGTCGCAATTATGAGATATGAAGTCGCAATTATGAGATATAACATGTCAATTGTGAGATATGATGTTGCAATTATGAGATATAACGTCAATTGTGAAATATAAAGTCACAATTATGACATATAACGTCAATTGTAAGATATGAAGTCGCAATTATGAGATATGAAGTCGCAATTATGAGATATAACATGTCAATTGTGAGATATGAAGTTGCAATTATGAGATATAACGTCAGTTGTGAGATATGAAGTCGCAATTATGAGATATACAGTAATATGTCAATTGTGAGATATACCGTCAATTGTGAGATATAAAGTCGCAATTATGACATATAACGTCAATTGTAAGATATGAAGTCGCGATTATGAGATATAATATGTCAATTGTGAGATATGAAGTCGCAATTATGAGATATAACGTCAGTTGTGAGATATGAAGTCGCAATTATGAGATATACAGTAATATGTCAATTGTGAGATATAACGTCAATTGTGAGATATAAAGTCGCAATTATGACATATAACGTCAATTGTAAGATATGAAGTCGCAATTATGAGATATAATATGTCAATTGTGAGATATGAAGTCGCAATTATGAGATATAACGTCAATTGTGAGATATGAAGTCGCAATTATGAGATATAACATGTCAATTGTGAGATATGATGTTGCAATTATGAGATATAGCGTCAATTGTGAAATATAAAGTCACAATTATGACATATAACGTCAATTGTAAGATATGAAGTCGCAATTATGAGATATAATATGTCAATTGTGAGATATAACATGTCAATTGTGAGATACAAAGTTGCAATTATGACATATAACGTCAATTGTAAGATATGAAGTCGCAATTATGAGATACAGTATAACATGTCAATTGTGAGATATAAAGTCGCAATTATGACATATAATGTCAATTGTAAGATATGAAGTCGCAGTTATGAGATATAACATGTCAATTGTGAGATATGAAGTTGCAATAGTGATATAACGTCAGCTGTGAGATATGAAGTCGCAACTATGAGAAATAACGTCAATTCTACCAGAAAGACTCTGGGAGGTAAGATAACGTGACAACCATATTTATTAACAATCAGCAAGCAAAATGTTGTAAGAAAGTTCTTTGGTGTAGGCCCTGTCCGTAGCTCAGATCCTAAAGGGTTGCGGACTCTGCATTTCCTGCCTGAAGATGAAGGCAGGGGCATAGCCGACCCCCTGGGAGGTATGGACAGGGACCATCCTGGTGGTGGTGGGAAGGATGGAGGTGAAGGTTTGCGTCAGCATCTGCAGACTCAAACATGTGTCAGCAATCTTATATACTCCAAGTGCAAGATAATTATTGGTTAGCTCTAAACTAATTGATGACATAACATTGAGTCTTCCTGGCAGAACTTACGTTAGAGCTTTCATTTTTGAGATATGAAGTCGCAATCATGAGATATATCGTCAATTGTGAGATATGAAGTCGCAATTATTAGATAGAACGTCAATTGTGAAATATGAAGTTGCAATAGTGATATAACGTCAGTTGTGAGGTATGAAGTTGCAATTATGAGATATAACGTCAATTTTGAGATATGAAGTCGCAATTATGAGATATAACGTCAATTGTGAGATATAAAGTCACAATTATGAGATATAAAAATTGCAATTGTGAGTTGTTGCAATTGTTAGATATAAAGTTACATGAGTGAGAATTTGCATTTGTATGATATAAAGTACCAATTGTAAGACATAAAATTGAATTTTTGAGATGTAAAGTTGCAATAATGAAAAATAAAGTTGCATTTCTGTGATAAAGTATCAACTGTGAGATATGAAGTTGCAATAATGAGATATAATGTTGCAGTTAAGTCGCTTTAGTGAGATGTAAAGTCACATTTGTGTGATATAAAGTCGCAACTGCCAGATATGAAGTTGCATTTGCAAGATGCAATGTTGCAATTATGGGATTTAAAATTGCAATTGTGAGTTAAGTCACATTTGTTAGATATAAAGTTGCATTAGTGAGAAGTAAAGTTGCATTTGTACTTAAATGTCCTAATTGAACTAAGGCCTAATCCTGGCTTAATCTTACCCCTGTTTGTGGAACCAGGCTTCGAAGTCTCAATTATGAAAAATGAAAAGTCACATTTGTAAGACGCAACACCTTTTTGTTTTTTATTCTCTGAGGTGTAAATTGGCCTTCACCTCCAATAAAAGAAATAAATAAGAAATAAAATATCTTCAACATGGAATAAAATTACAAATATTCTTTGTAGCAAAGGATGATCAAAAGAAATGATGAGGAAGAAAATGAATTTAACGTCGAATGAACCCTGAAGTCATTAATTACTGGTCCTGCGGACTTGACTGAGCAGAGAGGTCAAGTATATACTGAAGGTCTTTCACAGGCCTCAGTAATGTGGCCTTCAGCATTCTCGGGTTATTTGAAGTTATTAACCCTGGGTTTTAACATCAATAGGCCATATGCTCTGCATTCTGCTCCAAAAGCTGGTTGTGAGCAATCTCCCCTCACCCATGCTCCGTATTGCATCCCTGTAGAGCTGTGCCGGACCTGGATGATCCATCCCTGCAGGCCGATTCACTGCATTCTACGAATCTGAAGGCCACCACGGCCATTCACAGCCTCATCCCATTTCAGCCGCTGCCTGAGTTACTGCCTAAATGTGACACCTTAGACTGCCGCCATGCTGTAGCAATGAGACCGCCACAGATTTATGGAGTCAGACCCCTGCTGATTTTTTTTCTTTTCCTAGTTTTCTTCTTTTTACATGCATGCATAGTGACAGCTGTGTAAAAATCCACACTGTCAGCATTTGCTGGTCAAGAGATGTTTTTTGTTTGTTTGTTTTTTGTTTTTTTTCATAGGTGTTTCTAGATCCTGTTCATGGAAGCCTGTCTTCAATCTAAACCTCCCTAAAATATCTAATTGAATCCTAACCAATCTTCAAAAATGAGCAACCATTTTGGTAAAGAATACACCATAAATATGTAATAGTTTTGTAATTGGAACCAGGCCTTGTGAGTTGTCAGAATATAAAAACAAACACAATAGAAGAAAATGTCCAGGTTTACATATATATATATATATATATATATATATATATATATATATATATATATATATATATATATATATATATATATATATAATCTGTGGTGTTTATGGGTCAGATCAACTATATCCTTTCACCTTTGATCTTTCAGCATCTTATGTATCAGTGTAAAGTTTTAATAAATCTATAAATCACATTTGACATTTTTAATGATCTCGTTGGATGTTAAAAACAATAAAAAAAACAACACTAAAACACCTGTAGAAGGCCTACTGCAGTGGGGATGAATGGATTTATGTGCAGTGTGGGACTTAAATGACTTTGTGTCATTTTTATTTATTTGTGACATGCGCATTCGAAGAATATATATATAGAATGTGTGTGTGTGTAATTGAGTGATTGAAATGAACCCGAAAAATTTAAGTTCTAGTGTTTTTTTTTTTTTGTTTTTGTTTTTTTACACAATACACTTTATACTGTAATTATTAATACCTGCAATTTAATGTCTGTCAAAGTGAGTCAAATTTAACTCACAGGTTTAGATGCGTTCAGTTTCTTATGGGCATAGCGCACATCCGTGAAGAGTTTGTGGCGCGCTCCTCGAGCTCCGCGACACGTCGTCTCGCGCGCATGGAAACACGCAAAAAAGCTTCTCCTGTGGGCTGTGATTCTCTTTTAAGTCGTCGCAATCGTGTGATCCCGTCGTCTCTTGGACCAATCTCGTTCGGTTCTTTAATCTTTTTTTTCCCCCACTCTCCTCTCGTCCCACCCCCTCTGAGCTTCTCTCCGGATGTAGTACGGCGCGCGTGGCTCTCAGCGCGCGATATAAAGCCACCGCTGAGTGACAGCGCGCGCGTGAAAAGCCTCTGTCCTTGTTTCTAAGAGGACTTACGCCGCAGTCACTCCAGGCAGCAAGACCAGCGACCATCTCCCATGACATCTTAATGAAATATGACTGTGCTTCACTCCTTGACTGGATTAATGCCTATGTAACCGTTCATTTGCTCTCCCTCCCTTATCTGTGTCCAAGTTTAAAGCCTATTCTGTGGTCATGGGGTCTATAATGTCATTTTTGCCTAGGCTAAAGGTCTAAAGCGGATACCAAGTGGATCTATGTTCCTTACAGACAAACGAAACAGCGCAGGGAAATTAGTGGAAGTTTGAGATAAGGGAGGATGCGGGCGACGTGTTGGTGTGCCGTCTTTCTCCTCACTCCGGCGGTCTACCTGGTAAGAGTCTCTCTTTTTTACCTGTCACTCGTTTACATAGGCTAGAATGTGCTTATGTGTCTAAGTGAGAATGTGATGAAAAGAAATTGTGGTACTTCAGAATGACAGCGATGATTTACACTTTATAACTATGCTTTCAGGGTTATAAAAATAACTTTTATGCCCGTATTTTTGTAAATATAGAGACTTTTACGTTGTTAATTGTGTATTAAATACTCCAGGCAGCTTGAGCTTACTAAATCAAATTATTTTTTTAACGTATATTATTATTTCTAAAAGCGCTTCTCATGCGGACAAAACCTTCCTCTGTTTCTGGTATCGACATCCAGTTGGAGAGTTGTGTTTCAGAGTTCAGCCTCACGGGGGCGCCAAAACTAATGAAAATAGCTGCGTAAATGAAGCAGCAGTGACAGTCCTGCACCCTGATGAGAGTCTCTTTGATTTCCACTACTCAATACACACTCGAGCCATGTCTACAACAAATTACATTTTACACACATTGACTAATCACTTTAATAAATGAAGAAAGAAAATAGACTACTGCAACTAATTAACGTACCGTGACTACGTAATTAAATTGGATGAAATCTCATATTAGCACACATTTTAAATGTATGAAAATACATTAAAATCGCATAACCTTAATTGTATGCTTTACGTTTTACTTTTGGATTTGTTTAATAGTGTGAAAATGTTTTATTATTATTATTAGTTGGATAGAAGTGAATCTTTTTTATTATTACCTTCAAAGTATGCCTATAATTAATAATAATATAGTCATGATGAAAAATTCGTTTTTCACATTTTAAGAGTTTTAGAGATGCCGTGCGCGCGCACACACACACTGAAGTAAAAAAAAAGAAAAGAAAGTTTTTTTAACATCACTTAAATTGAGAAAATATTATAACGCTAAGGTTAACATCTGAAGAAATGTGTTGTTTTGTAAGATCTATGAAGTGTTTAAAATGATGTTATACCTGTACGAGGATCTGTTCCAAATTATGCAATTTTATTCGACTAAATGACCTGCTTAACACAAAAGACTGATTCATGGCTTTTAAATAATAAATTAACTGCAATTCTTCACATAAACTCCTGGTAATTTCCTCTAGTTGAGTGTACTTTAAATTTGAGCAGTTTTAAAGCTCACTCAATCTCAATCTCCCCCATCAGTGTGTCCAGCTATTACAGTGCAGTTAATATTTTAACTAAATGCATGTGGATTTTGAATATAATTTTTAATTTAATTTAGAGTTTGTCTTAATGTCTTTTTTATGAGCGTTATCTTTATGAATATCCCACAGGCATGTTTGAAGGGCGCATTTATTTTCCATATTTATCAATCTGTGTTCATTCACCGAAATGACAGTAGATCGTCTCCATGTGTTTTGGTTATTCTTCCTCGCTTATTGTATTTTATAGAGGCCACAATACACTGAATTTTATGTTCAGGACCATGGACAGCGCAACCCGACCTCTACCGCTTACACGCTCACTCTGCGTAATATACCTACTTCTGGACATTTTATTTATGTATTTTATATATCTGCTATGTGTTCAATTTAATTTTATTCACTATTCACTATAGCGGTTGGTACAGGATACCACTTCACTCACAAGTTCAGGTTCTCCTAATGTCTCCAAAACATAAAAAACATGTAGGCCTATAACTACAGACAACACACACAATTTAGTTAATATAGACCACGCATGTTCGCTTGGATTTCTGTCTGAATGGCGCAATGGTTTCATGACCACCACTTTTACCAATTGAAATCGTTTAGTTGTCCTTTTCTGTAAGGTAATATTAGAATAATTCTTTGAAACATCATACATAATCATTGGATGGTCAAAAATGTGAGCGTTAATGAAAACGGAAGCCCGTGGTCTGCCAGTCAGCTGCGCACCTTCGAGTATTAGAGTTGAACTTGGCTGCTGTTTTTCATGTTTAAGCCTCTGGTGTGTGTCAGCTCGTCCTGACCCTGATAACAGCGGAGCAGCGCAGCGCGTGTACGAGAGAATGAGCAGCTGTAGGACACCATGCAGTTAAAGAGACGCGTCTTCTTATAGGCTATATATATATATCTATACAAACACATTTTGTTTATTAAGCTAATATTTAGCATTTAGAACATTTTCCTTTGTAATAAAATAATTTGTTTATTACACTGCAAAATAAATGAATGCATTCACGGTAAAAAAAAGAACAAGAAAAAAAGGTAGAACTTTATCGTATATATACACGGGATTGGATATCTTACAGTTATTAATTGTTTACAGGTACGTTTAAAATGGTAATAAAGCCCATTTCGATCCGTTTGCTACTCTAAAGTCTAATACAGATGGACATATAAGGTCACGTGATAACAGCAACTGTAATAACACAGAGCACAGTGTGCCCAACACAAACACTAAACCCATTAAAAACATGACCCTAAAATAATGCAAAGGATATTAATTAAACAATATAATCCTCTCCAGTGTACATAACTGAGAAAAAAATAAGAAACTAAGTTTTTTAATAGCATGCAAAAAAAAAGACATTACAATGTGATTTATACTCCTGTACTTCTGTAGCATTTGCAAATTATAAGGTAATTCATATTTCTTTTACTACTTTAAAAACATAAATTACAGTAAAATTACATTTATTGTCTTAAAATATATTTTCTTGAACATAAATGGTAAAGCAACTTGCATGCATTTTATTAATTAACCATTTTTTTGGTGTTGCATTTTTACGTTTTTTTTTTTTCCCCCTTTAAAATACATAACTGAAGTGTAATATTCAAGTTGATTAGCACAGTCTGCACTGTAAAAAAAATATTTTCATGATTTATCACATTTTTCTTTTGTCGAATCAAATTAGATAATTAATGTGCTTCAGATAATATAACATTTTAAGTTTCAATCAACTTCATTGTATTAACTCAAATTTTTAATTTCAATGAACTCAAAATTGTAAAACAACCAGGTAACTTACATTTTTAAGTTGACCCAACAATTATTTTTTACAGTGTGGCATTGCATCAATTGTGCTGTATATATTTAAAATGCCACATTGCCTAGAAAGAAGTTGCAGCATTTGGAAACTACACACATGAATCTTCCAGACGTGCTCTTCTAAGCGCACTTTACGTTTCCAGGACAACTGCATATATATACATTGTGCTCTGGACGCACAGATTCATTATTCTCACAAGCCGCACAGATGTACCTTGTTATTAATGCACTTGAGGATGGAACGATCCTCAGTCTGCTCAGCTGTTTTTGACCCCGGTGAGTGTGTTGCTCAGCCAGCTACATCCACTCCATTTAAGACTCCAGTGGAAAGCTATGCTCAAGGTCTGAACTAACCCTCTTGTGTCTAATGATTGGCGCAGAGATGGTGTGAAATGGTTCAAGTAAAAATCCCCAGCCCTTAGTCCATTAAACCTCACCTATACGCTTCAGAAACCACCCGTAAGTCACCTGACCCGGGTCCCAACGGAGACATTTTGACACGCTGACTGTCAGTCTCTTTAAACGGGTTAAACACAAATGCCCTTTAATCACCCTCTTGAGGTCCTTAAATTAATAAGATCTTAAGTGATACAATCAAGATTGTCCTGTTATGATAAAACATAGGTTAACAAATGTCAGCACTTGACTGAAGTGGCGACCTATCGTATGAACGCAGATTCTCTGTTCTAGTTCACTCCATTAAAATGCATTAAAATCGGTTGAATATGAAATAAGGAATGTGTGTCTGTTTTGATATATATTTTGTCAATGTTTCCCCTTCAGGATAGGCTTTGATTTTGGGTGGTGAGTTAGTGTCAATGAAGTGTGTTAAGGCTGAGTGATGTTAAGCTCTGAAGAGATGAAGAGGAGTGGTGGGGTCTGTGTGTGTGTGTATGTGTGGGAGAGAGAGAAGAGAGAGAGAGAGAGAGAGAGAGAGAGAGAGCCCAGGGCTGTATAGTTAGTGTGCAAAGCAATGTAATCTGGCCTCCTCCCATGGCGCACACTCATATCCGCTGTTTAATAGACGTGTGTTCACATCAGTGCCACAGTCCATTTATCCCAACTCTATGAGTTTCATGAAGTGCCTCCGTATTGCAGTTAAGGACATCTGCATTATGTTAATGCACCTCTGTAGGTAAATGGTACCATCAGCAGTTCTGCACCAGATAATTGGAGAAACAGGATTTTCGGAAGACTTTGTGCAGTAATCACTGCTGAGATGAGCCGAACGTGTGACGAAATGCAACAAACACTGCGTCCTTGAGCCTTGACCTGATTTGGACTGACCTTTGACCCTTGAGAGAGGTGCTGAGATTTGGTGTGTATTTATGCCCGTGTGCGTGTTGATAGCAGCGCGGGGCCGGTGAATGATGTAGTGTCTTGATGTAGTGGGATTGACGTCTGAAGGTGACCTTAATTCAGCAAGTGGCTTAAACCTGTGCCAAGGGTGTTGCTCTTAGCCCAATGCTTTCTAACAGCAAGCTCCACAGCTTATTTACTATGAGGAGCTTGCTTTTTAATGTGAATGAAAGGAAAAGCTTATCAGAATGACTTCTTAGAGGAAGCTGTTTTTGTTGCTTTTGAAGCATGATTGGCCTTGTTCATACAGGTTGTTAGTATATAAGTAGTATGTAAGTATATAAATGATTTCAATATCAAAAAGAAAAGAGGACTGGTTTCCAATCAATAAAAAAGTTAAAGTCAATAAACTGGAATTTAAATTGAATTGGCCACCCCACACATAAAGTTGAATTGGGTTTTAAATGCATTCTGGGAATTGACATTCATTTATTTATTGACATTTTTATAATTAGTTTTTTTTTTTTTTTTTTTTTTTTTTTTTTTTACATTTGCTTTATTATTAATTTTATTAATTTATTTTTTATACTTTTTTATTCTTTTATATGTATGTATGTGTAAATACTGTATCACATTTTATTATTATTTTCTTTAATGGTGACCACACCAAATATTCTGAAGTAGTTACTCAGAGATATTTTTATTATATGGGAAGATACCAGCTCAATTATTGAGAAAAGTGGCTCCATTGGAGAAAGCGTAACCAAAGCCTCTCATCTCCCTATAATATACAATCTCTGTCGTAACAGTCTTAAAACAGGAAGTCATAAACGGCCTTGGATCACATGTGCCTTGATAACCAATCACGTTGACGTCATTGAATTTCTGTTGTATGAGTTGTATGACAGTCAATCAGTGTTTGCGGATACATAGAAATAAATGTGAAGTCCTAACTGTGGCAACATTGTCCGTGACTTCTCTTATAAACAATATTTTTTGGTATTAAAAAAATGATTGTTTAATATTTGATAAGCTGTTTAGCATACTGCAGCTCCGTTCAATAAAAACGGTCATGTTTTTGCTAATTAGCATTAGCATGCTCTTCATTTGCCCGCAGACGTGTCCTTTAAGTGTCCATCCTGACCTGTTTATGGCCCTTCACGGGCTTTCCCACATTTCACTTTTAAACTAGTTCCTCTTCTGACCCTCCACACACGTACACTCAGTGTCAAGCTAAGGACACATCACGGGGTGGAGACAGGACAAGGTTGGTTTGATTTATTACCACAGTCTCCATTCTTCTTTCCACAAACTGCTCCTGAATTTCAGTCACCTACACAGTTCAGAGGTCAGCATTGGACACAACCCGAGAAGGGCATTGGATCTGGAAAATTATACCCCAGACTGACCTGAACCCCAATGGGCTATTTTTCCCTTCTCACTATATATAGAAGCATCCTGCCCAATCGCATCCCCACGGAGCTGTGTGGTCTGGAAGAAACATTTCTAAATACTCCATGCAAAGCCTGCGGAGAGGCAGGAAGGACCAGATAACCTCAGCCTACCTTCCCTCTATCTTAAAATGCTGTGGGACTCTGAAGTTTCTTTCATGCATTAAAAAGGCTGGAATTAGAGAGATGAAAGAGAACTCTCTGAACCCTAAACGTCAGCCAGACAACAATAGTCATGGATTACAACGAAAACACTGTTTGGATGCACGTCTGAAGCCATTTCTCAAAGAAACGAGGAGCAGATTCATAGTTGTGCCGCTGAATTGGAGCATGGCAAAACAAGAGATGTTTATAAAAGCATGTTGAGTCTGTCTGGGGTGGCTGTTTTATGAAGAGTGAAACACTGAACAACAGTGTCTTTCTTCTCCTCTGATTGCATATCAGATAATAAAATGAACGTTTTTGTTGTAAGATGACAACCATTACTCATAATCTACTGGTTGCATTTCTGGACAATTACTGTCTTTCAAAGGAATTACCTGTCTTTGCCTACAGGTGGAGCACTGTCACTTGTTCAAGATGCCTTTAAGTACAGAATGAGTGCAAATATTGTAAATACTGAGCATTTTATTGAGACATTCGGGGTGTTTGGGTTCCTTTTCATTTATGCGTACTGAGTATGTTATTGTATGCTTTTTGCTTAGTTTTAATTTTTACATTTGCTTTTAGTTGTTCCATTTGGTGAGGACATTTTATGCAGTCAAGTTGTTTTAATTCATCTGAATTTTTAATATTAAAATAATAATTATAATAAAAATATTTGCAATCTAACAAGTACTGAATGTGGCATCAGTACTTACTGGAAAGTTAATTCATATGTTATTTTAGAAAAGAGAGGTAATGTGGGAAATGTCTCGGTGTTAAATACCCTTATTCAAAACATAAATAAATGTGTTTGTATATATATATATATATATATATATATATATATATATATATATATATATATATATATATATATATATATATATATATATATATATATCTAACCAATATATATACATATAATGTCTTACTCAGCAAAGACACATTAAATTGATCAAAAGAGACTAAATATATTTATAATGTAAAATATTTCAAATCTGTTCTTTTGAACTTTCTATTCATCAAAGAAAATGTCTCACACACTGTAAAAAAAAATGTTGGTTTAACTTAAAAAAAAGTAAGTTACCTGGGTGCCTTAAAATTTTGAGTTCATTGAAATTAAAAATTTGAGTTAATACAATGAAGGCAATTGATATAATCAACAGAAACTCAAAATATTTTATCTTAATCCACATTAATTATCACATTAATAATTAAGTTGATTTGACAAAGAAAAGAATATTAAGCAACTGTTTTCAACATTGATAATAATAAGAAATGTTTATTTAGCAATCAAATAATCATATTAGAATGATTTCTGAAGGATCATGTGACACTGAAGACTGGAGTAATGATGCTGAAAATTCAGCTTTGCCATAAAAGGAATAATTTACATTTTAAAATATATTAAATAGAAAACGTTTTTATAAACTGGATTTGTGATCATATATGCAGCCTTTGTCAGCATGTGAAAAAAAAAAAAAATCATAACCTCAAACATTTGAATGGTAGTATACCTCTCAAAACACTGAATGTCCACATCCAAAGTATCTTTGCAATGATTTCCATGTGTTTGGTCACTTTGAACAATCCCATGCACCTCTATGCTGTCCATACATCTTTAATCTACCTCTGTAGGATCAGAAAATCTGAACTTAAGTTCAACACAGTAAACACAACCTGTCAACACAATCACAACACATTGCGAGGAAAGATCTGCAGTTCTGCAGCTTAGTCTGTATGCGAGAGATTTACAGTTGCTTATGCCGTCTTTGTGTAATTAATAAAGTTAATTAGCTGGCATGTGAATGTAATTTCTGTACTAAATGGAAATAAATCCCCTAAACTTGACACAAAGCTACACTCTGTGTCTGGTTCAGCTGCTCTGCATTAGGTGGCTCACCACTCCACTGCATATGCTAACTAACCACAGTCTGTGTGTGTGTGTGTGTGTGTGTGTGTGTGTGTGTGTGTGTGTGTGTGTTTGTGTCAATCAAGTTTATTTTACAGAGCCCCAGTTACATTTCTTCTCTCAAAATCAGTTTTACATATCTTCAGGCAATCAGTCAATAAGTAATAACTTTTTTACACGTCACTCCTTATTTTTTGAACTGTTGAATTAGAGAAAGTAAAAAAAGCAAGATGAGATGGCATGCGTGTGGCGAGTGCATGAGAACGCTTCATGACTGCTAACCAGAGGAACAGACCAATCAGAACGCTTATCACTCCTCATGCAGTGAATGACAGTATTGCATTACATGGCGGGGGCCGGCTGGATTTCACTTCTATTGATTTTCAGAATCACAATTATTCCTCAGCCTGTGTGGGCAAGCAGCCAACATGAGGTGTCGAGAAAAATCATTGAAAGGAAAAAAGGAAGCATGCTGAAGATTTTGAGCATGGAGGCAATACAGTAGATTGAGGGACTGATGTCTCTTGAGTGACAGTTTCCAACCCGTGCCAAACTGAGATTCATTCTGTCATTCTGAGAGTCATCAGCATTGTCTGTTTTTTAGGAAGAACAATCCAGTTATTGCCTTCATCTCTGTCCTCATAATTTTTTCATTTTACAACTTCTGTTCTATGTGAAAGGCAAAGTTGTATGTGTGTGTGTGTGGTTAAGGTATATCCTACATTATGGGGACAAAATGTCCCCACAAAGATGGCAATGTCTGAAATACTTGACATTTTTTGTTCGCCATGAAGAAAACAGCTTATAGAGTAAATCATGTGTTTTTTGAAAATATAAAAATGCAGAAAGTTGTCTGTGATGGGTAGGTTCAGGATATACAGTTTGTACAGTATAAAAATCATCATGTCAGTGGAATGTCCCCAAAAAACATGCAAACCCAATGTGTGTGTGTATTCTACTTTATTATTTAATTAAATTTATTTATTTTTTCTCTTATTTTCAGAATGGTTTAATGTATTTATTAACCTTTGTTGTTGTTGTTTATCAATATTATTATTATTATTATTATTATTATACTAATTATGTACTTTTATTATTAATATTATTATATTCTATTTATTTGTTTTTATTGTTTTATTTAAAAATGTTTAAAAGGCCCTAATGCTTTGCTAAATAATTATAAATGCAACAGTAGTGATAACTTAAGGAATAAATATATTTTGATCACATGACAAACTAAATGAAGAAAACAATGGCAATCAATGAATGAATATGAATGTTTTATTTTTCGTTTATTTTTTGAATTTTTTTTTATCATTTTATTCAGCAAGTTGTCAGTTTTTTTTCCTTAAAATCCCCTCTGTAGTCAATAATTGTATCCATTAAAACTCATCTTTGATCACAAGAATGACATATTTAAACTTTTTTCTTCCTGTGAAAAAATTTCTTCTTGCCTTATTAAAATAGCTTGAATGTAACTCTACACCCTTGGTTCATTTATTATATGCGGATCTATGAATATGCAAATTAGCCCCTCCTCCACTCACTCGCACAAGCTCAGAGATCCACTCGGTCAACTTACTGAGGTAAACGCTGCACAATGATATCGCTCTTTACAACGTCTGACACATCACGGTAATTAATATTATTAGCCTTTTGCTTGAATATGTTATCAAACAGCTAATAATGTGTTGCTAATGTTACACAAACCATGTTCCCGTTCGCCATGTCAGAGTCAGACAGCTGTCTTCTAACAATCAGTATCCTTACAAACGCTTTGAGCAACTCAGAACTCAGTTCATCATAACATCGTAATTTGCATCATACACCCACTATATTGCTAAATCTACCCGATATTTCATATCAACAGAAAAATATACCAGGATAACCTTCTCTTGAGACTCCCCTGCTTCAAAGCGGTCATGGTTAATGATATGCTAAAGCCAGCACGTTGACATGATTGGTTACAAGGTAGTTTGTGACGTCACAAACACCAGCGATTTCAAACCGTGTTTTTGAGACTGTCTTTAGGTCACTGCAGTTTTAAACAGAAATACTCAGCAATGGTGTTGACTTATGAATTTGCACATGGTTTGTCTTAAAGCATATTAAAAACACCACATAGACATATTAACAACATTAAAAACTACATTTTCACCACAGGTGGACTTTAAGATCCAACACACCTTGCTGATCTGTAAAGATTCCACCTGTAATTCTCTAATCCTTTAGTATGCATCTTAATTAGACAGAGAAAAATCCTTGTAATTAATTGGCATGTGAGGGTGTCATTCGTGTCAAAGTATTTCCCTGTTCTTGTGAAGCTGATAGCGGCGCATGTGATAGAGACTGAAGGGTGTGCGCATTATGGCGAGGTGATGGATGTGCTCTGTTCTCCCAGAGCAGCCCGAACACCACCGATCTGTCAGCTCTCAAAAGCCATTACTTAAAACATTAGCCTGGCCCCATAGCAGCAGCCACTCAGCCACAGACAGACAGGTAAGCACGATTCTCCTTACGCTGCTCCTGAGGGACGTGGCTGTGCGAGTGTGTGTGATTACTGACTGACAGCACCGCTCACACCTGAACGGGCAGCGTGTTATGATATGTGTTATCCCCTTTGTCTCGGCTGAATTTCGTTCAATGTCATTCAATTCTATTCAGTTTGATTTAATTTGATTCTACCGGAAAAGGCATTATTTCTGCAAATGTAGATGACGGTAGCCTCTGTTAAAATGTAATTGTCTCTCTGACAGGGTTTCGAGACCACATGGTGTGATGCGAAATCAAATTTCAGACAGTTGTTTAAATTAGTTTTGGGATCATTTGAGGCTCAGTGACTTTTTCAATCCTCTTTGCATTGTTCTAGGACTCCTACTTTTCTGAATTAAAGCAGAAAAATAGTCAAATGTCTCAAAATCAGTTTTACATTACACTCTTAGAAAAAAAAAAACGGTTCTATATTAAAGGGTTCTGTCAGGCGCTTCATATATAGAGCATTTTAATGGTTATGGATTAAGTTTTAATAAATTATATTTGTTTTAATCCATTTTTTAAATTTTGATTACATTTTATGAATTAAACAGCTTGTAAACATACTTTATCACCAGAAAAATTGAAATGCACCCATCCATCACAAAAGTAATCCATCTGATATTGATATAAGAGTAGAGGAGATTGAGTTTGTTGGCC
Source organism: Megalobrama amblycephala (assembly GCF_018812025.1). Lineage (NCBI taxonomy): Eukaryota > Metazoa > Chordata > Actinopteri > Cypriniformes > Xenocyprididae > Megalobrama > Megalobrama amblycephala. Next base: position 9,590,401 of record NC_063052.1, read on the forward strand.
AGCCCTATTTATTTGACCTGATAAATTTCTTCAGAGGTTACTCATTTGGCGCAAGTCAACTTTTGCAGTATGCAGTCGTCCACCAGATGTTATTTATTAGTTATATGAATTTATAAAGTTTTAAATATGGATATTTTTCTTACAAAACCCCATCGCTTCGCTTCAGAAGGCCTTTATTAACCCCCTGGAGCCGTATTGATTACTTTTATGATGGATGGATGCATTTTTTTTTTTTTTTTGTTTGGCTTCAAAATGTGGCCCCTCTTCACTACCATTATAAAGCTTAGAAGAGCAGAGATTGTATTCGTCTGAAAGAAGATAGTCATATACACCTAAGATGGCTTGAGTGTGAGTAAATCATGGGATAATTTTCATTTTTGGGTGAACTATCCCTTTAAAAAACAAGAAATTCCCCAACTTTGTAGGCTGTCTCTGAAAGCCATAGACTGATTTTTTTTTTTTTTGAAGGATTCAGGTTGTTTTTGATAGGAAAAACAAAAGGATGTGTTGTTTACATGCACTCCTGAGAGCCTCTCTTCTGTTCTTTAAAGTGACTCAGGGTCTGTCCAAATACCCACATTTGTGTAAATGCACAAGACTGTCCCACGTCTTAACAATGTCAAAGCTCAGTGTCCTTAATGCTCACTAAACCCAAACTATCTAAGCATGCATCATGCATCATGTTCAGGAACTCACACGCCCCAAAATCATGAGGTGTCGAGGAAAACATTCTACTGTAAGTTAAATTAATTAGATATTACATAGAATTTGGTAGTAAAACATAAAGTGTGGCACATTTTATTGGTGCAAGATGAGTCTGTGTATTTTGTACAACATTTGCAACTGCTTTTATCACTTAATTAGAAGCACCGCAGTTACTAAATTGTGGTGTCTATTACAAAGGGACTACTGAACAGACATTTAGAAGTTTATTTTAAAATGCAAATTATTGAAAATCAAAATAAAGCTCTGTAAACACTTGCATTTGCATTACTGTATAAGTGTGTCCCAACGGGTAATCAAAAGTTCTACACACACTTGCAGTCTTCACGGCCACTTGAACACTTGGGCCAAATACAGGAAATACGTCATGTAAGTAGACAAGTGGTCAAGTGCAAAGACTGCAATTGTGGGTATTTGGACACGCCCAAAGTCTGCAACACCAGCTAACGTTAGCTTAGAGATCCACTGACCACTGACATCAACAAACACAGCACTAAAATCAAAAGTTTGCATTTCTGTCAGGACCACTATCATCAAAGCTGTTTGACATTTAGCATATAGTTTGGATTGGCGGTATGGTTCTGTTCTGGGCAAGAACTCCATGCAGCTTATAAGAGCAAGGAAAGCAGTGATAACCCCCTAGGGTAAACAGAACAGAACCAACATATATGTATTGCAGATATCATTAATGTTCAATAATTTAATGTACGACAGAAATTAATCTGATTCGAAGGGGAATCAGAAGGCCAAGTCTTGACTGGACAAGAGGAGGAGCTAGGGATGGAGGAGGGTAATTAGCTAATGGGTAATGAATCATGTTCAGTCTCTTGTATTTCACGTCACTATTTTGGGCTTGCTGGCGTCACTATGGAGTATGTGCACGAGTACGAGCACGAGCAATACGTTGCTGCAGTTCACTTAATGGCCACTGGTGTCACTAATATCAAGGGATTCTGAATTCTACATATAGCCCCTTTAAATGTGAAAGTGTTGTGCAATCATTTAAAACATTTCTCCTTATATAGAAATATATTGGCACAAAGCATTTTTAAAAGAACCCCAGTGTTCTATATAGAACTCCATTGAAACTTTTTTTTTTTTTTTTAAAAGACTCAATTTATACCTTTAGGCCATGTTGCCATATTTTAGAGGACACACATCACTGGTTCTGGGCTGCAGGAAGCATTACAAACAAAAATCTCAGTTTTTACTCTGAATGTTATTTTTGATTAGGCCACAGGAATTTCAGTTGCCATAATTTGCCTTTGATATAGAAATGCAGATATATCGTTTTGATCATTTAACTTTGCAGATTTCAGTGTTATCTTAGCCAGACCTGAAAATTACATTGCAATACACTATATATATATATATATATATATATATATATATATATATATATATATATATATATATATATGTGTGTGTATAGATAGATAGATAGATAGATATAATTTTGTGAGATCAGCACTGATTAAATTCAGGTTATCTGGACATCTTTACTACACTTACCATTTGACCTTCTTGGGCCACACACACACACACACACACACACACACACACACACAGGTTTGTTTTGCTATCTTAGTGAAGACCTTCCATAGGCGTAATGGTTTTTATACTGTACAAACTGTACATGCTATCCCTGTACACTACTCCTACCCCTAAACCTACCCATCACACAAAACATTCTGCATTTTTACATTTTTTATGAAACATTGTTTAGTATGTTTTTAAAGCTATTTCAAATATGAGGACTCATGAAATGTCAGGTAAGATTATTTACGTTATGTTTTTGTATAAAGTCTCTAAAGGCCACATTTATTTGATAAAAAAATACAGCAATACACAAAAACAGTAATATTGTGAAACTGTAACTTTATTTCTATTTAATATAATTTATTTCTGTGATGGCAAAGCTGAATTTTCAGCATCATTACTCCAGTCTTCAGTGTCACATGATCCTTTAGAAATCATTCTAATATGCTGGTTGGATGCATAATGATTTCTCTATATTTAAAAATAAAAAAAAATAGAAGTCAATGGAAAGTCACTATAGTGAAAGAAAAACAAATATGTGTGTGTGTGTGTGTGTGTGTGTGTGTGTGTGTGTGTGTGTGTGTGTGTATGTATATAAGATAAATAAATGTGTGTTTGCATGTTTAACTATAACATGGACATTACAAACATTGCACCTAGTAAGCATCAACACTTATTTTCAATAAAACCTATTTTTTTTTAATTCCACATTATTCCAGATTGCAAAATTGCTAAATATGCTTAATCATAAATGCAGGTACAAGCTTATAGACAAACATGAAATACACTGAGAAGCTGATGATGTCCTCTGGTATAGGAAATGGAGAACGCCACACTCTACGTGTCTGGGTATCTTCAGGGCTTTACTTTGATGTGTTATTAGTCTGTGAAAGTGCATTAGAGCAACGGGACAGTTAGTCTTAGCAAGTAATACATAGTAATCAGAGCAGTGTGGATAACCCAGAAGGAGGTTTCTGAAATTAGTCTCATAATCTCCACTTGACACAGACACACACATACACATACACACACACTTCTCCCTTCAAAAAATATCCAAAGAGCTTGTAAAAATGTAGCAATCACCACAGGGAGCAACACAGACAACAGCGAAAATGATTTTACGCTTCATTTTATGCTATAGGTGAAAGAAGCATTTTTCTTATCTGGTATGCTTTTAAAAAATATATTTCAAATAATCTTTATAATTCAACTGTAATCTATATAATTCATGTTCTGTGGGGTTGCATCTCCTCCATATGTTAACATGCTGCCATAATGTGCTGTAGGTGCAACAATGCAGCATTGTCAGTAGTTTATCCAAAATGTTCAATTTTATAATCATTTACTCACCTTTATGCCATTCCAAACCTGTATGACTTCCTTTCCGCTGCACTGTAAAAAAAAAAAAAAAAAAAAGAATTGTTGGTTTAACTTAAGTTACCTGGTTGCCTTAACATTTTGAGTTCAGTGAAATTAAAAAATTGAGTATTACAATGAAGGTGATTGGTTTAATCAACAAACTCAAAATATTATGTTATCTGAACCACAATAATTATCTAAGTTGATTTGACAAAAGAAAAAATGTGATAACAAATCATAAAAATATTTTTTTTTTACAAATGTGCGGAACACAAAAGAATATTGCAAGTTTGGTCCATGCGTGCAAGTCAACAGGGTCCAAAACAACATTAGACCCCGTTCACTTTCATAGTTTGAAAAAAAGGCAGACATTTTTCCTAAAAAAAAAAAAAAAAAAAAAAAAAAATATATATATATATATATATATATATATATATATATATATATATATATATATATATATATTTCACTCAATCAGTTAAAACAACCAAACTTTTTGCACAGTGTATATAGTCTACAGCACTGTGCTAAAAGTTTTAGACAAATCAGTATTTTCACCAAAAAAAAAAAAAAAAGGTTTTAAGCCAGTTATTTATGTCTTTTGATGTAGTGTGTCAGGATTCTTCACGCGTCGACACAGCCACAGTTCTTCTGGATTTAGTCTCTCTCAGTTTTTTCAGTTTCATCATGTAATCAAAGACAAACCCGATGATGGTGAGATCAGATCTCCGTGTGGATCACCGGCTGTTGTCAGACTTCTTGTGCATACAAAAAAACCCACTGGATTATTACAATTAATGGCAAAAGGAATGTTTGGAAGCGTGAACTTATATTTCCTACTGACACACTACAGCAAAATATATTAATAACTGGCTTAAAACCTTTTGTTTTTTGTGAAAATACTAATGTGCCTAAGACTTTTGCACACTACTACTGTATATTATTAGTAGTAGTGGTAGTGTTGGTAGTAGTAGTAATAGTAGTAGTATAATATCTGGCTTTTTTTTCTTTCAGACAGTAAAATTATATGTAAATATTGTATTCCACAGAAGAATAAAAGTCATTTAGGTTTGGAATGGTTTTCATTTTTGTGTGAACTGTCCATTGAAATCAACTCTTGTTCAAGTTGTATTTTCCCTCTGTTTTTGAATATGTGAGGATTGGGGGTCACCTGCTAAGTGCTCTTAAGGACATGTACAAAATTTGTCTATGGAGAATAACATTGCCTATTGGGAGAAAGGAGACTACAGGCGTTGACCCTCCCTGTGAAATTGTCAGAGATGATAGCGGTGCGTGGCGAAACCATTTAAGGTTAAATCTAGCATACAAAATCCACTTTCATTTGTAATGTTGCTGCTTTCCTGCACCAGCGCAAAAGCAAGTCATTTTGAATTAATCTTTTCTGCTTCCTCTCTCTCCTGCATTCTCCCTCTCACACACACACTCTCTCGCTTTCTTCTCATCCATCTGTTTGTGTTTGTGTGCGTGAGAGAGAATATGAATCGCAGAAACACAACTCTAAATACCCCAGAAAGTCATCTGGCCATTTATGGATTCCTCATTCTGTGGAGCATCATGGGAATTCTCTGTTTCCAGCATATCCCGCTGAGGTGTCATTATATTATATTTGTTAAACTGTACCTTGTCATGCATTAATTCAAGAATATATTAGAAGAAAGGCATAAACAACTCAGGCAGTTTTTTTTTTTTCATCATTGATTAATCACTGTAATTTATAATGATTATTCTAAATGTTTTCTTCTATTTCTTCTTCCTCTATATAATATGCATGGTGATGCATGGTGTCCAATTTAGTGGATGGTACTGTGAACTCTCTCAAAATGCATCAATGTAAAATAATTATTATAATAGTAATAATAATAAAGCATATGTTCCATTTTGGAAGTAAAATGAAAAATGTATTAATAAAATATTATGAATTATATTATATATAGTAATAATGGAATCACTTTAAATATTATATTATAAATTATTATATTATTAAGGGTATTTAAAATAATTAAGAATTTATGCATCAGATTATTCATTGATTATTCATCATTGATCAGTTTCTCTGCCAGTTCCATGTGTTTTTGATTTTTAATTCATGGCATTTTAATTAATTTCTGAATGCCGTACAACCCTGGTTGTCAATCCCAAAACGTACACAAAAGGCAAAAAAAACAAAAAAAACACATCAAGATGCTGTTAATTCCTTTCAAGCTTATTTTCAGAAGAGTGTGCGATGCAACTGTGCATAAAATGTATGTGAACGATATGTCAGCTGCTTCTGAGAAACAGGGGTTTGTGTATGCGTATGTTTGTGTAGTTAGTTTAGCCTGCAGACTCTCATGTATCAGTTCAGGAGGCTTCAAGATGAAGTATTTCATGCTCTCTATGTCAATGAACCCGAGCTCAAACGCAGTCAGGTACTCTAGAGTCTGTTTTCACGCTGTTGAAAATGAACTTTAGACTGTGCTCTGTTTAAAGAAGTGCAATCGGGCAACATGCCTTGAATGGAAAGCAATTTGGTGAAGGATAATTGAAGGGAAGTGATAAGCTCAGCTGTCTCAGGATTCATTGCTTAAATTTCATTTGCAAGTTTTTTGTTTTTTGTTTTTTCTGGGGAGGGGGCTCTTCCAGTGTGAAATTGCTAAAGTGTTTATCATGAATGCCTTTATAGATTATTTGCTTCTCTTTAAACTAACACCTTGTGAATTTGCTCTTACCTTGCTCTTTATGTTCCCCTGCTTCTTTTGTAGGATGAATTAAATATTAATCTTTTTGGAGAACACACGCTCTCATTCTCTTTTCAAAAACAAATCAAATCCCAGGGACTCAAATAATCTTTTATGTTCAAATGAATTAAAATAAATAGTTAAAAGTGCCAGCAATTAAATAAAGCTGCAGTATTTCTAAAGGACCAGTTTTGATTACATCGTAATATGTAGTCAGCAGGGCCTAAAACTAACTTTTTCTTCCAATGGCCGTGTCTTACAAAAATTTAACGGCAAAAAATATTTTTTAACAGCCATGGAACGAAAACAGGCAGATATGAGTCCAATATTTTAGATACTAGTAAAATTCACAATTCTCTTTTCCAATTTCGATACCATGAGCTAAAACGAAGCTTACCTAATATAATTTTAACAGCCTACATTTTTAAAAACAAGTAAACAGTCAGTAATAAAATAAGAACAAATAATCAAATTACAAGCAATAGCACAAATAAATATAATACAACAAAGATACAAATGAAATAAACAGTGCTTTTCAGGTCTAGCAGTAATTTTCAGGTACAGAAGTTTAATAAATTATTCTAATCAAATAAATAATACTGCATAGTCTTAATATTCTTTTTAAAGTTCAAGAGCAGTGAGTGATTTTTTCCCCCTTTGTTGTTTGGTTAAAACATTAAAAACGCAGACAGCAGTAGGATTATTAGGATGCTGTAACTTTAAAGGATTCACTTCAGAATTAAAATTTCATGATAATTTATTCACCGCTATGTGTCTCCATATAGTGGACTTCAATGGGTACCAAAGGGTTGAAGGTCCAAATTGCAGATTCAATGCAGCTTCAAAGCGCTCTACAAGATCCCAGACGAGGATAAGGTTTTTATCTCGAAACGATCAGTCATTTTCTAAAAAAAATAATACAAATTTATATACTTTTTAACCACAAATCCTCGGCTGAAATCATGTAGAGTCCTTTGAAGCTGCACTGAAACTGAACCCATTAAACCCTGTTGAAGTCCACTATATGGAGAAAAATCCTGGAATGTTTTCTTCTCGACTGAATAAAGAAAGACATTAATAATCATTTTAATTCTGAAGTCAAACTAATCCTTTAAGACCGAATGCACTCACGGATCATGCGTTTTCTTTCTCAACTGAAGCCATAACCGACATGTTTACTTGGATACTCACCAAGATGGGTATTTTTTTGACATAATTTTGTGTGAATTTGTCTGTTCAAGTCATGTAAGAGAGCTCATCTTAGTATTTGCTTGCTGTCTGAGACGCAGCTTTCAGGTCGTGCGATTGGGATGTTGAACTTCCCACATAATGCGCCCTTTCTTGTGTTCTAGCTCTTGAATATTTACATTGGAAAGGCTTAAATTGTCGTGATGATGCAGCATTGACCTGTCAACTGTACAAAGCATTGTTCATGTTTGCTCACTTTCATGTTCTCTTAATTGTTAGAATTCATAAAAATGTTACCTGCCATCTGGAGACTGACACAGTTTCATATACTCACCAACACCGAATTTTACTCACATTTGGCACTTGGCGAATGTTAATTTTAGGCTCTGGTAGTCAGTATGAAACTACTGTACAATGACAATGACTGGCATATTTATAATTGATCTGAAGTGAAAGGAAAGTTGTCCTCATTTTCATGTCGTAACCACAGGCCACTGACAAAATAACAGAGACATTGAGTTATCTATCAATATCAAGGACCTAATAAGGAGTAAGTCCACCTTTTGCCTTAAGGACAGCTTCGGTCTTCTTTATAGAGGTATCATGTAAGTCCTGAACTATGCGGCGAGATATTGAGTCATTAATCAATGAGAAAAGTTGAATATTCTGCTTTACGCTCTAGAACTTTCTTTAAAAGCTCACTGATATTAAGGTCTGGTGATTGGAAGGCAAGGCATTTGACTCAATTCCGGTGTTCACAAGACTGCTCTCGAGAATATATGGGAATGTTATGTGAAAACGGTGTTTGCACAACAGGGTGCACCTGGTCCTATAAAACTGCCTATATTCCTTAGGCATTTTAAGAGGATGCACTGCAATCTTTGGATCTAATCACTGTTGTGAGATTGTTGCTCGTATCATTACAGATCCCCCACCGCGTTTTACAAGCTGACAGCAGACGTTGTGGGTTGAAGAAACTGTAGGATTTCTCCAGATGTAAACCCTGCAGGAAAGCTTGAACTAAGCGTGGAAGATGATTCCTAATGTCATATAACTCTGATCTTCGACTCAAGACGTTTCCAAACTTCAGACAGGGCTACAGTGGAACTGGGGGGGGGAAGGGGGGGGGGGGGGTCTTTCCTTGCATTTTATTCATATTGTGAATTAAGAATTGTAAATGAATAAAAAAACTAGAGCTTAATTAAAAAAATGTGTTACACTTTACAATAAGGTCTCATTTGTTAACATTAGTTAATGTATTATGAACTAACAATGAGCAATATATTTGTTACAGTATTTATTAATCTTTGATAAAAATGCAGTCGTTCATTGTTCATTCATGTTGGTCCACAGTGCATTAACTAGTGTTAACAAATCCAACTGTTGATTTTAATTATGTATTAGCAAATGCTGTAGATGTATTGTTCATTCATTCTTAGTTCATGTTAAATATAGTTAACTAATGTTAACTAAAGAAACCTTATTGTAAAGTGTTACCAAACATTTTGTATAAATCTTAATGGAACAAGCAAATGGACTATTTCAGTTTATGTGATTCGAATTAATAAATTTAAAAAAAATAAATAAAATATATTTAAATACGAATCACATGGTCCAAAAAAAAAAGTGTACAATGTAACTATAAAGATAGCTATAAATATACAATTTTAGTAATCATTCGATGGGAATAGGGAACTCCACACTACTGTAACAATAACAACACAGAGGAATGATATTGTTGGAATCATTTTAAGAACAATTTTTTCCAGCTGATGAACAATAAAACATTGACAGCCAATCAGAAGACAAAAGTAGCAGACAAAATAATAGCAGTGTGCATAATAAACAGATCGTCATTGTGCGCTGACGTGGACTCTAAAATAAGTATCTTTATAGTTATTGTCCTTGTGAACAGGACTTATTTCATGAACATTAAATTGTATATTTGACCATTGTCCCTGGAAACTAATTTCCTACACCATCGCTCACAAAACGGACAGTTTCTTGAGGGAATGCAATGTTTTTGCGAGAGAATGCAAAAGCATTGAAATACAATTGTTCATCCTTAGGTAAATAATCATGTAATAATCCACAGTCTGAAAGTCATTATTGCAAACAAACTCCATTAAGATTATACAAGATTCCTCCGCTTGGTGCTGTGGTCCTGATTACCCTGTCAGTGTTTATTTTACGATTAATTGTCAAATACTGTCAATTGTCTGGCCTTTGCAGCCACATTTCTGTGATTAAGCATAAAATTTAAACTCCAGTCTTCTTTTTCAGCATTCCTTTATATATCCAGTGCACAAAATAACGCAGAAATCAAAGTGACAGGGGAATCCAAGCTCAGATGCACATCCTGTTGTTTGCTCTTCATTTCAATTTTAATCATATTGTTCAGAGCACAGTACAAAAAAATGAAAATTATACAAATCCAGCCCAAACATCAATGATTGCATTGTGTATTCATAATGTTTACATGGGCAAATAAAGCATCAGCCTTCTATCAGGGAAGCCAGTATAGCATTATCTAGATATGATTGCTTCTGGTTTACCTGTCACCAAACAGATGAGAGTGAGATGAAACGGGCTGTTTTATCAGGAAGCAAAGAGCCTGTCGGCAGGTTAAAGTGGCAATGGCAGATACTGTAACCCATAAGTAGCCCTGTCAATGGCCCGGTCCGACGGACATGAGCATATTGATCTCTGACTTTCAGTTAAATGCTCCTCGAGGGTGTTTCGTGATAGCAGCTCCTGTCTTTTCCCTCGCATCTCTCTCTCTTTCACATTGCATCCACAAATCAATGCAGCACTGTAACACACCACAGGCCGTCTATAAAACACAGCTGCAGGTTTCCAGCGTAGAGACAGTGGCAGAACAGCGCTTCGTTTCTCCTCGGCTGAATTATTTGTGTCCTCAACCACTAAATCATATTGATTAAAGCTTGTCACGGATTTGAAATGAGGTCCTGTGGGGTCACTTGCAGCAGAAATGGCAGTTTATTGGATTACAGGCTTAATTTGATTTTGAGCGACGAGTGTGCATTATAATGGCAGCCTCCCAGGAGAGCACTCCTCTTTACCTGACTCTTGAACCCTCCTACCACTTCAACCAAAAGGACAAATATCACACACGTATAAATACACTTGGCGCTACAAAAAAAAACAACAACACATTTTCTGAAGCCTCTTATTTCACTTAGAGATGGGGCTTTTTTCTGTTTGTGTGTGTTTGCATCAGCACTTAATTAAAGTTGTAGTTCAACAAAAAATGAAATTTCTGTCATTAATCACCCTCGTGTCATTCCACATCTGTAAGACCTTCATTCATCTTCGGAACACAAATGATGATACTTTTAATGAAACCTGAGAGTTTTCTGTCCCTCCATTACGGTGGCCCAGTAGTGCACAACACAACGAAATGAAAAAAAACAAACATAAGTTCACAACACAACGAAATCGAGCCACAACACAATGGAATAAAGCCACAAAACAACGGAATAAAGCCACAACACAACAAAATAAAGTCACAACACAACGAAATTGAGCCACAACACAACGAAATCGAGCCACAACACAACAAAATAAAGTCACAACACAACGAAATAAAGCCACAAAACAACGGAATAAAGCCACAACACAACGAAATCGAGCCACAACACAACAAAATAAAGTCACAACACAACGGAATAAAGCCACAACACAACGAAATAAAGCCACAACACAACGAAATCGAGCCACAACACAACGAAATAAAGCCACAACACAACGAAATAAAGCCACAACACAACGGAATAAAGCCACAACACAACGAAATAAAGCCACAACACAACGGAATAAAGCCACAACACAACGAAATAAAGCCACAACACAACGAAATAAAGCCACAACACAACGGAATAAAGCCACAACACAACGGAATAAAGCCACAACACAACGGAATAAAGCCACAACACAACGGAATAAAGCCACAACACAACGAAATCAAGCCACAACACAACGAAATAAAGCCACAACACAACGGAATAAAGCCACAACACAACGGAATAAAGCCACAACACAACGAAATAAAGCCACAACACAACGGAATAAAGCCACAACACAACGGAATAAAGCCACAACACAACGAAATCAAGCCACAACACAACGAAATAAAGCCACAACACAACGGAATAAAGCCGCAACACAACGAAATAAAGCCACAACACAACGGAATAAAGCCACAACACAACGGAATAAAGCCACAACACAACGAAATCAAGCCACAACACAACGGAATAAAGCCACAACACAACGAAATCAAGCCACAACACAACGAAATAAAGCCACAACACAACGGAATAAAGCCACAACACAACGAAATAAAGCCACAACACAACGGAATAAAGCCACAACACAACGGAATAAAGCCACAACACAACGAAATCGAGCCACAACACAACAAAATAAAGTCACAACACAACGGAATAAAGCCACAACACAACGAAATAAAGCCACAACACAACGAAATCGAGCCACAACACAACGGAATAAAGCCACAACACAACAGAATAAAGCCACAACAAAACGAAATAAAGCCACAACACAACGGAATAAAGCCACAACACAACGGAATAAAGCCACAACACAACAAAATAAAGCCACAACACAACGAAATAAAGCCACAACAAAACGAAATAAAGCCACAACACAACGGAATAAAGCCACAACACAACGGAATAAAGCCACAACACAACGGAATAAAGCCACAACACAACGAAATAAAGCCACAACACAACGAAATAAAGCCACAACACAATGGAATAAAGCCACAACACAACAAAATAAAGCCACAACACAACGAAATCGAGCCACAACACAACAGAATAAAGCCACAACACAACGGAATAAAGCCACAACACAACGAAATCGAGCCACAACACAACGAAATAAAGCCACAACACAACGAAATCGAGCCACAACACAACGAAATAAAGCCACAACACAACAGAAATGTTCCCGACCACTAGGGGGCTCTCAGAGCTCGGTATTGTTAGTATTCCTTGCCAATGTTTTATAGAGTCGGCACTGATATGAATACGACGATTAGTTTCAACAGTATATAACCACTGTATATCGACATGAAATATTAATTCAAAATCACCTACGTGCACAATAGCTTCATATTTATACCTGTGAAAGATTTGACGCGCTACCACGGCGAATGATGAAGGGAACGTCTGACAATTCCACCAAGTGGTTAAAACGCATAATTTGTATTCATTAAAATTACTTTTAAAATTTAAAAACAGACATGTTCAAATTACAAAGCTTGTCAGTCTTACCAACATGAACTAACAACCTTTGTAATTTGAACATGTCTGTTTTTAAATGTTAAACAAAGTCATTGTACTGAATACAAATTATACGTTTTAACCACTTGGTGGAATTGTCAGACGTTCCCTTCATCATTCACCGTGGTATCGCGTCAAATCATTCACAGGTATAAATATGAAGCTATTGTGCACTCAAGTGATTTTGAATTAATATTTCATGTCGATATACAACGTTTACATACTTAAAACTAATCATGGTATTGATATCTATGTAAGACTGTCGACTTTATAGAACATTGGCAAGGAATACTAATATTAACGAGCTCTGAGAGCCCCCTAGTGGTCGGGAGCATTTATGTTGTGTTGTGGCTTTATTCCGTTGTGTTGTGGCTCGATTTCATTGTGTTGTGAACTTATGTTTGCTTTTTTAATTTCGTTGTGTTGTGCACTACTGGGTCACCATACTCCATAGAGATCAAGCCAAAATTGAGATTAAACCACTAGAGCAGGGGTAGGCAAGTTCGGTCCTAGAGAACCGCTGTCCTACAGAGTTTAGCTCCAACCCTGAAAAAAACCTTCAGCTGCCTATAGCCTTAGTAATCCTGAAGAGCTTGATTAGCTTGTTCAGGTGTGTTTGATTAAGGTTGGAGCTAAACTCAGCAGGACAGCGGCTCTCTAGGACCGAACTTGCCTACCCCTGCACTAGAGTCATGTGGAGTGCTTTAACAATGTCTTTCCTATCATTCTGGGCCTTGAATGTGTCATTTGCCTTGGATTTCTATAAAGGGAGCTCTCAGATTTCATTAAAAGTATCTGCATTTGATGAACGAATGAAACGAAGATGAATGAACGGGTTGGAACAACACAAGGGTGAGTAATTAATGATGGGTTTAATGACAGATCATTTTTGGGTGAACTAACCCTTTGATGGCCATATTATGCCATATTGGTTTTTTGTATTTGATATTTTTGGGGTCTACTAGAAAAGGTTTTCATGCTTGAGTGTTAAAATATATATATATATATATATATATATATATATATATATATATATATATATATATATATATTTATATTTAACATATTTTAAGTTGGTGCAGCACCTCTCTTCCCAGTCTGTCAGTAAAACTCTGTTTAGTTCCTGTCTCTATGAAGCCCCTCCTTCCGAAAAGCACAATTTGCTCTGATTGGTCAGCTGGACAACTATGTTGTGATTGGTCAACTTCTTCGACTGCATTTTGGAAATGTCACGCCCCTTATCATAACCACGAGTTTCAACAAACTAATGTGACTCAACCAGGCCTCACCTCTTTTTTGAGTATGCATTGGGAGGGAATTATTTAAATGAGGAATATTGTGATGTGTACTTTCCTGGAAGAAAACTCAAGACTATAATCAAGGCGTTTCAGGGAGTTCAGAAACAGTGCGCACTGATATAGAGAATAACCTTTTGAGTGACTTTGTGCTTTGTAACTTTGCAGACCCTTTTCATGCTCAAACAGCAACATTGCACACTGAAGAAAGTTAAAAATGTAAAAAAAAAAAGGGCATAATAATCTCTTTAAACAGCGTTCATAACAGTAGATTTTAGATGTTTTTAACTAACCTATGGATTATAAGTTATGGTTAAATTGGTATTTTGGAGGTAAATAAACCCTAAAATCTGGAATGTGTGCACTAGATTTAACAAAAAAAAAGGGACTGGACATAAAATAGATTGATGTAATTGATGAACATACTGCCAATAACTTCAATCTAAGCCATCCTTTTTGCTTTTTCTGGATTAGACCCAGTATTATTTTAAATTAATTTTTTAATTTGTCAAGCGCTTTTCACAATATATATCATTTCAAAGCAGCTTTACAGAAAATGCATGTGAATATTACAATTTGGAGTGATCTGTTATTAGAGGTGCAAGTTATGTAATTTCAGAAATGAAAGTGATTCAGTGACAAATACACTTTTAACAGTCACTTGTCGCCACCTACTGGTGTAACAGTGTAACTGATACAATCTTTATTTGAAATGTCAAGTTACTTTCAAAAAGCGTTTTACTCTTTTGATCGCTACAGTGTTCATATATCTAAACTATACAGCAGTACTTCTGTGATAATTTGAATTATTTTAACTCAGAAATAATGATACGGTGTGGTTGAAAAGACTGTTTGTGAAGCTGTTTCATACCTACACATGACAACTGCTCTCTCTGGCTTAGCGACAGTGTGAAAACAGATTTGAATGTTCGCTGTGATTGTACTTGTCAAAGGTTTAATAGACACTGGTGAATCGCTGTCATTTAGGAAGACTGTGAGGGTGTTTGAATCAAGATCGCAATCTTTTAACGATTAATCGTGCAGCTCTACTATGAAGCAAATTTACCAACATTATACGCAATATGCGAAATGCTACAAAAGTATAGAACATTGGCACCCCAAAATGTAAAAGTGAAAGTCTAACATCATCTCAATACTATTCCACAGAGGAACCCACAGTTCTCTTCCTGAGCAATGCAGATTTTATTGAGCCAACTCCGCTGCTGAGCGCTGATATTTACTGTGGAAATCTTGAGACTAATGTGGCCTGAGGCTCCATAAATCAAAGCAGGCTTCCCTTTGTCAGCATCGCAGATGGCCCCGCCGCCCAATCACCCCAATTAAGAGCCGAGAAGGCGAGAGAGAAGAACACAGACGCAGCAAGACGCAGAGAGGAAAAGTGAGCGTGTGAGAAGAGAGCGAGAGGAAGAGAGGGCACCTGTCCCGCTGTCATATTCGGGGGGCCTCCTCTGATCAGTGATTCGGGGCCTTCCTCTTAGCCACTTCAGCGCAGAATTAATGATGGCAAACAAAAGCCAGCGCGTCGCTCCTCACAGCTATTTGTGGGAGACTTCTCTCTCTACTCTTTTCCCTCTGAACTAATCCTCAATGTCACACTTAATGAGATTTTAGGCTGGAATAATAAACTGAAGCTGTGCTGCTCTTCTCCAAATGATTTCTTCTACTCCTATTCTTTATTTATTTTCCTTTTTGGCAGACCTGGATCTATACCATGCCATTAGACATCTGCGTTAGCTACCACTGCAGCAGAAAGACTGAATGTATAGTGCAAGATGGGAGTGGGCCGCATACATAGCATTTTTTTTTTCTGTATTGTTTGTAACATCACAAATCTGTTCAAAAAACTAATGGAGAGATCAAAGTTATTGAATTTCAATCTAGTTTCAATAATTTGGGGTTATGTTTCCTAGACCAGGGTTTAAATGTGAATGAATTTAATACTAATATTAATTAGTATTAGATTAGATGCCTCATTAGTATTAGTATAATTAGTAATAGATGCCTCAACACCTGTGAAGAGACTGCGCCAACTCCTGCGCGGGCTTCAGACGACACAACTCTGGATCGACATGCACCGATGCAAATCTTCCTATATATCCTAATCATTGTTAACATGTTTCCATTAATTCAATAAGCCCATTGTTTCTGCCTTAAATTAATACATTGTTTAAATTAATAGATTGTTAGCTAACTGCGTGATTTGTAAATGAATGTTTTTTTTTTATTAACTGAGCGTATTGTTTGAGTCTGGACTTAAAACCATTTCTCCTCACACAGTTTACCTAAAACACTTTTGAGAATCATCAAAATTGACACTGTTCACACAGAATGCATTTTTGCATTCCACTGTGCCATTTTGCATGCACTAGATGGGCGTTTGACACATAAAACAGTGCTAGAGCTCAAATAAGCTTTCTTTTATTCTTGTGTTTCACGTTTTTAAACCCAAAAACGTCTTCTATGTAAGTACCATGGGGCCGGTTCGCACAGAACAGATTTTACGTTCCACTCTATGGTGCTTTTATGTTTACCAACATTGTTGAGTGTTGCGCAGTGTCTTTCTTCTCTTTTGGGCATCTCAAGCATGAGTGTCGCGTTTTTATAGCGCCATATCAAGCGTAGCATTATAACTGGCAGGTCACGTCAGTCAAGCTCGCATCAGCTGACTCTTAGCTGATCCACTTCTACCTATAGGAATACCTATCACGGCATCATATATATATAAGGTCTGTCAGTATTATTAGAAGCTTATCACATTGCTCAGGAGCTAATTACCCTCCTCCATCCCCAGCTCCGCCTCTTGTCCAGTCACGACTTGGCATTCTGATTCCCCTTTGATTCAGACTATTTTTCTCTAATTATGTTGTAAATGTAACTATTGAACATTAATGATATCTGCAATACATTTTTGTTGGTTCTGTTCTCTTTACCCTAAGGCGGTTATTGCTGCTCTCCCTGTTCTTATCCATGCTAGGCTGGATATGCAGGGAGTTCTTGTCCAGAATGGAACCATACCGCCAATCCAAACTGTATGCTAACTAATAATCAATCATCTTTGATGATAGTGTTCTTGACAGAAATCGAGTTAAATGAAGTTCATCTTTTGAAAATATGTCGTTTTCCATTCCTCAATGCAATGTCTCGCCTTTTAAAGGGATGGTTCACCTAAAAATGAAAATTCTTTCATTAATTACTCACCCTCATGTCGTTCCAAACCTGTAAGACTTTCGTTCATCTGAAATGAACACAGATGAAGATTTTTGATAGAATCTGGAACTGAAATTTTGACTCTTCAAAAAGTTAATAAAGAGATTGTGTAACTGATCCATATGAATTGAGTGGTTTAGTTCAAATTTTCTATAGAGACTCGACTACTTTATATGATGAACAGATTGAATTTAGGCTTTTTGAAGCGTCAAAGTTTCAGTTGTGTTGCTGTCTATGGAGGGACAGAAAGCTCTCAGATTTCATCAAATAGATCTTCATTTGGCTTCTAAAGATGAACGAAAGTCTTACGGGTTTGGAACAATATGAGGGCGAGTATTTAATGACAGAATGTTCATTTTTGGGTGAACTAACCCTTTAAATGCAAAAATGCGTTCTGTGTGAATAAACACAGTGGGGCCCGTTCACATAGAACACATTTTATGTTCCATTTACATTGCTTTTTAATAGTTTATGAATGTAAATCTATGCAGGATGAACTTTGTTGACTGTCTCACTGCTCTTTCAGCATCACAAGCATGAAAGTTCCACGTACGCAAATTTTTATAGTACCACGTGAAGTTAAAAACATGTCATTTTCCATTCCTCAGCTCAATGTCTCACCTTTAAAATGCAAAAACATGTTTTGTGTGAATGGGCCCCATAAGGCCAGTTCACACAGAACACATTTTACATTCCACTTTATGGTGCTTTTAATAGATTACCAATGTAAATCTATACTAGATGAATAATGTTGACCATTGTGCAGTGTCTCGCACTCTTTCAGCATCTTTCAGAGTTGCGTTTTTGTAGGGCCATGTAAAGTGTCATTTTCTATTAATCAGTGCAGTGTCTCATGTTTTAAATGCAAGAGCACATTTTGTGTAAACATGTCCTAAGAACAAGAACTGCAGATCGTTTTCTGCTGCTTCGTGAATGTGTGTTAGGTACGTTTACACGACAATTAAATGCTTAAAACGGAGAAGTTTTTCCTTTAAGATTTCCATGTACAGGTGCAGGGACGTGCACAGGAATTTTGAGGGGCAGTTGCTCTGACCTAAAAAAAGGGCACTCCCCTAAAAAAACTCACGGGCTATATGAAGGACTGAGAATAACCGTGGTACAAGCGGATAATTGACTCCGCTTCGAGTCGTGACCGAATCACGATCTCAGGTGTGCATTATTTTTCTAATAATTCAATGGCCCGTCGTCAATTATTCCTTACTTGAATCACAGCTTAAATAGTGTTTTGACATCGTGCAGTTTACCTCAAACTTGCTTCTAGTTAACTTTCTAAAGTAGCAATCGCTTCTCGGGGTCAACATTAACACACTGACAAAATTATACTCAGAATTAAAAATATTTTTATACCACTTTTTAATGTGTGATTGTGTAAAGGTTTTCACGAGATACCAACCTTTCGCGAACTTGCTTCCAACACTCGTTCTCATGGAGGCGCGCGCGGTGTGCACGGGGAGGGGCTGTGCGCGCGCGAGTATGTGAGAGAGACGCGTGAGTGAGAGACGCAGAGAAATTAAATGCAGCTGAACGTTTGCTCTATGAAAGACATTGACAAAGACGAAAACTAAGGACATTTAATCTATAATTTTATTTTATTTTAGTTAGTTTTGCCAAACACACATTGCAGTTTTGGTTAGTTATGTTTTTTTTGTAATGCCTCGTTTTTATTTTTATTTCAGTTAACGACGATGTTTTTTCCCACCTAGTTTTCGTTTTTTCGTTCGTTGTCGTTAACGATTATAACCTTCCTCACCTTTCCGACAACGTTAAGTCGTCTCACCCGACAACCGCGACAATCTCCTTCTAGTGCCGCTCATGCAGGCTCAGCTCAGGTGCCGGTCGCGTGCAGCGCTGCAGCCAAGTAAACAGAGTTTGCCCTTCCCCTACTGACTTTCACTTTCGGACGGGTGCCCGAATATGGAAGTGAATGAGGCTTTGCGATTTTTTTTTATTTTTTTTTTTTTATCTAGGCCTACGTGAAATTCTGCATCCATTGTACGATTTTTTTATTTATTTTTTTCCACCTCGGAAGGGCAACGTGAGTCGAGAAGGGCATATAGGCAGTTGCCCGGGCAACCTGAGCAACCCCCCTGTGCACGTCCCTGTACAGGTGACACCATTGTCAAAACGCGAATCCGTGAAAACGACTAAAAACTCTGTATTCTGCTGGCAGGCCATTAGATGGCGATGAAACACCATAGACCGAACATGTAATGCGCATGTGCATGACATCATCGTTTTCACAGATTTGCGTTTTTGTTGTTTACAGAGACCATTTTCAAAAAACCCGTTTTCAAAAGTTTGCGTTTTCAGGCACCCAAAACTCATAAAAAGTTTTCCGTTTTTAGTTGAAAACAGTGCCGTGTAAACAGCCCCTTAGATATGAGTTTCTGTCATGCATTTTAATATTCTCATTTGGTTGTTTCATAATTACATTCGTAAATGCAGAAATTGCATCTCACACTGAGCATCTCATAAGGGACAGTTTCTGTACAGTCTATGTGTTACACTTCTGTTGCAATACCTACTTGACAGTGTATCAGGGGAGTCCACGGTCATTGTTACAAACGCTCACTGGCAGCTATACACAACGAGCGTGACAGCCTGCTTTAATGGTGCGTCTAACGGCCTTCTTATGACACCATTAGGCAGTTCTAGTGCATGGTCACAGCCTGATATTCCATGGCTGCTTAGCAGCTGTCCAACTCTTGCAGCAAGCGTGCCTCGGCCCCAGCGGCCCATCCTAAAGCACAGTGCTTAGTTATGTTGCTAATGGACCCGTGCAATACCTCGCACTCCTACAAACCAAACGCACGCAGCAGGCTGCAAGGAAGGGGTGGGGGTAAGGGTTTAGCAGAGCCTGCGAGTGCTTTGTTAGCAGAAGTGGATTTAGTTGAAATCCATCTTCATTTTTGCCTTTCCTTTTCATTTCTCTCAGGACGGCCGCAGCATGAGGCGCCTTGTTTAAGTGTATAGCTTGTAGATGGCAGCGAATTGCTGAGGAGGAAGAAGATATGCACCATTTTATCTCATCACCCAGGCTGTAAATGTTGTTTGGGAGATTGTTAAAGTGAGGTACTGGAATGATCTGCTGAACAGTTTTATGGCATATTGTTTTGCACAGTGGAGGTTTTGGCCTCGACTTAGCGGTTTTATTGATAAGGGCCGTGTTTTCTCTGGAACATTTATCTCAGGTGGACGTTATGATCCTTTATGCATTTTTTTGTAATTCTCCCTTCACTCTGTGAAAGTGTGGTAAGTGGTGGAATGTGCAGTCAGGGTCACAGCTGAGGGCATTCTTTTCTACTCTATGGGTTACATCTGCTTCCTCTGCTCATTCTCTTACTACTGTCACTTCACAAAAGCTGTTATATCTATGGTCATTATCGGCTGGCCTTTAGTCTGTCAAACTCTGTCAAAGAGTATGGCTCTGAAAGGAAGTATACCTCACACATCAAGTGTACTTACCCTCCATAATATAGGCATAAGTGTGGGAAATTTGTCTGGGGTTTTATACAACTAAAACTCTAATAAATTAAATATATATATATATATGTATATATTTAATTTATTAGAGTTTTAGTAGAATATATATATATATATAAATTTTTTTTTTTTTCACGATAAATTAGAAAAATATGTATTTAATTAATACACATTTAAATGTTTAAATATTGATATGTTTACCAATATTAATAATAATAAAATAAAGAATAAAGAATATTATTATTATTATTATTATTATTATATATTACTATTAATATTATTATATTACTATTATATATTTTTCTTTCTTCATAACACTCACTGAAAACACATTTTCTATATATATATATATATATATATATATATATATATATATATATATATATATATATATATAGTCACCTTGGAATTATAAGGTTCTATCTTAACATTTTTGTCAAAATTCGAGTTATTCACATATTCTTATTCTTATTTACATTATGTTGATGTTTTTTTTTTTTAAGTTGTGTACATTTTGGGACTTTTTTTTAGAAAACAAAGTCGAACTCTAACTTGGTTCTATCAGGTTATATCTGTGAGCCAATCAGCACTTCCAATGCACACACGAGGACCAATCAGGATCAGCTTTCTTTTTTCTTTTTTTCTTTCTCATGTATGTCAACACACTGTTACACTAATTTTATGTTTTAAAACAAATTATAAGTAAACTGTGTTTCTTGAAAATTATGGCTTCAATTAATGTTTTGTAAGATAGAATCTTATAATTCCAAGTGAAAAGTATTTTTTTAGAATTAGAAGGCTCTATCTGTATTTGACCCATTCCAAAAATCGCCATTTACAAATTTGAGAGGATTTTGATATTGTACATTTAGAATACATTTAGGGTCTCTGTCATTTTCATTTTCATGTATAAAAGAGACTTGTTCTCCATATAATTTTTGCTATATGGAATGCAAAAACTTTGAAGCTCAATATCTCAAAACTGCTCAGAATGCAGATAGAACCTTATAAATCCAAGGTGATGAGACAGACAGACACACACACACACACACACACACACACACACACACACACACACACACACACACACATATATATATATATATATATATATATATATCACACACACTATTTGGAATATAAGTAAATATATACTTATTAGAATTAAGGACACCCCCTGAAGCTGAGGCTGATTAAAGGGCTAATTTAAACTTTCTCCTTTAATGGGTCAGTTTTAAAGATGTGGACACCTGCAAAATCACTGGGAACTCATTGTAATGTTTCACTTACCATGTAAACAGCCCTGGCGATGTAATCAATGTGTCAATAATATGCTAGCTAACACTGTAGTTGACTTATTGATGCATATTAATAAGCTTAATTAGTGCAAATTAACATTCAAATGGAAACACAAATGTGCGGCAATAACATAATTGCATTTTCAGAATAAGCCTGTGTAATTATTCCATTTAATCTGCTATTATTAATTACGACCAAATGTAGCTCTGGCTTATGTTAAGCAAGCAGGGTCTGATTCTCGCCTTTAGTTAGGACTGCAGTGCAGTCACAGAGCATGCATTTCAAGGTCAACAGTGGTGTTGAACTGCTCGCTACATTTTTAATTCTCCAGTTTGCAGTGCATAGTTTTCTTTTATAATATGGCACACCATTCTGTACACGACTGTTTATCATTTAGAAAGAAATGTTATTTGGCAAGTTACTCAATTTAATTTGCACTCTGTGATAACTATTTGGTGTGAACATTATGTATTTTATTCTTTTACATTTTTCTTTATAATTATATATGAAATAATATTATAACATTATATACTATTTATCATGCTGTGCTTTAAAAGCCCACTGAAGTGCCTTGGAATGGGCAGCTTTATTCACTTTGTTGACATAATTTCCCATGAAACAGGAAAACAGGGCAGGATATATCTAGAAGCTCCTCCTTTTTTCAAATAGCCAATAGCGTTTCTCCTAGATCACAGCTCAGACAGAGCCGTTGAGCTTGTAAAACGGACTTCATTCACGTCAATGGAAAGCATATTAACACTGTCTGCAGATGTATCACATCTTGCATTGTTTTTTGAGTGTCTCACCATAGCTTTCGTGTTTTTTAGATGCTGTGTCAAGTTAAAAGTGGTCCAAAATAGCCATTCACCGGAACCCACTAAGATTTTTAAAAAGTCGTTTTACACATACCTAGTTGTGATGAACATTATGTCTTGTCTCCTGTATTGTTTGAATGAAAAATGCTTGCATCTGTAAAAGTCTTTTAATTTTCATGTTTGATGTTGTTCGGCTTGCTGTTGGGATTAAGAAAGTTGCCAGAAAGAAAGATCCATTCTGTCTGCCTTGAAGTTCTTAAAGCAGGCCGACTCATTAAGACTCACACCAGGCACACAGATTCATGTACACACGCTGCTCTTGCTGACCTGATGCAGTGCAGTGCCTGGGGGAGCCCAGCTGTTTGTGCCTGGCTGGCCGGCTGTCAGTGGGTGAGTTGGGAAGGGCTTGGCCGTGACTCCCCCCCCCCACCCGAATGTGTTTACCAGATGCACTGTTGCCTCAGGTGAGCACTGCAGCTGGCTCCGTAAAGCTCCAGCAGTCAGGCTGGATCCAAGCCCATCATGGCAAGACAGACTGGACAGACCAAGGCTTGCATTCAGACATCCGCTATGTGTGCAGGCTTTATGCCCAGGAGAACTGACTCCTGGCCAGTGTTTTGCTATTTGTGCGGTCCACGTGTGAGCTTTTTAAGGTCGCCAAAGGTGGACAGACACAGACTAGGAAAAGAGTTGGAAACTGAAGCCAGGAGTTGTTGAATGCAAGACTTTGGATTTTTTTTTTTAAAGGATTAGTTCACTTCAGAATCAAAATTTCCTGATAATTTACTCACCCCCATGTCGTCCAAGATGTTCATGTCTTTCTTTCTTCAGTCGAAAATTAATTAAGTTTTTTAGGAAAACATTCCAGGATTTTTCTCCATATAGTGGACTTCAACAGGGTTCAATGGGTTGAAGGTCCAAATTACAGGTCAAAAGGCTGTACACGATCCCAGATGAGGAATAAGGGTCTTATCTAGCGAAATGATTGGTAATCCCCCCCCTCCCAAACAATTATATACTTTTTAACCGCAAATTCTCGTCTTGCACTAGCTCTGCGATGCGCCACGCATTACGCAATCATGTTGGAAAGGTCACGCATGATGCAGGATGTACCACGGTTTCGCTAGATAAGACCCTTATTCCTTGGCTGGGATTGTGCCTTTGAAGCTGCACTGAAACTGCAATTTGGACCTTCAACCTGTTGAACCCTGTTGAAGTCCACTATATGCAGAACAATCCTGGAATGTTTTCTTCAAAAACCTTAATTTCTTTTCGACAGAAGAAAGAAAGACATAAACATCTTGGACGACATGGGGGTGAGTAAATTATCAGGAAATTTTAATTCTGAATTGAACTAATCCTTTAAATGAAAGAGCTTTGTTAGCCCGTTAGCTAACAAAGCAGGTTAGCCATTATCAAAAAATGTCTTGGTACAAGACATTGTGATCACTCTGTTACGGTGTAGTATGTAAAACTTGCAAAAAACACACTGAATGAGTGTCGTAGGATAGTATTAACCTTAAAACTAAAGAATAAAAATGAGAAATAAATATAAAAGAGAAAACAGATTATAAAAATCAAAAGAATTATATTTGAAAACCAATTAAGTAGATAAGAATTTTATTTATTTATTCATTCATTCATTTATTATACCAGCTAATCCACTGAATGATGAATACATAAACATGAAAAGTTTTTCCCTCAACATTTTGTTAAAACAAGCACTATAAAGATTCATTTATTAATGCAAGTACCCTCCCAGTCGGTCAGGCTTCACTGAACTTCACACAAATAGCTCCTTGAAACTTGCTCAGCCTTGGAATGTTTGTATTGCCCCTTTAGCAATTAGCCATTAATAAATAATAACTCTGTCTTTAATCATGCTCCCAGAGTGCAAAACATATTACTCTCCTTTAGTACAGGGCAAGGCCTCTAACTCCATACATGAGGAAGAGTAATGTTCCTTAATTTCTTTGAAACATATCTGAACTCTCCTCCCAAGGTTCTTCATCACTAGTGTGGATGCTTGTCAGGTGAATGTTGAGTTGTGTGTTTTTATTCATTCATTTTATCAACATTTTATGTGAGTACTGAGCATGAGCAGACTGCTATCAAGCAATTCCCAAGTTTTTAAGTTAAACTTCTCTTAATTTGCATTTTGAACCACTCTTCAAGTCACATATTGATTACCTTTCAGGTTCGCAATGTGAAATCCTTAAGTGAGCCACGTGGCCTCGATCCCACCCAGTGCTGTGTTTAAAATGGACCCGCATCACCCTCGCGCTTCGCACGTGCTGTGAGGCAATTTCTGTCCGAAGGGTCGGGCAGATTGGTAGCGAGACCTTATTTTCTAACTATCGATCCCAGGGGTAGCCCTCGAGATGCAAAAACCACCGCAAGACGGATCTGCTGTCAGGTCTTACAGTAGAAATCAGGCAATCAATGTCACGGCGCTCCGCCAGGCCCTGTATAGACCTAATTCCACTCATCTGCACTAAATGGAGAGAACCCAGTGGTTCATCAATCATCAATTCAAGGAGCACTGGCTGGTTAATAGTCTGCTCTTTACTCAAAGAATAGTCACCGGTATTATCAGGGAGGGCCGATGGAGATCCCCTCCCCAACCGCACGACATGGCGAGTTTGATCGCTGTATTCTTTTTCTCATTCGCCACGCTCCGTTCCATTTCCCAGACGGCTCCTGTCAGCTAACAACGTTGCAAATTGAAGCTTGCGGGATCGATCGATTGTCTTTTTCCCCCCTCATCCTAATCCATTTGATCTGTCTGTTGAGTAGGAGACTACATGATTGTGTGGGGGTGAGGGGTCAATATCTCCCGAATCAAGAGTAATCTCTACTTAATTCCTTTTTCCTGTCAGGCAGCATAGAATGAAATGCTCACTTGCTTTGCATTATGCGTCTCCTGTAGCTCTTTAAGGTTAATACTGCTCAATAATGTCCTTTCCATCTTGCTTTCTTAGGTTTCAAGTGCCCACGGTTCTATCCCGGGGAAGTCGGAGCTGCTCAAATCAGGGAGCCCCAAGTCGACACTAAAGCATATATGGACAGAAAGCAGTAAGGACTTGTCCATCAGTCGACTTCTATCACAGACTCTCCATGGGAAGGAAAACGCAACAGCCCTGGACCTGCACTATGACACTCCGGAGCCTTACTCAGAGCAGGACCTGTGGGACTGGCTGAGGAATACCACGGACCTGCAGGACTCCAGGCCTCGAGCCAAACGGCGGCCGATGGTCAAGACGGGCAAGTTCAAGAAAATGTTCGGCTGGGGAGATTTCCACTCCAACATCAAAACTGTCAAGCTCAACCTCTTGATTACTGGCAAGATCGTCGATCACGGCAACGGCACCTTTCAGCGTCTACTTCCGCCATAACTCCACGGGCCAGGGCAATGTGTCCGTCAGCCTGGTCCCCCCCACCAAAATCGTCGAGTTTGACTTGACGGCCCAGCAGTCGGTAATCGACGCCAAGGATTCCAAGTCCTTCAACTGCCGCATCGAGTACGAGAAGGTGGAGAGGGGCTCCAAAAACACGCTCTGCAACTTCGACCCATCCAAGACATGTTACCAGGAACAGACGCAAAGTCACGTGTCCTGGCTCTGCTCGAAGCCCTTCAAAGTCATTTGCATTTACATCTCCTTCTACAGCACCGACTACAAGCTAGTGCAGAAAGTCTGCCCAGATTATAACTACCATAGTGATACTCCTTACTTCCCCTCTGGCTGAAGGTAGCTGCAGACATCACCTACACGGAGGACAACGAGAGGCAAAGGATGGAGCTCTCTCCCCATCCACAACAAATACATGTTCCCCGTACCGTCCATACCATACGTTCATGGCCCGGATCTATTCAAACAACTTGACAAGAGAAGAATTTGGCTGTTTGCACTTTCATTTGAATGCTTTTGTTTGCTCACTTGGTATCCTTTAAGTTACTGCACTTATTAATTTATTGTTTATATCTTTTAATGTTATTAGGATATTATTTTACCACTGGGGTGTTGCTTCGTATGACCATGTAAACTCACGATTTTGTCCTGTAATATTTTCATTTAGAAATGTGCAAGTGTTTGGTTTCTCAGAATATTTGTTTAATTAGTTTATTTGTACAAGTACATACATGTTTCTTAGAACTGCCAAGAGGCAACGAGGGTGTAGATACAGTAGGACTTTTACGTTTAGATGGTAGTTCGCCTCAGAAGCGATGTCGCTGGAGAATTATTTGCAATCAGAATCTCAATGTTCTGTCCACCTACAAACTTTTGAACAGCCCTGGAGTCCCCACGCGTTCTTGAGTTATTCCTCCCAGCCCAAAAGGCCCAAAGATGAGGAGAATGGCTTTGTTCTGCTGGTTATGAACAGGCCTTAACTACAGGCATGTTTTCTACCTATTACAAAGAAGCTGTACTGTAATAATTGCGGATTGTTCGGCCCAAGCTGTCTCCTGTAGTTTAATAAGATCCAGGAATGGTTGGAGGGCTTGCTCATTGTCACTTATAATACACTGTAATGTAATGAATTCTATATCCTAGAGCCTAATTTGTATGAATGGTTTGTATTGTACATAGTTGATCCTGATGGAGCTGCTTCTGTATATGCCTTCATTCATTGTCTGTTAACCCAAAGCCCTACACACACTCTCTCTCTCTCTCTCTCTCTCAGCACCCCATTCCATATATGCTTGTTCTCGGTTCCTCGGACAAAGAAACTGATGTTGCTGATGTAGATGTGAACTCCATGAAACCCATGCTCTTGTACAGGGGCTGTTAAACTGTCAAAAATATATATTAGAAGTACTTATCATCTGTATGATCATGTTTACTTTCAGAGGGAACCAGGGGATGGAGATGTACAAATGAATAAAATACTGAAAGTTTTATCAGGTGAAGTCTTTGTTATTGTGTGTTATTCAGAATGTTCTTTGAAAATCATATCCTTCTGTATGTTTATCTTAACAGTTCCCCATTACTGAATGTACATACAATGTCATGCAAAACTAGTCCTAAAACGTGGTCAGAAGTAATATGTCCCCCTCTCCAACCCCCAAATAAAACAATTAATTTGGAGATGTGCAGTTTAAGGGGTTATATGACATCAAATTTTCCTTCATCTTTTGAAATAAATAAATTGCGTACTGTGAAAACACAACCCTAATGAAATCTAAGTTACGACTGTGAAATAGTTAAGCCTGAAACTTTTATGTTCACAAGAAGAACTGTATACCCTTGTTGCCACACTTTGTCAATTTTTCAACCTCTTCCCAAATCCACCCCCCATTTCCCAGCAGGACCAGCTGTCCAAGCGGTTTGGAATAGTCTACTGAGAAGGGAGATCTTTCATTTGCAGATGCAATATGTCTCAGTGGCAGGAAGTGGAGATGGAGAGACCGGCAGACCGATAGTGTCGGTTTCAGGAGCAGGGACTGCCACAGAACACTCCAGTGCAGCAGTTAGGATCAGCGGTCCGCTGTAAAGTGATTAGGGCCTCCGGCGGGAACAATCCACTGAGTTTAGCTGGCTCACAACTTATCAGTAATTAAAGAGGGCGCTAGGTTTGTGTCTTCATCGCCTGTCCAGAGGGGTTTTTCAGACAGACTCATTTTGGAGCTGTCTGAAGTTTGCCTTAAATGCACTCTTTCTAATTATCCTAAAAGATGAGGTTGTGTTAGGTCCCAGTTTGTCTGTCTATCTATCTATCTATCTATCTATCTATCTATCTATCTATCTATCTATCTACTCCTTCCTTTGTCAGTCCTTATTTTTTTCTCTGCTGTATGTTGTTTAACATACAAAGTTAAGCATTAAAGCAGTATTTCAGTGCATCAAATCAATATATTTATGGTATTTTTATACTATTTTATTATCTTATGACTGAAAACATTCACTTGTTCACTAAAAAACTAAAAATAAATAAAAAAAACCCGGAATAATTACATTTTATTGTCAAAACCTATTAAATGATAATGTTCTTAATCAACTTGTTTGGTCCACTGGCAGCTCCCCTCCTGTGCAGGAATGAGAGACAGAATGGCATTTCTCCCTCTGGTGGGTCAGAACACTTCGATCTCTATAACATAACCTGCGGCAGAATCATAATTAAGTGACAGAATAACCAAACGCAGTATTTATTCAATTATGACGCCCACAGCCGCACACGCCCCCTCCTTTGGCTGAGCCCATTTCCGCCGCATGGAGGGGCCTGACTATCATGTGTATTTAATTCAGATGTTGCTCGATACAGATTATGCGCTAAACACCTTCATGATAAATAGCTTTAATACCTCCAGATCAGATTTAGTAGCTTTCTTTCTCTGCTAAGCACTTCACAGCCATCCCAGGGGGGACAAAGCATGCCTTAAAGTCGGAAATTCCCAACAATGGGTTTTGGTCTCCTGCCCAACATTAAGCCATCCCAGCCAATCCCATCCCACTCCGAGCTCTGCTTTTGCCTCTGCAGAATTTCTGTTTTAATCAGAAGCGGAATGGAAAAGGACCCTGTGTGCCTCTGGGATATTTTTCCATTAACCATTCTGACACATGACTGACTGTGGGGGATTATTGGTTTTTGAAGAACTATTAACAGCTGTACATTTGCATTTTAATACAGTTCTCCTCCACTACTAATGCAATTTTGGTTCGTAGCTTTGTTGCCGCCTTGTTCCTAGAGCAATTCAGGGTAACAGCAAAAAGGCCCTCCGGCTTTAATCATTTTAATTGCCATGAAAAATTTGTTTTCATTAATCACTCCTGAATCTCTGCTACTGTGAGAGCGAGCGCACCATTACTGCTCCTCCTTAAAATTGTTGCTCATCATTTCCTGAAAGTTTGCCACAGCCGTGGGCATGTTTCCCCCTCAGACTTTTAAATGGCTAGAGGGGGCATTTCAGGACAGCGCTGGAATTTTTTGTTTATTAAATGTGGGGGAAGAACATGAAATATGGGCTATTAGGATAGAAGAATGTCCTTTTTTTCTACTTCATTTTTAAAGATAAAACATTTTTGAGCACAATTTATGAGTCTCCACGCTCCAATTGATGAATCAAAACACATTTTGTGGCTGAAAACACATTCTGGGTTTGCTTCCCAAAATGCATCCCTGGCTTTCATTGCAGCACTGCGGGTCATCCGTGTGAACTTTCTGTGCATTTACAGCTTATTCAGATGTAACATTTCCTTTGATTTTTACGCAAGAAGGTGAGGGAGCGGCCCGGGCTGGGTCTGTGGAGAGATGGTAACCTTTGCTAAAGCACCTCCATTACCATTTCTGCATGCTGTCTGGATTCATCTCCCTCTCCAGCAGCCAGAAGGTTAGCACGCCACATTAGGCATTATGCATGAAGGTGTCATTTGAGACACAATACAACATTTTCAAACACCGCTGATATTTCCAGCTTTGTTTCAGTCACCTTCTGCTTCTTTGGACATTGTACTACAACTATAAAAGTGATAATTAATTACCAGACAATATCACAGGGCCATGCACCAGGGTTTTGAATGTTTGACAATTATATCAGAATTAGCTTGTAATTTGCTTCTTTATGGAATCTTATTGGATGTTTCTACATTTTTAAACATTTCACGTGCATACATTGGGGGGATGTTAAAGTCATTTGAGTTGGAACACATTTTTTTGTTGGTTGGGTTCTTTGTTCAGCCAATCAGAAAACTTGATGCGCTATTCCACCTCTCAACCATTTAGCGCGTTTATAGCAGGCACTCCATATATGGGCTGAAAGTGAAAAAGACGCTTTACTTGTTTGGAGGGCACGACGTGTTAAAACCGTTAAAACAGCGATGAAAGTGCAAGACAGTCAAGATTTTCATCGCTGGATGGACAAGAGATCTTTAAAGCAGGTATCAATCTTGCTTTGCTTGTACTTCACAGGTAAATTAGTTGCTATAGAAAGAAGGGGCGTGTCTAATTCGGTTGAAGATTTATTTGCCCCTCATGTAGAGTTACAATAATCGTAATTATGAGTTCCGAGAAAATGAATGACCAAGCAAAGTCGTATTTACAAATGGAAAACTCGGAATTCTAGATAAAGGCTGATTTATACTTCAGCATCGACCTACGCCGAGCCTCTGCGCCGTAGGCTATGCATCTGTTTTCATTTATACTTCTGCGTCGTTGTCCGCGTCGACGTGCATGCAGACCACTAGGAGGCAGTGTCCTCGGTCATGTTGAGTATCAAAACAAAAGCCAAAGAAGAAGCAGCTCGTCATGTACGTTGTCAGAGAAGCTTACAAACAGAAACGGCAGAGAAGCGGCAAATAGGTAATGACTTTTGTTGCAGTTTGACTGTATGTGTCCTCTGAAACAGAGTGTTTTTAATACATAGTGAAAGTGCTCGCTCTTCTCCGAGTGCTCCGCGCCAGTTTTTTGACCCGAGGGAGGGGTTCTCAGACCAATCAGAGCGCTTGCGGTCCGCGTAGAATTGACGCGTTGTTACATTTTTGAAGAGGTGCACGTCAGGCTACGTCGTATGCTACGAGTGCTACGCACAGCCTACGCCGTAGCTACGACACGTCCCCCCCACATTTCAAAATCTAAGTTTTGTCCCCCTCACTATTTCCCAATGTCAGATTTTGTTTTGCATTGCCTGCCTATCTCTGCCGATTTCAGAGTCTCCAAATGAATCCATTCTGCAACTTTTAAATGCATAATTAAATTTTTAAAAACGAAATTATAGGCTTAAGTGCAGGTTCCGAAAGTTGGTCGTTTTGTCGCTATGGTTACACACACACGCACCGTAAATTGCGCTCTTTTATATGGCAAAAGTGGGAGACATAGAGCAAAATAAGTAGACTAGCACCAATTAAGTTTTTGTGCACTATATTCAAAGTCATCTGAAGCAATTCCATAGCTTCATGTGAGGGACAGAAGAAATATACATCGATAAGTTCACGGTCAGAAACTCGTCTTCCCTCCGCTACAGCTGTCAATCATTCAGCATTTAAATAGCGCGTCGCGTTCGGTAACGACAGTCAGCACGGGATATATTCCCATTATAATACTTGATATGTAGATAAAGGGCTGTGGATTTGCATAAAATTACTTTATCTTGCTGGAGTTTATTGCTGTTTCTGAACGATGTCATCATACTGGCTACAGGATGTCTGTTAGATCGCACAACACAAGGACTATGAATTCGTGTCACACGCACAATAACTGGAATTTAAAAATGAAAGAAACATATGATTAATAAACTGTTAGATACAGTCAGATGTACACAGGGATTCTCTTTGTACCGTGAACTTTTCAATGCGCAGCACAATTGCGCGCTCTGACTCGATATTGCTTCAAGCACATCATTCTGCACCCGGGATGCGCATTAGCGGTTTTTTGCTGTTGTTTTGAAGCGTTTCATATTATCATGGTTTTGCACACTGAAAGATTATTAATAGCCTATTTTGTTCTGTCGTATCTATAGCTTGTTGCCCCATTAAAAAGCTGCACAATACATTTAAAATAAGCGTCTTTTAATGTTACATTAATATAAATACATATAATTATTTACATATAAATCTAATTTCATAATAAATAGTAATTTTAAACTTTTTATTAACATTTGGATTTATAAAATTACTGTGCAAAGTTTTTAGGCTAGAATATTTTTTGCTGCTGAATTATATACTCGCCTAGTTTACTTATTTATTTATTGGTCAGCTTATGAATATATTTTTATTCATTTGTTATTTTTCTCTATAATGAGATGTTGTGTTTAGTGCATTCTGGATTGGTTAACAAATCAAAGATACAGGCTCCCACTAATAAATTAATTCAACAAAGGTAACCTCTTTTGCTACATATTTTTAATGGTTTAAATGTGTACTCTACATGTTTGACCACTTATGAACTATCATTTAGCCTACTATATGTTGTGTACATGACTAATGTGCCCTACCATCACCAATAAATAAATTACTTTTAAAGCACAAAATTGTTTACAAGAGAACAAATTTCTTTATTGATCTAGTCACGTAATTTTGCTCTCAGAATACACCAGATTTATGCATTTAAATTTAAAATGTACAAAATTTTCCTCCGGGGGACCATGCCCCCGGACCCCCCTAGAGGAACCGATGTCCACCCACCAAAGTCTCACAAAATCTTGCATTTTAGTGCTTATATATATATATATATATAAATCCGGGGAATTTCCCCCGAACCCCCCTGGCATTTACTGTCCCCCCCAGGTTCAAAATCGCTCCTACGCCCCTGGTACTGCTTACAGCGTCTGTTTTTACAAGAATAAAGTTCAATATAAGCATATGTTATTTAAATAACAATGTAGTGGGGTCTTTGTTTTTTATCCGTTTTATTTTGATAAACATGACACAATACAACATTCGCGACTACATGAAAAGAGCTTTAACTGTTATAAAAACACAGATTTTTGAGCATTAGTGGAGCTGAAGGCGTGACAATAAACACGAAACACACGTGATCGTTGTCATGCGGTGAATCCGGCCAATCATGAAACGGCTGTGTCGTCATCAGCGCTCCTGCAGCTCCTCTTGAGAAACTGCGCTGGCTAACTCAGGCGGCTGATCTCGAATCGCTCTCGCGGTACTTTAAAGCCATACGTCACAGTCACATGACGTCAGCGCTGTCTCAAGTCGGACAACATTTCTTACCGGCATGCAGTGCTTCAAGTCAGCCGCCGATCGGTCTTTGCGGTGCTGCATCAAGTCGAACAAGCCTTAAATCAGCCTTAAAGGTCCCGTTTTTTGTGGTTTTTTGAAGCTTTGATTGTGTTTATAGTGTGCAATATAACATGTGTTCATGTTTCGCGTGTAAAAAAAACACAGTATTTTTCACATAATTTACTTATCTGTATACCGCTGTTTCCACTGTCATAAAAACGGGCTGATGACTTCCTTGTTCTATGAAGTCCCTCCTTCAGAAATACGTAACGAGTTCTGATTGTGCCAGCGGTTCCTGTGTTGTGATTCGACAGCAGTTTAGCACATCTTGCCCGGAAAGGTCACGCCTCTTACCATAAGGTGGAGATGCATGTGCTCAGTGTTATTGTAAACATGTCTTTAATTTTACCCTATCAATTTGAGCCGGAATCAGACCCGGTGATTGGACTGCGGGATGAAAATAACAGCGTTTCGACGACATGGCGACAAACACACTCTACAAACGCAACTCTTGTGTATTCCTGTGGGCGGAGGTTAGTCAAAAAACTGTTTTAGTGACGTCATTAAAGAAGGAAGTAGAGGGATGTAGTCCAAACTGGCCGTTCGATGTAGGCGACTTCTGTTAAATAAAATATCTCGCTTGGCATTGAACTTTGAGCTTTAAAATTTTACAGATTTTATTTATACTCTAACAACAACATTACACACTAACTAAAGTTTGAAACATGGGATCACGAAGAACGGGACCTTTAAATGATACCCGAGTTGCCAAGTTGTGACGCTGAAAGGGGCGTGTCGATTTGAAACAGAAAGCAAGTCTGTAATGAGTGGTAATGAATGGTTTTCCAAGTTATTTTAATTTTACACGCTGTATTTAAATGATTTTAAAGGCACAATGTATGGAACAGGTTATAGAAAACAAGTAGAAAGTTAATAACTAACTTTTCACAATTCGCCTTCTGTACCAAGCATATTTAGTTTTTCATCATTTTGAATACAGATGCTGTTATTTGGGTTTATAAAAAAGTACAAAGTAACTTTTTAGGATGCATCATAATAGTCTAATGGAAGTTTGGTTACGTCACTTAAAGCACCTTTAGTGATTGATTGACTACAAATAGTTTGTTAAAGCTTTTCCAAAGAACCTCAGATGTTTTTCCATGCTCACCAAATTAAACTGTCTAAAGTTTTATCAATCTACACACATCAACAACTTACTGTAAAACACATCCTTACTGAGAGGAGATTTTCAGCACTTTAAAAGTGCATGGACATTGTTTTCATGGATTGCTGATTTCTTATGCAGAAATGAACCATGCCTGTTTCCACATGACTGCATTTGTCTTTTTCTCCACTTGTTCTGTGGATTAGAGTTAATGAAGTGGTCCATTGGGGAGAAGACCACTTCACTCTAAACTATAGTCTGATTGAAAAATGAAATTGTGGATATTTCACATTTTGGAGCACTATCTGCATTAAACAAGGTTATGTGAACTGAGTAGTTTCTTTGAAGAAACAGTATATCAGGTAAATGACCTTTATTTATACTGGCAAACAGAGTAAGCTAGTACATTAATTAATGTCCACAATCACAATAATACAGATAATGCCTTTCATCATCAAAAATATTGCGTGAAATGCATGTAAGGGCAAACGTTGCCTAAATGTTTTCATTTACCAAGTGTTAAATGTCACATTTCTGTTATGGACATGAGCATGATGTAGTAGCAGTGATAGTAGCTGTCTATTTTCAAAAAGTTAAGATTATAGATTTTCCAATAACAAGTTACTTTATATATATATATATATATATATATATATATATATATATATATATATATATATATATATATATATATATATATATATATAATTGTATAGTTATATTTAAAATATATTGCACCCTTAATTAGCCTCAGTGTTGTCAAATACTTTTTATTAGCATGTAGTAAACTCATTTATTCAACATCTTAACATCTTAATCTACATCTTAACTACGTTATTCATATTTTGTAGTTTGGATAGCTACAGTTTCAAAGTAGCTTCAAAATTAGACAAAAAAAAAAGTCTACATTTTCAAACAAACACCTTCACAATCAAAAAAATACATTTTACTCAAGTGTTACTTGACCTTTTTATCCATCTAAGAAAGTAAATGGAAACATTACAGTTGAGTGAGTGGCCGTCTGAATTATTTAGAAAGAATATTATGATGTATTGCAATGTGTGCGTGTGTGTGTGTGTGTGTGTGTGATAGAGAGAGAAATACTGGCCAGTTATCATCATTCACCCTCGCCGTAAGTAAACATAAATATTAATGAAAAAACATCACTCAACAAAGCCCTTTTGTACCTGGGCTTGTCAAGTTTGTCACTGATAAACAAAGCAAGGTGAGTCTGGCATTGAGATGTATCGAGGAGAGGTAAAGAAAGAAAAAGTGAGGGGGGCGTGCAGTATAGTATGGGTAAAAGCACTGTTTGGATTTGCAGCACCATCCCAAACCCACCCTTAATAAGATTAATGTAGCCCCCAGCCATGCTGTTCCGCCTGGCAGAGGATCAATCGAAAAAAGGCAAGAGCATATTAAAAGGATTATAGATTAGCAATTAGATGTCTTTTGACTGGGGGAAAAAAGATACTCAATGAGGTGAAATATGGCTCTATATTTTTCACCTTAGTCTAAGTCAGCAGTTCAGAGGTAAAGGAGGCAATACTGAGAGAGACAGAGATTGTCTGGGGAAGATGCTGAAGAGAGGAAATGACAGGACAGCTTTTTCCTGGTGATCTGATTGTCATAGGTGATCTCTCCTGGGAAGACTTTCCAATCATTAGCAGACTGAAGCGATGCAGGGCTGAAGATGTGTATTTTAGCTACTATGAACATATTAGTAGTGTTGGGGTAACACATTACAAGTAACATGAGTTACAGATTACATTTTCCAGGTAACTAGTTAAGTAACACATTATTTTAAAGGGTTAGTTCACCCAAAAATGAAAATTCTGTAATTTATTACTTACCCTCATGCCGTTCCACACCCGTAAGAACACAAATTAGGATATTTTAGTTAAAATCCGATGGCTCCATGAGGCCTCCATAGGGAGAAATGACATTTCCTCTCTCAAGATCCATAAAGGTACTAAAAACATATTTAAATCAGTTTTTGTGAGTACAGTGGTTCTATATTAATATTATAAAGCGAAGAGAATATTTTTGGTGCGCCAAAAAAAAAAAAAAAAAATGACTTATTTAGTGATGGCCGATTTCAAAACACTGCTTCAGGAAGCATCGGAGCATATATGAATCAGTGTATGAACCAGAATTGCAGCACAGTTGAAAGGTTTGTTTGAGCTGCAGCCTCTTCTGTAGAGGAGTGCTGGTTCTGATAGAAAGGTGTCAGAATACACAGTGCATCGCAATTTGTTGCATATGGGACTGCATAGCCGCAGACCAGTCAGGGTGCCAATGCTGACCCCTGTCCACTACTGAAAGAACCAACAGTGGACACGTGAGCATCAGAACTGGACCATGGAGCAATGGAAGAAGGTGGCCTGGTCTGAAGAATCACATTTTCTTTTACATCTTGTGGATGGCCGGGTACCTGTGCGTCGCTTACCTGGGGAACACATGGCACCAAAATGCACTATTGGAAGAAGGCAAGCCGGCGAAGGCAGTGAAACCTTGAGTCCTGCCATCCATGTGGATGTTACCTTGACACGTACCACCTACCTAAGCATTGTTGCAGACCATGTACACCCTTTCATGGAAATGGTATTTCCTGGTGGCTGTGGCCCTCTTTCAGCAGGATAATGTGCCCTGCCACAAAGCAAAAATAGTTCAGTAATGGTTTGAGGAGCACAACAACAAATTTGAGGTGTTGACTTGGCCTCCAAATTCCCCAGATCTCAATCCAGTTGAGCATCTGTGGGATTTGCTGAACAAACTAGCCCGGTCCATGAAGGCCCCACCTCGCAACTTACAGAATCTGCTGCTAATATCTTGGTGCCAGATACAGCACACCTTCAGGGGTCTAGTGGAGTCCATGCCTCGATGGGTCAGGGCTGTTTTGGCAGCAAAAGGGGGACTAACATAATATTAGAAAGGTGGTCATAATGTTATGCATGATCGCTGTATATATCACGTATATGTGTTATATATATACATATACACATATATTACATAATTACAAACTTTTATGTTAGATGCGATTAATCACGAATAATCGATTTGACAGCACTACTTTTTACATATCTATATTTGTTTCTATTTCTTAAATCTAGGATTTGATCTAGGAGGCCCTGTCAATCATTTCAGTGTAATCACACATGATGGACCTTCTCATGCTGAAACACATCCAGCAACTTATTTTTGGGTTGTTGTGACTTTTTTGCCATCGGTTGATTTCACAAAATATAGCTCTAGACAACTGCTGGGGTGGGAAGTGGACTGTGTCCAATGTATATTGATTTATGGCCCACCTCACCCCCCTGTTTTACTAGTGGTGTAGAATGCAGTGTGCAAGTATGTCCACTAACAAATGGACTACTTCATTGGTTGTGACAGCTCCATTGGGTTTGATGGACAGGAACTAATTTCTCCATCATACGCAAATAAAAACAAAAAGAATGGGACTGCATAAGTTGCTTATTAGAGCCAGGTGTTGAGCAAACCCTATAAATGCTAATATTCCCTCTGTTCCCGGCTGCTGCTTTTGACTCCTTTGGTGACAGAACTGAAATTTCGCAAATTTTCTAGTGCCGTTTCTAGTGGGGCAAGAGGCAAAAGAACCAGTGCACTTAAGATTCAATTAACGATAAATGGATTTGTTGGCTGTCTAATTTTAATTATAGTGCTATAAAGAGTGCAATTTCTGAATTATCTCTGCCTGAGTTAAGTGTAGCTAGATTATGTGTTTTGTTTAGTATAAACATTGATAACATAATGAGATACAATCTAATTAATGTTCCCCTTTAAAGCCCTCTTTTTAGCTTTAATGTGCATAAAAGAACTAAAAAATGCTGTATCAAAGCAATATAGTTCACATACATAGGCTTAGCTACAATATAAATGATCCCACACAGTTCTACACGCTGTAGCTGGACTCTGTCAACCTTATCAGTCACCACTGCTCCAGTTACCAGGGAGAAAAACTTGGGTGCATAACCCATGTTTGACATCTGATGACCAACGGAGGTTTAGAAGTAGTCCTGACAAGTGTGTCAGGTCATTTGTACTGAAAACCCAGACGAAAAGCATTTGCTGAAAGTTTGCTCTCAGGACAGGAGGTGCAATATCAGAATTTTGTTTAGGGAAGGTTTTACTCTTGAAAAAGAACAATTTTATTGCTCAGAGTATGTTCTTTTGTAGGTCAAGAGACTTTATGGAGATGTTTGCTGAGCATTAACTTTGCCTCATATGTCTTAAAACTCCGTAGGATAAACGAAAATACATACCAATGAGATGGTTGTTGACATACAGTAAGAGTATTCAATTTATTTTTCAACCTGAAAGTAAGCAATTTTTGTACAGCTAAAATAAATGGAAGCGGACGAGACCGGTGGTTTAAATAGTAGTAAAAAAGGCATTATTCATTGAATTATTTATATCATTGTAGTATTGGAGTGACCACCAGACTCTCTCTCTCTCTCAGATAACAACTTTTGTGCCGGCCCAAATCCGGCCCACATCTGCCATGCGTGGTATGATGATCTGGGCCACATGTGGCGTGGAATTATGCCACTTGGGCAGACCGCTCCTGTTTACCAGATCTGAGTCACAAACAGGCCATAGCAATGCCACATGTCAGCCAAGAGCAAAGAAATGAACCAGAACTGGACCTTATCTGAGCCACACAATTTTTATATATTATTTATAGAATCATCTTAGCATTAACAAGCCTGTTAACAAGCAGAATCACTGAAAGAAAGAAGAGGACAGAAAAAAAAGAGACAAACAGAAACACAAGAGCTACAACTGACATCTGCCACAGCCTTAGATGAAATTAACTGAAGATAAAAGAAGACATTCAAGTCAAGTCAAGTCAAATTTATTTATATAGCGCTTTTACAATTGGTAATTGTTTCAAAGCAGCTTTACATATTAGAAGCACAGAAAAAAGGGAAGTGGTTAAAAATAAGCTGTACAAACAAGCGTGGTAATATGTAACATATACAAGATGGTGCTACATTAAGCCAATGTCGGCTGACTCCCAGGGGTGGAAAAAACCCCCTAGGAGAAAAACCCAGCGTGCTAACACTGGGAAAAAAGTCCTAGGAGGGAAAAAACCCCTTGGAAGATATATATAATATATGTAAATGGATATGGAGATCAAAATCTGAATTATACATTTTTATTATAGAGATTAAAAATAGATTATATATAAATATATGTAAGCGGATACGGGGATTAAAAATCTGAATTATAGATGCAGCCAGAACTGGATCTGTAGGCCCATTGTCTCCTGGGCTACGTTGTAGTCAGGTCCAGACACAGGTTCTCCATCTGATCTGGATACGGCCTGGATCCAGCACCCGGCAAACCTCAGGATAAGCAGAGAGACAGATATTAGCGTAGATGCCATTCTTATTCTGATGTACAGGTATATCTAGTGTTATAGGAAATGTTCTCGGTTCCGGCCGACCTAATTATTGCAGCGTAACAATCCTTTAACGGATTTGAAAAATGTTAATGTATTGATAATGTGTTATGTGTATGCAAGAGCAAAGAGATGTGTTTTTAGTCTAGATTTAAACTGACAGAGTGTGTCTGCTTCCCGAACAATGCTAGGAAGATTGTTCCAGAGTTTAGGTGCTAAATAGGAAAAGGATCTGCCGCCTTCAGTTGATTTTGATATTCTGGGTATTATCAACTGGCCTGAATTCTGAGATCGCAATAAACGTGAAGGACTATAATGCATTAAGAGCTCACTTAGGTACTGGGGAGCTAAACCATTTAGAGCTTTATAAGTAAGTAGCAAGATTTTAAAATCTATACGATGTTTAATAGGGAGCCAATGTAATGTTGACAGAACTGGACTAATATGGTCATACTTTCTGGTTCTAGTAAGAACTCTAGCTGCCGCATTTTGGACCAACTGTAGTCTGTTTAAAAGCCGAGCAGAACAACCACCCAGTAGAGCGTTACAATAATCTAGTCTTGAGGTCATGAATGCATGAACCAACTGTTCCGCATTTGTCATTGAGAGCATATGTCGTAATTTAGATATATTTTTTAGATGGAAGAAGGCGGTTTTACAGATACTAGAAACATGACTTTCAAATGAAAGATTGGTATCGAAGAGCACACCCAGGTTCCTAACTGAGGACGAAGGTTTAATGGAGCACCCGTCAAGCGTTAGGGAGTATTCAAGGTTTTTTCGTGAGGAAGTTTTTGGTCCAAAGATTAGGATATCAGTTTTTTCTGAATTTAATAATAAGAAATTTCTTGTCATCCAGTTTTTAATGTCAGCTATGCATTCTGTTAGTTTTGTGAATTTGTAGGTTTCGTCAGGGCGCGAGGAAATATAGAGCTGAGTATCATCAGCGTAGCAGTGAAAACTAACACCATGCTTCCTAATTATCTCTCCTAAGGGCAGCATGTACAGAGTGAAAAGCAACGGTCCTAGTACTGAGCCTTGTGGTACTCCATATTGAACTTGTGAGCGATACGACATCTCTTCATTAACTACTACAGACTGATAACGGTCAGATAAGTACGATTTGAACCATGCCAAAGCAATTCCACTAATGCCAATATAGTTTTCAAGTCTTTTTAAAAGAATGTTGTGATCGATAGTGTCAAAAGCAGCACTGAGATCTAATAACACTAATAGAGAAATACAGCCACGATCGGATGATGTGGTTTTGTAGCCTTGGCTAATTGTATTATACACGACACTAAATAATGATCTGATATATCATCGCTCTGCTGTAGAATTTCAACAGCATCAATATCAATTCCATGCGACAGTATTAGATCTAAGGTATGATTACGACAATGAGTGGGTCCTGACACGTGTTGTCTAACTCCAATAGAGTTTAAAATGTCTGCAAATGCCAATCCAAATGCGTCTTTATTATTATCTACATGGATATTAAAATCACCAACAACAAGGACTTTATCCGCAGCCAGTACTAACTCTGATAGAAAATCAGCAAATTCTTTGATAAAGTCAGTATGGTGTCCTGGTGGCCTGTATACAGTAGCCAGCACAAATGTCAACTTACATAATGTTACATAAAGCACCATCACTTCAAAGGAGTTATATTTGAAATTCTTTTGAATGATTCTGAATATATTACTATAAATTACAGCAACACCTCCCCCTTTGCCTTTCTGTCGAGGATTGTGTCGATAATCATAACCTTGAGGACTAGATTCATTTAAAGTAATGTAATCGTCTGGTTTTAGCCAGGTTTCTGTCAAACACAGCAAGTCTAGTTTATTGTCTGTGATAATTTCATTTACAATAAGTGCTTTTGAAGAAATAGATCTAATATTCAGTAACCCAAGCTTTATCATTTGTTTATCTGATTTATCTGTGATTTTCATTTTTTGAACATCAATTAAATTTTTACCCTTAAAAGGTTTCGGAAGTTTTTTGTATTTACTAGTTCGAGGTACAGACACAGTCTCTATGTGATAATATCTAGGTGAAAGAGTTTCTATGTGCTGTGAACTATTTGAGTTCTGTGACGTGAGGCGGCTAGCAGACGGTCGGTTTAGCCAGTTTGTCTGCGTCCTGATCTGGGCCCTGGTTTGTCATTAAAAGGTTAGTTACCCAAAAATGAAATTTCTGTCATTGATTACTCACCCTCATGTTGTTCCACAGCCGTAAGTCCGTCGTTCATCTTCAGAACACAAATTCAGTTATTTTGATGAAATCGGAAAGATTTTTTTTTTTATCCTCCATTGAAAGCAATGAAATTACCACATTCAATATCCAGAAAGGTAATAAAAACATTGTTAAAACAGTCAATGTGACTACAGTGGTTCATTAATGTTATGACACAACGAAAATACTTCTTGTGCACAAATACAAAACAAAAATAATGACTTTATTCACCAAATTCGTCTCTCCTCTGCAATGCTAGGATTTTCAAACCTCTCAGATTCCGTCAAAATATCTTAATTTGTGTTCTGAAGATGAATGAAGATCTTACAGGTGTGGAATGACATGAGAGTGAGTAATTAATGAGAGAAATATAATTTTTGGGTGAACTAACCCTTTCAATCTCTCCATATCTCCACATTATATTTCAGAAAGCAGTTAAAAGAGTGATTAAAAGCCATAAGCAGAAAACAGTAAACTACAAGGACAATCAGCATATGAGCAATCAGTCTCAGCAATGGTGACAACAAAATATTCAGATCAACTCTGAACATCACAAAAAGCTACTAAAAGACAGAACAAAAACCACAGCAAAAATAAAAGCAAATAGTTATAATTAAAGAAAATAATAGGACAATTCAACTGCATAATTTATTCATGCTGTGATGCATGCTGGGAGTTTTGTATTTTTGTTCCCAGCATGCATTGCACCATAACACTTTTGATTGTCACCATTGTTGAGATTCATGTGCTGATTCTTGATGTATTTGAGTGTCAGTATGGATTAGGTTTTGTGTGTGTTTTTTTAAATCTAACTGGTTTCTGCAATGTTTTTCTCTTGCTGTTGAACTGACTACATTAGAGATTTCCTAAAAAACAAAACTGACCATCATTTAAATCTCATAACGAAACAAAAACCGACTATCTTTGAAACCTCGTAAAAGAACAAAGAAACAAACCGACCATCATTGAAATCTCGTAACCGAACAAAACTGACACTGAAAACCGACCGCCATTGAAATCACAAAACAAGACCAACAGATTGAATCGTTTCAAACTCGATTGTCATTGAGATCTCTAAATGGAACAAAACCAACCGTTATTGAAATCTCGCAACTGAACAAAACTGACCATCATTGAGATCTCATAACTGAACCAAACTGACCATCAAAGAAATCTCGAAAAGGAAGCAAA
Source organism: Megalobrama amblycephala (assembly GCF_018812025.1). Taxonomy (NCBI): domain Eukaryota; kingdom Metazoa; phylum Chordata; class Actinopteri; order Cypriniformes; family Xenocyprididae; genus Megalobrama; species Megalobrama amblycephala. The sequence continues at coordinate 9,634,111 of NC_063052.1, forward strand.
ACCAACTGTCATTAAAATCTTGTTAAGGAACAAAGCAGACCTATCATTAAAACCTCAAAACTGACCATCATTCAGATCTCGTAATCAAACAAAACCTTCCGTGACTGAAATCTCATAACCAAATAAAACAGGCATCATTGAAATCTCATAACTGAATAAAACCGTCCATCATTGAAATATCCTGTAACGAAACAAAACCGACTGTCTTTGAAATCTTGTAAAAGAACAAAGGAACAAAACCGACCGTCTTTGAAATCTTAAAACAGAAAAAAAAAAAAAAAACACTGACACTAAAAAACGACCGTCATTGAAATCTCGTAACGGAACAAAACCCACCATCATTGAAATCTTATAACCCAGCAAAACTGACCGTCATTGAAATCTCGTAATGGAACAAAACCAACTGTAATTAAAATCTCATAAAAGAAAAAAACATACTCTCATAACTGAACAAATGAAAATTTGACTGACAATGAAAACCGTCCATCGTTTAAATCTCGTAATGGATCAAAACGAAGGTCTTACGGGTGTGGAATGACATGAGGGTGAGTACTTAATGACAGAAATTTCATTTTTGGGTGAACTAACCCTTTAAATCTCTCCAGATCTCAGCAGAGGAGGGTTAAACAACTCCACAAACAGCATTACAGCTTCACATATTACTAACCAGATTGACTTTTTTTATCATTCATCTATATAAGTTTTTATTGAGAATTAACATAAGTTTAGTGCTTATATTCGCTTTATTTGAAATTGCCATAACGGTGACTGGTATCTTCATTAGTCACGTTCTTAACTCTTACAGCATCTTTCCTGGCTACTTTTAATTTACAATCCTTTGCAATTAAAAGATTGAATAAAAAACCATGAGCAGAGAGCTATCTTAACAAACACAGATATGAGCAATCAGCATATGAATCTCAATAATGGTGACAACTAAATATTCAGACATTAAGATAAACTCTGAACATCACAAAAAGCTACTAAAAGACAGAACAAAAACAACAGCAAAAAATAAAAGCAATTAGTTAGAATTAAAGAAAATAATAGGACAATTCAACTGCACAATTTATTCATGCTGTGATGCATGCTGGGAGTTTTGTACTATTGTTCCTAGCATGCATTGCAGCATGACACTTTTGATTATCACCATTGTTGAGATTCATGTGCTGATTCTTGATGTCTTTGTGTGTCAAAATTAGAATATTTCTTTTTGTGTGTTTTTAAATTTAACTAATTTCTGCAATATAAACTAACTCTTTAAATCTCTCCAGGTCTCAGCAGAGGAGGGTTAAACAACTCCACTTATTAGAGCCAGGTGTTAAATAATTACAGCTCCACATTTTACTAACCAGATTGATTTTATTTCTGTCGTTCATGTACAGAATTTTAACACTTACATTTGAAGTCATCATAATGGTGATTTTTTTTTTTTTTCTCATTAGTTGGGCTTTTAACTCTTAAAGCAGAAACACACCAAGCCAATGCTGACGAACTAGTGGCGACGAAAGCAGACTGCTCATGTTGGCAGCGTCTTGGTCCAAAGTTGTCTTGACACACCAAACTGACACCCGACAGCCAAGTAGCACGTCCGTTCTGCGCCTGCGTAAGATGAAATGCCTTTCTGTTCTAGCAGGTGGTAGTAGCTGAACAGTCAATCAAAATGATCAGATGGCCCGACAGACCGATGCCGATTCAACATCAAATAAACCGAAAAAAAGCAGACGAGAACCAACTTCAGCCAACAGTGTGGAACAGGGACGTGCACAGGAATTTTGAGGGGCAGTTGCTCTGACCTAAAAAAAGGGCACTCCCCTAAAAAAACTCACGGGCTATATGAAGGACTGAGAATAACCGGGGTACAAGCGGAATAATTGACTCCGCTTCGAGTCGTGACCGAATCACGATCTCAGGTGTGCATTATTTTTCTAATAATTCAATGGCCCGTCGTCAATTATTCCTTACTTGAATCACAGCTTAAATAGTGTTTTGACATCGTGCATTTTACCTCAAACTTGCTTCTAGTTAACTTTCTAAAGTAGCAATCGCTTCTCGGCTCAACATTAACACACTGACAAAATTATACTCAGAATTAAAAATATTTTTATACCACTTTTTAATGTGTGATTGTGTAAAGGTTTTCACGAGATACCAACCTTTCGCGAACTTGCTTCCAACACTCGTTCTCATGGAGGCGCGCGCGGTGTGCACGGGGGGAGGGGCTGTGCGCGCGCGAGTATGTGAGAGAGACGCGTGAGTGAGAGACGCAGAGAAATGAAATGCAGCTGAACGTTTGCTCTATGAAAGACATTGACAAAGACGAAGACTAAGGACATTTAATCTATAATTTTATTTTATTTTAGTTAGTTTTGCCAAACACACATTACAGTTTTGGTTAGTTATGTTTTTTTTGTAATGCCTCGTTTTTATTTTTATTTCAGTTAACGACGATGTTTTTTCCCACCTAGTTTTCGTTTTTTCGTTCGTTGTCGTTAACGATTATAACCTTCCTCGCCTTTCCGACAACGTTAAGTCGTCTCACCCGACAACCGCGACAATCTCCTTCTAGTGCCGCTCATGCAGGCTCAGCTCAGGTGCCGGTCGCGTGCAGCGCTGCAGCCAAGTAAACAGAGTTTGCCCTTCCCCTACTGACTTTCACTTTCGGACGGGTGCCCGAATATGGAAGTGAATGAGGCTTTGCGATTTTTTTTTATTTTTTTTATCTAGGCCTACGTGAAATTCTGCATCCATTGTACGATTTTTTAATTTATTTTTTTCCACCTCGGAAGGGCAACGTGAGTCGAGAAGGGCATATGGGCAGTTGCCCGGGCAACCTGAGCAACACTCTGAAAAAATTTAGTCGGCTGATGAACAAAAACTGCTTGATGACCAACTGTCAGCTTGTTGCGCTCCTACCTTTACAATATGTTTCTTCTTTGACTGCATTTAAGTTGTAATTCTTATGTTATTGCAACATGTATGTATTTATATGTATTGTATTTTATAATTCAAAAAACAATTAAAAAACTGATTAAAAAACAGAAGCAGAAAATAGAAAGTGTTAAAGACAAACACAGATATGAGCAATCAGCATATGAATCTCAATAATGGTGACAACAAAATATTCAGACAGAAGATAAACTCTGAACATCACAAAAAGCTACTAAAGACGGAACAAAAAACACAGCAAAAAAATAAAAGCAGTTAGAATGAAAGCAAATAATAGGAGAATTCAGCTGCATAATTTATTCATGCTGTGATGCATGCTGGGAGTTTTGTACTATTGTTCCCAGCATGCATTGCGGCATGACACTTTTGATTGTCACCATTGTTGAGATTCATGCGCTGCTTCTTGATGTCTTGGTGTGTCATTTTGTAGTATAACATGATCTCAAGGTGCAGTAACAGGGTTTGTGGTGTAAACATGCTTTTAGTGTTGGTTTGTCTCTTGTTGCTGAAATTGTGTTAGCTGTGGGAAAAATAGCAAGTAAAAAGATGATGTTGACAATGAAGAGGTTGTCATCATCTAGTGGTCTAATCTTACACAGTGTTATTTTTGTTCATGTAGACATAATGTAATTAATTTCAGTTAAATAGTCTGTCACATAATGTATTACAACATGAAGCATGTCACCATTGTTGAGATTTGTATTTCTACATAAGAGGGTCTATGGTTGGAAAGATGCTTGAGAAGTTCTGCAGTGATCAACCTGAAGCTTTCACCTGCACACTGCACACACAAGCTGTACTATATAAAGGGTGTAACCCTGGTGTAAAATAATCCCTACATTACATCACATACCATGCTGTTAGTTAGTTAGTTAGTTAGTTAGTATCACGTAACAAATTATATTGTTCTTTATTTAGTTCTTACACTCTATTTTTTTTTTTCATTTAAATGTTTTTGAAACAAGTCTCATATGCTCACCAAACCTGCATTTATTTGATCAAAAATACAGAAAAACAAAAATATTGTGAAATATTATTACAATTTAAAATAATCGTTTTGTATTATACTTTAAAATATTATTTATTTCTGTGATGCAAAGTCTGTGATTATATATTGTTACAAAATATTTCTAACTACAGAAAGATTTCAATACACACTATGTTTTAAATGTATTTCTGTAACCTGTGCAGTCTGAACAACTCCAAGTGGGACTCAAACCCGGGTACGGGTCGCTGGCATCGGAGGTGGGCCCACTAACAAGAACACCAAACAGACCATCACTGAGATCTCGCAACTGAACCAAACTGACCATCATAAATATCTTGTAACGGAACAAAACAAACTGTCATTAAAATCTTAAGGAACAGAGACAACCATCATTAAAACACTGACCGTCATTAAGATCTCGTAACCAAACAAAACCGTCCGTGACTGAAATCTCATAACCAAATTTAAAACAGACATCATTGAAATCCCGTAACTGAATAAAACCGACCGTCCTTGAACTCTCGCAAAACATATCAAAACCGACCTCTTTAATATCCTGTAACAAAACAAATCCCTCTGTCTTTCAAATCTTGTAAAAGAACAAAGGAACAAAACTGACTGTCTTTAAAATCTCATAACCCAGCAAAATCGACCATCATTGAAATCTCATAACGGAACAAAACTGACCATCACTGAAATCTCATAATGGAACAAACCAACTGTCATTAAAATCTCATACAATTACAAAACATATGTATTAAGTATACTTTTAGTGTTGGTTTGTCTCTAGTTGCTGAAATTGTGTTAGCTGTGGGAAAAATAGCAAGAAAAAAGATGATGTTGACAATGAAGAGGTTGTCATCATCTAGCGGTCTAATCTTACACAGTGTTATTTTTGTTCATGTAGCCATAATGTAATTAATTTCAGTTAAATAGTCTGTCACATAATGTATTACAACATGAAGCATGTCACCATTGTTGAGATTTGTATTTCTACATAAGAGGGTCTATGGTTGGAAAGATGCTTGAGAAGCTCTGCAGTGATCAACCTGAAGCTTTCAACTGCACACCCACTGAAGCTAAACAGGATTGAGTCTAGTCTATGTCTGGATGGGAGACCTCCTGGTAGACTGGGAAGCTGTGGGAAGCGGTGTTAGAGAGGCCAATGGGTCTGATCAGCCTGTGGTCTGAGTGGGTCCTAATGCCCCAGTACAGTCGCAATAAGCTGTACTGTATAAAGGGTGTAACCCTGGTGTAAAATAGTCCTTACAGCACATCACATACTGCCCAATGCCCCAGTACAGTCGCCATAAACTGTACTGAATAAAGGGTTAATATAAACCCCAGAAAATAAGGGGTGTAACCCTGGGGCAAAAATAATCCTTACATTACATCACATACCATGCTGTTAGTTAGTTAGTTAGTTAGTTAGTATCACATAACAAATGATATAGTTCTTTATTTAGTTCTTACACTCTATTTTTTTTCTCATTTAAATGTTTTTGAAACAAGTCTCATATGCTCATCAAGCCTGCTTTTGTTTGATCAAAAATACAGAAAAACAACAATATTGTGAAATATTATTACAATTTAAAATAATTGTTTTGTATTATACTTTAAAATATTATTTATTTCTATGATGAAAAGTCTGTGATTATATATTGTTACAAAATATTTCTTACTACAGAAAGATTTCAATACACACTATGTTTTAAATGTATTTCTGTAACCTGTGCAGTCTGAACCACTCCAAGTGGGACTCGAACCCGGGTACGGGTTGCTGGCATGGGAGGTGGGCACACTAACAAGAACACCAAACAGACCATCAAAGAAATCTCGTAACGGAACAAAACCAACTGTCATTAAAATCTTTTTAAGGAACAAAGCTGATGGTCATTAAAACCTCGTAGAGGAACAAAACCAACCGTCACTGAAATCTCATAACCAAATAAAACTGACCGTCATTGAAATCTGGTAACGGAACAAAACTGACACTGAAAACCGACTGTCACAAAACAAAACCAACAGTTTGAATCATTTCAAACTCAACCGTCATTGAGATCTCACAACTGAACAAAACCGACCATCATTGAGATCCAGGCACGTGCACAGGTAGGGCTCAACCTGTGCAGGGCACATGCCCTTTTTGTCCTTACACTCCGAAGTGCCCTTTTTTTTTGGACGTGTTTTATGTTATTTATTTATTTTCTTGAATAAATCAATAAATTTTCTTGAAAAAATCAATAAATTTACAAATATATTTAGCCTAATAAAGGTATTAAAAAGAGCTTTTTGGATCCGCTCAAACTGTCAGTCAAACCTCTCAACTCCGCCCCCTGAGTGCAGCGAACTGAAGTTCCACAGCAGAGCAGCTGAACGTCTTGCTACGGTAAATAAATATCTTGTTTTATTGAATAAGTAGGCTACAACGTTGTCTTTACGAAAGAAACATTAGTATGTCTATAAAGTTTCATATTTTATGCATTTGAGGCCTGAGACTGGCGGCGGAGAGAGAGGGAGGGGGCTAGCATTTGCCATCTAAGTCATAGCCGATACCAATAGCCTACAATAGCCTTAAATAGCCTGTGCATACAGTACAGTAGTATTACATCTTTTATAAATTGAGATTTTGGCCAAACGTATTTTACAACAGGAAAAATTGAGCGCTCATAACCTATTGATGACGACGTAACACGTAGCCTAATGTGATGCCATCGTTTTAATGACGGACAAATTGCACATTTGCACATATTCGCTGGTCAAAAACCCGGCGTAACTGCATTTGAGTTTGACAAAAAGCGACTGAGTGATCCCCGTCGTCAGCTAGGTAAAATACATTTCTAAGGAATTTTTTCTTTGATTTATGATGGCTATCTGCATACACTTAATTAATTAACATTTAATCGTATTATATATGGTCACACAGTATGGTTAATGTTTACTATGTTAATATGTATTTGCTCGCTAGATAATTTTAATCTAGTATTGTATACTCCCCGCTCTTCACATGTATAAACGTAGTAAAACATGGTTTACTACAGTAATGTTGTAGGAACTAAAAAACATTACAGAATCATCAGGTCACTGTGCTTCTTTATATTTTATATGCAGAATGTAATATGTGTGTATTAATGTGTTGAGAGGGACATCCCTGGATCACAGTGAAGTCAAACATCTTCAAACACATGGCTCACAGAAGATTGCTGTTGTAATAATTTTTAAAGAAGCCCTGAAACCCTGTATATCTATCTATATATATATATATATATATATATATATATATATATATATATATATATATATATATATATATATATATATATATATATATATATAAAAAAAACTGTCATTAATAGTGAATAGATATAAAGCTTGTGAGACTATTATTTTGTGTTAATTTTTAATTTAATTTTTGGGGGGTGGTGGTGCCCTTTTTTTCAGTTTCAGCACATGCCCCTCAAAAGGTCTGTGCACGGCCCTGTTGAGATCTCACAAAGGAGCAAAACCGACCGTCACTGAAATCTCGAAAATGGAAAAAAAAAAGAACTGTCATTGATATCTCGTCACAAAACAAAACTAACAGATTGAATCATTTCAAACTTGACTGTCATTGAGATCTCACAACTGAACAAAACCGACCATCACTGAGATTTTCGTAACTGAACAAAACTGGCCATCATAGAATATCTCGTAATGGAACAAAGCCGGCTGTCATTAAAACCTCTTTAGGGAACAAAACCAAGTGACCTTGAAATCTTGTAATGTAAAAAAAAAACATCTGTTATTGAAATCTCGTAGAGGAACAAAACCGACCTTCATTGAAATCTCATAACCCAGCAAAACCGACCATCATTGAAATCTCGTAATGGAACAAAACCAACTGTCATTAAAATATCGTAAAAGAACAAAACATTTTGTATTGAGATTTCGTAACTGAACAAAACTGACTGACAATGAAAACCGACTGTCATTGAAATCTCCTAAAGGAACAAATCTGACTGTCATTCAGATCTTGTAACTGAACAAAACTGTCCGTCACTGAAATCTCATAACTGAATAAAACCGATCGTCATTGAAATCTCGTAATGGAACAAAACGACTGTCTTTGAAATCTAGTTATTGAACAAAACCAACTATCACTGAAATTCCACAACGAAACAAGACTGACCATCATTAAACTCTTGTAACGAAACAAAACCGACCGTCACTGAAATCTCGTAACGAAACAAACCCTGACCAACCGAAAGCTTGCTTGAATCAGACCTCTGGCGTGACTGTGCACGGCACGTTACAATACTGTAGTTCTGATTGGTCAATCACTGTTATTTATAGTTTGTTGATTATCATACAGAGAATTTTGAAAGTTTCGTTTACATGATAACATTTGCATAATATACATAACACTGTTAATCTAAAGGGGTATGGTAAGGGGGATGGTGGCTTTACAGAGGGGGTGCTTTTTGTCATTTTTTTCAACAAGGGGGATGCCATCCCCCCACATCCCCCCTCAAATCGAGCCCTGATAATAGCACACTTCACTTCAAGAACAGTTCATTTTAGATAAGGTTAATGGGTAGATACTGTACCTACACCATCTGAGGGCCAAAACATCTTTTTCCATTGACACCCATTCAAAATTGGTGGTGAATTTTGATGAAATATGCTGCAAGCAATATATAAATCAAAAATATTTTATTATATTGTAGTAGATGTGTTGTCAGTTAATTGAATCAGACTGTCTTGGAGGACAAAAATGAGATATTAAAGACATCTCCTATTCTGATCAGGTCGCAATGATATTTTGATGCAAGGCAATGAAGAAATGCATGTTGTTTATCTAATTTACCCATCAATCTAAATGATAATATTAACATTCATGATATTATGAAGCTTTCTTTTTCAGTGCCCTGATGAGCTGACAGGCTACAGTGTCTGCGCAGCTCATGCGGTACTGTAAGTATGCCCTTTTCTCCTCTCTTTCTTTGAGTGGCCAGCTTCATCAGAAAATTCCAACAAAATCCCAGCATGCATAATGGCAGCTGTCAGCCTGGCTGTAAAGAAGACCATGAAGAACTTCCTCTAGAGTCATCGTTATCATGTGTAAAGCCTTGTACTTAGCCCTGTCACCTGTAATTAGCATCAGTGGAGAGCAGCCGTGGAGTTGACACATTGTTCTATGACAACCCGTCAAAGCGTCTCTCTTTCTCGTCTCTCTCTCTGTGCCTCCCTCTGTCGTTCGATGAGGGGACAGTCAACTCTGAGAGGAGATGTTTGGTAACTGATACTTCTGAGGTGCTAAAATGGATATTTTTCATTTTACATTATCCACATCTCTCACTTGGCATTTTATTTACAATGTGTTTGATGGAAATGGCCTGTCAGCGGTGGCAGATAGTTACGCAAAGATTGATTTCCTCTTTCTAGAAACATTTTCTATTGGATTCTGACACTTAATTGTGTCAAAGACTGATCTGCTGTAATTACTGAATCAGAGGTTATGACTAGAGCAAAAGATTTCCCCAATGATTCCAGTGGATTCAAGTTATTTTCTAATTTAGTGATCATTTGGTTATCCATAACGATTTATAGCTCACCTCTTTTAGCAACACTGACATTAAGTACCTTTAGGCACAGCAGTGATTCGATTGGAAACTAAACAGCTTCTTAAATGATGAATTATGAAGAGTATACACCAAAAAATCTAAATAAAAAAGTTAATTTTTTTAAATAGAAATTCTCATAACATACAAATAATTTTGCTGATCTAACTAACAATTTAAAAAATACTAAAAAATATTTTTTAGAGAAAATTTTCCTTGCCACAAAAAGATGTTAAAAACACTGCCAGGTTGTACAGGTGCTGGTCATATAATTAGAAAATCATCAAAAAGTTGATTTATTTCACTAATTCCATTCAAAAAGTGAAACTTGTATATTATATTCATTCATTACACACAGACTGATATATTTCAAATGTTTATTTCTTTTAATTTTGATGATTATAACTGACAACTAAGGAAAATCCTAAATTCAGTATATCAGAAAATTTGAATATTACTTAAGACCAATACAAATAAAGGATTTTTAGAAATCTTGGCCAACTGAAAAGTATGAACATGAAAAGTATGAGCATGTACAGCACTCAATACTTAGTTGGGGCTCCTTTTGCCTGAATTACTGCAGCAATGCAGCGTGGCATGGAGTCGATCAGTCTGTGGCACTGCTCAGGTGTTATGAGAGCCCAGGTTGCTCTGATAGTGGCCTTCAGCTCTTCTGCATTGTTGGGTCTGACATATCGCATCTTCCTCTTCACAATACCCCATAGATTTTCTATGGGGTTAAGGTCAGGCGAGTTTGCTGGCCAATTAAGAACAGGGATACCATGGTCCTTAAACCAGGTACTGGTAGCTTGAGCACTGTGTGCAGGTGCCAAGTCCTGTTGGAAAATGAAATCTGCATCTCCATAAAGTTGGTCAGCTGCAGGAAGCATGAAGAGCTCTAAAACTTCCTGGTATACGGCTGCGTTGACCTTGGACCTCAGAAAACACAGTGGACCAACACCAGCAGATGACATGGCACCCCAAACCATCACTGACTGTGGAAACTTTACACTGGACCTCAAGCAACGTGGATTGTGTGCCTCTCCTCTCTTCCTCCAGACTCTAGGACCCTGATTTCCAAAGGAAATGCAAAATTTACTTTCATTAGAGAACATAACTTTGGACCACTCAGCAGCAGTCCAGTCCTTTTTGTCTTTAGCCCAGGCGAGACGCTTCTGACGCTGTCTGTTGTTCAAGAGTGGCTTGACACAAGGAATGCGACAGCTGAAACCCATGTCTTGCATACGTCTGTGCGTAGTGGTTCTTGAAGCACTGACTCCAGCTGCAGTCCACTCTCTGTGAATCTCCCCCACATTTTTGAATGGGTTTTGTTTCACAATCCTCTCCAGGGTGCGGTTATCCCTATTGCTTGTACACTTTTTTCTACCATGTCTTTTCCTTCCCTTCGCCTCTCTATTAATGTGCTTGGACACAGAGCTCTGTGAACAGTCAGCCTCTTTTGCAATGACCTTTTGTGTCTTGCCCTCCTTGTGCAAGGAGTCAATGTTCGTCTTTTGGACAACTGTCAAGTCAGCAGTCTTCCCATGATTGTGTAGCCTACAGAACTAGACTGAGAGACCATTTAAAGGCCTTTGCAGGTGTTTTGAGTTAATTAGCTGATTAGAGTGTGGCACCAGGTGTCTTCAATATTGAACCTTTTCACAATATTCTAATTTTCTGAGATACTGAATTTTGGATTTTCCTTAGTTGTCAGTTATAATCATCAAAATTAAAATAAATAAACATTTGATATATATCAGTCTGTGTGTAATGAATGAATATAATATACTTTTCACTTTGGCATGACGTTTCACTTTTTGAATTGAATTAGTGAAATAAATCAACTTTTTGATGATATTCTAATTATATTACCAGCACCTGTAATGAGACCAATAAGAAAGCTATTTATGAATTTATTCAAAATCGTCCCTTTATTACAGTATTAACCACTTTATTTCCATCTTGTATACATTATGTGGTGGAAAGTGAAAAAAATCTTTTTTTTTTTTTTTTTTGCCCTGAGGTAACATCATACCACTGAAGGTTAAGACATTTTAGTAGAGTACACAACATTTTAACAACTGATATTTTATGAATTCCCATTGTGTAGTTATATTGCAGCTTTGCATTGTTAACATTTGTTAAATGTTAACTGGCATTAACTTGTTTCCAAAAATGGATTTGCATGCAGAACCTATAATGCCATTTTTTGTTGTTTTGTTATTTGGGGCAGAATTTGTGTTACTTCAGGGGTAGATTTCATTATTGTAGCGACTTTTGGACATTAAAATCCAATGAGAAGCAGAAGGGAGAACATTAGTTTATTAAAATGTTGCTCCACCGGCGGCACCGTAATGGCTTCAGTGCTTCATTTTTTAGCAGATAACGATATAATGCCTTTCTACCTATTTGTGCCTGAAGGAGACATTTTTGCATAATGAAAACATTTCATCTGCTTTGCTTTTCCTTGAGCTGTCTCACTAGAGACAGAAGCCTGTGTATAATATCAGTATGGCCAGGTAACTCTGGCCATAGCGGTTGTAATTCCTAAGGTTCATTAAGCTTCCACAGTCTCTGCGGTTATGGGATGTTTCACATCAAGGAAATTTACACTTTCTGGAAATTAATACAATTGGCTGGAGAGCAGTGTAATTAAAGTGAGAGGACCACTGGCAGATGGGTTTAAGCCTATCTCAGTGCCTTATATCTGTTTCTTAGGGCTGTTAGAAACTATATGAATGGTCATAGAAAAAAAAAAATCAGAAAGCTTGCGTATTTGCACTGTAAAAACCACCCAGGGCGTTTAGCTCCGTCTAGCTGCAGCACATCAATTTCAGATTAAGTGTCAGCGAGGCCTTAATCAGCAGTCTGAGGTTATGACCACTGGAATGGCAGCACTGCATTCACTCTCATTTATGACTAATAATGAAAACTGACTTTGATAGAAGTTGAGCTTCATTTCTCCAGTGAAGGACAGTCTGAGGCAATGGTACAGTAATTAACTGATATTTGTGTTGGATTTTTAACTCAGCTCCCCTGTAAATGTAATGTATGTCTGAAACTATATAACATATCTGTGGCAGATTACATTTGAATTTATTTTAGATACTGGGAAATATATACATTACATTTTTGTTTTACATAAAGTTTGAGATTGGTAAGATTTTTGTATTGTTTTCGAAAGAAGTCTCTTATGCTTACCAAGACAACAATACAATAAAAAAGTAATATATTATTTTTAAAATGTAATATATTCTAATGATAATAAAGCTGAATTTCCAGCATCATTATCAGTGTCACATGATCCTTCAGAAATCATTCTAATACGCTGATTTATTATTAATGTTGAAAACAGATGTGCTAAATGATTAATTTTTGTAACAATGTAAATCTTTACTGCCACTTTTGATCAAATTAATGCATCCTTGCTAAATAAAAATATTAATTTCTTTCAAAAAAATCTAACTGGCCCCAAAATTTTGAAGGGTAGTATACAAATAAAAAATGAATAAATAAATATTATTTAAATACATTTTATACAGGGATTGGACAATGAAACTGAAACACCTGGTTTCAGACGACAATGATTTATTAGTATGGTGTAGGACCTCCTTTTGCGGCCAATACAGCATCAATTTGTCTTGGGAATGGCAGATACAAGTCCTTCACATGCAGTGGCCAGAGGGATTTTGAGTCATTCCTCTTCCAGAACAGCATGTGATGCTGGTCGAAGAAAACATTTTCTCACTTGCTCCTCCAAAATACCCCAAAGTGGCTCAATTATATTTAGATCTGGTTACTGTACAGGCCATGGGAGATGTTCAACATCACTTTCATTTTCATCAAACCATGCTGTGTGTATTGGTGCATTATCATGCTGATACACGGCACCCCCTTCAGCGTACAATGTTTGAACATTGAATGGTTCAGTAGTCCTTGACAGTGACCTGTCCATCAAGCACAAGTAGGGAATGCCATGATATTGCAGCCCAAACCATCACTGATCCACACCCATGCTTCACTCTGGGCAGCAACAGGCCGGGTGTTAAACCTTTTTGGGGCTTCTCCACACCCTAACTCTCTTGAGGCATCTTTACACAGAAAAAGTGGCACAGAAACCAACTCTGAAGCGGCATAAAATCACAAAAATGTGCATTTACACAGACTGTTTAATGCTCCTCTGAAGCGGCATAAATGCATTTACACAGGAATTAAAATGGCGGGAAACAATGCTTTGAACATAAGTATTTCAAAACTAACAGTTTTAACAAAATTAATTTAAAAAATAATTAAATAATAAACAATGAAATATAACTCGAAATAAAAAAATACAAAAATTTAAAGATGTTTGTCATAATAAAATTGAACGATATAACAAAAAGTTATACATTATTACACCGGGTAGTTCACAACAGGATTAAAAGTATCGTCCTCAAGGAGATGATTTTTGGAATATAATATAACAGTACACAATCACAGTGACGCCGATTCTGTTAAGCATTTACCTTATCTGAGAAAAATGTAGCAGCGCGTTGATCTGACAGTCTCTTCATGGGAAGATTACAAACGGCGAAAGCCAATTGATGACACACGATGATTCTCTGCTGTTATTTTGGTGGTTTTACGTCACGATGTGAGTACAGGACTCTTTTACTTCAATGCCCCTTGTTGGAAGACATTATTTTTATTATTTGCCCAAAGTTATATGTTTCGTCTCCTGCTTTTTGAATCTCGCGCCGGCTGAGCTGACTGGAATGATTTTGGTTGTCATGACAATGACGTAGTTTAGAGCGGCTATATTTCGCGTTCATTTACACTGAACCAGAACAGTATCAGACTCGCCTTTGATACTAGGGGCTGAGGTGGGTCAGACCCGGCGTATTTTAGATCTTCTTTAACACGGCATTGCGTCTTTACACTGAATTCTGAGCAGGTACAGACCCGCTTCAGAGCAGCCATAAATCGGCTGTGTAAAGATGCCTTTGGATGTGGGAAAGACAGTGAAGATGGACTGTACATGTTTCACATTGTCCACAGCCCAAGATTTGCGCTGTTGGCACCATTGAAACCGGCATTTGGCACTGGCACGTGTGACCAAAGGTTTGGCTATAGCAGCCTAACCATGAATATTGACTCTGTGAAGCTCCAGACGAACAATTTAGTGGAAACAGGAGAGTTGAGGTGCGCATTTAATTCTGCAGTGTGTTGGACAGCTGTGGTTTTATGTTTTTTGGATGCAATCCGGGTTAATACCTGGACATCCCTTTCAGACAGCTTCCTCTTGCGTCGACAGTTACTCCTGTTGGATGCGGTTCATCCTACGTGGAGGTATACCGACATTACACTGGATACCATAGCTCTCGATACACTGTAAAACCCAATAAGTTCAGAATACTCAAAACATTTGAGGAAACTTATTACCTCAAAACATTTAATTAAACTAACTCATTTTTTTTTAAAGTTGGTAGAACTTAAAATTTTTGTGACAAGTGGGGCGGGGCTGAGAGCCATGGAAGCGGATCAAGGCCAGTGTGGTGCACAGGTGTCTCTCACTAACAATCCCGTCACCAGCATCCCTTGCCCAACTCATCATAATGTTAATTACATACAGTTAATTTACATAAACATCACATTCAGATCTCTGGTTAAATGTTACATAGCAAATAACACATGCCATTATAACTATCAGAGAGACTGTCTTTACATACTTGCATATATGTAATCAAACAACATATGTGGTCTTAAATGTTTTGCAGCTCATCCTCAACCTAACCACAGGCTCTACTCTTCACCACAGTGGTAACCCTACAAAACTAACATAACAGAACCCCCCTGAATCCCAACATAATTTCAACAGTTATTTATATGGTCTGACGCAAAGCATGCTGGGAATTAGAAATCTGCTGCAGCTCTACTCAATCATATTAAGTTCAGCTTACTACAATGAAATTTTGAGTTCATGCAACTTTTTTCTATTAAGTACAATGACCTTTCATTATTATTTGAGTGAAACAAACTCATTTAATTTAATTAATTTCACTGTTCGGTTTTACAGTGTATGAACTCAAAATTTCATTGTACTGTATACCACAAAGACTTGCTGTCCTGGTCACAAATGATCCAGTGAGACGATATTCTGATACTCTGATATTTCTCCCATTTTGTTGTGTGATTGAAATATTTTATGTATAGCTGCTATTGCTCTGCTAATTCAACCTTCACACTCTGTTCCTACTGATGGAATGTAAAATCAGTGGAGATTGGCCACCAGGCCTTGCATACCCTGTTGAAAAAACCAGCATATGCTGGTTAGTTATGTTTTGAAGCATGGCAGTTGGTTTGAGCTGGTTTATGCTGGTCCTTAGATGGTCATGTGCTGGAACTGGAACTAACCCTTTAATAATAGATACATTCTAATTATCTATAGAATCCTCATAGATCTATTTGATACTTTACAACTGAAAGTTTAAGATTAAAAATTAATTTAAAGATTTTGTCCACCAATGCATCTTTAAAACATCTGGATAGTGTTTATCTCCTTAAGCAATGACTGAGTATGCATGTATTATTCATAAGCATAGATTGATATTAACTGTGCCTTTAAAGTGTGTGTTGAAAGTTATTAACTGATATTTCTGCTGTTGATTCTATGGCCTTATCCTGCATATCTACATCAAAAAGCAGTACTGTGTTCTGAAGTGCCACAGTGTAGTCACAGGGTCTTGTGCATATGAAGCCGTCTGTGGTTCACACAAACACGTCTGCCTTGTTCACAAATGTGAACACTGTAGGCTTTTTTCCTCCTAAGCTTGATGTGGTTAATTGTATATTATGAAGGCAAAGTGATTGTGGCAGAGCGGTTTAGTGCATGGTGGCAGTGTGCTGTGCTGCAGATGGGATGATTGAAGAGAAACGCAGGTCTAAAGCAGGCTTTGGATCCATCTCTGCAGGTTACAGGATGAAGGAGTAGTGATTAGAGAGAGTGACAGGAACAAAGCAAAACAAGCAGGGACTAGGCACAGCAGTTAAATTATATTTTTTTTCTTTAGTAAATTCAAAGCATACTCTCACTGCATGACTGCTGCGCTGACAGAACGCACACTTTACGTTTATGAAGTTACAATAAAGTGATTTATTTTATTTTATGTTGTTTCTATTTTATTTTATTTTATTTTCAGTACAGATGGATCTCAGTTTGTCAGCTCTCTTGCTCTATAATTGTGCATTTTAGCTCATATCCATTGCTTGTAAACAATGTTAAACTGGATCAACAGTTATAATACAGTATGTATGTTGTCATTTTTGTGCAGCACAGATTCTGTCTAATTGATGCCATCATTTTCATACAAATAATGTAACAATGCAAAAACAATCCCTGTAATTGGCTTAAAAATCTTATCTAAAAAATATTTTCTGTTTGGTTTTTGAGGTGAATTATAATCTAGATATGTTCTTTCTGAGATTGACCAGTTAAATTTATATGCACATTAACCCTTAAAGACCGAGACAGCTGCCCACAGCTAAAAATAACTATTGTTCTTAGGTCTTTAAGGGTTAATGGAAGATATTGGCAGCTCTCAATTGTAATTGTTATAAATACAAAAAGGCAAAGAGTTTCATGCCCTAATGCAAACTTAAGGGGGAAAAAAAGACAAAGTTCTGCATTGTAATCAGGAAGCTATTTATCCAGCTATTTATCCTGGTTTACCCAACAATGCTTATTGGCACTAGTTTTTTGTTTTGAAATTTGTTGTGTCTGGCATTTTGAAAGTATTTTGAGTCATTATAAATGCTGGTTGTTTCCATTGTACACAGCTGGGTCATTCCGTGTCAACTCAACCAGATGTCCACGGCTCAATTTTTGAAAAGTTTTTTTGAAAAGTGAAACACTTTTCATGTGTTTTTTTTTTCTTCCAAAGTTGGCATGCCTGTAACTCAAGAAGTATTTTTAAGGCCCTATAATGGTTTATTCCCAGAGAAATGGAGATCTCATAAATTGTTGAACTTTACCCATTTTCAGAGATCGAAAACCAAATGTGGGTGACTTTGAAAGAGGAATGTCTGAAAAGCAAATAATGTTCAAAGTGAAAATGTGTCTTTATTCACATAAAAACAACGTCAATATCTTGATTTTTGAGAGTTAAAAAAGATTGCGGTATATAGTTATATACTCATATACTTAAGAATAGGGGAAAACGTGGCAATTTAGCTGGTACAGTACTTTTATTTCAGAAATGCATTTCTACAAATCTCTGGAAGGAAATTGATGTGCCTCAACATGGCAATTTCAATGCATTTTTGGTAATGAAATATTGTTAAATTTGGTGTCGGTTGCAGTTGTTTTGATAGAAGGAAACGAGATACAGTTTAGTTTAAACTTATTTGTTCTTTAGACATTCCTCTTTAAAAGAAAAAGTATCATCTGTATGAAAATTTGCATTTGGTTTTTTGACCACTGAAAATGTGTACAATTTAAAGGGTTAGTTCACCCCAAAATGTAAATTCTGTCATTAATTACTCACCCTCATGTCGTTTAACACCCATAAGACCATTGTTCATCTTCGGAACACAAATTAAGATATTTAAAATGAACTTTAAAACGAAGACATCAAAAGAAAGGTTTGTTAAGAACCAAAATTGAAAAGGATATTAATATATCTTTAATACTTCTTGAGTTACAGGCATGCAAACTTTGCTGCCATCTTTTTAAAGCCATTTTTGCCCACCTGTAATTTGGCTTTAAATATTAGGTGAAAATTATCATTCTGATCCTCCTCTACAAAAGTGGATTAGTCAGTAAAAAAACATTCATGACATTTAATATTTTATCTTTCATTAAAATTAATGTTTGTTTTTCTTCAGAAAAAATATGAACAAAATCAAAAACTTGAGCCTGGGAAGTTTCCAAAATTTGTTTGATTTGACACGGCATGACCCACCTGTATTATTTGGTCATTCCTGTTCTGGTGAGTTTTCTGCATTATGCTGGGCCAAATGCTACAGTTGCTTATGCTGTTGTGTTCCTCATTTGTGAGGTGCTTTGGACAAACTTAAAGGTGCCCTAGATTGTTTTTTTACAAGATGTAATATAAGTCCTAGGTGTCCCCTGAATCTGTCTGTGAAGTTTCAGCTCAAAATACCCCATAGATTTTTTTTAATTAATTTTTTTAGCTGCCTATTTTGGGGCATCATTAACTATGCACTGATTTTTTCAGCACGGCCCCTTTAAGAGATGCGCTCCCTCTGCCCCACAAGCTCTTGACTATATATACATCACATAAACAAAGTTCACACAGCTAATATAACCCTCAAATGGATCTTTACAAGATGTTCGTCATGCATGCAGTATGCATGCTTCGAATTATGTGAGTAAAATATTTATTTAGATGGTTACGTTTGATTCTGTGTGAGTTTGAGGCTATATGCTCTGTGGCTAAAGCTAACATTACACACTGTTGGAGAGATTTATAAAGAATGAAGTTGTGTTTATGCATTATACAGACTGCACGTGTTTAAAAATGAAAATAGCAACGACTCTTCGTCTCCGTGAATACAGTAAGAAACTATGGTAACTTTAACCACATTTAACAAGTATATTAGCAACATGCTAATGAAACATTTAGAAAGACAATTTACAAATATCACTAAAAATATCATGATATCATGGATCATGTCAGTTATTATTGCTCCATCTGCCATTTTTCGCTGTTGTTCTTGCTTGCTTACCTTGTCTGTGCACAGATCCAGCCGTTAATACTGCCTTTCCTTGTCTAATGCGTCTAATGCGTCGAATGGGCTGGCATTATGTAAAAAAAGTGCAGAATATAAAAGCCATCACTAAGGGCTCCATAGGTTACATTTAGTATAAAAGCTGTTTTTAAACATGGTTCAGTTGCTTGGTGCTAATCTAAGTGCAAACTGATCCCTCAAAGCAGTGTAATAGTCACCCAAATATTATTCTGTTGCATATTGTTTTGTTTAACATGCCTATTGTACTCATATGCATAAAAACAGTCACATGTTACTGCTGACGATGCTCAGATGTCTGGAGGAAGCCAACTAACATGAAGGTCCTGTGAATAACCCATTTATCAGAGGACAGTGATACTAATAATTTCAGCCATTTCTATCCAGAAAACAGACAGCTGGATGCTGCCAGATCCTGCTGAGAACACTGTGTTTTCCTTGCATCTGTTTTTTCCTCTCTTCACTGAGTCAATTGCATGTTTTCCCCTCCCTGTCTCTGATTTGGAGACAGAAAGTGCCTTATTTGTTCACCTGCTTTTTGCTGCTTGTAGTTGCAGTAAAATAAAGCACTATCCATATATGTGTTATCTTCATCTCTATCTATCTATCTATCTATCTATCTATCTATCTATCTATCTATCTATCTATCTATCTATCTATCTATCTATCTGTCTGTCTGTCTGTCTGTCTGTCTGTCTGTCTGTCTGTCTGTCTGTCTGTCTGTCTGTCTATCTATCTATCCAGTAATATATTTCTGTTATAATTTATAATTAGTATAATTTTTTCTTCATTAACAAGTTTTATATGTGAAGAAAGATTACTGTTCAGTTAGACAATAGAAGCTGTTTTGTTCAACATGCTTGGCTGAAACCTTGTTTTATCTTGTTTTTGGTCAAAATTCCTACAACTTTTTATGCATCCTGGTCCAGTTAAACCATAGTGCTTTTAAAATGCTCTGAAACGTGAGCTAGAAGCAGCAGATCACAGACACATCGTCTACGATTCTGAACAGAGATGTGAGGACTTTCTCACTCTATTACTCAGGAATTAAGATATTGAATCATCACTTCCATCCTATTAATATGGAAGCATGTACTGCGGCCAGACTGGCATGACAGGAAATGAAAAATCCTCATCATCTGATTAATTGTATTTGCGTTTGCCAAAGCCATTCTCGCTTCAGGAGGAAATGAGACACAGGAAGTCACTTAGAGGGAACAGGGCCCAAAGCCTGCAAGGATCTCGGAGACTGCAGGCAACCCAAGGCTGAGAAGGATCAGCCCGGCATTCAAGACGTGCCACAGATTAAAATGCGTTGGGCTTTAAGTAGTCGCTGATTTCTGGCTGCAGGCGGCTCTTAGTCTGTTTCTTTGCATAATTAACACATATTGGAAAAATCCACGCTGTAATGTGATGCCCAGAAACAAAGCAAATAAAGCTCTCATTGTATGAATAGATTATAATTACATTCTGTTGCTAAATGATTATCAAAGGCAGACTGACATTGGTTTCTCTGTAAGTGCTGAAATATTTCAGGCTCTTCATTATAATTGGCTGATGGAGAATGAGCACCAGTGTTTCATTTGTCTGAAACAATTAATTATGAGTTAATTGGGACTGTATGTATTTTTTGGGCTATTATCAGTTTTATTTATTTATTTATTTATTTATTTATTTATTTTTTGCATGTAATAAATATGTGGCAGTAACATTGCAGTAAAATTACAAATGATTATTGCATGGCTCTCTGGAATGCTTGATTCTGATTGGCCAATTACATTTTTTTGTATAATGACTATCACTTTTACTGTATATCTGGCCATTGCATGGCTGAATACCACCTAGACTTCTGTGTTAAATTTAATATTTTTAATATATATATTTTTTTGGTTTAATATTAAATTATATAGGCTATATATAGCTTACTAAGAAAAATCAAGGTAAATATCATTGATGAACAAAATATTTTATTGTTCATCATTTCCAATAAAGCTGTATTTTTTTATGCTAAAAGTGTGAGAATATTATTTCATTGTGTGTATTTAAGAGTTCCAAAATGGATTTCATATCCATCACCATCAAATGTTTTGGGGATTATTTTGCGATAATGCCTGCATTTCTTACATATTATTATAAATTATTCCTAAACATGCAAAAGAGTCGAATGATTCAGTCCAATTAAAATGTGACTTCAGCATTAATACATTACCTGAGTTGGAGAATATTAGCTTTGGGGAATCCTTCTGATTAATCTTTGCGACTCGACTCATCAGTGGATCAATCTGTCTGGTAATGAAAGAGCACAGAGGGATTCGCTCACCTCTCTCATCTCTTTTCCAAACAGAGAATAAAGTTTAACCTTTATGAGATTGAGATTTCATTTTCTTGATCCCTCTCTCTAATTAGAAAAAGGTGTGCTTCAAACCTCAGTTTGGAGGTATATTTAATGACGATGGATTTAGAGGTTTTTTTTTTTTTTAATTCCTCTCTTTCTTTCTCCAAATGCAAATATCTGGACCTCTCAACTTAATTAAATGTTCAAATGAACTTCCAGGAAAATAAACAGCTTTTGAATTTCCAGTGTAACCCTGGTGAGACGTACGAATCTCAGCTTGGCCTCATTTTTAGCTCACATTGCAGAAAGACAAATATGAATGCAAACACTGAACAGTTTGATGAATTCCATCACACAAGGGTCTAAAAGACAGAACTACATAACAGACTTTACTTGGCCATTTGTACTACAGCAGCTTATTGACCCCTTCTGTAACACCATGTTCCTTCATACTCTCTAAATCACCATCCAAGCACCTAATTAATCACCAAGGTAACAGTGCCTTTGGTCTGCAACCTGCCTGCTCAAGTCTGATACATCATTCAAGGTGTGTGAGGCATGGAAGCACATAGCAAGACCCTCTG
This sequence comes from Megalobrama amblycephala, assembly GCF_018812025.1. Taxonomy (NCBI): domain Eukaryota; kingdom Metazoa; phylum Chordata; class Actinopteri; order Cypriniformes; family Xenocyprididae; genus Megalobrama; species Megalobrama amblycephala. Next base: position 9,656,314 of record NC_063052.1, read on the forward strand.
AGAAAACAGCCCACTGTGTGGAATGGATCGATAAGGATGTTGACCTGCCCTCTCAAAGACCTGTGCCTGAAAGGAACATCATTCCTCTTGTGGACTGTACTTCACATGGCACTGTATAGTTAAACACAGTCTGTTTGTGCAGCTTGGTTGGTTTATACCATTGAGGACAAGCTTTGTTTGGCTATTTATTCAGAGTTCCCACACTTCTGGACTTCCATAAATCTTCGACTTTCTTTTTTAAAATACACTATGTAACTTTTATTTTGTTCAAAATTAACAAAATTTAAGTCAATACATCATCAAGCCAATATACATAAGTGTGTATATTTTAAACCTGACTGGATGGTTTTCGTGGGAAATTGCGTACATAATCACTTGGCCGTGGGTGTCTCATTACTACCTATAAATAGAGAGAAGTTGCTCCAGACGCTTATATGGTGTGGGAGTGGCAACACTGTGAGCAAACTACTCAAGGTGGTACAGACAGACGGCTGTTCTAATTTTACGTCATGTAGCCTATGAGTGTCATGGGCGAATGTTTAAAGTCCCCCTGTGGTGAAAATCAAGTTTTTAATGTTGTTTATATGTCTATGTGGAGTTTTTAATATGCTTTAAAGGGTTAGTTCACCAAAAAAGTGTATCGAATCTGCTGTTCGGAGCGCCAAACTCACGTGATTTCAGCCGTTGGCAGTTTGACACGCGATCTGAATCATGATTTGATACACTGATTCATTATGCTCCAAAGCTTCATGAAGCAGTGCTTTGAAATCGGCCATCACTAAATAAGTCAATATTTTGTTTTTTTTGGTGCACCAAAAATATTCTCGTCGCTTTATAATATTAATATTGAACCACTGTACTCACATGAACTGATTTAAATATGTTTTTAGTACCTTTATGGATCTTGAGAGAGGAAATGTCATTGCTGGCTATGCAGGCCTCATGGAGCCATCGGATTTCAACAAAAATATCATAATTTGTGTTCCGAAGATCAACGAAGGTCTTACGGGTGTGGAATGGCATGAGGGTGAGTAATAAATGACAGAATTTTCATTTTTGGGTGAACTAACCCTTTAAGCCAAACCATGTGCAAATTCATAAGTCAACAACATTGCTGAGTATTTTTTATTTAAAACTGCAGTGAAAAAAAGAAATCGCTGACAAACAAAACAAACCGGTGGGCTTTATATTATTAACCATATCATTAACCATGACCGCTCTGAAGCAGGAGAGTCCTGGGCATCATGCAATCTCTTTGAATGGGGAAACATCAAATTCTCCAAAACTGTTTGCCAACCTTACGATTAAATTTCATATTTGAAATCACCAATGAAATCTAACAACAACCGGCTCATAAATTTAGTTTCTAAACGCTCGAAACATGACAAAAAAACTATTTTTCAGGCTGGATCAAGCTAATGCGCATGCGCAGACCTAAATGCGCGTCTCTTCGGAGGCGCGCGTCTGACTGTTTCTATCCACAAGTTTCCTACGCCCCATGAGGCCTTGCGTCAAACGTGGGAGCGTCTTCCGGTTCGAAGTAAACAAGCTGGACATGACACTCATTCATTCAACAGTTGACAGTCATTCAAGATTTAACGATCCAAACTTGCGAACGTTTGTTTTTTACTTAAAGATTTAAGATTCCGGCATCAATATTTGAACAATGTTTTACAATAAAAAAAAATGTTACAGTAATAGTAATGTATTAATTTATGTCAGGAGTCCACATCAATCATGCTAAATCTAACTGATATTTATATTGACATAAAAAGAAAACACAGACCTATTCAGTTGCGCCTGCTTCCATTTATTTGCGATCATAAGAATGCAAAAAACAAACTCCACTACGGCTTTTAAATCCAAAGGCTTATACATTTAGAAATATATTGATAACATACCCTATGTTTACGTCACTTTTCTGAGCATTTCTATTTATTTTCCTCTAAATTATGCGATGATTGCTATCCGAGGATGTTTGCGCGATCTCTCCGTCTATCTACCCTGATCCTTTCAGCCAGAGCAACAGAGGGAGCTCATGAGTTATACGAGTTAACCGGAGTGCGTGAATCTGTGAAAGATATGCATTTGTCAGGAATCAACAGGCACAAAGAGACAGATAAAACATTAAACCAAATAAATACACGATTATGATCACATAAGAATTGTCTTCGTTCCTCAAGCAGTCTTTGATATTTTCCATAAACGTGTGTATTTAATATCGCAATGGTTAACATAAGTAGCCTTTAGCATCGCATACAATGGAAACGCGACTGGCTCTGGCACGCACGATACGTTAGGAGTAAAATATCACATCATAAGGCTTTGGTGCTAGCATCAGTGACAGGTGAAGTACAGACAGCGGGTTGTTCATGTATTGCAGGGCCAGGATGCTCTTGTAGTCATGCAGCAGCACTTTTGTGGAAGGTCAGTAAAGTAAAGAGCAATTAAGGGCACGAAAACTGTTTATTGTATTGTGATATTAACTAATAATGTAGTAAACCGAGATGTTGTCCCTGAGCACCGTAATGACATCTCTCATAAAGATTTGCAACTTTACAAAGTAAACAATGATCCAAAAAACACTTAGCCTCTTCGCTAATTAGCACACAAAATACCATTGGTATGCTGCTTCCGCCGCCTCACCGGAAGTTGTACCCACGTTCTCTTTTACAGTAGCGCCCCGCGGAAACAGGTGGATAGAAACCATAGACAGTAAAAGAAATGGACACAGCGACCCCATTGGAACTCAATTGAGACAAGTGAAGCCCATTTTTAGCGATTTTTAGCACTTCCGTTTCTGACGCGCAGACTCAAACTAAGCTTGATGACGTCCGCAACCTGTCTGACAGATGTAAATCTTCTAGTAGCTGTGCGTGAAAACTGCCATCGTTAATCTTGCAGAGACGGCGAGCTTGAGCGGGGAGTTCTTTGGCGTGAGTAAGCAGGAGTAAGTATTCTGATTAATTATTTTGTATAGTATTTTAAAATGTAACGCCAGTACGCCATCTCTCTTGACATCTCCCCGATTGCCTGCGAGCTTCTCCTGTCTGTACGGTAATTTCTCTACTGTGCGACAGAGAGTCGAGTGGTTATGACGCAATCGTTAGCCTATTTTTACAAAAACTGTATCTACGGGGCCATAATGTAACATAGAAGGTAATGGAGCCCTTTATACATTGTCGTGTATCTTTAGAAATAAATAATGGACAAATGGAGTCTTTAAACGCCTCAGATGTAAAGTTATTCACTGTCAAAGTGACGCCAAAATGAATGGGAGTCAATGGGGATGCTAACGCAAGTGAAGTTCTGCTACAAGATGGCGGCACCCGGCCGACTTCAACTTCCGGTCGACTTCCTTGGGCACTGATAGAAACCGGTGATTTTAACGGCCGCTGAAGTGACGCGATGACTTTACCAATCGGCGATTGGCTCTTATTTAGAAGGCGGGACTTGTTCCGCCATATCCGCTTGTTAAGTCGTGACGTAAGGAACGCCGTTTCCGGGTCCAAGCCTCGACTCGTTTCACTTGAGAATGCCATCGACGGCCGTTTATGAGCGCTATTTATTCATATTAAACATCAATCATTTTAAAAATTTAAACATTTTAAATACTTACAGTCTACACAACAGTCTCCGTGCTCACAGCGTCACAGATATTAATATTTTAACGATTTATAAAAGATGAATCATTGTCTGGCCATCTGGAATTTTGGTATGGAGATAAAGGTTATAATTATATATTTTTTGTAGTATTACACCACATCGTGTATGTATATTAGCACCATTTGTTGTTTTCTTGTGGTATGAGATAGAGCGTTAGGACCCGGAAGCGCTGCCGCGTGACGTCAGACTTAACAACCGGATAGCGCGTTACACTTTCTCCCATTCGAAACAATACGAGTGACACGTCTTGTGTTATTCTATAGTCTTCGGCAGAGATGACTTTTTTATTACTCAACTGGTGAGTTCTATTGAACATAACCAAAATCCCTTTAAGACAAGTCATTTCACTCGGCGGCCATCTTTGAAACGCCTCTCGGGCATCCTGGGCATCATGCAATCTCTTCGAATGGGGAAACATCAAATTCTCCAAAACTGTTCGCCAACCTTACGATTAAATTTCATATTTGAAATCACCAATGAAATCTAACAACAAACGGCTCATAAATTTAGTTTCAAAACGCTCGAATCATGGAAAAAAAATTTTATTTTTCAGGCTGGATCAAGCTAATGCGCATGCGCAGACCTAAATGAGCGTCTCTTCGGAGGCGCGCGTCTGACTGTTTCTATAGACCTTATTTTCCAGAGAAACAAGCGCGCCGCCATCTTTAGAATATTGTCTTTGAACTTCCGGTTTTGCGGTAGCCCTGTATATTTCTATGGAAATAAGAATAAGAATAATTAACTGGTGAAGAGGATTTACCTGTTGTAGAGTCAATGAAAGTTATCATGAGCATTGTAATGTTTGAAGCAGATGTCTTAACAAATGTCAGTAGACCGGGAAGATTTTAAAATGAGCAGTTCATTCATAAATACAAGATCACTGTTGAAATACAAGCCGGAAGTCAAAAGACAACGAGTGCAGCGCTGAAAAGGGGCGGGGCTACATAAGGTCTATCCGGTTGTTAAGTCTGACGTCACGCGGCAGCGCTTCCGGGTCCTAACGCTCTATCTCATACCACAAGAAAACAACAAATGGTGCTAATATACATACACGATGTGGTGTAATACTACAAAAAATATATAATTATAACCTTTATCTCCATACCAAAATTCCAGATGGCCAGACAATGATTCATCTTTTATAAATCGTTAAAATATTAATGTCTGTGACGCTGTGAGCACGGAGACTGTTGTGTAGACTGTAAGTATTTAAAATGTTTAACTTTTTAAAATGTTTTATGTTTATTATGAATTAGGGCTGGGCGATAAATCGATTTTATCGATTAACTCGAATTTGACGTTAAGGGCGATTTGTTTTTAATGAAAATCGGTTTTTTCTTTAACTTCCACCACCGGCTCTCCCCTTAGGCTTCCGTAGTTCAGAGTGGGCTCGCCCTCCCCCCGCTTACCTTACAGTCAGCCGCACACAGACAACATGGCAGGTAACAGCGCAGAGCTCCTTCCAAAGAAAGGCACCGTTTCATCCGTTGTTTGGAATGGACTATATGCACGGAGCGTTCTTTAGAACTTCCGCATTAATATAAGCCAGCTCGAAAACTTCCGGTGAGATGTCATTTGCTGGTGTGTTGAGCATCAGTAGTGTAATACTTAGTTTATAATCAGATTATAGTCACTTAAATAGGCATAGCATCAATTTAGTTATTCAAACATAACACGCATACAAATAAATAAATAAGGACGTACCTCAGTGTTCCCTCCTCGGCTAAATTCAATTCGACCATCAGTTTTCACACTTTATGTGAAAAAAAAAGCTTCAAAAATTAAATATTTATTGTACACTTTAGTTAGATTCATTTAATAAAATGTGTGTTTTTATAAGAGTGCTGAAATCATTGATCTTGCGCTGCATTGACTGACAGCTGCTGTGATTACAAGTAAAAGTGCGGTATCACTTCCTGTTTAATTAATTCACCATAAAAGTTATTGTTTTTCTTAAGTTTTGTAAGTATTTCATACTTCACATTGACAAAATATATTTGTAAACCTAGTTACTTTATAATGTTTAACATTTAGTCAAAAACAAAGTGAAAAACGATTAGAGGAAATGGCTCACAAATGCGCAAATACATGCTACTTTGCCGCCACCTGCTGGTTAAAGTGGTAATATTGTCTTTTTTATTTTTAAATAAGTGTTTTCTATCAAATGATGAATTTACTATATTTTTAAACGATCGGTTTTACAATGGGACAATCTCAGAAGGAGACAAGTAATGTTGTGGTCATCATAAACTGCATAAGCGAAAATCTGAACAAAATAAAGAGTACATTTGTTTTGAGCAATTTCTTTGTCGGTTGTTGTTTGTTTTTAAATAGAAAAAAAAATCGATTAAAATCGAAAATCGGGTTTGGTGTGAAAAAATCGGAGATTTTTTTTTTAAGTCATATCGCCCAGCCCTATTATGAATAAATAGCACTCATAAACGGCCGTCGATGGCATTCTCAAGTGAAACGAGTCGAGGCTTGGACCCGGAAACGGCGTTCCTTACGTCATGACTTAACAAGCGGATAGAAACCGGTGGTTCTAATGGCCGCTGAAGTGACGCGATGACTTTACCAGTCTGCGATTGGCTCTTATTTAGAAGGCGGGACTTGTTCCGCCATATTGCGCGTTACACTTTCTCCCATCAACAATATGAGTGACACGTCTTGTGTTATTCTATAGTCTTTGACATAACTTGCCATATGCAGCTCTTTCACAGAGTTCATTGTAAAACATTATCTATTGTAAAGTGCCATTTCATTATGGTTGTTGGAGCGCCCGCTGTGTGCTGGAATTCTTCCGCAAAATGCATGCAGTTTTGTTTTTTAACCGCTAGAGGGCCAGAAGGTAACTTACATAGTTTAAATATACTTACAGAGACTGATTTCTGATGCCCATGAAATATGTTTGAGCCGTCAATAACTATAGAATATTAATGTATTGGTCAATTAAGATTACCTAAGATTAATTATTGCTTTAGAAGTATTTTAATTATTAGTTTGTGTTAAGTAATGTTAACAAATGAAACCTTATTGTAAAGTGTTCCTGAAAATTTCAAGGTTTAAAATATTTGATCAATTTCAGTGATTTTTCTAGACCTGAAAACCACAATATTTAAATTTCCATGACATTGGAAACCCTGTTTATTTTTGAACTTCATATGGATTCATATGACTTATGCTGTTGTTTTGTGCCACAATTTTAGGTGAGTCTTTGATTCATTCACTGATATGTAACAAACACCAACCAAGGCAAGCTGTTATCCTTTACTTAAAACATCTGTGTTTAAATGTGTACAAATCTACTGTACTGCTAAACTCAAGAAATAACATTTTCATTCTGCAAATTACAACAAGCAGATCTAACATTTTTCCTAGTTTTTATTCATGATTGGTTAAATTAAAAGATTTACTAAAACATCAAGATGTTCTCTATATCTCGCGCAGAAAGTTTAAAAGCAGAAGATTGCTTTATCCCTGTTCTGACAGAAATGAAAATGACATTGTGAGAGATAGAAATGCAGTGTGATCAATGGATTGTACTGTTTTTAACAACATCTTTCTGGGGGAAAAAAAAAAAAAAACTTACAATAGACAAAAAACTTCACAAAGCAGTTTTGAAAGTTGTGAAATTACATGATCAAGGACCTTAATACAACCCATGCAATTGTAAAGACTGAAAGTCTCCCTCACAGCCTTGTTTTCAATGGCGTCTAGTTGGGCACTAAAAAGAGCAATAAAGATAAAAAGAGCAACAGAAACTATAAACCACCATTTAATCCTGGTGATTTCCTAGCTAACATTCATTTAAAGTTTTATAGACTTTAACAATGTTCTCAACATAACGTTATTTATACATCACTCATAGAATGTTTTTTTTTTTTCCTGAAATGTTTTTGTTGGATGTTCATCTAATGTTTTTAAATGTTACTACTTGTTTCAGAATGTTCAGAGAATATCCAAAAGTAACGTTCCCATAATGTTTGCAAAATGATCAAATGGAATGTTCTCTTAAAGGTACAGTTCACCCAAAAATGAAAATTATCCCATGATTTACTCCCCCTCAAGCCATCCTAGGTGTATATGACATTCTTCTTTCAGATGAACACACTGAGTTATATTTAAAAATATCCTATCTCTTCCAAGATTTATAATGGTAGTGAATTGCGCTTCTGATTTTGAAGTCCAAAAAAGTGCATCTATCCATCATAAAAGTAATCCATACAGCTCCAGGGGATTAATAAAGGCTTTCTGAAGCAAAGCGATGGGTTTTTGTAAGAAACATTGAAACGAAAATAACTATTTTCCAGCAGAACAAAATTCTCATTTTAGACTTATAATTCCTGACTGGTGTTTTGTTTTGCTCCTCTGCGCTTCCGTGTTTGTCATTGCATCATGTGTCGGGTCAGAGGTTACTCTTTTGGCATAAATCGATTTGCGTAAGCTGTCTGCCGGAAGTAGTTATTTTAGTTTATAAAGATTTAAATATGGATATTTTTCTTACAAAAACCCATTGCTTTACTTCAGAAGGCATTTATTAACCCCCTGGAGCCATATGGATGTCTTTTATGATGGATGGATGCACTTTTTTGAACTTCAAAATCAGGAGCGTCATTCACTCCCATTATAAAGCTTGGAAGAGCCAAGATATTTTTTAATATAACTCCAATTGTGTTTGTCTGAAAGAAGATAGTAATATACACCTAGGATGGCTTGAGTGTGAGTAAATCATGGGATAATTTTCATTTTTGGGTGAACTATCCCTTTAACGTTCGTGTAATCAAGAAAAACATATTTAAAACATTTTAAAAAGTTTTGAACATTCAGAGAGTATTCAGAAATAACTTTTTGGGAACATTAGCCAAACACTCATAGAACCTTTTTTTTTTTTTTTTTTTTTTTTTTTTTTACTGGGTTGAGGGTTTAATAATTCAGACAACCTAGTGTTTTATTCCTAAGGCCCAGGTGAAATCTATGCACTTTCTTTGGCTTTTTTCCATGCTTATTTGGGGAGATTATTTAATTTTAATTTTAAAATCTAGCAATTAGCTAAAGATATTTCAAAACCAAACAAGAATATTTAGAAGTCAGCAGGAATCGGCAGAGCTCTTTGCAGAGTTCTGCGCTCACAAAGTCCATTTAGGCCTGGCTATGAAGTATCAGAAGATTCTAGAAAGGGAGAGAAAGAATGAGGATGCTCAGATTGACATTTGTGAGTCAGCCCAGCTGCGAGGCAGCAGTAATCAGACCCAGGGTGCAATCAGGGGAGATGCTGTTCCAATCATTAAGAGGAGGTGAGAGGAGAGGAGCAGTGCTAGCACCGTAAGAGGCTTCAGTGTTCCGCCAGAACCATTGTGCACATAAAGGAGTGTCCGAATTCTCTAATCAGGCTAGAGAAACGATGGATAGAGTGAACGAGAGAGAAAGAAAGGGAGCGAGAAAGAGCGAACACATTCTCTGAAGACTGTCAAGTGGCGCCAAGCTAATAATCAGTTTGTTCTTGGCTGATTAGGAGCTAATCATGGCCCAAACAGAGCACAGGGCCCACAGTTAACAGCACTGATCTTACATCCCTGTCTTCACTTAACACGTGACGGTCTGCCTAGACAGATGGAGGGAGAGGGAGAGAAATCAACAGCTATTGGGTATTAAGAAGCTTCCCTGGTGTTCAAAGAGTGACAATATTTACTCTCTGATGAGTTCTGATTTGCATCCAAATGCAAGCACAGGAAGTCAAGGATAAACAGATGAACACAAGGTAAAACATAAAGAACGTCATGGCATTTTAGTTCTTCAAGGGCCGTTTCTTCTGTTTTTCATTGATTTGTTTATCCTTCATGATAAAGAGGATGTTTTTTATATATACAGGAATGCATGCTGTAATTATTCTTTCAAAACCGTGCTCTTTTTGGACTGATTTTTAAGAAATCAGCCTTGTCAGACAGACAATTAGTGCTGCCAGTCATATTTGGCAGACAAATAAATCCCATCATTCACAGCCAGAAGCGCTATGCCCAATCAAACAGAGTGGGAACGTGAGGGACACATGCCCCCTCAGATTTATGAGTTAAAAAATAAATAAATAAAAAAAATCCAATATATAATTATTGTAATATTTTTAATGCTTTACAGTAAGATTTCATTTGTTAACATTAGTTAACATGAACTGGGGGGTTAGAGAGTCAGACTGGTAACACAAAGGTTGCGGGTTCGATTCTCAATACCGACATGAAATTACGGAGGTTGAGCAAGGCACCTAACCCCCAATTGCTCCCCGGACACCCCAGCTAAAACCGCTGCCCACTGCTCCGGGTGTGTGTGTCCACAGTTTGCAGTGTGTGCACTATCTTGGATGGGTTAAATGCAGAGGACAAATTCAGAGTATGGGTTGCCATTCTTGGCCTTCACATCTCACTTTCACTTTTGCTAACAATGAAAAATACTTGTAAAGTATATATCAATCTTAATTGATGTTAGTTTTTACATTTACTAATACATTTTTAAAATCAAAATTGTATCTGTTAAAGAGGACCTATTGTGCCGTTTGTTTTTAGGGTTTACTAGAATAAATATTCATGCTTGAATGTTAAAAAAAAAACACCTTATTTTTCACATATTTTACATTATTGCTGCACCTCTCTTCCCAGTCTGTCAGTAACACTCTGTTTAGTTCCTGTCTCTATGAAGCAACTTTTTCCAAAATGCTCAATGTGCTCTAAAAAGGCCGGCTGTGTTGTGATTAATCGAGCATGTTTCAGAAATGTCACGCCCCTTTCCATAACGGCGAGTTTTAACACACTACTAATGCAATCTAACCGGGCCACGCCCTTTTTTAAAATATGCCTTGGGCTCTATGAAGCCCCTCCTTCCGTAAGTGCAATGTGCTCTGATTGGTCAGCTGGACCAGTGTGTTATGATTGGACGAGCATGTTTCAGAAATGTCACACCCCTTTCCATAACGGTAAGGTTCAACACACTACTAATGCAGTCTAACCAGGCCACGCCCTTTTTTAAATATGCCTTGGGCTCTATGAAGCCCCTCCTTCCGAAAAGTGCAATGTGCTCTGATTGGTCAGCTGGACCAGTGTGTTGTGATTGGGCGAGCATGTTTCAGAAACGTCACGCCCCTTTCCATAATGGCGAGTTTCAACACACTACTAATGCAATCTAACCGGGCCACACCCTTTTTTAAATATGCCTTGGGCTCTATGAAGCCCCTCCTTCCAAAAATTGCAATGTGCTCTGATTGGTCAGCTGGACCAGTGTGTTGTGATTGGACGAGCATGTTTCAGAAATGTCACGCCCCTTTCCATAACGGCGAGTTTCAACACACTACTAATGCAATCTAACCAGGCCACGCCCTTTGTTAAATATGCCTTGGGCTCTATGAAGCACCTCCTTCCGAAAAGTGCAATGTGCTCTGATTGGTCAGCTGGACCAGTGTGTTGTGATTGGGCGAGCATGTTTCAGAAACGTCACACTCCTTTCCATAATGGTGAGGTTCAACACACTACTAATGCAATCTAACCAGGCCACGCCCTTTGTTAAATATGCCTTGGGCTCTATGAAGCACCTCCTTCCGAAAAGTGCAATGTGCTCTGATTGGTCAGCTGGACCAGTGTGTTGTGATTGGGCGAGCATGTTTCAGAAACGTCACGCCCCTTTCCATAACGGTGAGGTTCAACACACTACTAATGCAATCTAACCAGGCCACGCTCTTTTTTAAATATGCCTTGGGCTCTGAAGCCCCTCCTTCCGAAAAAATGCAATGTGCTCTGATTGGTCAGCTGGACCAGTGTGTTGTGATTGGATGAGCATGTTTCAGAAACGTCACGCCCCTTTCCATAACTTTTCAACACATTACTAATGCAACTCAACCAGGCCCCACCCTTTTTTTAAAAATGCCTTGGATGGGAATTATTAAAATGAGGAATATTGTTCAGAAACAGTGCTTACTGATATAGAGAATAACTCCCTTTTGAGTGACTTTGTGCTTTGTGACTTTGCTGACCTTTTTCATACTCAAGCAGCAACATTACACACTAAAGAAAGTTGAAAATGTAAAAAAGCATAACATAACAAGTCTGTTTTAACATTAGTTAATGCACTGTGAACTAATGTCCTGATTCGCTTCAAACCAGCATGAATGTTTCATCACTTAACTTGCACAGATTTTCCTGGATTTCCAGCACTGACTCAAACATGCATCTTTCCAACACTAGCACTGCAAGACGCACCCTCCCCTCCCCCGCTCTGGAGCCTGTGAAATTGGGCCGAACTAATTAGAATTTAAATGAAACCATAATTGGACATTTTGTGCTTGTCAAGCGATGAGAGACAGATGGGCTTGTAATTACATTACAAGTCTGACATCATGGCGGTGTGTACGTGTGGTGTTCAGTGTGCCCTTCATGGCGAGCAAACTGGTAACAGCACAAGTTCAAAGGCAATTTAGGCCTCGTCTCTTTAATCACGCGCTGACAGCGTCGAAACTCTGCCTCTAATTCTCTCTCTTGACAGTCGCATCCAACCACAACAGGTATCTTGTGTATACAAAAACCTGGCTGATTTTATTTTTAAGTTAGGCCTTAGAGAAGCCTCAAATACCTTTTGAATGAATATTGATGTACACATTCTTGAAGGAATCATTTATTTTCAATTTGTTTCTCTTGTAATTCCTTATTCTTGTCTTGTATTTTAATTCATTTGAAATAGCTAGGCAAAATGTTATTAAACCAATATATTTTACCAAAGGGAGGGACATTTTTTAATTTTAATTAATCACAGATATACTTTTGACGTTCATTTAATAACCGTTTGTGCATTTGTGATGTGTCGAATACATTTATCACACTCCACAAAAAGAATCTGGAAGAATGTCAAATTGTAGAACATGATGCAAAAATAATAATTACTATTATTACATATTTAATGGACTGTGGATAAATACATTTGCCAAATGGATAATATTAATTTAATAATAAAAATAATAGAGAGATTATATAGATGCTTTGTGGTTCCTGATTAATTTACAATAGTATTGCACACTGATATAGCTAAGATAAATCTTCGGCACACAAAAGAAACTGTCCCCATGGTTATTGCTGCTATGGCAACAAAATTCATATCTGCAATTTGGCCTTTGAATTGAAATTATAGGGTGACTAAATTATAATGTCACATAATTTCATACAAAGACTTAATAAGTACTAGCTTACAAGCAAATTGCGTTTATTTGTTGTTTGTAGACTTGAGCAGGCACTGGTTCAGTACGTAATATAAACAGTAATATGTAGCATAGTCTTAATTATGCCTTTTAAAAGAGTTGTGATTAGTAATAATTCACTTGCTGATGTGTAGGGCCATAACATTTTTAACATTTGCCATGGTCCTCTATTTTAGAAAAGAAAATGATATGCAAGAGAGCATAGAGCAGTCATTTTTAAAGGATGTTTTTGAGTTCTGCAGTAATACAGCTTGGCTGTGAAGGTGAAAAGGTCCTAAAAATCAGAAGGCAATGTTTTCTGTAGGTAATTATTATGCCCCAAAATACCCATTTCAAACATGTCATGTCATTCCATAATTGGTTTTCTCAAACCGTGTGCTTCTACTCAATTTTGTTTTTGTTACTGCCATCAAGAAAAATTCTTTTAGATATGGCAGTCGGTGTGTTATTCTTGATTGTAAAGCTCTGACCTTTACACTGTATCTACACTAATCCCTGACCTTTATCTTTCATTTTCTGTGTAAAGATGGTTAAGATTGACTTATTAAAATCCTACTGAAATAGACTCATATTAATCTTCTCATCTGAGGCAGGTGAGAGGCTCTTGTCAAACTCCATGTAAAGGATCTGAAATCCCTTTGAGAGCAGGATGATGATAGAAAGCATCAAACTTTGATTGAGGTTTGAGATCATCCTCAAGCATATATTAATGGATTTGATTTAAATAGCCATGTTTAATCTCCTTGATGAGATTAGATTTTAGGCGGCCCTGACCGGTGATGAAAACCGACCCGATTAAACATTTGAACTATTGGAATCCTCAACAATTACCTGTAGTGACTGTTGGTAGACCAAAAAAGTAAAAAAAAAAGAAAAGAAAAAAAGTGAAACTTCACCGTCTGGAAGAGTGATTCACTGTGTAAAATGGGTTTATCCGTTGTTTGGACAGATTGGAGAACAGTGCTGTGAAACTCTGCACAGGCTTTGGTGGTGATGCCAGAATGGTGCTTTGTAAATGACTAAAGGAACAAAATATGCCCAGAATTGTCTAGAGTGGAGCCAAACAAAGACTTCAGTGTCTTAATGACAAATAAATCAAAACATCTGGGTAGGCAAAGGACAAAGAATCAGTCAAAAACAAGCGTATATTCCATTGTACAATTTTGCAAGGAATACAGCTATATCACGATATGATTTCCACTTTTTACAGTTAAATTATTTGTTACACATCATAAGGCCAAGAACTAAATCAGTAGATATGAGCTATCATTCGTGTCCAGCCTCTCGGCTTTGATCATATCTTGTTAGTGTGTAAGTTCCCGCCCCAATCCCAGCGCTGTCCCGAATGATGTACTGTTAATTGTACACTGATCAATTTATCACCTCGCGATTAATGTGCAATTTCCACTCTCGCAGTCAAATTACTTGACTAATTATGATGTCTTTAGGCCATGACCTGCGTGTATGCATACGTGCTAGTGATGTAGAAACCAGGAGCAGCATGCTTGTGCTCTAGGTTCTTTGATCATGTCTTGTTAGTCTTTGAGTTACCATCCCTTCAAAAGTCTGTCCCAAATTACATACAGTAAATTGTGCCCTGGGTCAATTTGGTGGGGAATAAAATGTACCAGCATACTGCTCTAAATGAGAAAGAGAGCAAAGTCAGAGTTAATGAAGCAACAAAGATCAACTGATGCACTTGTGTAAACATCATGCCACAAACTTCAGCCCTGTGAATTTGGAATGAGATTGGTCTTTGCACATATAATCCAAATTGTGCATAATGATTCAAAGGTTGCAGAATTAAAGGCATGGGGACAAGTATACTCAATATTTGGTCTGAAAAGCATTGCTTTTTTTTAAAAAGGTTATTTAGAAACCAGCGTGTCAAGCTACAAGTTGATTATAATGTAAAGTAGTTGAAGGTGAAAACTTTTTTCCCCTAGACCTGTTGCTGTCTGCGTTAATCCACATATAAGCTTAATAAAGCCTGGGCCTCATCATCGGTCCATCTGTCGTATTTTGTAAACTCCGTTGTTGATTTGAATAGCAAACAACTCTTACTACACGCACCGCAACAGACTTTTAAAAATGGTGGTTAAAATAAAATGCTGCGTGAACTCAATCAATCAGCATGTTCAGCGCCCAAGTCCCACCCCCAAAAGTACCTGAAATTTGAAAAAGTACTACCTCGTGACCAGGGACTTTCTGAATTTATACCCGGAACTTCATTTAGACCCTGGTTCCTGTGGTCAAAACACACAGAGAACCACCCCAAACATCCCTAGTTCTTGTGATGGAAAATCAGATTTTGTAATTTTTTTTTTTTGACTGTACTAAAGCATAAAAATACCATAATATGTTTGCAGATATTTAGGAAAAATGTTAAGTTCGCATACTTGTTTCTCAGAAAAACAATGCTATACAGCCAGTTACTCTACTTTGAAATGTGTGTTCCGTGTCGGAATGTCTGGTATTGTTATGGTCTTTCTTATCCTGCCCACTGACAATTTACCCAATAGTATTTTGACACCCCTAAAAACACAGAGTATTGTAGCAATGGAAGCCAGCAAACAAACTGGGTCAGAGATCGAAGATTATACCCAACTAAAAAGCCTTGCCATCCATCTAAAAATCTCTATGTTGGGTTTAGGGATGCAAAGGGTTGAAAAATACATTGAAAATTTTCTGGAAATTTACCAGATGTTTTCCGCCCCTTTGCATCCCTAGTTGGGTTTCCATGTATTATTGGGACATTCAATAGACATTATGATTTTGAAACTGTATATTGTATCCCCTAACCCTAAACCTACCATCACAGAAACCTTTCTGCATTTTTACATTTTCAAAAGACATCACTTGATTTATAAGCTGCTTAAAAATGTCCCTACAAGGACAAGATTTTGGATATTGCCATCTTTGTGTGGACATTTTGTCCCCATAACATAGGGTTTGCCTGACCCACCCACCCACACCACATAGATTGAGTATGAATCACACAAACACACACATACAATGTTATCATCAGGTTAAACACAGAAATATGAATTGAATTGTAATGACTGTTCCAGATTCCAGACATATGTGAGTCTGTTTACACCTTGGAAAAAAATCCCTGTTGGTCAAAGTTTCTGTTTGTCTGGTACTTTGGGTACTCATTCCCCTAGCTGCTGATGCTCTCGTTTGCTCTTTGGATATTCAGTCAACACAAAACCCCTGAACACTAGAATGCATGAATAATGTCAATTATTGTATTTTATTATCTCACTTTGCAACATTTAAACATTCTCCCATTTTCCAACACAACAGCTGCATGATCAAAATATGAGTTTTGTAATGCACGTCTGTCAGTTGTAGGCCATCTTTATGCTAGTGTACTGCTAAAATGGTAAACTTTAAAGGTCTTCGTGATCCCATGTTTCAAACTTTAGTTAGTGTGTAATGTTGTTGTTAGAGTATAAATAAAATCTGTAAAATGTTAAAGCTCAAAGTTCAATGCCAAGCGAGATATTTTATTTAACAGAAGTCGCCTACATCGAACGGCCAGTTTGGACTACATCCCTCTACTTCCTTCTTTAATGACGTCACTAAAACAGTTTTTTGACTAACCTCCGCCCACGGGAATACACAAGAGTTGCGTTTGTAGAGTGTGTTTGTCGCCATGTCGTCGAAACGCTGTTATTTTCATCCCGCAGTCCAATCACCGGGTCTGATTCCGGCTCAAATTGATAGGGTAAAATTAAAGACATGTTTACAATAACACTGAGCGCGTGCATCTCCACGTTATGGTAAGAGGCGTGACCTTTCCGGGCAAGATGCGCTAAACTGCTGTCGAATCACAACACAGGAACCGCTGGCACAATCAGAACTCGTTACGTATTTCTGAAGGAGGGACTTCATAGAACAAGGAAGTCATCAGCCCGTTTTTATGACAGTGGAAACAGCGGTATACAGATAAGTAAATTATGTGAAAAATACTGTGTTTTTTTACACGCGAAACATGAACACATGTTATATGGCACACTATAAACACAATCAAAGCTTCAAAAAAACACAAAAAACGGGACCTTTAAGCAGACATAGGCTTTAAAATGTGCAATCTTTCTCTTCCAGGAAAATAGAACAAAAATATTTTTTTGATTTATCTATACTCACAAGGGTATCCAAATTATAGCATTACCAAGTAGCAGATCTCACAAAACAGTGACAAGCTTAACCTATTGGCTATTTAGAAAAAATAAAATGTTCCAACTTTGTTTCAACTGAAAATATGTCAACACTGGAACAAGTAAGCTCATCAAGTCATTTTATGGGGTCTTTATATTTCTGAAACTCAACTTTCAAGCATTACACTGCGAGCAGGGTAGAGTTACTTTAACCGTATCTGCATGTCATCGTCATTTTAATGATCACCTGTCTGCATGTCTGCTCTCAAAACAATGATAGCGGCGCTGCATTACTCATACAAAATCTAAAAGTACAAATTCAGAGTTGATCTATAAATAGCTAGACATCTTCCATTATTTCACAGTCCGATCTGGGCACTTGCCTCTGAAGTACAGCCAGAGTAATGGAAAGAGGGAGGAAAAACAGCAATTATCAATCAAATACCATGCAACAGATTGGAGCGTTTAAAAAGACTCATTCCATACAAAGATCTGTGGCGGCATTTCAGTGCCTCTGATTAGAATCCGGGAATTGTAAATTGTGGCTAATTAGGCTGTCATGGGTTCATTAAGGGCTTCAGTGCCTCCCCTTTTCCTCACCTGCATGTATATTAAAACTCATTAGCCTCCTTGTCTGAGATTCCACTTGCATTAATTGCCACTGATGCCCCAGCTCTCACATCCCATGATCCTCTTCTCTGCAGAGTTAGAAACACACAACTTCTCTGAGTGTATATTTCTGTTATATTCTGTTTAGAGTTTGGCTGGTTTGCCCCTGCTGGTAGATGTCGTAAGTACACCATCTGTTCGGGGGGAACAAATAAACATTTCTTTTTCATTCATTCAAAATTAGCTGTGTTCTTACAAAATCATTCTTTGCAGACATTTAAATTATTTTAGAAAAAAATGTTATAGAATATATTTTACATATTTCTATTTTATGGTATTTTCTAATATTTTAAATTTATTTATTTTAAATTTTATTTCATATTGTTTTGTGTTCATTAGTTTTAAGAATTTTTTTAAATTAATTTTCTTTAAATATTTCAATAGGGCCTATAGCTTTATTTTAGCTAGGTTGTTGCCAGTGTAATTTTTCTAGTTTTCTTTACATTTTTATCAAAAAGTTTTTTATTTTATCTAATATTTATATTTTATTTCATTTCAGCTATATTTCAATTAATGGAAATTATTTGTTATAGTTTTAGTTAACAATAAAAACACAGATTTGCACACATGGATATTTATTTATTTATTTAGCCCCCTTAAATTGAACATTTCTTCCCCATCTCATGATGTTGGCTAGTGAAGATTTCGGGACTGTATTTATTCAGCCAATCAGTATTGCCATGGTGTTATTTTTTTCTGCTCCAGAGTAATTAGTCAACGGCATTCAAGGCAAAAACAACCTAGCATTAGAACTGAACACCCATGAGCAAAGTTGGCAGATTTCAAATGGCTTATTTCTGGGTGATCTTGCGCCAGCCGAGCAACTGCCATTGAGATTAAATGTAAATGCTAATTAATAGCTCTCTTTAGGTATTATAGACATTGATGGTCTCTTTCAGTCCTCTCTTTCCCTTCCACTCCTCCAGAATCCACCCCACCCTTTCTCACTCTCTACAGCATCAGTGTGGTTTGACAAGGATGAAACGCTTGTCTGTCCTGTCAGGATTTGAGCTAAACTTAATGATCCAAAGCAAACATCTAATCCACTGTGCTGCGGAGTGGTACATGTGACAAATGCACCCGGTGGAAAAGACGAGCAGTGCCACAACTCACGCCATGCGTCTGATCCCTGCCCATGTCTCTCCAACGCTAATGGCATTACACTGCCTGCTCCTTTAGCAGCGTTCATCCTTTGCCATTTATCTTTGCGTGATGCACGATGTATGTTAGTTTGCCTATTAATACTAAATGCCAGCTTGTCACGCAGTTCAGGGAGAAAAGTTGACTTTCGAACTTTAAATAAGAAGTATTTTTTATCTTGAGCAAGACATTTTTTGAGTGAGTTTTTTTAACTACTGGGAATTTAATTTCTTTGACAGAAAAACAAAAATTACCCAGAGTACCCAGAACATCATCAAATGTCAAGGAGGCTGGTGCACACAGCTTCCCGAAAGTATGCAGGTTGTGGGGATGCACAATAATGTTTAAAGGTGAACTATTTAATATTGACAGGTAGCGATTGAACTGGGTACTGCAGTCCAAATTCAAAATATTGGAGGGAGTTTTTTCCCTGCCCCTCCTCCTCAGACTCGATGATCACATGGGTTGCCAGATTGAGGACACGCAAGTGACACAAGCTTAAAGGATAGTTCACCCAAACATGAAAATTCTGTCATTAATTACTCACCCTCATGTCGTTCCAAACCCGTAAGACTTTCGTTCATCTTCGAAAAACAAATGAAGATCTTTTTGATGAGAGCTTTCTGAGAGCTTTCTGTCCCTCCATAGACAGCTACACAACTACCACTTTGACGCTTCAAAAAGTTCATAAAGAGATTGTCAAATTAATCCATATGTATTGAGCGGTTTAGTCCAAATTTTCTGAATAAATTTGATTACTTTATATGATAAACAGATTTAATTTATGCTTTTATTCACATATAAACATTGATCAGGGAACATAAAAGCTCAACCGAACCTGCTTGATGCGTGAGAACAAACCTCTTGCGGAAGCTCAAACGTGCTGCATAACACACGAGAATGAACCTCATTGGTTCTCGCACGTCAAGCAAACATGCTTGAGCTTCCGTTTACGACAGCTGATGTGTGAGTTGATGAATGTTTATATGGGAATATGGTTTTGGCCATAAATGTGACTAAATGTGATGTCATAGCAATGCTGATTGGCTCATGGCACCCAAGAATGTGTTTCAAGAACTTTTTTTAAAGAGCTCCAAAAAATTATCCCCAGCAAAATGTCTACTACAATATAATAAAATGTACACTCACCGGCCACTTTATTAGGTACACCTGTTCAACTCCTTGTTAACGTAAATGTCTAATCAGCCAATTGCATGCCAGCAAACTCAACGCATTTAAGCATGCAGACATGGTCAAGACGATCTGCTGAAGTTCAAACTGAGCACCAGAATAGGGATGAAAGGTGATTTAAGTGACTTTGAATGTGGCATGGTTGTTAGTGCCAGATGGACTGGTCTGAGTATTTCAGAAACTGCTGATCTACTGGGATTTTCACATGTAATCATCTCTAGGGTTTACAGAGATTGATCTGAAAAAGAGAAAATATCCAGTGAGCTGCAGTTCTGTAGGAAAAAATGCTTTGTTGATGCCAGAGGTCAATGTTTTCAGCACCTTGTTGAATCTATGCCATGAAGAATTAAGGCATTCTGAAGGCAAAAGGGGGTATAAAGTGGCCAGTGAGTGTATGATATTTTTAATATACAGGTGTGTCTCAATAAATTAGAATATCATGAAAAAGTTTTTTTTTTTTCCTGTAATTTAATTCAAAAAGTAAAACCTTAAATATATTCTAGATTTATTAGACATAAAGTAAAATATTTCCAGACTTTTTTGTTTTCATTTTGATGATTACAGCTTGCTGCTCATTAAAATAAAAAAATCAGTATCTCAAATTATTAGAATATTTAATTTCAAGTTCTATTAAATTACCATTCTCAGGGTATAAATACTGGGTTTAGGTCAGTAATCCCAACAGCAGTCATGGGGAAGTCTGCTGACTTGACAGTTGTCCAGAAGACGATCATCAAAGACCCTCTACAATGAGGGTAAGCCACAGAGGGTCATTGCTGAAAGAGCTGGCTGTTAGCAGAGTGCTGTGCCAAAGCATATTCATGGAAAGTTGACTGAAAGGAAAAAGTGTGGTAGGAAAAGGTGTACATGTGAAAGGAATGACTGCAGGCTTGAGAAAATTGTCAGGCAAAGCCGATTTAAGATCTTAGGAGAGCTTCAAAAGGAGTGGACTGAAGCTGGAGTCAGTGCATCAAGAGCCACCACACACAGACGTCATCAGGAAATGGGCTACAACTGTCACATGCCACGTACCAAGCCACTTCTGAACCAAAAACAACATCAGAAGCATCTTACCTGGGCTAAGGAGAAGAAGAACTGGATTGTTGCTTAGTGGTCCAAAGTCCTCTTTTCAGATGAAAGTAAATTTTGCATTTCATTTGGAAATCAAGGTCCCAGAGTCTGGAGGAAGAGTGGAGAGGCACAGAAACCATGTTGCTTGAAGTCCAGTGTGAAGTTTCCACAGTCAGTGATGGTTTGGGCTGCCATGTCATCTGCTTGTGTTGGTCCACTGTGTTTTCTGAAGTTCACAGTCAACCCAGCCATCTACCAGGAAATTTTAGAGCACTTCATGCTTCCTTCTGACAAGCTTTATGGAGAGCACTTCATGCTTCCTTCTGACAAGCTTTATGGAGATGCTGATTTCATTTTCCAGCAGGCACCTGCCCACACTGCCAGAGGTACCAAAAGCTGGTTCAATGACCATGGTGCTACTATGCTTGATTGGCCAGCAAACTCGCCTGACCTGAACCCCTTAGAGAATATATGGGGTATTGTCAAGAGGAAGATGAGAGACACCAGACCCAACAATGCAGTAATTCATACAAAAGGAGGCCCAACCAAGTATTAAGTGCATAGAAATTAACATACTTTCAGAAGCCTGACATTTCTGTTTAAAATATTTTTTGATCTTATGAAGTATTCTAATTTATTGAGATAGTGAATTGGTGGGTTTTTGTTAAATGTGAGCCAAAATCATCACAATTAAAAGAACCAAAGACTTAAAGTACTTTCAGTCTGTGTGAATTGAATTTATTTAATACATGAGTTCCACAATTTGAGTTGAATTACAGAAATAAATGAACTTTTCCACAACATTCTAATTTATTGAGATGCACCTGTGTGTGTGTGTGTGTGTGTGTGTGTGTGTGTGTGTGTGTGTGTGTGTGTGTGTATATATATATATATATATATATATATATATATAAAAGCTCTAAAGAAAAAAAGTCTTGTATTGCTTTTGATGAAAACAGAGCTGCTGTTGCACTTATAGTAAAAAGTGTTCCATTCTTTCTATTTCTCCCTTTCCCTTTCTGTCTGCTTAACCCTACAATATGTGTTCAAGATGTGATTTAATAAGTGGAGAGATCCCACAGGCATTGAGATTTCCTGTGGGTCTTTTCTGTGTGTATGACTCTGCATTGGCAGAGGTGCTTCCCTGGCCCAGATTAATTACCCCCCTCTAATTGGTTTAGTGTCTCACAGCTGGGCCATTGCAGGCAGCACGCTGATACATCCAGTTAAATGACGCCCATCCGTCATCGCTGGCTATTAGAGCTGGGAACTGGGACCCAAGTGGTCCGTTTTCCTCCTGGAGTGAGTTTGTTTGTGTGTGTGTTAAAGACATAGGGAGAGAAAGAAAGTGTGGCAGTCATAAACACCTGTATGTTTGTCTTTACCACACACCAGATAATTTGATCTCTTGATGTGCTGTCTGTCGGAGCAGTATGATTTATGGATTGATGGATGTTTGGATGCGTGTGTATAGATTGAGGGGGTTTATCAGAGAGCAAAGAAGATCTAGATGGTACATGTAGTGTTTGATTACAGTCTTCTTCGTAAATCAGTTTATTTATACCTCGGTCAGTGACAAATATTGTTTCATATCGTTTTGAAAAGCTACAATTAATGACTCCAAAAATATCAAGTGGGGTGACCACTGCGTAAAAAAAAAAAACGTATTTTCCTTACACCTTGAATACATGTGTGTATTCATCTTAATCATTATTTTCAAAACGTTTCAGAATAACTTTTTTACCTTAAAGGATTAGTTCACTTCTGAATGAAAATTTCCTGATAATTTAGTCACCCCCCATGTCATCCAAGATGTTCATGTCTGTCTTTCTTCAGTTGAAAAGAAATTAAGTAATTAAGTTAAGGGTCTTATCTAGCGAAACGATAATTTTCTAAAAAAAAAAACTATACTTTTTAACCACAAATGCTCATCTTGCACTAGCTCTGCGATCCGCACGCATTACGTAATCATGTTACAAAGGTCACGTGTAATGTAGGTGAAAGTATACAGATCCAGTGTCTACAAAGCGAACATACAAAGATTAAGCCAAACGCACTTTACAAAAAACGGTGAAACCGATATTGGATGATTTTGTAGTTGGAGGAGAAAATTAGATGAAGCTATTCGCCCTACTGCGGTACTTCCACCTACGTCACGTGTGACCTTTCAGCGTAATGCGCGGCGCATCGCATCG
The DNA here is from genome assembly GCF_018812025.1 of Megalobrama amblycephala. NCBI lineage: Eukaryota > Metazoa > Chordata > Actinopteri > Cypriniformes > Xenocyprididae > Megalobrama > Megalobrama amblycephala. Next base: position 9,679,638 of record NC_063052.1, read on the forward strand.
CAGTGCAAGACAGGCATGTGTGGTTAAAAAGTATATAAATTTTTTTTTTAAAAAATGACTGATCATTTCGTTAGATAAGACCCTTATTCCTTGCCTGGGATCGTGTAGAGCCCTTTGAAGCTGCACTGAAACTGCAATTTGCACTTTCCACCTGGGGAACCCCACTGAAGTCCACTATAAGGAGAAAAATCCTTGAATGTTTTCCTCAAAACCTTCATTTCTTTTCGACTGAAGAAGAAAGACATTAACATCTTGGATGACATGGGGGTGAGTAAATTATCAGGAAATTTTCATTCAGAAGTGAACTAATCCTTTAACATTTTTATGAATGTATTTATGAAATGATTATTTGAATTATTTTATTATTATTATAGTCATTTGTTAATTTGCAAATCTTACAACCTATACTAAGCTTGCTTTGGCTTTAAAAGCTCTTTAAAATGATCATATATTAAGAGATTTATCGTCGTCAGGACGTTCTGTAGAGGGTCCTCTTATGATATCATTTCTGTTTTTATGTATTTACTAATTCCCCTCATGTTGGGTGGAGCAAATGAGTTTGATTTGGTGGACAAAAAAAAAATCTAATATTAATAAATAGTAAAGTGGTTTTGTTTTCTTTAAGAAATAATAAGACTCCCAACCTAAAGTTGTCTTTTCAAGAATTTCACCTTGACATTTTTTGTGCCCCAAAATATAAAAATTTTAATTGAGAAATTAAAAACATGTTTTTGCATCATCACAGACAAAAAGAAATGTGTACAGGTTTGGAACCAAATGATGGTGAGTAAATGATAACGAAATGTTTATTTTTTACTGAATTATTCCTTTAAGAATGGGCGAAGGCGCAAGCATATAATATCCAAACTTCACCCGCAGCCGTAACAGAAACGAATCAGGTGAATGGAAAGACTGCCTGGCAGATGATGTAATAAAGCTGAAATGTTGATTAAGCGCACAGACATTGCGCTGGTGTGAAGTTATGGAGCCAAATGCATAAATATAAGTGGGGGAATTGAATTGTGACAGACCTGATTCGAACGGATGTCATGTCAAATAAAACAAGTGAAGCGCATTATGAGGTGAGGGAAATCTCCCTGTATCCCCCCATTCTTGTGTCTGGTATAAAGGCCAAGAGATTGGACTGTGAAAGACCGTAGAACCGCTTATTAACTTGCAAATGCTCTATACAGTCCCATAGTGTAACAACTTATTAAAGTGCAAATATATGACGCGCCCTCATAGACTCATTTCCAGAGTGCGATGGAGTATTATAGAGCTCTCTGTGTCTCTTTTCTTCTCTCCTTTCCTTTTTATTTATCTCTTTGTCTTTCTTTTCTCTATCTACCCCCTTCCCTCTATCTAATCAATCTTCGTTAAACACACATTGTGTTATGCTGGTTTCCAAATGACAAAGATTTTCATGCTTAAAACTTCACTTTTTCAATGTCACTGACAACGTGCATATTTATTCTGAGTGCATGTTTCCATGCCAGTGTTCAGAAGATACTTCTGTTAGAATATGAATCATAAAAATGCAAATAAAAGGTTTTTGTTGCTATCATTATCACTTCGGCGACCCTCTGGTGGTCTAATCAATTATGCAGGCAGAACGTAACCCCCGGGCACAGACCCTGACACCAGCAGCACAAACTTTCAAGTCACCAGGCGCTTTGTCTAATGACAGAAATTTCACAACATGAAGACGAGGCCCATCAGCATCTCAACAACATTGTGGTTCCACATCATTAATTTCCAGGGTCCTCTGTAGTGGGAGAAAACAAAATCAAATTAATTAGGATGCTGAAAACGAACATGAGAAATTAATAATATAAAATAAAATGAAATAAAGGAGAGGGGGAAAAAAACTGCATTTGTGCTAATGGACGTGAAACAAACGATGCCATCATTTTTAAAGGGGAAGAAAGCCTAACTGTGTTGCTGGCAATTTCAGATTCAATTATAATGCAGGGACCTCAGCTCTACCTTTTCAAATGAGGTTTAGATGAAAAAATTTAATTAGAAATTATAACCCTTGAGGAACTTGCAGACTGCAAAAATTGTCCCTGTTTTCCTCTAGGTAGACATCGTAATTTGTATGTTTGTGTAAGCGATGCTCATGTGCACATTAATGTTGCCTTCAGCTGCACCTGGTGAACTCCTACTTCAGATTTGGGTAGTCGATACTAACTCTTGTTTCCCTCTGAAATTGTATTTTTCAGAACACAAAGCAACTTGGTTTTCAATGAAGAAAGATGATTTTTGTTCTTAGATGCAGTTCCAGCATCTACCTGTAGGGGTTAACTGAACCCCATGATGTCTGTAATACCTGTGCCCACTTATAAAATTCCCAAGGGCGGGGGCGGGATGAAGAAAAAGTACATACTTTGAGTATGTATAGCAGAAGAGTAGGCATGTTTTGGGACATACTACCATGTCATGCTGTAATTGTCTTAACAGACCCTTCTGTCACATAGTTACATGCATCCTTTCATCTTGTCACATTTAAAGGTCCCGTTTTTCGTGTTTTTTTGAAGCTTTGATTGTGTTTATAGTGTGCAATATAACATGTGTTCATGTTTCGCGTGTAAAAAAACACAGTATTTTTCACATAATTTACTTACTGTATACCGCTGTTTCCACTGTCATAAAAACGGGCTGATGACTTCCTTGTTCTATGAAGTCCCTCCTTCAGAAATACGTAACGAGTTCTGATTGTGCCAGCGGTTCCTGTGTTGTGATTCGACAGCTCTGAGCGCACCGTGCCCGGAAAAGTCACGCCTCTTACCATAACGTGGAGATGAATGCGCTCAGTGTTATTGTAAACATGTCTTTAATTTTATCCTATCAATTTGAGCCGGAATCAGACCCGGTGATTGGACTGCGGGATGAAAATAACAGCGTTTGGACGACTTGGCGACAAACACACTCTACAAACGCAACTCTTGTGTATTCCTGTGGGCGGAGGTTAGTCAAAAAACTGTTTTAGTGACGTCATTAAAGAAGGAAGTAGAGGGATGTAGTCCAAACTGGCCGTTCGATGTAGGCGACTTCTGTTAAATAAAATATCTCGCTTGGCATTGAACTTTGAGCTTTAAAATTTTACAGATTTTATTTATACTCTAACAACAACATTACACACTAACTAAAGTTTGAAACATGGGATCACGAAGAACGGGACCTTTAATGTCCACATATAGAGGCTGCACGACAAGTCTTCCTACCGTATTTGAGAAAAAAGTGGTATCTGCCATGTTGTGGGTCTTTCATGCAGAGAACTCTCTCATCATGTTTTTGCATAATGATGCATTTAAACATTATTGGCCATATATATGTTTATTAAAGTTTACAATGTTGTTGCAGAAGAAATAAATATTTTTCATCAGGTTAGATATTGATTTGGCTATTATTAAACCATTTTATCTAAACCTCCCTTACCGTCTGCCTTGTAAATTTAGAATTAATTTTAGTACGCAAGTTATTGGTGAATATGATTTGTGCGTGAAATCTGCAAACAAACATTTTCACAAGCAAACTTCATTTTTCCGTAAATTTAGCATGTGTACGCACACTTGGTGAATGAGACTCAGTTTAGAATTTAAAATGCATTGAATTACTTTTTTTCATGGTCTTAGAGCATTTTAAATCGTGCGCACAATTCAAATCATTCCCTCGATTTGCTAAATTGTGCACATGATTTACTGTTTCATTCCCTCGATATATATAAATCGCATGGTGCACACTATTTTTTCCCTGCATGTCATGCGCGGGGCCCTTTCACACCAAAAATGAAGTGAATAAACCTCAGGCTGAAGGAAATGCAAATTCACACCTGTACAGTAGAGGGCGCAGTTCAAACAAACCTTTCAGCTGAACTCCCATTCTGGATTGCAGAAGAATAGGACGCAGGAGAAAAAAATTCAACAATCTTAGCGGCCGTTCACACAGAACACATTTTTTTCCCATTTCACTGCACTACTTTTCCATTGTTTTTCTATGTAAACACACTCTAGATGGACGCGTATGACCCCTGTGCATGCGTCTTGCGTCTTTTGCAGCGTCTGGCACATGACACAGCATTCTAAAAACGTGGTGCTCAAGTTAAAATCAGTTCACCTTTTAAAAAACGTGCCTTGAGATCTTGCATTTTTTCCCCATTCCACTGCCCGCGTCTTCACACAGAATGCGTTTTTCCATTCCAATGCGCTACTTTTCCATTATTTCTCTATGCAAACATGCGCTAGATGGAGGTGTTAGACCGTTGTGCTCGGTTCTCACGTCTCACGCATGACACGGCGTTGTAAAAATGCGGCACTCAAGTTAAAATAAGTTCAGCTTTTAAAAGAATGAATTCTGTGTCATGCGTGAGACACTGCAAAAGACACAAGACACGAGCACAACTGCCAAACACGTCTGTCTAGCGTGAGTTTATGTAGAAAAATAATGGAAAAGTATAGGGCATCGGAAAGGAAAAATGTGTTCTGTGTGAACGGCACAAAAAAATTGAAGCACAAATGTAATATTTATCTAAAGTTATTTTTGCTTATTGGTGTGGTTGAATTGTATCATCGAATGTCAGCAGCAAAGACATTGGTTAATAAAGTGAGATTAAATACATATATTTGTGTAATTTAACATTTAATTATTGCAAGTTTGTGTAATATTCATTATTAGTTTGCATTTGACTGTTCTTATTCATTTTGAGGAATACTGAGTCTTTTTTGTGCAAGTGAAATGAGTAAATACATGCTCACATTTAATCTAGAACTACAATAACTATCATGTTTACACAGCACACACAACACCTCTGCACTTACTCACGATTTCTCTCAACACGGGGACAAGAGAGGTGTCACTCAGTAAATGGAAAAACATAGTAACTTGCTTTACGTATTTGAAAAAAGTAACTCAGATATTTTGTAGTAAATTTAAGTAATGCATTTCTTTACTAGTTACTTGAAAAATATCAGATATCAGATCATGTAACGTGTAATGCGTTACACCCAACACTTCTTGGGACCTTTACATTCATTACTGTTTCTTTCCTGACTGTTTCTTTTTACAGATATCATCTCAGAGATTTATTTGGGGGATCTGAGAAGCCCAGCTTGTCAAAACTGGTGTCTGACCCGTGGGGAACGGATGGCTCATCTCCAGTATGTGTTCCCAGCTGAAAGCAGTCAACAAGCTCTGCTGTAGCTGAGCCAATTTTTCAAAGCGTTCCGCTGATGTGATTGGTATCGTCCTCGGGCTGGATGGGTCCATTCTCAGCGACGGGGGAGGGGAAGGTTAGTCTGTCTTACCTGAGGATAGTAAGACCTTTCTGTAATCTACTCAGGGAGAAAATTATGGAGCTCAATTTAAGACTTACCCCATGAAATTAACACCCCCAGCTCTCTTTTTTGCTTCGAAGAGTGAATCTTTTGGTAGAATAGCTTGCCTCTTTGAAACTTCCAGACTGAAAGAGGTTTTGACTTTAGTTTGGCTTTACCTTAAAAGTCCATTCAGATGTCATTCATATTTTTGCTGATGAGATGCTTGGGTTCTATAAACTCTCTTGTGTTATGAAATACAATAACATAAAGCTTATTTATTAAAGACATAAAATCATACCATAATATCTTACTTATATACACTGAAGCAAGCTAAGAGTTTATAGTACAAGATAATACTTTTTCTTGTAATTTCCAACAAACTTTGGGTTCATTTAAGCAAGCAATACAATCATTTTTAAACAATAGTTGAGTTAAATAAAACTACCCAGCAGGTTGGGCAAACATTTAACCCAACTGCTGGGTTAAAACAACCCAATTGCTGGGTTTGCCACCATATTGTAGTGTGGTGTTTTTGTGGCATTAGGTCCTTACACAGCTCTTGGAGTGGACATACTGTAGAGCTGCCCGAGTCATGGCCGCCATGTAAAGATGCCTTTAGTAGTATTTAATTTTATAAAATGTGTACTGATTGCGACTTGGACCCACCCAGTTGTGTACCTGGTTGTCACACTGATTGTAAGAAGCATAAGGAAAATATTTAATTGATATTCACTGAGCAAAACTATTCTTATTAAGAACATATTTTACCTTTGCTCCACCCATGAATCATTTAATGCTTCTTCTGCATAACATTTTAAAATTAACTAGGCATGCCTAGAGCATTTGCAGTTTTTATTGGTGTAATATGTTGCTGTTATGATTCATTTTGTCCATGAAATAGTATAAATATCTGGCACGCAAGATTTCTGTTTTTCTGATTGTTGTTCTGTCATGTCCACAGGTTTGGTTTGAGAGCAATTTGCTCACAAGTGATTTTAAAAAGGTTAAATGAAAATTAATTTAAATACACATTTTGATCATTTGTGGTCTTGTTTGAAATGGTTTAAAAATTCTTGAAGTTCAAAGTCCTTACAGACAGATATATTTATGTGTCAGGGTGTAAAAACATGTACATTTCCAGAATTTTCTGCTGATTTTTTATCCTGCCTTTTTTCCCCCTGAGAAATAGCATAGCATACTTGCATGTTACTCTTAGTGTATGTATATATATATATATATATATATATATATATATATATATATATATATATATATATATATATATATATATATATATATATATATATATATATATATTAGGGGTGTAACGGTATGTATTAATCCCGAAACCATACGGTATGGACGTCACGGTTCAGTTCATGCAGTTAAATGACGAATACAGTCAGTCACAGGCAATCCACATTCCCATCCAGAAGGGGGTGCATGTGGTAATGCAACGCTGTTTGATATCTGTCACAACAGGAAAAAGCACAGAAGAAGAAGAACAGAAAGACATCAATAAAACAGCTTGAGAATAATATCTCACGTAGCATTACATTTACCTCAGGCAAGTCATTTAGTGTCCACATCATGTGAGTTCACTAGAGAAATGAACTCTAGACACGAGAACTTCACTAAATATATGCACTATATTAGATTATATATTCATTATATTTTCTTTACCTGTTAGTAATGTCTTAATTACTTAATATATGTTTAAATAAATTTGTCATGAAAACTAGTTATGACAGTAACTGTGTAAATTAATATATTTTAAAAATGAATTGGAGTAATAATGTTATGATTAGATTTAGTTATTTGAGTGTTGATTATTATATCTAAAAATAAATAGAAACTGAATTTAATAGTTGTTGTTAATTGTAACCTTTAATATTATAGTAATGTGTAGTAAAGGGCTCCTTATATAGTTTACAGCATTAGCCAAGTTATTCTTAAGAAAATGTTGATTATAATTTCATTTATTTAAAGAGAGAGACATAATTTGTTCAATAAACCACTGTGTAATAAAAAAAAGAAAAGAAAAAAAAGAATAAAAAAAAAAGCAATTTTGTGTTTAGTTCCCCCAATATATGTATAGCCTTTATAGCAATTTTTTTTTTTTTTTTTTTTTTTTCACAAAATATACACAAATGCTGTACACAGAAAAGTATTTTCCTGGCCATATTTAACGAAATACACAATATTACATATCAGCCTCTTCTTATGAAACAAGAGGAGGATGGAAATCGAAACTAGAAGACTTATAGCTTTTCATAAATTCTTCAAATATTTATATGGAGTAACAGCAAATTAGCATGACAATAACATTATTAACAAGAACTCAGTCCTTCTGATTATTTAATTAGGGCCAGAGGAAATGAGGATGGGAGTTAAATAAAGAAACCTGTTAGTCTCAGCATAGTGACTGTTTTGTCAAAATAGTGCGCTTTGTGCCATACCAATCAAGGGTTCGTCACATCGTGGGTTAAGACGGTGGCACGTGTACCCCCAGCAGAGGCCAGATGACTGCTCATTATCCACACAGCTGTAAATTACGACCATTCTGGACAGAATATCAATTATGCACTTCTTAAAACAGTCACCGGATTAAAGACTTCACAAAAGGGCACTCACAGCAATCAGGCCAGCTGATTAGGTTTTCATATTGTGGATGAAAGACTCACTGCCAAAAAAGGGTTGATCATTCAGTCATTCAGAGATGAGGCTCTTTTGTCAGTCTGGCCCGACATATGCTGCCAAGTTCATCCTCATTTGTCTTCCTGCTTTTAAAAAAATGCAAAGCACCACTTTTTTGTAGGTCTAAAAATAACTAGAGGCTTTGTTTGGCATCTCATGGGTACATTTGTATGCTGATCAAGTTGGTGATGGCTTGTTTAAATTTGATATGCATGGCAGATCTTATGAGCGGACCCCCCCAAAGATGATGACAAGTCATAAAACGTAATGTTCAGTTTACGACATGGCTAATTAAAAAAAAGTGATATTGGATTAAGTTGGATCACCTTGTTTTGCATAATATAAGACAGGAATTGCTTTTATCTCTGCAGTAGAGGCTGGGTCACTTGTAGATTTAGGTTTGTTCAGAAAGCATAGTGAACACTACTGTTCAAATGTTTGGCATCTGTAAATAATTTTTAATGTTTCTTATGCTCACTAAGGCTGCATTTATTTAATCAAATACAGTAAAAACAGTAATATTGTAAAATATTACTACAATTTAAAAAAATAATAATAATATAACAATATGTTTTAAAATTTAATTTATTCGGTCCCACTTTATATTAAGTGGCTTTAACTACTATGTACTTACATCAAAAAATAAGTACAATGTTCTTATTGGGTTCATATTGAATTGCAAAACACTTTTGCTGCTATTGAGGTGGGATACGGGTAAGGTTAGGGAAAGCTTTGGCGGTATGGGTAGGTTTAAGGGTAGGGGTAAGGTGTAAGGGTTGGGTCAACAGTGTAATTATAAATGTAATTACAGAAACTAATTACAGATCTAATTACAAACCCGATTACAAAAAAGGTGGGACACTGTACAAATTGTGAATAAAAACAGAATGCAATGATGTGGAATATTTTATTCAGAATACAATATAGATGACATATCAAATGTTTAAACTGAGAAAATGTATCATTTTAAGGGAAAAATAAGTTGATTTTAAATTTTATGGCATCAACACATCTCAAAAAAGTTGGGACAAGGCCATGTTTACCACTGTGTGGCATCCCTTCTTCTTTTTATAACAGTCTGCAAAAGTCTGGGGACTGAGGAGACAAGTTGCTCAAGTTTAGGAATAGGAATGTTGTCCTATTCTTGTCTAATACAGGCTTCTAGTTGCTCAACTGTCTTAGGTCTTCTTTGTCGCATCTTCCTCTTTATGATGCACCAAATGTTTTCTATGGGTGAAAGATCTGGACTGCAGGCTGGCCATTTCAGTACCCGGATCCTTCTTCTACACAGCCATGATGTTGTAATTGATGCAGTATGTGGTCTGGCATTGTCATGTTGGAAAATGCAAGGTCTTCCCTGAAAGAGATGACGTCTGGATGGGAGCATATGTTGTTCTAGAACTTGGATATACCTTTCAGCATTGATGGTGCCTTTCCAGATGTGTAAGCTGCCCATGCCACACGCACTCATGCAACCCCATACCATCAGAGATGCAGGCTTCTGAACTGAGTGCTGATAACAACTTGGGTTGTCCTTGTCCTCTTTAGTCTGGATGACATGGCGTCCCAGTTTTCCAAAAAGAACTTCAAATTTTGATTCGTCTGACCACAGAACAGTTTTCCACTTTGCCACAGTCCATTTTAAATGAGCCTTAGCCCAGAGAAAATGCCTGCGCTCTGGATCATGTTTAGATATGGCTTCTTTTTGACCTATCGAGTTTTAGCCGGCAACGGCGAATGGCACAGTGGATTGTGTTCACCGACAATGTTTTCTGGAAGTATTCCTGAGCCCATGTTGTGATTTCCATTACAGTAGCATTCCTGTATGTGATGCAGTGCCGTCTAAGGGCCAGAAGATCACGGGCATCCAGTATGGTTTTCCGGCCTTGACCCTTACGCACAGAGATTGTTCCAGATTCTCGGAATCTTTGGATGATATTATGCACTGTAGATGATGATAACTTCAAACTCTTTGCAATTTTTCTCTGAGAAACTCCTTTCTGATATTGCTCCACTATTTTTCGCCACAGCATTGGGGGAATTGGTGATCCTCTGCCCATCTTGACTTCTGAGAGACACTGCCACTCTGAGAGGCTCTTTTTATACCCAATCATGTTGCCAATTGACCTAATAAGTTGCAAATTGGTCCTCCAGCTGTTCCTTATATGTACATTTAACTTTTCTGGCCTCTTATTGCTACCTGTCCCAACTTTTTTGGAATGTGTAGCTCAAAACTGAATTTTTAGCATCATTACTCCAGTCTTCAGTGTGACATGATCCTTGAGAAATCATTCTAATATTCAGATTTTGTACTCAAAAAGCATTACTTATTACTCATACTTTAATTTTGAACATTTTTTTAATATCTTACTCATTTGCTCTTATGCAGTGCATAAAAAAATTGTTCAAATCATACATTTGTATAAAAGACAGGTTCATTTTTGGTGTCATATTTGATGATTAAGTTTTATTTTCATTTTCTTATTAGCATGCACATATAGTATATGTACAGTTGTGTTTGACTGCCTCTTGTCTGTGGTTATAACCCCAAAGTACAAGGTGTTTTTTCAGTCAGGTTGTAGAGGAATGCTGGCAGATGCCTTTTGTCTTGCAGGCAGCCCATGCAGAGCAGCAAATAAGCTCGCTGGCATGATAAAGGGTGACAGGAAATGGTTCCAGCTATCAAAGTCTGTCCATTCTGTTTGTATCTTGCTTTAGCTCCTGTTTCCACCTGTATGCTAAAGGTCAGGTGGAGGTTTACGTGACTCTGTGTGAATTAGGGTGAACAGTTTTCACCTGTATGACTGAGATATCATGAAGAATGTTGGTAACTAAACAGTTACGGTGACCATTGCACACAAAAATTCCCGACATACATTTCTCAAAATATCTTCTTTTATGCTCCACAGTAGAAAGAAACAGGTTTGGAATGACATGAGAGTAAATGATGACTGAATTTTCATTTGTGGGTCAACTATCCCTTTAAAGGTAATTTGTGGCTGATTTGAATGTTTTGTAAATTGGTAAACTGCTATATAAAGTAATTCATTTTGTTGTTGTTGTTGTCGTCGTTGTCTGGGTTTTTGTTATGATGTTGAATCATTTCAATCACATTTGCTTAGTAATACTAATTTTATGTGTGAAAAATTTCAATAACAAAAGATCACAGAGTGGCCCTTTAAAATGGTTTATAAATCTTGGAATGTTCAGTTTAACCTTTGACCCTCAAAAATGGAGATCCTCAGTGGGAATAGCTGACTAATGTGTTGATTTCACAGGTCATAATGTTACATGTTTAGTGGAGCAGTGTCTGACCTGTGGCTTCAAAGAGCAATCGCTCTGCACTGATCTCCTCGCATATATACCCACATTTTCATCCCATTGTTAGCAGGTGGGTTGGACCTGATAACAGAAGGTCTTTACCTGTCTTACAGCTCAGGAGAGATAGAATAATACATCAAAACTCTCCCTTTCTGTCTGTCTCTCTCCACTCTCTCTCTCAATGCCTTTTCATTTAAGATGGCGGATACTTGTAATATCCTTGTTGATGTTATCAGAAGGTCTCTCAGGGACTATTTCCACCGCTGGATAAAAACGTCAAAAAACAATGTTTTATTCACAATATCTCTCTAGTTGTGTTTTTACAGTGTGACCGTGTGCTTCATTTTCAGATAGAAAACATAACCATAAAAGGGTGATAAAAGGAAGACTTTCTTTATTCTTCGTTTAGCATCAACATTATTACAGATATACTGTATACACACACACACACGCACACTATATATATATATATATATATATATATATATATATATATATATATATATATATATATATATATATATATATATATATATATATATATATATGTGTGTGTACCGACCCCAAACTGAATAGCTGCCAGACGGAATGGTGAACAAACCTCTCTTTCTTTCTCTTTCTCTTCCTCTCCTTCTCTTTCTTTGATTCACTGATTCTTTCTGTTCGTCATCTATATGTCACCTTGCTTTGTCTCCCTCTCTCCAGTTTTCCCCACTGATGAATATGTGGCACTTCTCTGCGATGGGCCAAAAACTCAGCTGAGAGCATTATAATAGGGCTTTCCCTCCTTATTAATAAAAGGAAGGCCTTTTCAGGCCTGCTCATCTTGAAGAGGGCGTTTAAATAGCGTTTGGCAGTGGCCTGGTGTTTGTTCTCCTCTAGCGTCTGCCTCTTCCAGGACATCCAGAGAGATTTACTCCGGCTTATCTCCAAAGGACCAGGATGTGCCTCCACGGCTGAGCGAAACAATTACTCACAGTGGCTTTCTATCTGTCCTACAGTGAGCGTTTCCATTTTACACACACACGTACACACTGAGGCACACTTGCATGGCTCAAATACACTTTGACTCACACAGAGAAAAACAACTCAAGTTATTTAATTTGAAAATTTCTTTGTCATGTCAGAACATCAGGAAAAAACAATTTGTCACTTTGTGTTCAAAGAAAGCATGCTATGAAGCAGCGGTAAAGAGCGACGGAGGGCAGAGACACCCACTCTGCCTTTTTATGTTCAGTTACATGCTTTAATATTCCTGCTCTGTAGTTAGAAACAACCTACCTTGTATTTCATTGTGTAATAGTAACTGAGGATTTTCAGTCCTTGTTATTGATCCGAATTTGTAGCTAGTAATAATATGTAGAGCAAATTTGTCATTTAGATGAACAGTTTAATATAGGAATAGTAGTTACTTGTCATTCCAAACCTGTATGACTTTCATTTGTGGAACACAAAAAGAGAAATGTTTACAAATGAGCTGGCTGCTTTTTTCCATACAATGAAGTGAAAAAGACATTTACAGGATGGCCTTTTGGTCCCATAATGACATAATGTTAATATACCTATCAACTTAAACTACCAAAATCTGCTTTGTGCCTTAAAATATACTAACAGACACCATAAAAATATTGGTAATGCAATTGAAAGCCAAATGATGAATGAGAGTTCATCTTGAAGTGCCCATATTATGCTATTATTTTAGATATTACCTTTCATGTAGTGTGTAATATAGCTGTTTTTGATTGTAAAAGGTCTGCAAAGTTTCATAATAAATGGAGTTATTGTCTCCCAAAAGAGAATCGATTCTGAACTGTCTGTAATGAGTCGTCATTATTTCCAACATTACTTCCTGCTCGAACCTACGTAAGTTTGTAACAAATTTGAATAATGACATACTATGGTCTTCATTGGCTGCCTGCGAACAACGTCTACTTTGACAAGCCCTCAAACACTGTAGTTGTAGCTGAGGCACTTTTTCTGCACTGTGAATGCAAATCCACTTAGCATGCACTTCAAAACCAAAGGCATCGTTACAGATTGTATCACAGTATATCAAGAGCTGAGGAAGACTCTGGTGGCGAAATTCAAATATGGGAACAGGTGTTTAGTTTCCAACAAATGCTGTAAGCGGTTGAACAATTATAACAGACTGGTCCATGTGACTAATCACATCAGAGTAGGCTCTCAGAAAGAAGGGGTTTAGAGAGATCAAATATTATATCGAACTTTTGACCTTGGATCCATGTAAACCTATTGTCGGACACCTCCAAAACAAAATCAGGAACCTTTAAAATAATAATAGAGGTGCTTTAAATTATCTGTCCATAACATATGGCAGGGGTCAGCAATTCAATTTGGCATCGGGCCAAAAAACTTTTGCCACTAGATGGTGGGCCAGAACATAGTCAAAGGATAATATAAGTAATTTATTAAAAAATGCAACTAGAATTGCCTGTGAAAGACTGTTACAGAGTTTTGTAACTGTAACTGTACTTTTGTAAATGGTAAGCTGTTACTCTGTGTTAAATCCTGTAGTAGGACAGTCATTAACAAAAAGCCACATTTGTGTGGCGGTGTCTGGGTTTTACACTGGATAAATTAATAAAGCAGAGTAGTGACACATAACCTGGCAAGTGTCTTCATTCACCAGCTTGCAACATAGACCACCTTGCTAAAACACACATGTGGGAGGTGCGGAATGGATAAAAATAACTTGAATAAGCCCATTAATGGCATGTTAACAAACTATGTTTTATTTCCTCTTTCCATATTGTGAATAATAAAATGTGTAAGATTTTAATTTGCTTGTTACACAATAGAGCCTAACTTATTGTAATAATTATTTGACGTAGCCTACTTTTATACTCAGAATTATTCCTTGGCATCCACACACACTAAAGTGCATTTTTTTTAAATTGTTTGCATGCTGGAGGTATGCTATGCAGAGTGATGTTAACATTTAAGCTAGCTGGTGAGAGAAAATGGCACTATCAAAGAGTCTAAAGAGGAAAGCTGAAAGACAACTATGTGTATATCCTACCTAGCTTTGTGAATGCAAAGCTGGTGTGTCTTATCTGCAACGAAGTTGTCGCTGTTTTCAAAGAATATAACACCGACACCAGACATGAGCAACGCTACAAAACAACCCAAACCCATAATAATGATGTTGTCTACACTGGATGCGGCGCTGCACGACACAACACATTGCAGACAGTAAACGGATTCCCCGTTCTATTTGTGACATAGTCCAAGTGCTTTGCAATGGTCGGTTTGTCGCGTTAAGTTGCGGCGCGTCTGGTGTAGACACGTTGTTTATATTAGATGGCACCACGAGACAAAGATCTATTTCAGAACCAGCCGCTATTAAAATAATCTGGCTGCGGGTGTGGGCCAGATATTATTGCTGGCAGGCCAATTTTGGCCCACGGGCCGCCTATTGCCGACCACTGATGTATGGCATATAGGTGGTTCACAGTTCACGAAAGTCATAAATTTGACAGTATTTTACAACCAAATTACATATAATGTGATGTTAAATCATTTGTAATTTTTCATTATATGGTGAGGTAACTTTTTTTTCTGTAAAAATTACAAACATGTTTTTTTGCAGTGTATGATTTGTGCACAGTATTCTATAGTCCAAACGTAGCTGTGCGTGATGAATAGACCAAAATATTAGTCATTATTCACTGAAAATCTCTTTTAGTAGTTTGTATCCATTCAGATTTAGCACATTCAAAAGCAACATGTCACGTTTGATGTCACTATCATCAATAGCATCTTGACCAATTTGTCATTGACAATTGCGTGTGGCAATCCGTCAAGATACAGCAAGTTTGGATATTGTAGAAATACAAATTATGAGAGCTGACACACAGGAAGATTAAAACTGAATAATAACATAAGTGACTTTAATTCTGTTTCTTACACAAATCTATTATAAAACATGAATATAGTGCACAAGTCATATGACTATTAAGATACTATTTTAGGCTGATACAGCCTAGACACACATTCACTTTCATGATATGAACATAGTTCAAGATGTTTTTAACTTTAGTTTCCATCTTTTAGTGCTGCATTTAGGTTTCCAACCCGAAGGCTGAGAGGTTCATGGCAAGAGATTTTTGCAGACCATGACTTCTCAGAATAAGAGAGACTATTCTTCCCCCCTCTCTCTCATTCTCTAAGAGTATGATCTGATTAGGTAGAAGTCCCCTGGGCTCATGAGAATCTGCTGAGTCACACATTGCCCTCTTCAGACAGGACATTGTCTTTCTCCAAAGACACTAACCTTCCCGTCTTGTCTAGATTTTGTATTTGTTTGGGATTTTTGCTTTGCTCTGCATCTTCTTAAACAAATTTGATTGGCTGAGTGGTGATTTACAAGGTCTGATATTGATTCATTTTTAATTATATTGCACCATAACGTGTGTTTATGCATACATATATATTATCAATTTCTAGAAACATGTCAAATATGGCGAAATATGATTTTATACATATCACCATATGCTGATGACAACATTATGATGCTTTATACACAACAGTGCAAATGTCTTTTGAGTATATTTCATCATATTTGATGTGTTTCTGACTCTCATTTGGCCACAAGCTTTGATTCCTTGGAGTGTGGCAAATGCTGGAAATCGATAAGCACAGTTAATGCAATTATAATCTGTTAAATCTCTCTTATAATTGAACAGATGGAGGGAGGTGTTTACCGTCCTGCCCAATGAGAAGCAAAAAATGGCCCAACAGAGAGATATTTTTAAAACTGGATCACATTGGAGATGACATCACAGTCACCAGACTTTCAAATCTCATTTTTGGATTTACTTAATAATTTCTTATATTTTCTTACATTTATTTCGCAGCTGTACTTCACTGTTCAGCTCCTCAATATGAACAAGAATTAGACTTTCATTTCCCAAGGGCAAGACCAATCACAGTTAATTATGCAAATACATGCAAGAAAGAAAACCAATCGTAATTCATATGCAAATATTGGAAAGTAGGGCTGTAACGATATGCGATATGAAACCGAAATCGCGATACGCAGGTCCACGAACCTGTATCGCGATGTGAGAAGGCAGAATCGCGACACACCCCTTCCAACTCCCAGAGTTATCCTTCCTGTCCAGATCCAATGCTACCACATTTTTAAATTACTATAAGTATTAGGGGTGTAACGATTTATCGTAGATGGTGTGTCTCAATCAGCTCTCTAGTTCAGTAAGTGTTTCGGGCACACATTGAATCTTGCAAGCAGGTTTAAACGTTTCTCATGTCAGTCTCTTGCATGGTCGCGTGAGAAAAGTCGTGGCTTTCTTTCACCGCAGTGCACAGGAACAGCTGTGCTCACAGAAAAGCAAAAGACGCTTGCGATGCTTTGCTTTAAGAAGTTCTGTGGGGCCGTTCACATATTGCGTCTTTTCCGCGTGCAAGTCAGTTATTATTTTCAAATGTAGCCGCGCGGCAAGCGCGCTCATAATGGGATCAACGCGGTCGCGACGCGCATGCAATTCTCAACTTCTCAGAATGCCGCAAGCGCACCGCAGGTCGTGTGACAAGAATCAACCGATCAGCTATGGCCTTTCCGTAACAAAACATCAAAAGCTCAGCCGAACAGCTGATCATAGCTGTACATGGTGGTTTTTATATCTTATCTCCATCAATATATCTCGTAGTAAAACTAATGCAAGGGCTAGAAATCATTTATCCTTTGCAGAAACATCCTGATCCTCTTGGAGAGCTCAGTTCATGGTTGCATAGCAACGACCGACGCCACGGGAGCGCAAGCGCTTTGGAAAGAAGGAGAAGCGGTGCGGCCGCGCCTTCCACGCGTTTTTAGACGCGATATGTGAACGGCCCCTATTCATAATTCTAAGTTCATGTTAAATTTAACATTTTTTTTTCAGTGACAGACAGCCCTATTCAGCTGTTAATTTGAATACAGAAGGTTTTTATTAAAATTTTATATTTATTTATTTTATTGAAATGTGATCTTGTATGTACAACAAGGAAAATTATTGAAATTTGTTCATGTTTTTTTAATAAATCTTGTTTGAATTTCAGTTTCATTTTGTTCAAAATATCGTGATACGTATCGTATCGTGAACTCCGTATCGAGATACGTATCGTATCGTGACCTGAGCGTATCGTTACACCCCCTATTGGAAAGGCATCGTTGCTGTCAGTTATATACACACACATACTATATACCGTTCAGAAGTTTGGGCTCAGTAGTAAACAGTAATATTATTACAAAATGCTCAAGAAACATTAGTCTTATTAGTATCAATGTTAAAAACAGTTTTGCTGCTGATATTTTTGTGGAAACTATGATTTTTCAGGATTCTTTGATGAATAGCCTTTACTGTCAGCTTTGAACAATTTAATGTGTCCTTGCTGAGTAAAATTATTAAAGGGTTAGTTCACTCAAAAATGAAATTTCTGTAATTAAGTACTCACACTCATGTCGTTCTACACCTGTAAGACTTTCGTTCATCTTCAGAACACAAATTAAGATATTTTTGATGAAATCCCATGGCTCAGTGAGGCCTCTTTTGCCTGCAAGATAATTAAAACTTTCAGATGACCTGAAAGCTATTAAAGACGTATTTAAAACAATTCATGTAAGTTAAGTGGTTCAACCTTAATATTATAAAATAACGACTTTTCAGCAATATCTAGTGATGGCCTATTTCAAAACACTTCTTCGAAGGTTTACGAATCTTTTGTTTCAAATCAGTGGTTCGGAGTGCCAAAGTCATGTGATTTCAGTAAATGAGGCTTCATTACGTCATAAGTGTTTCAGAATTTCAATAGTTCCTGTGAACTTTGGCAGTTTGATACGTGATCCAAACTTCTGATTCGAAACGAAAGATTTGTAAAGCTTTGTAAAGCAGTGTTTTGAAATCGGCCATCACTAGATATTGTTGAAAAGTCATTATTTAGGTTTTTTTTTTTTGGTGCATAAAACATATTCTCGTCGCTTTATAATATTAAGGTTGTACCACTGTAGTCACATGAACTGTTTTAAATATGTTTTTTATACCTTTCTGGGCATCTGAAAGCGTTAATCATCTTGCTGGCAATAGAGGCCTCACTGAGCAGTCGATTGTATCAAAAATATCTTAATTTGTGTTCCGGAGGTGAACGAAGGTGTGGAACAACATGAGGATGAGTAATTAATGACAGAATTTTCATTTTTGGGTGAACTAACCCTTTAATCTCCACAAAGCTCTGCCATCACATGAGTAAATTACACTTTATTAAAATGGAAAACATCTTTTAAATTGCAACAATATTTCACTAATCTTGTTTTACTGTATTTATGATAAAATAAATGCAGCCAAAAACATTAAGAAATTCTAATGATTCCAAACTTTTGAATAATGAGTGTATATTGGAATTAAAGGGCTGAAGAAATGAGTTAACTGTTTAAAGGTGCCGTAGAATGGAAAATTGAATTTATCTTGGCATAGTTGAATAACAAGAGTTCAGTAAATGGAAATGACATACAGTGAGTGTCAAACACCATTGTTTCCTCCTTCTTATGTAAATCTCATTTGTTTAAAAGACCTCCGAAGAACAGGCGAATCTCGACATAACACCAACTGTTACGTAACAGTCGGGATCATTAATATGTATGACTCCAATATTTGCATATGCCAGCTCATGTTCAAGGCATTAGACAACAGCAGGCAGTATTAACGTCTGGATCTGTGCACAGCTGAATCATCAGACTAGGTAAGCAAGCAAGAACAACAGCGGAAAATGGCAGATGGAGCAATAATAACTGACATGATCTATGATATCATGATATTTTTAGTGATATTTGTAAATTGTCTTTCTAAATGTTTCGTTAGCATGATGCTAATGTACTGTTAAATGTGGTTAAAGTTACCATTGTTTCTTACTGTATTCACGGAGACAAGAGCTGTCGCTATTTTCATTTTTAAACACTTGCAGTCTGTATAATTCGTAAACACAACATCATTCTTTATAAATCTCTCCATCAGTGTGTAATGTTAGCTTTAGCCGCGGAGCATACTATCAAATTCATTCTGAATCAAATGTAAACATCCAAATAAATATTTGCATGACGAACATTTTGTAAAGATCCATTTTGAGGGTTATATTAGCTGTGTGAACTTTGTTTATGCTTTTTAAGGCAGTCGCGAACTTGGAGGAGGGGAGCGCGAGGATTTAAAGGGGCCACAGCTTGAATCGGTGCATAGTTAATGATGCCCCAAAATAGGCAGTTAAAAAAATGTATTAAAAAAAATCTATGGGGTATTTTGAGCTGAAACTTCACAGATACATTCAGGGGACACCTTAGACTTATATTACATCTTGTGAAAACGTGTTCTATGGCACCTTTAATATTTGGGGTTTTAGATTTAGGATTACCCTGACAATAATATTTGAAATGTGTTTTTTTTTTTGTTTTTTTTTTCCCTAAATTTTTATATAGGGTTTTTCATTAGTAATACAATTAGTAACACAAATTATTTTTTAGCCATCAAATTCTCCCGGGATGTGACATTGTAAATTAATTTACACTCGTTTTACGACAGAATTTCATAAATCTGATGCTGAAGCCCTGAAAGACAGGAATGGAGTTGTGTCTGAAAACACGTTTTGATGAGCGCTCAAAGTACTGGCACGTAAATGAAGCCTTTGAACCTCTCCAGAGAGAGCAGGCTGAATGCCTAATCAACGTCGGGGCTCTAAAACACGCAACAGGCCCGGGATTAGAGATAAACACTTGCGAGCCCGTGGCCATCGTCAACACCAGCTTTCACATGAAGACAATGGCCCTCTGATCAGAACAATGATTGCGCCTGCCCGGTTCTCTCTCTCCACATGGCAGCTGAAGCTTCCCACTCCTATCATTTTAATTAATCCAGTAATATTTCCAAAGCCTGCACTGTATAGGCCTCTAATGAGAAATCTCATCAGAAGTCTGCAGAAGCAGGCAATTTGAGCTGGAACCGGTGTGATGTTCTACCTTTCTCCATCTCTTTTCACCAGGCATCCTTTCAGAATGTTTCTTCATTTCCATCAGGACGTGTTTTGGCCCTCCATTAGCATACGGGCCGCTGCCGTGGTGCTCGTTTAAGCATTGGAAATGTTTTTTTGTTGTGCATCTGTATGTTTTCAAGCGCCTCTTTTGACTTGTTGGCCGTTGTGTACTGATAGCTATCTGATTGACTTTAATCAGCCATCCGTCAATGTGACAGTGCTGTAAGAATAAAGGTTTTGAGGCGCAAGTTAATTAATCTGCCTGCTCCTGTCGGCTGGCACTGCTCATTCATGGAGCAAATAAAGGCAGTCATGAATGTAATTGTTTGTTTTCTGTGCAGTTTTGGGAAAATACGAGTCATTTTTGTCGCTCTGAAATCTGTAAAGGTTGCCCTTTGCTTGCACTCACCCAGGGACCTTTTTTTTTTTTTTTTTGCAGTAAATGATGCGTGTTCCAACAAATTATTTTTTAATCATAATTTTTCATTAGCTCATCTGATACATAAATTACAGCACACTGATTTGGTGGGATTTTATAACTGTACACTAAAGAATCAGCATTATGTGTTGATGTAAGCAAGTTTTGTTTACAGATTCTTTTAACAGTGTCTTGAAAACTTGTTCGTAGTTTCAAATTTTAAAAAAATGTATGTAACATTTATTTATTGATAATAACAAAACCAAGAACAACTAACAACTAATACTTTGTTTATTACATTTTTGGTCACACTTTAGTTTAGGGTCCCATTCACACTATTAAAGGTGGTATAGGGGATGTTTTCGTCGAGTTTTTGAAATGAGCGTTTGAAATGATACACATTTTACGACTAGCTAAAACATTCTGACTGTGCTCAACATACAGCGATAGTTTCCTGCTCCTGAAGCAGATTTATATACTTTCACATGGAATTTGAACACCGACTGTAATCGCAGACTGAACGCAACTGGATCTGACTGGACGCGTTTGAGCGCGATCAGTCATAAGTATCAATTTACATTCATAATCGGCCTTACAATCGTTAAGCCACGCACACACTTAGTGGATTCATTATGTCGGACTCACCTCATAATCTGCAGTTGTTACTCCTGTCTCCTGACAAAAACATTGCATGCAGCTCATGTAGTGTGGAAAGTTAGAGCGCGCAGCCGCGCGTCTCTCACAAGGAACGTCATGGCAGTGATTGACAAGCCAGAGGGCCAATCGTTTACGCGATGATCGCGTAAACAATTGGCTGATGTTTTTAAGGCCCTACCTCGTGCACAGATGATGTATATTAATAATATTCCTTTCAGTGCACCTAATAAATAGTCTTTTATCACTTAGTAAAGTCAGTTTCAAGTAATATTGCAAAAATGTATAAAACAAAACATCCTCTTTACCACCTTTAACTAACTATTAACTATGACTTTTGCCTCAATAAACTCCTAATTACTGCTTATTAATAGTTAATAGCTTATTAATAACTTCAAAAGTTTAGGTATTGGGTAGGATTAATGGGTGTAGAAAATGGTCATGCAGAATAAGGCATTAATATGTGCTTTATAAGTACTAATAATCAGCCAATATCCTTGTAATATACATACTAATAAGCAATTAGTTAATAGTGAGACCCTAAACTAAAGGGTTACCAAATTATTTTGTTAAAACTTACAATTATCATTGCACTCTCAAATGGAAAAAGTACGGAGCCCCTAAGGGGATATGGTAACGAGGGGGAAAAAAATAAAAAATTAGATGGGAGGAAAACATTTGCGTTCTCTCACAAAAGTTTTAAGTTCCACCGAGAAACTTTGTGTTTGTCATATTATTTTGTCACATTATTTCAATCACAAAAGTTTTGTGAGCGAGCAAGCAAGCGAGCGCAAAGTTTTTCTCTGGAGAACACAAAAGTTTGAAAAATCTTCAGGTAAAAATCATTTTTTACCATCACCATGTACATTTAGGGTTTTTATTCCATTTTAAAAATATTATTTTCTATTAACCTTATGATCCAGGGCATTTTGACAAAAAAAAAAAAAAAAAAAAAAAAGCCCATATCTTCTTATATGTAACAAATAGCTTGCCTTATGTGGCCCATATTTTCATATATTTGTCAGATCACCAAATCTCTTTTTTGTCCATTTTCCTTTAAAGACATTATCTCTGATTTATTTTTTTGTGATGCTGCTGGATGCCAGCTTGGCTCTCAAAGTAGTTCCATATGGATGCTTTATCAATAAACTTAGTACCTGACTTTCTGGCGGTTGTAGGTTGGACACTAATTTATTTTGCAGTCAGGGTAATGTAATGGTTGGCATAGTAATCTTGTTCTTGGCGGCTGAGGATAGTGCTTGGGGGCATTGTCTGCACACTGAGGCACATGGCAGCTCTGGCTTTAAGGTGATAAGGGGCTGACTCAAGCCAAGTTCAAAGCTCAACATAACTGGAAAAGAGGAAAGTCATTTCAGGCAATCAAACAAAATTCAACATACTGGACCCCTGCACAAATGTTTTATATTGAAATTTGGAAGTACATCCAACAAAAACACTATGAAAGGAAGCTGATTTCTTGACTTTTATTTTGGCGTGACTAAAATACATATAGACTTGTGGCTCGTTCAAGTCAAGAAGTTGTGTTGGAATAATTGCAATTACCAGTTGCTGCTTGTTACTTTCTTGTCAATCAAGGAGTTATGGAGAAAGCAATAAAGCTTGCCAACACTACAGATTTAGAAGGCTTATGGGGAAACTATATGAAAGCTTGTTTCCTTCACTGAATAAAAAATAAAAAGGTATAATTGCAGCTTTTTTTTTCTTTTGCGAGTTTACATCTTGCATCTGACTTTTTTCTCAAAATTGTATGATATAAACTCGCAATTGCGAGTTATAAAGTCAGAATTGAGTGATATAAACTCACAATTGCATGTTATAAAGTCAGAATTACGTGATATAAACTCACAATTGTGTTATAAAGTCAGAATTGCGATAAATAAAGTCAGAATTGCGAGTTATAGACTCACAATTGCGATATAAACTTGCAATTCTGACTATTTTTCTTGTAATTGCAAGATATAAACTTGAAAATTCTGACTTTTTTTCTCAGTTTATATCTCACACTTTAAGTAATAAAGTCAGAATTGTGAGTTATAAAGTCAGAATTATGAGATATAAACTGCAATTCTGAGAAAAAAAGTCAGTCTTTTTTTCCTCAGAATTGGACTTTAGAACTTACAATTTTGAGTTTATATCTCACAATTCTGAGAAAAGCAGTCAGAATTGTGAGTTTATATCTCGCAATTATAAGTTTATAACGGCCAATTGTGAGTTTATAACTCGCAATTCTGACTTTATTTCTCCCAATTGTGAGTTTATATCTCGCAATTCTAAATTTATTTCTCGCAATTGAGAGTTTATATTTGGACATAACACAATTTTGAGTTTATATCTCGCAATTCTGAGAAAAGAAGTCAGAATTGCTAGATGTAAACTTGCAACTGTGAGAAAAAAAGTCAGAATTGTGAGCTAAAAAGTCGCAATTACCTTTTATTTTTTATTTAGTGGCGTAAACAAGCTTTCATAGACTTCTATTTTTACCAAATTCACCTGAACACACATTATGCCATAATTGCGATTTTCCAATTAGTAAAAGAAAACTCCCAAGAGGACTTTATGCTTACCAAGGCTGGATTTATTTAATCAAAAATACAGTAAAAACAGTAATTGTCAGGATTATGTTGTGAAAAATATTTTTCCTTTTAGCAGTTGACAACCTTGAATATAACATGCGGATAAGCATGATAGATTTGATTACAGCACTGAAATATCCTCAACTTGTATATTTAGCCTTTACATTATATTTATTCTAATGAGACTTGCACTGTCACAGACAAAAAAGAGCTTATTGCATCCCTGCATTTAACATGCTCACAAGTTCTCACATTGTTACTTACACATTCAGTAGTGATCGGATGATCTTTGCAGTGTAATTTGATTTAAGATGCTGTATTTGACTCATGCTCACCACAAACACTAATGTGAAGCAATTGTGTGCTGTGTGGGTGCAAAATGCCATGGAAAAAGAATTGCCTCTGTGGATTTATGAACATGTAATCATGACTTTTCATCATAATTAGTTCTTATTTCCATGCCATGGGTATTACTCAGATCCATTTAAGTCTCCTTCAATACATTTTATGGAACAACATGTGTTTCCCGAAGACAAATGTGCTATTTACGTGCTGAATTAAATGTGTCATGGATTACTCTGAAATGAAATTGTGTAAACAAATAGGACATTTCTCATCGCCAATGGTACAAGGAAGTGTTCATTGTGCAAGTCAAGTACAACACAATGAACCAGAAATATTGAACATATTTTAGAGGCTGTTTTAAATCTTGTTTATTTCAGCAATATTACCCTAGTAAAACAAACTACACATTGCTCAAACATGGTGTGAGAGCATTTTTTTGTCTGGTGAATGTCAAAATGTAGGCATTGTGCTCAATTATGCCATACGCTCAACCAAATTACATCAGATTAGATTATTATGTTTTGTAGATTTGGGGTACATTTGTGAATTCAGGGGTAAGAAATCAAAAATCTTCTATTTTTGCCATCCATTTTGCAGTAACCATGTCCTGTGGTCCTTCATCATCCTCTGCAAATTTGGTTCCGTCTCTCTGTTGAATAATTTAGGCAACGGCTGAATTGTGTAATATTCAATTAATTATTAATCAGTAAATTTAGTAATTTAAACAGATTAACCAATTTGCCTATTTGCTTTTCTTTAAGCTGTGGACCATTACTGCTTTAATTAAAGTTCATTCAGAGATTACCGCTTTTAATATGCACACTTAAACCAGCACATCACATCACATTTTATGGAGTTCAAAATTAACTTCACACACTGAATCATTATAATCAGAATATTTCCTAAACCCTTTCTTACATTTGTAATGGAGTTTCTGCTACCACTCACATTTCCTACATTTCCTTTTCTAATGTCATCACCAGTGATCGACAAAGAAATAGTAAAAGGATGCTGCTTGTCCCTGTAATCATTTAACCCTGTAATTACAGTCTATTTCACAGCTTGAAATTATTCTTAAGATGTTACCACCCAACATTCAAGATGTGTTTTTGTCATTCTTAATTTAATATTTTAATGCTACAGAATGAGTGGAAAATTAAGAAACTGATATATATATATATATATATATATATTCTATATTCTATATAATAGAATCTAAACATTAAAGGGGTACTTCACTGCTGGCAAAATAGGCTTTCAAAAAACTTGGCTACCTGTGCAAAACATCTTGAAATCGGTGCTACCTGACTAGAGAAAACAAAGAAAAAGGCGGTTGTCTTCCTTTTTGCCAAATAGGTAGGAATATTAACACCCATAATGCACTGAGCATGTTGCCATCCAAGGCCACTCCCACTAGTCTGCTATGGATATGCTTGAGCAAAGTCAAAAATGCCTTTGCTTTAGTAGGAAATTGTTCTTCGCAAACTTTTAATTATAATTGTCGACTTCTATTGTTCCCGGGTGCAAGAATTCAATGAGTAAACGTTTAGCGGGAATGAGTTACTTTTGGTTTCCAGTGAAGGATCCAGTGCGTTGTAGGCAGAGGCTAAAGGCTGCAAAGAATCGTAAATATGGAGTGAATGGTGTGACGGTAAATCTGAAAAACCTCAGTGTTTGTAGTCAGCATTTTAAACTGGATGAGTATGAACAGAGTGCTTTATGCCAACGGAGGGGAAAACTGAAAGAAACTGCTGTTCTGTCAGTTCACACCAACCCCTGAAGCAAACCGCTGTTGCGCACAGGTAAAGAAAGCTATACCTATTGCCATAGTGTTCCATTTTTACCATAAAGCTGTTTAAAGGGGTGGTTCATTGTAATTTCACTTTTTTAACTTTAGTTAGTGTGTAATGTTATGATGCTCAAAAGTCAAAGCTGGGTTTCAACTGCTGGTAGGGACTACAACAAGCTTCTTCCCAGGTTGGTGACATCACTAACCCTAAAATTTACATAAACCCTGCCCCCTAGAACATGCAACAAAGGGGTGAGGCCATGTTATTGCAACACAGTACATAACACAAATGCAATAGCATGTCATAAAAGCAAGATGACAACATAAGTTATAACTGTAATTAAACTAAACTATACCTGTTCTATCTTCATGCAGCATATATTCTCTGGCTCTGTAAGCATCTTACAACAGTTCCCGCACGAGCGATTTATAGATTATTATGACAGAATATGCTAATCAAAGGCTTTTAAGATAGTTAACTCCACATCAGCTACATAAATTCACCAACTAACCATTCAGAAACATCCTGTTGCATTCTACATGTTGTCACCTCTTCTTGAGTCTCTCCATCATTGTCCGACTCCAGTTTGAACATAAAAGGCTGAACAGTTTCTGACATTTTCAGTGAGTCTGTGTGAGGTAATCGACGCTGCTAACAGTACTATGTGCTAACAGGAACTCTTGAAACTCCGCCCACTTCGTAGGAGCAGCAACTCATTTGCATTTAAAGGGACACACACAAAAACAGCGTTTTTGCTCACCCTCAAAAAGTGACAAATTTAACATGCTATACAAAAATATCTGTGGGGTATTTTGAGCTAAAACTTCACATACACACTCTGGGGACATCAGAGATTAAATTTACATCTTGTAAAAGTGCCATTATATGACCCCTTTAAAGCATAGACAAAGTACAATACAATTTTCAGTGATGAAAGTCGATCGAGGATAGAAAAATGCAGAAGTATAATCTGTAATTTTTCATGAAGGCCCTGGAGATGTCAAATAAACATGAATTTCTCCGGCCAGGTCCCACAGGGAACGAGTAAACATTGTTAATTTATTTATACTACTGACATTATACAAAGCGGGTTGAAAATTGGCAAAGTTACATTGGCAGAGTTATTCAGATTTAATTTAATTTTTAATTAATTGATTTTAATTTAATTTAATTAATGTTATTAAATTAAATATTCTGTTTAATAATTTAAGTAAATATTTTTTATTTGTTTGTTATTTTAATTGATTAATTTTGGGTCTTCACATTTAGATTATTTCAATACCATTATAAATATAGACCAGGGTATCAGTAAGTAGACAAGATTTTGTTCTTTATAATCACTGCACCACCATGGACTTTATGTAGCCCCATCCCATTTCAGCGCTGTGCTTGCTGCGTTGTCTTCCGGTTCGTATTTCCACAGCATGAAGGTAAATATCTTACGGATTTATGAATGAACCACTCATTTTAAAATATTCCTGGTCTACTGACATTTATTATGACATCTGCTTCAAACATTACAATGCTCATGATAACGTTCACTAACTTTACGATAAGTAAATCCAGTTCACCAGCTAATTACTCTTTAACAGCGATGCCATAGAAATAGATCTACCGCAAAAACTGAATTTCAAAAAACTAAATTTTAAAGATGGCTGTGTGCTTGTTTCTCTAGCTCATAAGGTCTGTAGTTTATAGGAGCAAGTATAATGGCACATTCTATCCAGAGAACATCAGCTTCTGTTTTATTAATCCCTGCAGTACAAGCCATTAGAGATGGTCAGCATAATCACTGGGCTACCAGCATTATGGCTGCTCTGTAAAATAAAATGTTTATTGCTACTAAAAATGTTATTATGCTAAAAAGGCACTTTAAGAGCTGTACACATTGAAAGAAAGAATACATAATTCATTGTCTGTTTAAAAAACATAATGGCTTTTGTTTTTATATGCATATTGATTTTATGTGAAGAACTTCTTGACCCTTGATTCCTCAGTCACCTTCATGCATCCCACAGATTCTGCTACATACGTAATGTAGCCTAGAAAATGAGCTAATGTGATCATTTTTGATTATGAAGCGGTATTGTCCAGCCATGGTGTGCTATCTCAGGCTATCTCTCGCAGCATCTGCAGCCAGGCAGGAAATTGAAGCTAGGTAAGAGGTAAAGGCCACCACGACGACGGTGGACGAGCTGCCTGCAGTAATTATTTGAAGTGCTGTTCAAATAGAAGCACACAGGATTATAGACACTTAAGAATACTCACGCTCTCTGATTCACTTTAATATCCATCAGAATTGTTCCTTGCCGATAGCTGATGTCTGATCTTTTCAGATATGCAGCATGGAGTACTTCACGATGCTTGCATTTCCAACGAGAGCTTGCTGCCCACGCTTGCTCTTTAAGGTTATAAGGCTGTCTGGAGGATTTTTTTTTTTTTTACTTGCTTTGAAAGTGCTTTTACATGGGTCACTTTTTTTGGTTTGTGTTGCTGGGTAACATTAAAAAAAAAAAAAAAACATTAGGGGGAGATGTGGGGAAAATGTTTTCAGTGTACAGGTGCTGGTCATATAATTAGAATATCATCAAAAAGTTGATTTATTTCACTAATTCCATTCAAAAAGTGAAACTTGTATATTATATTCATTCATTATACACAGACTGATATATTTCAAATGTTTATTTCTTTTAATTTTGATGATTATAACTGACAACTAAGGAAAAATTCAGTATCTCAGAAAATTAGAATATTACTTAAGACCAATACAAAGAAAGGATTTTAAGAAATCTTGGCCAACTGAAAAGTATGAACATGAAAAGTATGAGCATGTACAGCACTCAATACTTAGTTGGGGCTCCTTTTGCCTGAATTACTGCAGCAATGCGGCGTGGCATGGAGTCGATCAGTCTGTGGCACTGCTCAGGTGTTATGAGAGCCCAGGTTGCTCTGATAGTGGCCTTCAGCTCTTCTGCATTGTTGGGTCTGGCATATCGCATCTTCCTCTTCACAATACCCCATAGATTGTCTATGGGGTTAAGGTCAGGCGAGTTTGCTGGCCAATTAAGAACAGGGATACCATGGTCCTTAAACCAGGTACTGGTAGCTTTGGCACTGTGTGCAGGTGCCAAGTCCTGTTGGAAAATGAAATCTGCATCTCCATAAAGTTGGTCAGCAGCAGGAAGCATGAAGTGCTCTAAAACTTCTTGGTATACGGCTGCGTTGACCTTGGACCTCAGAAAACACAGTGGACCAACACCAGCAGATGACATGGCACCCCAAACCATCACTGACTGTGGAAACTTTACACTGGACCTCAAGCAATGTGGATTGTGTGCCTCTCCTCTCTTCCTCCAGACTCTGGGACCCTGATTTCCAAAGGAAATGCAAAATTTACTTTCATCAGAGAACATAACTTTGGACCACTCAGCAGCAGTCCAGTCCTTTTTGTCTTTAGCCCAGGCGAGACGCTTCTGACGCTGTCTGTTGTTCAAGAGTGGCTTGACACAAGGAATGCGACAGCTGAAACCCATGTCTTGCATACGTCTGTGCGTAGTGGTTCTTGAAGCACTGACTCCAGCTGCAGTCCACTCTTTGTCAATCTCCCCCACATTTTTGAATGGGTTTTGTTTCACAATCCTCTCCAGGGTGCGGCTATCCGTATTGCTTGTACACTTTTTTTCTACCATGTCTTTTCCTTCCCTTCGCATCTCTATTAATGTTCTTGGACACAGAGCTCTGTGAACAGCCAGCCTCTTTTGCAATGACCTTTTGTGTCTTGCCTTCCTTGTGCAAGATGTCAATGGTCTACTTTTGGACAACCGTCAAGTCAGCAGTCTTCCCCATGATTGTGTAGCCTACAGAACTAGACTGAGAGACCATTTAAAGGCCTTTGCAGGTGTTTTGAGTTAATTAGCTAACTCAACCAGGTGTCTTCAATATTGAACCTATTCACAATATTCTAATTTTCTGAGATACTGAATTTGGGATTTTCCTTAGTTGTCAGTTATAATCATCAAAATTAAAAGAAATAAACATTTGAAATATATCAGTTTGTGTGTAATGAATGAATACAATATACAAGTTTCACTTTTTGAATGGAATTAGTGAAATAAATCAACTTTTTGATGATATTCTAATTATATGACCAGCACCTGTATAGTAAATGCACCCATAGTTTTGCCAATGTATTGTATAAATTTAAATGAATTTAAATGAACTGTATAAGATAACAACATTTTTAAATGTGACAACTTTCCCTGACTTGATGTTTATGAAAGAATACATTTCACATTTCGATATACAAAATATTAATCAACATAACTGTTTTCAACATTGATAATAATTAGAAATGTTTCTTGAACAGCAAATCAGCATATTAGAATGATTTCTGAAGCATCATGTGACACTGAAGACTGGAGTAATGATGCTGAAAATTCAGCTTTGCCATCACAAGAATAAATTACATTTTAAAATATATTAAAATAGAAAATAATAATTATAAAATTCTTTTTTTTTTTTTTTTTTTTTACTGTATTTTGATCAAATAAATGCAGTTCATTCTTGGGCAATGAATAATTCAACCAATAAATTGTATAAAATTACCTATTTATTTTAAACATCATTCATTCATTCATTCATTCACTGCAAGAGGTGAAGTTTAGTGACTTTTTTTTTTTTCTTTCAAAAAGTCCATTTTTATTTCTTTCTCATTGAAATTATGCTGTTTTGGGCTAAAAGCTGCTGTTATTCATTTCTGTTTTAAAGTGTGTAATTTCTATACAATTAGTGTTATTGAACATAATTGCAAAAATTTTAAAAGGGTTTTGAAAGAACAAGCAGATAAACCATAAACCCAGCTAAACACTCCCGACTGGTTGATCCTGATTTAAAGTTGTCTCTGTACTAAGCTGGTAAAGAGGTTGTATCAAGGTATTTTAATGAAGTTCCTAAACGTAATTTAGGGAGGAGCGAGCCCATCTAATCTTCCAGTCAACAGTCAGAGTATATAAGCAGCTGCTTACCTCTCTTCAGTCTCCAGCATCCCTCCCAAACTTCACCTTCATCTCAGATACCTTGCCCCATGTAATAATAATATCCTATATTTATTCACTCATCGAGCCCCTCATCAGTGGACAGCAAGCCAAATAAGTTCACCTAATACCTTAAAAATGTTATGGGCAAACTCGTTAAATGTAAAAATAAATAAATAAATAAATAAATAAATAAATTATACACATCACCTTTAAATAAATAAATTTTTATTTTATTTATTTAAGTCTTTTTCACTTCTTTGGTGAACACTTTTTTCCCACTCATTTTTCTATCTATCCACTTCTTCTTTTCTGCAGGATGTAAAAATGAGAGATACCTGTGACATCCCCTGTCACTCCAGGACAAGATGTATCTGCAAAGTGTTCCTCAAGGTCAGTGTAGCCACTCAAAAAAGCCACATAGATCTCTAGCACAATGTGATAAATTGTACCTCCACGATTTGAGTCTACGTGTATTTCAGATGCTTTCCGACGATAAACGCAGTCACCTAGCCGGAGCTGCGGTGGGTGATTAAAGCACTTTGTCTTGAGTCATATCCCACTCTCCTGATTCCCTCTGCTGATTTCTGCTCCCTCCCTTCTCTCACCTCTCCTCATATCACACCTCCTTCCTACTCGTTCGCAAACAAAAAGGAAATCCAATTCGGACTGCTTTGTCAAAGCAATGCGCCAAACAAATAGGAGCCGATAAAACGTCAGTCTGTATTTTTTATCTGTCTGTCCTTCTATTGATTGTGACTGGGGACCCGGTGTGGAGTCTGGAATCTGAAGCCATCTCAAATTTTGGCTGTGAGTTTGCTGAGAAGCAGACCTGAAGTCTGTGATGACATTTCCATTTAATTACTTATGCATCACTTGGGCTGAATACCAACATGTCCTGTTTGAAGCAAAGTTGTAAACAAGTGAATGAAATCAATTCTATTTGAGTACATGTGAGTGTTTACTTTTTGGTTAAATGTGCAAAGTCAATATAGAAAGCTCTTCTTGGTTTGAAATCCTTGGTGTAAATTTAAAGAGCCCATATTATGCGCTTTTACAAAGTCTTGATTTTATTTTGGGGTCTACTAGAAAAGGTTTTCATTTTTGAATGTTCAAAAAGCAAACCATTTTTTACAAATTTTACATTGTTGCAGCACCTCTCTTCCCAGTCTTTAAGTAACGCTCTGTTTAGTTCCTCCTTCCAAAAGCCCAGTGTTCTCTGATTGGTCGGCTGGACCAGTGTGTTGTGATTGGTCGAGCGTGTTTCAGAAATGTCACGCCCCTTACCATAACCGCTAGTTTCAAAACACTACTAACGTAGTCTCGCGTAGCCAGACCTTCAGACTGACGGCAGAAGGTCTGGACTCTATCGCAGCTTTCAGTGGCCAAGGACCGCCCAAGAGGACGTTTGACTGACATGTAACGCAACCAATCAGAGTTTGTTTTGTTCTGCGTCATGTTTAGGGGCATGAAAATGTAAAGTCGATGTCTCTACAATAACAGACCGGCGTGTATCCATAATGACAGAACTTTCATTGTTTTTTGCTGAACTGTTCCTTTTAGATGTAAACAATGGGACATCTCATAACCGTGTTCGTATTTTGCCTCTGAAAGGGAAATCATAATCTAGACTTCTTCACATTTGAAAAATGGATCTCCAGGTACCTTTCAGAAAGCATAGAACATCAAATACCTCAAAGAGAGGCACAAAGCATTGTAGGATTTTGATCTGGCCCCAGGAGAGTCTCTCCTTCTCAGAGTTCAAAGTTTCTTGTACTTGTACCAGAGTTTCAGGTGTGAGCATCACAGCAGCCCCCCAGAGCCTAGACTGTGCAAGCCCTCAAAGACCAGAGACAAGAAGAACATGATCTCACATCAGTACAACACTGCTTCAAAAAGCAGTGCTGATACATGGAAAGAAGGATCATGAATACCTTCCCCTAACATGTTCTCTTTGATCAGTGGAAAATAAAATACATTTAAAAATTATATCAAGACCACAAACATTTACAATTTCATAGGCCACCCTGTGGTCGTGTTACTTATTTCTTTGTGCTGGTTTAATGGAATTATGTAAATAAAATAACTGTGCAAACATGCCCACCAAGTTTGAAATGCCACCTAGGAATTTGCATTTTGTTTGTATAATGCTTTGTTGTATTGTCATTCCAATTCCACTTCCTGTTTCAAGTTTTTCCAATTCCATTCATCTCTTTTCCAAGTTTTGTGAATAAGGCTCAGTACATATTCATTTACAAATAAAGGAGATGTGTTGGTACTGATTAAATGACAACTACATTTACATTTTTGGGTAATCCCTTTAATTCAAATACTCACGGTACAACATTATTTTATTTACACTACCGTTCAAAAG
Organism: Megalobrama amblycephala; assembly: GCF_018812025.1. Classification (NCBI taxonomy): domain Eukaryota; kingdom Metazoa; phylum Chordata; class Actinopteri; order Cypriniformes; family Xenocyprididae; genus Megalobrama; species Megalobrama amblycephala. The sequence continues at coordinate 9,713,212 of NC_063052.1, forward strand.
TTTGGGGTCAGTAGCTTTTGTTTAATACTTTTATTCCACTAGGATGCATTAAATTATTCAAAAGTGACAGTAAAGACATTTCTAATGTTAAAAAATGTATATTTCAAATATGTGCTGTTCTTTTGAACTTTCTATTTATCAAAAAGTCACATTCATCAAAAAAGTCACAGTTTCCATTCCAAGACATTTTAAGTAGCACAACCTTTTTCAACATTGATAACAATATTAAAAAAAAAAAAATGTTTCTTAAAGGTGCCCTAGAATTGAATATTGAATTTATATTGGCATAGTTAAATAACAAGAGTTCAGTACATGGAAAAGACATACACTGTAACAGTCGGGGTGTACACCCCCAATATTTGCATATGCCAGCCCATGATCGAGGCATTACACCAGGGCAGGACGTCTGGATGTGCACAGCTAAATCATCAGACTAGGTAAGCAAGCAAGAACAATAGCGAAAAATGGCAGATGGAACAATAGTAACTGACATGATCCATGATATCATGATATTTTTAGTGATATTTATGAATTGTCTTTCTAAATGTTTCATTAGCATGTTGCTAATGTACTGTTAAATGTGGTTAAAGTTACCATCGTTTATTACTGTATTCACAGAGACAAGAGAGCCGTCGCTATTTTCATTTTTAAACACTTGCAGTCTGTATAATTCATAAACACAACTTCATTCTTTATAAATCTCTTCAACAGTGTGTAATGTTAGCTTTAGCCACGCAGCATAGCCTCAAACTCATTTCAGAATCAAATGTAATACATCCAAATAAATACTATACTTACATGATCCGATGTATGCAAGCAGCATGCATGACGAACATCTTGTAAAGATCCATTTCGAGGGTTATATTAGCTGTGTAAACTGTGTTTATGCTGTTTAAGGCAAGCGCGAGCTCCGGGGAAGGGGGAGCATGAGAATTAAAGGGGCCGCAACCTATATATCAGTGCATAGTTAATGATGCCCCAAAATAGGCAATTAAAAAAATGAATTTAAAAAAATGTATGGGGTATTTTGAGCTGAAACTTCACAGACACATTCAGGGGACACCTTAGACTTATATTACATCTTTTAAAAAGAAGTTCTAGGGCACCTTTAAGCAGCAAATCAGCATATTAGAATGATTTCTGATGGATCATGTGACACTGAAGACTAGAGTAATGATGCTGAAAATTCAGATTTGCCGTCACAGGATTAAATTACTGTTTAGTGAATTCATTGTATAGTAAATCACACCTTTTAAATGACCATGTCATGTCACTAGAAAATCCTTTGCTACAATTTATACCATTTAATGTTTTTGAGTTCCTCATTACGAGAAATTCAGTGACACTAAATTGCAGAACATGCATTAAAAGTGTGTCTCTCAATATGCCCAGCTGTCTCTGTTGTTACGGCGAACAACGAAACGAGCAATAAAGTGGTTCGCCTGAAGGCAAAGTGGCCAGGTTTAGGCTGGGCGGCACTCCAAATGGACTGTGTTTGTAAATGCAGGTCTTTTTTGTCTCAGCGTGTTGTAGCTCAGTGGAAGTTCACGTGGGGATCACTTTATTGAGGAGCAGTGTGAAATCCTCACTCCTGTGTGTTTTTCAGCAGTGGGGTGTGCGGCAGTGACTGATCTGGCACTCTCCCACACCATCTGGACATGGTATAATGTTCAAACACGCTCAAGCTCATGCCTGCCTCAAAATACTTGAATATCTACTTTGGAGGACAGATACACCTGTGCAGGGTTGCTGTTGTGGATTGGCAATCATCATGACCATCAGGCCTGAGTCAAAAGGGTATATAATGAAATATAGATAACTGAAACATTAGCTGAGTCACATTTTGGAGACTGTGTCCTCTGGACGTCGCATTTGAAGGCTGCATACGTCATCGAAGTGGTCTCGTTTAAGAAAAGTAACCATTAGATTGCAAAGTAAGAAAGAAATTACAGTATTTTACAACTCACAAGGAATAACAGTCAGTTTTATTACGGTTACTTTTCTTACGTATGCAGTAGGGGTGTGACGAGACAGACAGGTATCTCACGAGACGAGACGAGACTCGAGATTGAGTTCACGAGACGAGACAAGATTTTTACACACTATTTTTAAGAAATCCTCAATGGCGAAATATGTAACTAGAAAAAATATTCTGCAGGTGTATTTGAAATGTTTTAACTAATCATCTTGTAATGAATGTCATTTCAGTTCTACTTTCTGAGTGTGAATTATCATATGCAATAAAAGACAACAATACTCAAGTACTGTAAAAGGTTTTGCTACTAACTCAACTGACTGACTTCTCTTCTGTATGATTTCAGTCTCTTCAGACCTTACTGTACATGATTTATGAGCTTCTACAACTTTTGACCTCCTAACTGAACTCCTTTCCACAAACTGATCATAGAAATAAAAACAGTATGAATAAAAATGGTAACACTTTACAATAAGGTCTCATTTATTAACATTAATGTATTAATCAACAAACAATGAGCAATATATTTGCTACAGTATTTATTAATCTTTGTTTATGTTAGTTAATAAAAATAGTCATTCATTGTTAGTTCATGATAGTTCACAGTGCATTACCTAATGTTAACAAATGAAACGATTAAGAGAAAACTGTTATTCATTTTTTATGGTAACACTTTACAATAAGTGCAACCATAATCACACTCTCTCAATATTCAAAGTGCAAATAAGACCACATTTTTCTTTGATACAGAGCTAAGAGATGGTTACAACTACACTGCCCAGCCTAAAATAGTTTTCATATTGAGTGATATTTGCATTCATCAGGGAGCCGCTTTCAAAATGCGGGGTATTGAAATCGCGTTTGAATGCGCGCTCTCGTTTACTTTCACTTTAGTGATCGAGCGTAACTCTGTGAATATGGAGCGGCGGCGACCGTTATCCAACTGAATTAAATGTTTTTTATTTAAATACAAAGCAAAACGACAGTGGAGGCGTAATGTAAACGAAGTGGTGGCATATTCTTTCCTAATCATATTAACACTCTGCCATGGCAACATCACGAGACTACTTTTCGCCTCGACGAGAAATCTCGTCACACCCCTAGTATGCAGCCATCAAATGCAACCTCCAGAGGACACAACCTCTGAAATGAGACGCAGCTATTGTGTATATAGACCACAAATGGGCCTTTGGAAGTTAACCTCAATAAGTATGTCTGATTCATGAAAGATGACTGGCTGATTTTATCCATTAATATTGTTTAGTCTCAGAGCCAGACTTTTGATTGTATTGGCATAATGTCTGGATCCTTATTGTTGTCAAGAATTTTACACTTAGACAAGAGGGTGCGGAGTGACTGCCCAACCACAGGTACGATCAGACTAGACTATAGTGGCTTTGCTGTATATTGATTCACACTGTAGTGGTCATGCTCTTGTGTTTGAATCACTAAATTGAACTAGTTCATAAGAGTCATTTATTTGTGAGTCATTAATTTGTGAAACAAACTACACTTGTCATGCAGTTTGACAGTCCATGAACAATGTCAGCACTGGTGTGGTTTGAGGAATGGGCTACTTCTGTTTGACCCGCTGTGTTTTTGATAGTATGCATAGTAACTGCCATTGGTATTTTAGACCAGCATTTGTTGCTTGTATTGAAGTTAGACTAAACGAAATTGCCGGAGTCAGAAAAGCGCATACACACTAGATCAACCAATACAAGATTTAACCTAGCGTGTCATTTCGGGTCCATTTCAGTCATATCCACAATAGGCCATGGTGTCTTTCCCAGTCTCAGTTGTCTTGTCTCAGGTGCCTGTGGAGTTGAATTAAACGGCACAGGTAAAGTGGGTTCTGTTTGCCGGATGAGACAGACTGTCTCCTTGAATCTTCTGCACCTGGTCTCCCTCTGTCCTCACTGAAGGGCTCTGGCCCCGCTGCAATGAGCCTTAATCTGGGAGATCACTCTTTATCCTGCAAGTTCCAGGGGCAATGTGGAGGAACATATCAAGTCATCTCTATGGATTAGGCCGTGTGCTCTCTTGTGGGGACAAGTGATGGGAGAGAAGTCAATCTCCAGGGGATTGTAGCTTTACTCTTTCACCTTCTCTCTTTCTCTCTATCTCTCTTTGTCTCGCTGTCAGCTAGAGTGTTCTGTTATTGTTTCTTAAGTGTATTTATTACTTCATATGGTGGCTAAGAGGGCTCAACGTGCTGCAACTGAAGAAAACACATTCAAATAGAAAAAACGCTAACAAATTAAGAAAACATCTTCATCAGTGTGACAGCACGTGTGCTGCAAATACTAACAATATAACCAAATACAGAAACAGACTGCAAAAGTTCACAACTCAACCAAATACAGAAATGCACTGCAAAGACTCACAACCCAACTAAATACAGAAATGTGCTGCAAATGCTAACAACGCAACCAAATATAGAAACGCGCTGCAAATACTCACTACTCAACTAAATACAGAAATGTGCTGCAAATACTCAAAACTCACAACTCAACCAAATACAGAAACGCGCTGCAAATGTTAACAGCGCAACCAAATATAGAAATGTGCTGCAAATACTCACAACTCAACCAAATACAGAAACGCGCTGCAAATACTCAAAACTCAACTAAATACAGAAATGTGCTGCAAATACTCAAAACTCAAAACTCAACCAAATACAGAAACGCACTGCAAATTCTAACAACGCAACCAAATACAGAAATGCTCTGCAAATACTCACAACTCAACTAAATACAGAAATGTGCTGCAAATACTCAAAACTCACAACTCAACCAAATACAGAAACGCTCTGCAAATACTCACAACTCAACTAAATACAGAAATGTGCTGCAAATACTCACAACTCAACCAATACAGAAACGCGCTGCAAATGCTAACAACACAATTAAATACAGAAACGCTCTGTAAATACTCAAAACTCAACCAAATACAGAAACGCGCTGCAAATGCTAACAACGCAACAAAATACAGAAACGTGCCACAAATACTCACAATGCAACCAAATACAGAAATGCGCTGCAAATACTCACAACTCAACCAAATACAGAAACGCTCTGCAAATACTCAAAACTCAACCAAATACAGAAATGCGCTGCAAATACTAACAACACAATTAAATACAGAAATGTGCCACAAATACTCACAACACAACCAAATACAGAAACACGCTGCAAATACTCACAACAGAACCAAATACAGAAATGCGCTGCAATACTAACAACACAATTAAATACAGAAATGTGCCACAAATACTCACAATGCAACCAAATACAGAAACACGCTGCAAATAATAACAACACAACCAAATACAATTTGATTTTAAAGTCCCCGTGAACCGGAAGTTGCAAACAACTTTTCTCCAGTGTTGTGACACTGTTAAACGGAATATTGAAAAGAGGTCAGGGTTTTACTTTAGCGTTCCTCCTCTCCATCTCTCGCTCATAGCAGACTAACGGTTGGAGAGGAGTGGTTTAAGCATGTTCAACCCAAGCCGTCAAACTGAATGCCATTCCAGACCGGAAGTAATTTTTCTGATTTTAATTAAAGATTACCACAACAAACACTTTTTTTTTTCTGTGTATTAACTTGCCCCGATTATTTGTTCAGCACAAGACTAGTAATATGTGCTTACATTTTGATTTCATGATGACTTTAAGGAAGTAGAAATGAAAGGAATTGAAATTCAAAGAAAATCATATGACTGATTTTTTACTAGAACAACAAAGTTTGTTGATATAGGGATATGGATGGATGGATGGATGGATGGATGGATGGATGGATGGATGGATGGATGGATGGATGGATGGATGGATGGATGGATGGATGGATGGATGGATGGATGGAAAGAGAGGGGGAGAGAGGAAGATAAATAGGTGGGTGGTTGGACAGACAGACAGACAGAGAGATTGCACTCATAGATGTAAAACAATCTGATCTAATACACATATTCACTTACTGAGGGATCCGTATAGCCTTAGATCTGTGCAGCCTTAGCTATAGATCTGTGCATATGTTTGTGTATGGCAAAAAAAAGTGAGGATGTTAAAGAAAATAGTGTCTGTCTGTATATACGTCTTTGACAGTGTCCTATGCTAGATTCACTCTAGTGGAGCGCTACGGCAGGCATCGATGGAGGCGAGGTAAAGAAGAGCCGGCGCTCTGATTTCTCCTCCACCAGTGACAGCACAGAGTAATGACTGGTAATGCTTCAGTGTGATTACTGAACGTCATTTTTCTTCTTTCTCTCGTGTTCACTCTCCAAGAGAATGTTTTATCTGTGAAAGCGTGTGTACTCATGTGTGCGTGATTTGGGGGGGTGTTTGAGAGAGAGACAGATACCAAAGTTGCAATGCATAACGCAGAGTAACGATAAATGACAAAAAGTGAATGAAGAAAACAAATAAAATTGGAGAGACTGCAAAACAAAGATTTTTCTGAAAAGAAACAGCAAACATTTGATGTGACCTTCTTCACAAGAAATGAAATGTCTGCTGTCTTGCTGTACTGTGACCAAATAAAATAACACAACGAATAAGTTTCATTCTTAATGTGTCAGGTATAGTTGAGGCCAGAGCTGCAGTCCAAAATCATCAATAGATGAAATCAAAAACATTTCCTTCAGAGATGCCAGCATTTTTATTACATTTATGGTAAAATGGCTCTTCCAAAAGCATGCTGTGTGCTGTTTGCAGGAGGTAGTCATGTGATATACAGCAATGAACATTAGTTTTTCTGTCTGTATGCAATCTATCAAGGACAGGGGAGAGAATTGCTTCTTTATTCCATGCCTGAAGTTATTACATCACTTCATGCATTTCATCAATATATTGTTTCCACGAATTTGTCATTGCCAGGGCCGCACGGAATCTGTAACAGCCTGCCATTTATACATTTCAACTCCTAGAACCATGTGTTTGTCTATTAATTCGTTTTTAATAATCTGATTGTTTTTCAGCTCATATAGTAATATTAGCACTGTTTAACACATTGAAATCCATTTATTCACAATTCCAAAAAAAAATAAAAAAATAAAAAATCAGCATAGAAAATACAAGGCCTAATTATTGTTTAGCAACATACCTTCATTAAATCTTAGTGTAAATATAATTAATTAAATCAAAGTCTAATTAAATTAAGCCAAAAATAGAGACTGTTGTGAGCTTGTAGATTGCTAGATCATTCATCTGCACAGTGAGCAGTGAGCAATGAACTTCCCTCACCTTTGATTCCAGCTCTCAAATTAATCTGGCACCTTGCATCGTTTTCCTTCTTTTACACAACTTTGCTGGACATCTCTGATTTGTAATAACTTCTGCACTGTCAGAATTGGGCCTGTAAACTCCCTTCTGTCACTTTTCCAACTTGCAGGAAAGACCTCCAGCCCTGAGATCCATCTTGCAGGCTGCTCTGGGCTGGCTGCCTGACCATCATGCCCGCCTGCTCAGGCCAGATGCAGTGAGGCCAGATGGAGGAGCTAATCACTGGAGCAGCAGGCAGTGCGGCCGCTCCTGATCTGAACGTGTTTAGGTAGTCCACGAGATGGGGTTCAGTATGTTCATTTACTCACATGCTCCCACATCAGCTTGTGGCTGTCTCAGTCTGTCTGTCTCTTTCTGAATAGTTATTTATGATTAGGATTTTTTTTTTTTTTTTTTTTTTTTTTTTTTTTTTGTAGCTTGGTGCTTCTTGTATTCAATAATGAATGATTACTACTTGTTTTGTAAGTGTAGCATATATCAAAGTACTGTGGTATCATCATCATCATCGTAATAATAATGATAGCAGTTAGTACTAGTAGTAGTAATAGTAATAAGCATTTATTTGTTTTCTTTTATTATTACTATTTTTTTTAAATGTATTTTTTTAAAACAAAGACTAAAACTTAATTTAATAAATTTAACTTAAAGTCATTATAACCTTTTTATTATTAAACCGAAATTTTAATTTAGTATACTTTGTGGGGCAAAAATTACTTTTTTAGTTGTAGAAAATGGCTTTAAAGGGGAACTATTATGCCCCTTTTTACAAGATGTAATATACAGTAAGTCTTAGGTGTCGCCAGAATGTGTCTGTGAAGTCTCAGCTCAAAATACACCACAGATCGTTTATTATACCATGTTGTAATTGCCTATTTTTGAGTGGAAGGAAAAACATGCTGTTTTTATGCATGTGTCTTTAAATGCAAATGAGCTGCTGCTTTCCAGAAGAGGGCGGAGCCTGTAAAACTTGTGCCTCGGATACTCTGCCTAAAACTAACAAAACATCTGTTTGGTTTTGATTATCATCTTTATTGCGGTCGCACTCATGTGACATTGCAGTTCTTCATCATCATGAAAATTAATTATTTGCATTTGAAGCCATGTCAGTTCTGATATATGGTTTTCTGAGCACACACATCCGAAGCACGTGCACAGAAACCTGGCTGGTGCATCCGGCGAGTGTTAAACTAATTTCTCTTTTACGTCTTATTGCACTTAAACTGTCAAATACACACAAGGTTATGTCAAGAACACACAAAGTTCACAAACACAGTCGGTAATGTCTGTGAACGTAAACAGCAAGTGAAGAAATTGCGTGTATAGATTAGATCTGTGTATTAAAGTGACAGCAGCGTAATATACAGTACCTACTGCTGTATATGCTGTTAATATGAACCAAACAACAAAAGAAAAACAGAAAATCACTTACTGCTCTTGATTAAATATTAATACATTTCTTACTTGAATGCTGCTGTTAAATGCTCTGGCGAGGAGATAAACATGGTGGACTGTGTACAGCTCACTCAGGGGAGGAGCTAAGATAATAGGGCAGATTCCGTTGCCAATCATGGGCAGGGCTTCCCCCTACTCTTATGTTAGAGTAGGAGAAAATCTGGAACCGCTTGTTTGGAGATACTGTTTATGATATGGGGATTAAAAAAAAAAAAGTGGTGGGTGGATTTTTACTATTATAGGCTGGTTGTTTACACACACCGTGGACACACATCTTTGTCCATTCACCTTATAAAAGTGGATTTGGAATAATAGGTCCCCTTTAAATAAAATAAACCCAGTAGATATGCTTTACAGGAGCAATTGTAAGTGGCCCAAAAACAACATTGTCATTATTTTCTCATGCTCATGTATTTCCAAACCTGTGATTTCTTCCTCCTTCTGACTTTTTCCCCTGGAACACAAACAAAAATGGACGAATAAAGACAGATAAGACATTGATTTCATCTTCATAAAGGACATACAATTATATTTCAGAGTCTTCCAAAGCCATACAATAGCTCTTTGTGTGGCAGAGAACAAAATATTAGTTATTCACAAAATGTTATTCACTAAAAAATATATTTAAGATTGCATCTGGTGTCTCAACACATGTTTTTCTCAGAACAGATGCTTTCCATTATGTTTCAGGAGGAGAACACTATGTGTTCTCACAGACCTTTTAATGATGTCTAGACATCATAAGTAGCTGTGCAGAGAACAAGAGCCCTGTAGCTGGTGTTGGAGTGAGATGACATGGCTCACTGCTGTTCCTCACGGCCCCCTGCTGAGTGAAGGCTGCATTGCCGAACTGAGCAGCACTCTTTCAATGCAGTCTACTTTACGCCCTCTTTATAAAGACTGACACACCGGTTCTTTGGGGGGAAGACAATTATACAGTCTGCATGGCACTATGATGAACTGTGGGGCTCCAGGAACAGGCTCTGGGGTCTTACTTGTCAGTCATGTCATTATGAATTACCCCCTTCCGACCCACCCTTACCCTCAACCCTGTCTGAAGACATGAGGTCACCAGAAGCAGACGGGGTAAAAAGGAAGTGCCACCAAATTCAGCATTTGCATTAGGGCTGCTGTTGCCTCTTTTCCTGGCTGATTCCTTTCTAGATCAGAGGAGGCAAAAGAGGTGCCCCTCCTCAGAAACATTCGGCAGTGCCTCTACGTCGCTGTGATTGGCTGAATACCCTGTCAATGCATAATGCCCTCCTATCATGTTCACCTGACCTCAGTGGGTAATTTGAAATTATCTATAAGAATGTTTACTTGTGCAGTTAAAGCAAGCTATAGTGAGTTTTGCCTATCAAGCTATGTCCACGTGTACAATATATGAAACAATATGCAAGTGTAATGGAAGCAAGCTAATAAGAGCTGTGCATGTAAACCACACTCCCCTGGGCTCAAGAGGCACGCATTAAGGATGCTCCATGCTGGATATTCCATTTCGAGTTACGCTCTGAGCGGGTCGAGTAGGACAGGTTATATTTGGTGCCATGACCCGGATGGGAGTGAGGTTAAGGGGGTGAGTGTAATGAAAACAAGCTAGTAAGAGCTGTGCATGTAAACCTCACTTCCCTGGCTTCAAGAGGCACGCTTTAAGGTATGCTCCATGCCGGAGACGCCGGTTCGAGTCCCACTCTGAGATGGTCGAGTAGGACCGGTTGCATTTGGTGCCATGACCCGGATAGGAGTGAGGTTTCGGGGTGAGTGTAATGGAAGCAAGCTAGTAAGAGCTGTGCATTGAAACCTTACTCCCCTGGCCTCAAGAGGTACGGTAGCGACTGACCTCAGAGACTGCAGTCTTTAGCGTCCTTGTTAACGCGCCTGCCTCCCATGCCGGAGATGCCAGTTCGAGTCCCGCTCGGAGCAGGTCGAGTAGGACCAGTTACACAACCAATGATGATGATATGATTTCCTGGCCTTTAAAGGTGCCCTAGATTCAAAAATTGAATTTACCTTGGCATAGTTAAATAACAAGAGTTCAGTACATGGAAAAGACATACAGTGAGTCTCAAACCCCATTGTTTCCTCCTTCTTATATAAATCTCATTTGTTTAAAAGACCTCCGAAGAACAGGCGAATCTCAACATAACACCAACTGTTACGTAACAGTCGGGGTGTACGCCCCAATATTTGCATAATGCCAGCCCATGTTCCCAACATTATGAAAGGCATTACACAAGGGCAGCCAGTTAACGTCTGGAGCTGCACACAGCCGAATCATCAGACTAGGTAAGCAAGAACAACAGCGAAAAATGGCAGATGGAGCAATAATAACTGACATAATCCATGATAGCATGATATTTTTACTGATATTTGTAAATTGTCTTTCTAAATGTTTCGTTAGCATGTTGCTAATGTACTGTTAAATGAGGTTAAAGTTACCATTGTTTCTTACTGTATTCACGGAGACAAGAGCCGTCGCTATTTTCATTTTTTAAACACTTGCAGTCTGTATAATTCATAAACACAACTTCATTCTTTATAAATCTCTCCAACAGTGTAGCATTAGCCGTTAGCCACGGAGGACAGCCTCAAATTCACTCAGAATAAAACTTTAACATCCAAATAAATACTTTACTCACATAATTTGAAGCATGCATACAGCATGCATGACGAACATCTTGTAAAGATCCATTTGAGGGTTATATTAGCTGTTTGAACTTTGTAAATGCGCTGTAATATAGTCGACAGCTCATGTGGCAGGGAGCACGCGATTTAAGGGGGCGGCGCCGAGTGTAAATCAGTGCATTGTTAATGATGCCCCAAAATAGGCAGTTAAAAAAATTAATGAAAAAAAATCTATGGGGCATTTTGAGCTGAAACTTCACAGACACATTCAGGAGACACCTTAGACTTATATTACATCTTGTGAAAAAGCATTCTTGGGCACCTTTAACTGTTCCTCCTGAAATGAATTGGTTTTGTCTAATGGGCAGCTGAACAATTACTGTATTATAGTTATAATAAAACTCAGAGAGCTAGGAAACTTTGCCACCTAATAATAGAAGTTCCTAGCAATGCTAGACTTGTGGCAAAAATGTTCTCATACAGACTTTTTAACTTCCTGGGGCATAATTTTAGACATTGTTGGCCCATGTTTAGTGAGCAGCATCAATGTCCAAAGTGGATAGATAGTAGACAGGGGGTTTAACATCATAGGCTTGTGTGTTCTGAGTTGCCCACTCTCTCCACGGGGAGCATGGGAGTTATTTTAATAGTTCTGTGAGACCTGACGACAGGTTAATTTGCCTTTCAGAATGCAGTCTTTGCCCCCGCTGGCTTCCTATGTGGTTTCCTCAGTGTGGTGACAGCTTACTCATTGATCCAGAATGATCATAACTACGGCACATATCATATTTCATTGTAAGAAATGACAGCAAAAAGTGACTTCTAAGTGCAGGTCCCGCTGGGACAACTGATACTTCGATACGACTGTAGAAACCGCAATGTATACATGAAGCATTATACCGTAGGAGTCCGTTCTCTTGTATAAGTGGGCTTAACCTTGAATAAACCAAATCCCTGTTGAATACATCAGTCTCGTTCTCAAATCCTAACTACAATTTTCATTGTGCCCTCCTCCACGCTGTGCAGTGTTGAATTAGGTTCCTTGGCGCTGGAGAGCAGGATGGGTTTTGACAGGGCGACCCCTTCTGCACTCATTTGGAGCGGTGCGCTTGACAGAAACTCATTAATTATCTTGGGCGGGGTAGCATCTCGCGCTGCCTTCACGAAAGGATGCCAGTCACCTGCCCACTTGAGCTGAAAAATCGTTAGAGACTCTTAACATTCTTGCCTACGTGTTCATCTCGTCAGTGGGAGAATACTGCCTGCTGTCCGACACTGTCAGAGTCTATTGTACTGGAGCCGAACACAGAGGCCTGGTTTAAAGCTGAAATGGAGAAGACAGGTCAGGGAATGAACGAGGTTGGTATCTATGAGGGAGCGTAGCTCCATGGGGCTTTTTTGGTGGGACCATCACTAGAAATGAAATTTCTGTCATCATTAACTCACTCTCATGTTTTGTTTTTTCTAAACGCTCTGCCATGGAACTAGGGTTGGCCGATATACTGGGAGAAGTTTAAACTCAAGATGATGCGAAAGAGAATTACATTTGTTTTTCTCATGCTGTTTTGACAGATGGTTTAGAACAAAAGGTTCTATATAGAAACTTAGAGAGTTCTGTCAGGCATTTCACATATAGAACATTTTTAAGGGGTTCCCATCATGGGATAAGACAGACCCACTCAGAAGAACAATGCATTTATGAATCAGACAGTGTTTCCATTTGCATGAACATGCTAGGTAGATATTTGGAGGAAGTCAAGATTTTCAGTGAATAAAGTCTTAAATTTTTGCCTGTCCTCACTCAAAGCTGTTCTATGACTTCAGATGTCTTGGAATATATTGAATGGGTCATAGACTACTTTAATGGTGCTTTTGTGTCTTTTTTTGATTTCTCTTTTCTGTTCCAAGAAGAAAATCACACAAGTTTATTAAAACATGTGGGTAAGTAAATGATGACAGAATTTTCAATTTTGAATGAACTATCCCTTTAAGTCTTACTAAGGTATTAATACTGGCACAATATGCCAGAGTTGATTCAGCGGTGTACTGCAGCTTTGACTAAAAGAAATGTCCACCAAGTAGAGCAGAAAGGTCAAATAAAGGACATTTAGGGCTTTGTGAGTGCCTGTGTTTTCAGGACAGTGCAGTGGGTTTAGACTGAAAAGGGTAGAATGGTATTTTCAACTATGCCTTGACCTGGTTTTCCCAGTGTAATGGCATTGTATTACAGCCAGTTCCAGCTTAGTGAGTCTTAAGATTGAGCCCTTTTGCAGTTCAAACTGCTGTGACATTCTGCTGGGCCGCTTTGCTTTGTCCTTGGGTGCAAATCGCATCAGATCTCTCATCAGAAGTCTTTGCATGCTAGGCTGACATTGGCAGTGAAACATATCTGGTTAGCCTATCAAGGTAAAATCGAATTAATTGTAACCTAGCAAATCATTCACAGAGTTCACTTTTAAGGTGCCATGAGGGAAGGGTTTGAAAAATGGTGCCGATTTGCTATGTTTTATTTCTTTTAATATTCAAGTTTGAGAAATAGCCTTTTACAATGAAGTTTTTTATCTTACTGATGTTGGCCAAATGGCCCGATTTTATCAGCGAAATGCTTTGCTGTGCAACAGAGAACTCCCTGAGGTATTTCTGACGAGCTGCCAGTAAAACCATATGAATGCTTTGACCTTAAAACAATACAGTATATTTACTTAGCATGATGGATTTGGAGGACGGGCCTTTAAGTGGCAGTGCGTCTGAACGGGCTACAAAACCCTTGAGTCTTAGCAATACAAATTTAATTTCAAAGCGCCGGTTTCCCGTTGAATATCAGTTTGCCGACACCCCAGTGAGCGCGGCAAACAGAGAGAGATGTTGTTTTTTGACAGTCTCATTGTTCATCCCTACGTACGCCCCGCTAGCTTCTATGTGATGAAGCAATTGAAATTGATCTTGTGTCTAATCGAAACAAAATTGGTTGGAGTGGACCATTTCTCATATGACATATCAATCTCTTTTCTCTGCTGACTCCCCAGGAGAACATTTTAGAGTTCCCAATAGTTATCCCGTGCAGCGTGGTTCATTAAGAGACTCGCTGTGATAAAGGTGATTTACATATATTTCATGCGGAGGCTGGAAATCCCTGTAGTTGAAGTGTAGCTTAAAATAAAATCTGGTATTACTCTCTCAAAATCATTTATCTTTGATTATATGAAAACTAACAAAGATGTTTGTTTTGTTGTACACCAGGAAGACACCTCTTTCCGTATCCACAAATTCACAAATGACTTCCAAAACGTGCATATTGGGGTGAATTCGTTAAACTTTTAAACCATCTTATTCCCTAAACACCCACAATCCAGTTTAACCAGAAGATTTGTTCATTTTTTGATTGAACAAATGGCAGCAGTTTTGCTTCGAATGAAGAAGAAAAAGAATGTTTTAACCAGGCTGCAGAGCCAAACTTCATTTTATTTTGAAACAAAAATGGTTCTCAGTTCTCAAACTTAGTCAGAACCAAAAATGGTAAATTTCATTATCTGATTTAGATAATCCCTTTAGTAAATCTCACACTGGCACTAATAGAGTGCAAAATAGGGTTTGGGAACTGAGAACAAGTTCAGTCCAGAACCGGAAAAATCATTAACACACAAAATTGTATTTTACATTCACTGAAATTTCTTACAATTTTCAAATTTCTTTCTTAAAAGTCATTACTGAAAATGTTAAATGGATATATTTTTTAAAACACTTTTTTGTGTTCTACAAAAGAAAGAAAATCATAAGTTTGGGTATGTAAATGATGACAGAATTTAGATTTTTATTTTTTTTTTTGAACTATCCCAAAGACCAGTATCAAGGCCGTATTATGCCCTTTTACTAAGTCTTGATTTTGTTTTTGAGGTTTACTATAATAGTTTTTTCACGCTTGAATGTTCAAAAAACACATTGGCCCTCATTTATCAAACGATCGTATGGCAGAAAACTGTGCGTGCGCTCGTTTCCACACAAAATTTGTCATTTATCAAAATGAGCGTGAGCGGTGGCTACGATCAAATCTCACGTCAGGTCTCAGCTCGTGTACGCGCGCTTTTGAGTCAGCGGGAATTTGCGTGCAGCATAGTAAATCTGGTGGAGAACTGTTATGAGAACATTTAGATTATTTTCCTGAATGACAATCACTCACTAACCGATCATTAACCATTAAACGACACGGTTAAAATGTCAAATTAAAATTAAATTAGAATAGATGCGTGTCTTAAAATACCACAAGTGTTTTGCTTTGGATGCGCAAATGACAACATCAACAGAACATTAGGATTCACACATCATACACCTGCAATGCAGAGAACAGAAAATATAGCCTACAAGGAATAATTTTATTAAAATATTTATCTTTATTTGATTAAATCCAATTGATAGCACGGGTGCCTCACTCACACACGCAGACGCAAAATATCAGTTGTAGCATTGCTAACTTTATATTTCAGCCATTTATCAGCAAACTAAATGCAGAGAAAGTTAACACTGCTCAGTTTAATGGTCCGAGTACATCTAGGAGTACATCTGTTACACAACGCCCATCCAAACACATTTTTGCACATGTGAAGTATGATGTTTTACGTGGATATTGAAACAAGAGTGAAATAGAAAGCCTTAGTTTACATAGTGAACAGTAGTTCAGCAACCAATAAATGTTACATCGCGAATACGGAAATGTTTGGATTCTTTCCGAATGAGAGAGGTAGTCTATGTCAGTCCAATTCAGTTTTGCTTTAAATAAATTCATTTCTGCTTTATAATGAATGCCACTATAGCCTAATTTGTGTTTCAATATATAGCCACTTATTTGTATTCTTGTTCTATTATAAATAAAATCAATTTAAAGGATTTTCTGTGGAGTGAGGTACTAAAATAACCAAGTTTATATATATATTAATAATGTTCGTAAGTATTTAGTTTTAATTACCGGTATTATTATTTAAATTAATTTTATTGTTTGAAATTACGAGGTTGAGGGGTGTTTTTAGAGTAAGATACATTTATTTTTCATGTGATTACTTCCTCTTCATGGCCAGGTTACGTTTCTTTGTGTCGCAAATTATAGGGCGAAGCGGTAACACTTTAGAATACTGATCCTTCATTAATGAATAACTACACAGGAACAAAAGAATAATGCATTATTAACACTCTAGTAACTACTATTAACTAACAATAAACTCTGATTAATGAATTAGTAAATAATAGTGCTCAGTTGTAGGTGGTAGTTCACTATTAACTAATCAGTAACTACTGTTTTTCATTCCTCACAGAGAACTACTAAGAACTACTATATACAGGTTCATAATTAACATGAA
Organism: Megalobrama amblycephala; assembly: GCF_018812025.1. Lineage (NCBI taxonomy): Eukaryota > Metazoa > Chordata > Actinopteri > Cypriniformes > Xenocyprididae > Megalobrama > Megalobrama amblycephala. The sequence continues at coordinate 9,729,894 of NC_063052.1, forward strand.
TGATGCATAATGTATAATTAATTCTAAAGCAAAGGCCTTGGTAACCCACTAGTAATGACTGAAGTGTTACTAAATACTTAAGAAGGAATTACTAATTATTTGGATCAGTATTCTAAAGTGAAAAGCATGATTACTCTCTAGTAACTACTGAAGTCTTTGTAAACTTTTGATGTTTTTGTATGTTTTTGTACAGTAATTCCTTATGATATATTTGGTAACACTTAAGTAATTACTAGTGGGTTACCATGATCTTCACTTTAAAATACTGATCCAAATAAGAAGTAGTTACTTTAGAGTTATATAGTAACTCTTGAGTTATTACTATCCAATACTTTACAAAAACCTCAAAAGTTTACAAAGACTTCAGTAGTTACTAGAGAGTTATCATGCTTTTCACTTTAGAATACTGATCCAAATAATTAGTAATTCCTTCTTAAGTATTTGGTAATACTTCAGTCATTACTAGTGGGTTACCAAGGCCTTTACTCTAGAATTAATTATACATTATTCATTATTCACATTAATTACAAACATGTATATCGTAGTTCTTAGTAGATCTCTGGGAGGAATGAAAAAACAGTAGTTACTGATTAGCTAATAGTGAACTACCACCTTTAACTGAGCACTATTACTTACTAATTCATTCATCAGAGTTACTTGTTAGTTAATAGTAGTTACTAGAGTGTTAATAATGCATTACTCATTTGTTCCTGTGTAGTTATTCATTAATGAAGGATCAGTATTCTAAAGTGTTACCGGGCGAAGTTTCTAAAATTTGGGGCGTGATATTTAAATGACGACAGTTTTCAGTCGCCACATTTATCAACACACCGGTCATTTGTGCGATGGAATTGGCCGCTTACGAAAGTTTAATGAATCACACGTGAGCGTTGTCGTAAGTGATTTTCCGTTCGAATGTATGCTGCTTTCTACGTTTGTTTGATAAATGAGGGCCATTATGTTTCACATATTTCACATTTTTGTAGCACCTCTCTTCCCAGTTTGTCAGTAGCACTCTATTTAGTTCCGGTCTCTATGAAGCCCCTCCTTCCAAAAGCACACTGTGCTATGATTGAATGTGTTTCGGAAATGTCACACCCCTTACCGTAACCGCGACTACTAACTACTACTGACTACTAACACAAGCTCAACCAGGCTGTGCCCCTTGTTTTTGGTTATGCCTTGAGCAGAAATTATTTAAATGAGGAATATTGAGACGTGTTCATTTCCAGAAGAAATCTCAAGACTTCAACGGAGGCGTTTCAGGGAGTTCAGAAACTGATATAGAGAATAACTCTCTTTGGAGAGACTTTGTAACTTTGCAGACCCTTTTCATGCTCAAACAGCAACATTACACACTGAAGAAAGTTAAAAATGTAAAAAGAATAATAGGTCCTCTTTAAAGGTGCCGTAGAAGGTCTTTTTAAAAGATGTAATATAAGTCTAAGGTGTCCCCTGAATGTGTGTGAAGTTTCAGCTCAAAATACCCCATAGATTTTTTTTTATTAATTTTTTTAACTGCCTATTTTGGGGCATCATTAAATATGAGCCGATTTAGGTTGTGGCCCCTTTAAATGCTCACACTCCCCGCCCACGGAGCTCGTGCTTGCCTTTAACAGCATAAACAAAGTTCACACAGCTAATATAACCCTCAAAATGGATCTTTACAAAGTGTTCGTCATGCAGCATGTCTAATCGCGTAAGTATAGTATTTATTTGGATGTTTACATTTGATTCTGAATGAGTTTGATAGTATGCTCCATGGCTAAAGCTAACATTACACACTGTTGGAGAGATTTATAAAGAATGAAGTTGTGTTTATGAATTATACAGACTGCAAGTATTTAAAAATGAAAACAGCGACGGCTCTTGTCTCCGTGAATACAGTAAGAAACGATGGTAACTTTAACCACATTTAACAGTACATTAGCAACATGCTAACGAAACATTTAGAAAGACAATTTACAAATATCACTAAAAATATCATGTAATCATGGATCATGTCAGTTATTATTGCTCTATCTGCCATTTTTCGCTGTTGTCCTTGCTTGCTTACCTAGTCTGATGATTCAGCTGTTCACAGATCCAGACATCCTGCCCTTGTCTAATGCTTGAACATGGGCCGGCATATGCAAATATTGGGGGCGTACACCCCGACTGTTACATAACAGTTGGTATTATGTTGAGATTTGCCTGTTCGTCGGAGGTCTTTTAAACAAATGAGATTTATATAAGAAGGAGGAAACAACGGTGTTTGAGACTCACTGTATGTCATTTCCATGTACTGAACTCTTGTTATTCAACTATGCCAAGATAAATTCAATTTTTAATTCTAGGGCACCTTTAAGAATAATCAGAATCGGAACCAAAATCCCATCCAAATAACTGCTGCTATATCATTGGCCGTAATTCATTCTTCATGAACTCCCTCAAATGCCTTTTGTCATATGTTTTATCTAATGTTGTCAGGATGTGTTTTTTATATCTAGGATTTACATAAGATCTTTTTTCCTCCATAAAACAGATTTGGGAAAACGGATTGGTCTTAGATTACTTATGTTTCTTGTGGCTTAAGCACACATGGTCTGATTGTTATTGTCTGTCATCATCGCTGGCAGACCCAGCAGCGGTCACTGATCAGTTGGGCATTGTGGATGTGCGGCCATTTCTGTTGTCTCTCGTTGATGTGATAATGCTGCAGCCTCTGTACAGCTCTGATTGTTTTTGTGCCACAGCTTATGCTGGTAATCTGAAAGCTCATCTTCCTCTGCTCCAAAATGAGACGGACTGATCACTTCAAATCTGTGATTGCTTTCAAAGCAGATTTCTTTACTCTGGACGCCTACTGTAGAAAGACAGTCATGGGAAAGTTTTATGTTATAGCCCAATAGCCTGAAAACTAGACAATAATAAACAACTCAGAATATTTGCAGCAATTAAACTAAGGGGGCATTAAAAAGTCAATTTCTGAGTGTGTGGAAAACGATGCCGACCACCACTGATCTCTTTCAATTAAATAGTGAATTAGTCATCACCTGGTTCAGGATCACCTCATCAATCAGGAGTCCATAAACTGCATTTTCCAGGCATCCTAGGGCTTGTCACCTGCTGCTACTGCCTTCCCTCTGCCAGCTCTCCTCGTCTCCCGCCTCTAATGTCTTTCCTCACTAATGACATTAGAATGTTCTGGGGGAAGAAGCGGCTGCTATCAGTGCAATTAAAGCACAGAGACTATTTTCATTTGGGACTTTAGCCAAATGACTGGTAGCGCTTCTTCTAGAAAGACTTTTTCTCTGAAAGAACTTTTAGGGTCATACCTTCCTCACGACGCTTAAAAAAATAAAACATATCAATGAGCGCATTTACATGCACCCTCATAATGCAATTATAATGGGATTTTGGCAATATTGCGATTAAACTTTACCTCATGTAAACACAATACTTCGATCAAACTAATGCGATTAAGCTTATAATCGTAGTCACCATAATCACATTAAACTATGTGGCGTAATAAACAGGCATGTAAACAACGTAATTGTATTATTACTGCTCTGACCAAAGTGTGCATGTGCTCGGACATACACCAATGGCGCATATGTGTTATTCACACAACTTCATGAATGAACTAGATAAAAAAGTTTGAAGACAAACTTTAAGTTGGCTTGAAAAAGCCAGTCCAGAAAGTTTGAAATAGTTTTAAAAGTTTGAAGTTTAAAAATTTGAAGTTTGAAAGTTTAAGTTTAGTAGTTTAGATAGATAGTTGTCACAGATGGTTACTATGGAGTTTTTATAGAGTTATTAGCTTGTTCTTAGCCTACTTTAGCACTTAGCTAATCAATATTAGCATGTAGCTATTCACTGCTAGCATGTGTAGCATGTTGGAAGTCCAGATTGCTAGCATGAGTCAAAACAGCCAACCGCCATGTCTCTACGATGTTCTGATGCAGAGATATAGATCTTGCAAAACGGTTGTTAGGGTACTCTGTTTGGTTGCTAGGGAGTGGCTTGCCAGCTACCGATGACGACACTCGAAAGGCTACTTGAAAGCCAATTTAATTACGTTTTTGCTCCACTCTGAATCTCTGAACTCTGTACGCACAACTCTGCTCCTTGTCTTCATCATCTGTGATTTACTTCTTAGCTGGTTGGCTTGGTTCATGGCTTATAATGTGTTAATGAAGACTTTACAAAAACCCCTATGGGAAAAATGAATAGAAAAAAATACTACTGGAATACAATGCTGCTGAAAAAGTGGGCGGGTACTAATGCACTCTATTATGTATGTAAGTATGAATTAGTCCTAAAAACAATGTGAACTGCCCAATAAGCCCAAAAAAATAGAAAGCCCTGATGTGCTCATATGTTCAGGGAGGAATGTAGTTAAAATTCTTGATTTAGTCAGTATTCAGAACAATAACAAAGTACGTGAAGCCATTTGCTGCAAGCATTTACTCAGTATCTCTATGGTGAATGATATGGGCAGAATCCATCGCAGTGATGTGATGTGCATGTCCTTCTGTGGTGTTTTATTCATGGCAGTATCTATGGGTGCATTCTCACTTCAGAGGCCAGCTGCAAAGCTCTGCCTGTTTATCAGGAGCTGATAGGGGAGGTGTAACTCATCATGGGATAAGGGCACTCATTGCAGCCAGTGAACATGAAAATTGGATTCAGATAGATAAGTCAATCTGTGGGCCGGATCATTTTATGAGGCAGACTTAGAGCGAAGAAACACTGATACATTCTTCCATACATATATTAATAGTAAAAGGAAAGCTTTTACGGCGAACTGTGTCTGCATTATTAAATCTGTTTGCTTTTTCTCATTTCACACGTAGGCCTGTGTCATGGCTCTGCTAAAATTTGATTTGCCGTGTAGGGCAAATAGTGCAGAGAGTATTGATTTGAACTGAATTATGTCATTTTTACTGAATAATGTTACTAAGAATTGTATAAGAATTCAACCAGTGTTTAAATTACATTTGTGAAAATCAAGATAATAAGCTTACAACCTCAAACGCATGTTTAGAATTTAGTTTACAATCATGTGGGGCAATTCATTATTATGTGAAGTGCACAGAACAAAATGAACATCATCTATGGAGCCATACGTTATTTTTCCATTTTCCTTTTTTCTTTCTTACTTTCATTTAAAAAAAAAAAAAAAAACTCTATAAGGTAATTGCAATGGCAAACTCAATGGACTGTGTTTATCTTGCCTCTCCACCCTGGGATTTGTGGGAAAATTCACCTAGTGCTTAATCTCGTGTGCAATGGTGCATAGACGAATGGGGGAAAAGTATTAGAAGGCAATATTTGAATACATTTCTAATCAAAGGGGAGGCAGATATGGATGCTATGGAGGAGAAAGCCCCCTCTTTCTCTTCTACTGTAAATAAAGCAAGCGTTGGAACGATGAAGGGAAGTGAAGAGTACAAAAATGACACTTATATACCTGCTTGTTGTTTGTCGAAAGCTAACCAACTACAAAAACTTGAAGATTACTTTACACAAAATACAATATATCAAGAGGCCTATAGATATAAATGTATTAGAGGACAAAATATCCAGGTTCTTTCTCATAATTGCTTTTCATTTTTTTTTCAATTACATGGCAACAACTCAATACATTTAGGCATGTAGACATGGTCAAAAATGTGGAAGAAAGGTGATTTAAGTGACTTTGAATGTGCCATGTTTGTTGGTGCCAGACGGGCTGGTCTGAGTGTTTCAAAAAAACTGCTGATCTACTTGGATTTTCACACACAACCATCTCTAGGGTTTACAGAGAATGGTACGAAAAAGAGAAAACATCCAGTGAGGGGCAGTTCTGTTTGCGAAAATGCCTTGTTGATTCCAGAGGTCAGAGGAGAATGGTCAGACTGGTTCGAGCTGATAGAAATGCAACAGTAACTCAAATAACCGCTCGCTATAACCTGATCTGCAGAAGAGCATCTCTGAACGCACAACATGTCAAATCTTGAAGCAGATGGGCTACAGCAGCAGAAGACCACATCAGTGCCGCTATCTGCTAAGAACAGGAAACTGAGGCTACAATTCACACGAAATTGGACAATAAATGATTGGAAAACGTTGCCTGGTCTGATGAGTCTCGATTTCTGCTTGAACATTCAGATGGCAGGGTCAGAATTTGGCGTTATCAACATGAAAGCATGGATCCTGCCTTGTATCAACGGTTCAGGATGGTGATGTAATGGTGTGGAGGGTAGTTTCTTGGCACACTTTGTGCCCCTTAGTATGTGCCCCTGAGCATCGTTTAAACGCCACAGCCTACCTGAGTATTGTTGCTGACCATGTCCATCCCTTCATGACCACAGTGTGCCCATCTTCTGGTGGCTACTTCCACCAGGAACACGGCATCATCTCAAACTGGCTTCTTGAACATGACAATGAGTTCACTAAACTTCATATGGCCTCCACAGTCACCAGATCTCAATCCAATAGAGCACCTTTGGGATGTGGTGGAATGGGAGATTCGCATCATGGATGTGCAGCCGACAAATCTTCAGCATCTGTGTGATGCTATCATGTCAACATGGACCAAAATCTCTGAGTAATGTTTCAGTGCCTTGTTACGAGGAATTAAGGCAGTTCTGAAGGCAAAAGGGGGTCCAACCTAATACTAGCAAGATGTACCAAATAAAGTGGCCGGTGAGTGTATAATTGTTTTGTGGCCATGGAATAAAATTGGTAATACAATCGGTATTAGCCAGTAGGAGCTAACTATTCACCCTATCCAGCTAACCTTTCCCCCTTTGGTAATATCTGACATAGACGCATCCAGTAAAATAAGTACAGTTCACTGACAGTTTATGTTCACATTCCGATAAACAATTATAAAACAAATCTTTGGCCACGTTTACTGTAGCTTTGTGTGCATTGATTCAGGTTGAAATTCTCCAGCTGTTTGCTTTGTATTGCATGGAGAGGCATCGATTAAAAGATTATTTCATTTTACAGAAACCAGATGTGACATTTAGCTCATGCACAGCAATTACATATCCAATAGATTCAACATGTCCAGGATGAATAAGCTAATAGCTTCACTGAGAATAATTCGCTATTGATCCCGAGGCTTGCATAATTCACACTTTCGCTCGATAACCGTAGTTGTGGTCATTCAAGGATATATTTTGAACAAAGCTGGAAAGAATTAAATCACTGTTTGAGCCATCAGCACTCAAATAGGCCGTTCTCTTTGTTGTAGAGGACACCGTATCCTCCATGTGTTTTGTTTGTGTGTTTGTTTTTGAGGATAATCCCATGTTAATCAATGCTGCACACTGATAAAATTATTTTTACCTCTTTTTTTCTACACAGACTCAAAATGGACTATTAATTTTACCATAAAGGTAATTGTCATTTTGTGTAGCTTTACAGGGGTCATAACCATCAGTGTTGTGTTAAAGCATGGTTTACCAGTGTTTGGCAGGGGTTTGGGGGTGGCATTGGTGGCCCTGAGATTGCTGTAGCATGCGCAGGCTGGATTAGGGACTGGGAGAGATGGGTAGTCTCACAGGGAAGGGTTCCTGCTTTTGTTTATTGCAGGCATGAGTCTGCACATTCCTTATCAGCTATATGCACCAAAGCCCAAACAAACACACTGCGAACACACACACACTCACTCTCTCTCTTTCTCTCTCTCTCTCTCCCCTGTTCGCTCTCTCCTACTGTCTCTCCCTACTTTTCTTTGGGGGGTTGGGTGTATTGGAATGGAACTTTCAAATACATGCTACAAATATGTAGTTTTCATTTCTGTTTTAGCTCTATTTAGGCACATTTATGGAGGACATTTATGGCTTCTTTTGTGTGGCATGGGTAAATAACAGCATACTGGTTTAGAATGACATAAATGTTAGTGATTTTCTTTTAGTTTTTTGGGGGTTGAATTTTTCAGTTTTACTGACAATTGATGTGTGTCTACTAAAACAACTGTGTCACCATTGTCAAAGGAAAAATAAATAAAATAATATTAAATTAAAAAAAAAATACATTTCATACATTTTATTTTTTATAAAATTTTGGTTTTTTCATAAAAAATATGTAAAATACAGTTTTGTGAATAATATTTAAGTAATTTAAGTACATTTTACATTGTTCAATACTTTGCATATGGTACACTCTTAAAAACAAAGGTTCCAAAAGGGGGTTTTCGCAGTGGTGACTTATTTTTAAGAGTGTACCTTGTGTACATAATGTAAACTGTTTGATTAATTCCACTAACCCAACAGGAAAATCACAATAATACTATATAGCAAATCTCAACTGTGTGATTGTTTGTATTGTTGCCAACTTTTTTGCTCACCAGCCACCGTGGCTAGTGGTTTTCCAAAGTTACTATAGCTACTCAGCATTTTCACTGGCTACAGTTGTGACCTCAATACCATGGGGAAAAACTGCCATATAGATATTTTTAATATTATCTCATAATTTGGCAGCAGGTATATTAGGCTGCTGTCACTTTAAGACCAGACACACGGATCAATTATACTGTTACACAGTTTTCTTTCTCAACGGTTTACTTTCACTTAAAACATAACTGACTGTGTTTACATGAATACTCACCAAGACTGGTATTTTGACATTATTTTGCATGTATTTGACTGTTTAACCGCAATAAGCAGCGAAAAATAACTCAATTTAGTACTAAGAGTCGGCTTTATGTGCGCGCACTTTGAGAGTGAGCACAAAATCTGTGGGAATGAGTAAAATACGTGCAATCCAATGCAGAAATTCAAGTCCTGTAACTAGAGATGCACCGATTGCAATTTTCTTGGCCGATTCCGATTTCCGATTTTTTGTTAGTGAGATCGGCCGATACCGATTTTTGCCGATTCCGATTTTCTTTCTAAGAACTATAATTGACAACATATACAAACAAAAATCTACTTTTCTTCAATGCAAAGTTTTATTTTCATTAAAAAAAAAAAAACAAGTAAAAGTCAGTAATAAAATATAAACAGCTCAAATAAATGCAATAGAATAAAGAGAGCTATGAAACTAAGTTTTTTAAGTTAACTGGGTTTCTATTCAGGTAAGAAAGACTACAGAAATTAAAGTAATCAAATGTAAAATGACACATTCAGTATTATTTTACATTGGTTACCTTAATTTCTGTAGTTTTATTGTAAATATTAATACAGATCAATTCTTACCATTAAAGTTATAAAACGTATTCAGTCAAGAGCTGAAACTGATTTTCTTTGTCTTTTGTTCTTTGATTAATATGACAGACAGCAGCAGGAATATTGGACTGCTGTCCCTTTAAGAGCTTATGAACAGTGTTCAACGGACCCAATACTGTTACACACAACATGGGTTCACTTTCTTAGCTATTTAACGATTCAAAACTGACAGTGTTTATCTGAATACTGGCCAAGATTGCCTGTGCCGCTGGTTTTGACATAATTTTGTATGTATTTGACAATTTGAGCGCAGGAAGGCGCTTATTTTGGTACTTGTGAGTCTGTTTGATTTCTATCTCTGTTTGAGACTGAGCGTGGCTTGTTCGCTTCACTAATATAGAACAGTGGAGCGCGCGCTTTCGGTGTGACCGCGAAACCTGCTGGAATGACTAAAATTATGCGCAGTAAGCACTATTTAACCGGAGCGAATGAGGCGAGAGAGAGAGAGGAGGCGCCCGCGCAGGTTGTGTCACTTCACCGTGACAGAGAAGAGAGAGGGAACGCGCATTTGACGTTATTGCCTGTGCCGCTGGTAACAAAAAAGATCGGCACGGAATCGATAAGAAATGAGACTGATCGGCCGATCACCGATCCGGGCCGATCATGAGGAAAATCGGCCGATTCCGATCCCTGGCCGATCAATCGGTGCATCTCTACCTGTAACACCAACAATATTCATCCAGAGCAAATTAAAGGAGTGAGTGAGGGTCAGGCGGGTTTTTGTGTCAACTCTCTTTCGGAGAGATAAGAGAGCGGGACTATGTGTTTTTTGCGCAGCTGGTATCGTGTATCTATTTTGCGGAAAATGAGTATTGGAAGCATTTCAGATATTTCAGTGTCGATATGTCTAGAAAAATCAATATTTTTGACAACACTACTTTGCACTTAGTTTATTATTTCAGATGCCTTTAAAATACTACAATTGAAAGATGTGTATATTATATATTTAAAATTGAACCCGCCAAAGTGGCTAGTAGGAGTGACACCACACCACTGCTGAAATTCACCCACATTTGGTGGGTATAAAGGGGTTAATACAGGTTACTAAGCATTGGAATATTTACTATGTTTTTTTTTTTTCTTTCATCATTCTGGATAGTGTTTTGAATTTATAATTAGTTCTGTTTTATTTTGATAAGGGGGACTTGTCCTTACTAACTTTCATAGTGTTTTAAAATGCAAGAAAAATAATTAATTAAATAACTTTGGTCATGGTCCAGGTTAATCAAAGGTCCGACTCGTCAGCACGGAACAAAGTAGCAACCAGTGACCGGGCTCCCACAACACGTAATTACCATTAAGAGTGGTGGAAATATGCTGACCTGGGTCTTGTGCAATCAGCAACAATATAAATGGCAATAACTTGGAAATTGCCAATGCCCAGCTTTGGGATAAATGAGTCATTCATGAGTTAAACACCTATTAATTATTCTGTCTCTTTGTCTGGTGTAAGATAAATGATCAGCAAAAGTAATCAGTTCTCTTTTTCCTACTGGCCTACTATAAGAGCACAAGTATGCTTATTTTATTTTATACCATTTTTGTTTTATCCCCTTTTACTATTTATTATAAAAATGTACTGTTTCTGCTTCTGTCTATCATTTGCTCTCACACATAGTCTGAAAACTATTAAAGAGGTCATATTGTGCTTTTTTAAATTATTTTCAACATTCATTAGTAATGCTACTGTTTAAGCATGAAAAAGTTCAGCAAAGTTACAAAGCACAAAGTCACTCCAAAGGGAGTTATTCTCTATATCTACACTGTTTCTGAACTCCCTGAAATGCCTCCATTGTAGTCTTGAGTTTTCTTCAGGGAACAAACACATTACAATATTCCTCATTTAAATAATTCCTGCCCGGCATACACAAAAAAGGGGGCGAGGCCTGGTTGAGTTGCGTTAGTAGTGTGTTGAAACTCTATGGTAAGGGGTGTGACATTTCCTAAACACTCTCGAAGCGGTGACCAATCATAACACTGGTCCAGCCGACCAATCAGAGCACATTTTGCTTTTCGGAAGGAGGAACTAAACAGCATTGCTGACAGACTGGGATGAGAGGTGCTGCAACAATGTAAAAGATGTAAATGTACACTACCGCTCAAAAGTTTGGGATCGGTAAGATTTTTAATGTTTTTAAAAGAAGTTTTGTCTGCTCACCAAGGGTGCATTTACTTAATTAAAAATACAGTAAAAACAGTAATATTGTGAAATAATATTACAATTTAAAATGACTGTTTTCTATTTGAAAATATTTGAAAATGTAATTTATTCTTGTGTTGGCAAAGCTGAATTTTCAGCATCGTTACTCCAGTCTTCAGTGTCACATGATCCTTCAGAAATCATTCTAATATGTCAATTTGCTGCTCAAGAAACATTTATTGTTTACAATTGTACAATATATTTGTGTACAAAATTTTTTTTCAGGATTATTTGATGAATAGAAAGTTCAAAAGAACAGTGTTTATCTGAAATCTAATCTTTTGTAACATTATAAATGTCTTTACTGTCACTTTTGATTGATTTAATGCATCCTTGCTGAATAAAAGTATTAATTTCTTTAATTTCTTTCAAAAAAATTAAAAATAAAAATTCTTACTGACCCCAAACTTTTGAACGATAGTGTAAAATGTTACAAAAGCTTTGTATTTTAGATAAATGCTGTTCTTTTGAACTTTCTATTCATCAAGGAATCCTGAAAAAAAAAAGTACACAACTGTTTTCAACATTGATAATAATAACAAATATTTCTTGAGGAACTAATCATCATATTAGAATGATTTCTGAAGGATCATGTGACAAGACTGGAGTAATGATGCTGAAAATTCAGCTTTGCCAACACGAGAATAAATTACTCTGTAAAATATATTCAAATAGAAAACAGTTATTTTAAATTGTAATAATTTTTCACAGTATTACTGTTTTTTACTGTATTTTTAATTAAATAAATTAAGCCTTGGTGAGCAGACAAAACTTCTTTTAAAAACATTAAAAATCTTACCGATCCCAAACTTTTGAGCGTTAGTGTATTTTTTGACAATTCAGGCATGAAAACCAATTGTAGTAGACCCCAAAAACAAAATCAAGACTTTGGAATAAAGGGCATTATGTAGCTTAGTTTGCACAGATGATGTGTTTCATCATGGTCCACTGTATTTTAATTGCTAGGTCTTTTGAAATGGATTTTGATTGTTTTGTCCGGACACCCAAGTGGACAGAAGGAAAATCTAGAGATGGGCTTATCGCTCCGCACAAGACATAAAGGTGCACATTTAGCATATTGACCGATTTCTTTCAAATTATGACCTTCCGAATGCACAGATAGGAAATGTCAGCAATGGTTGAGTAAAACTGGTCACATTTGCAATTCCCAGTCCCTCTTTGCACAAACAAAAACCAGGGGCTGGAAATGGCAGCCTCTTTACCAGCTTTAGTGTGTAAGAGTGTGTGTATCTGTAAGCGTATGTATGTGTGTATGTACATATGTCCATAATAACAGGCATTGAGCTCGCTACAGAAGTACAAGCTGCGGATGGAAATAGCTGCCAGACCTCTAATTGGTGACGTTTCCTTCCTTTCCCTGAGATCAGTGTGCAGCTGAGGCAGTTTGAGACCCGTTCTTACCACGTCATCACACACAAACATTCATAGTGGAGTCAAAAACAAAACAAAACAAAACAAAAAAACAGTTCAGAACAATACATTAGTTTTGAAAGGAAACTACTGCAGCACTGCTTTTACTTCCTTGACATTTGTTACTGGGGTGTATGTCATAATGTAGAACGTGTCAGGTGCTTTTAAAACTTGAACATGGGTAGCAGCTGCCAGCGGGCAGTCTCTGTTCAGTGCCGAAACGCTTGGCTGCTCCCATGATGCTTTTCCTGGCTTTTCCTCCCTGTAAAATGCTTCGTCTTCTGTAAAACACCACGTTTAGCATAATGAAATGTAGGAACCAATCACTGAGAGCTCAAATGGAATGCAGACTGACATCTAGTATATTTCCTGGCTGGGGAACAGTCTAATGTGGTTTACATTCACATCTACTCTCATAAGCTCAGAAATGGAGGAACGCGAAGCATGCAGATGCTACCCGGCCAAGTCACTTTCCATTGGTAATTTACACACAGAGACACGCATATGCACACACACCCTCGCTCACACACACACTAATCAGGTACAGTCTGTGAAGCAAATTGTATTAATCTGCAGGGTAGAGTTAATGAAAATACAAGACGTTTGTGTCCATGTGGGAAAGTTCAGTTCATCATTCTTTATAATTATTTGCGGCACTAAACAAAACACTGCATTCAGCAAATTACTGCCCAGTTCTTATTTGACTTGAAGATTAAAGAAAAGAAAAGAAAAGAAAAGAAAAGAAAAGAAAAGAAAAGAAAAGAAAAGAAAAGAAAAGAAAAGAAAAGAAAAGAAAAGTGCAGTTTTGCAATGGCACTTTCATGGAAAAGAGCTAAAACTAACATTCGACTAAATTAGAAAATTTTGTTTATTTTACTTTTACACTGTAAAAAATGACCGTGATTTTAACAGTAAAAGACTGTAAAAATGCTGCGGTGAAAAACTGTCAATTGGTTTACACAAAGTTTCCGTACTATATACGATGAATAATTGTAATAGATCTAACGGTACATTTAATGTAATTTAATGGTAAAATACCGTTAAATTCACAGTTTTTGGAAGTGAAAAATAACAATTCATTGTAAAATTTACAGTGAAAAACCGTAAATTGACATTCCCACAATTCCCTGCATGACACTTCACATTTGATATATTTTCGTTGAAATAACTCTGTTTCTTCTTAGTTTTTCTCATTTTTTTCTAATCAGTTATGTACATTAGGGTTTTATGTTACATTTAATGTTGTTAAATTAATGTTTATTGCATTTTTAAAATTTCATGCATGTTACCATGATGGTGTTTAATGTGTTTGTGAATGACACTGTGTGCACCTTCTATATGTTAGTGTTGTCCTCCTCAGCTTGTGGAAAAGCTGCTTGTGATGAACTTTGATTCATCATGTGACTCTTATCACCACTGTGTTTGGTGACTGTCAGTGTATTATAAAAGTACAAAACAGATATTAGTACTTCATTAGGTTGGTAAATTAACATTATATCAGGTAATGAAATACGTTATTTTACCGTAAATTTAACAGATTTTTTTTACGTTGCTACTGTTTTTGCTACTATTTTTTACGGTAAAGTTCTGGCAACCACAGCTGCCGGTTTTTTACCGTAAATTTTACCGGGATTTTTTTTTTACATTGTATAATATTATGGTTTTTTACAGTATGTTGTGGACAATTTTCAAAGATTTTGAATTTTTTTTATATATAATATTTTTACTTTTTTTAAACATTAACTCAAGAAAACGAAAAGCATTCAGCCTGTATATGTACATCTATTTTTGTTTTCAGGTAAAATCTTTTCTAGATTTACCTATTTTTATTAAATGTGTATAGAAGTAGATTTTTTGTTTTTGATTTTGGCATGTTTCTAATAGCACATTCTTGGAAAAAAGTGTTCAGAGGGATTCAATATAAAACTCTAGGGCTATTGACTCAATTTTAAAGAAACCCTAATGCCAAAAAAAATTATATAAGGAGAAAATGAAATTATTGCATAATACTTTCCAGTGCTTCCCACAGGTTTGAAATATACTTGCGGTGGGAGCCAGGTGAAAAATCCTCCTATTATCCATGGCACAAAAATGGTCTACTACATGTGACGAACAAATAATTTGTGATTTTTAACAATATTTTAATTTACTGAAATTCATTTTAATTACATAGGCTACTATTACATTAAATTAAATACTAATATTATTGAATAATATGTGTCAAATAATGTTCTTAGGCTTTTCTTCCAGTGGGGGAGCATCCCAGCAAGAGACTACAATAGTTTACTATGAATTAAATGGATATCAAAATAAATACAATTTATTCTGTAACCATAAATACCAATAATGCCCAGAAGAAAAAAAAAAAAAGAAAAACTTAGAGTGTGACTTAATCATAAGAAATTATTTTGAAATGTCTACACTATTGCGGGCTGATTCTTCAGATGAGGAAGATATTTTCCTTCAACCGTCTCTAAAACATATTATATAAAAGCCATACAGTAGACATTGTCATAATTCATAAAACTCGAGTTCATTAGCAATCGCTTGGCATAACTGTGCGCTATTCATTGATTGGGAATCACTTTGAAGCAGTCTGAAGCACTGTTGCGCGAGCCTGTAGAATGCGCAACAGCATCGCCTTTGTGAAATATCCACCGCATCTCTGCAGCACACGTGGGAATGTAACAGTTCTCGCGCACAGCCGCACACAGAACCAGCAGGTAAGAAACACGTAGGGCAAGGGGAGATTTTTCACTAGTTAACCGATCGTGGATGGTTTCATTAACTCGGACGGATAAAAAAGTATAAGAGGATAACAATAATAAAAGTAAAAATGTGTCTCCAAATATACTTGGGCGGCCGTTGATATACCTGGGCGGCCCGCCCAAGTAAAGTCTATGTGTGGGAAGCACTGCTATCATATTTAACAGGTTATTTCTAATAAACAAAGCAACATTCTTTGAAAATTTGATTTCATTGTGATTTTAAAGTGTTAGTTCACCAAAAAAATGAAAATAGTGTCATTAATAATTACACACCCTCATGTCTTTCCAAGCTCTTAAGACTTAAGACTTCTTAATCTTTTTAATGAAATCTGAGATCTCTCTGTCCCTCCATGGACAACTACGCAACTACCACTTTGACGCTTCGAAAAGTTCATAAAGACATTGTAAAACTAATCCATATGAATGGAGTGGTTTAGTCCAAATTTTCTGAAGAGACTCAATTGCTTTATATGATGAACAGATTGAATTTAGGCTTTTATTCACATATAAACATTCATCTCTTCACACATCAGTTGTGGTAAACAGAAGCTCGAGTGTAGGCTGTGCGTGTAAACCTCACTTCCCTGATCTCAAGAGGCGCTCTAGCAACTGATGCTAGAGACTGTGATCTTTTTTGCCTCCTTGTTAGAGTGCCCGACTCCCATGCCAGCAGACCCGGGTTTGAGTCCCGCTTAGAGCATGCGGTTCGAACAGGAGGGGTTACACAAGCATGTTTGCATAACACCTAACCCTAACCTAACAGTCTACCAATACTCTAATGAGACTTAGTTGGCATGTAGTTGTAAAGTTAGTAGAGTGTCTAAAATGGACCATCAGATAAAGTGTAACCAAGAAAAGACTCTCAACTTCCATTTCATGCTGACTGTAAGATTTTATTTCGACCCTTTTCTTCTAAGAGTGTAGATCTCCGGGTTATTCAAATGTTTGTACACCAGCTTTTTACTTGCATTCAAGACGGATGGTCGTGTTTAAGGATTGACTCAAAATGGGAGGATCTTCCCAAATGGTTTACAAACTCGGTTGGTGAAAAGGACACCTGTAGTAGATGGTGCCAGCTCTGAGCCACAAAGGTCTGTTTTGTCCCTCTGTCTTTCCTTTGGCTTCTCTTCACCGGCTGCCAGCGCTCGTCTCTGCATGGCACATGCATGGCACACTCGCCTCAGCGGAGCTGTCGCTCAAACCCCCAGGGCTGGGGGCGATTTGAGGGCGGGCAGTGGCGGGGGGTAGAGCGAGAGGAAGTATTTGGAGTGTAATTATTTTTTGAGGATATTGACGCCCCCTCTCTGTAATTTCCCCTCGAACACTTGTGTTATTTCTAACTACAAAAATGGACTTTATTAACCCCTGCCATTTCAGACTTCTTTCTCCCAGGGCTCTCACGCAGCGCAACCTCTTCATGGAAGCGCCTCAAAAGAAGCATCTGCTGGCCTTTTCACGGCACCTAGTCTCCCTTTTAACAGCAAAACGATAGAGCGCAATTTTTCATCCTGTCATGTAATGAGTGAGAAATGCTCGCAAACTGATTACTGGGGGAAGGACTCTGTGACATTTTCATTGTGAGGATATTTTTTCTACGCTTGATGTGTTTTTGTGGCTGAATGTCACTATGGTGCATCACAGTTTCCACTTCCATAAAAAAGAAAAGGGAAAAAGCTATACTTTCCCCTGTGCCAGCAGGTTATTTCTATATGGCACATGCCACGTAAACATGAAATAGCTGGTTTAGTGTTTGCTGTGTTCTTCCCTCCCCTCTCTAAGTGTGCACTGATCAATTTCCGGCTTCAGTGAGGATGAGGAAAGATAGGGGACGTAAATTGGAAGTTGTTTTAAGATGCAGACAGCTCCTGACTTTTTCCTCCACGGCCTGTCACATCTCCAAGTCCCACTTTGCATGGCAGAATAGGTTTTTGTAATAGAATTCTCCCTGCAAAGGAGGTTAATTACGTTTCTTATTCTTTATCTCCTGCTCTTTTTTTCTACCATTCCCTCCCTTTCTCTATCTCTCTTTCTCCCTCCATCCATCTCCAACTTTTGTGAAAGAAGAAAACTGCATAGTTAAAAGCTCAAGAGGAGAAATGCATTTCAGTGGGTGTTACAGTAATGTAGTTGATATTATCGTTGGTTACACTTTACTAAGGTTACATTTGTTTTAAATTTGTTAACATAATAATCAATACTTTAATTCAGCAAGGATGCATTATAATAAAAAGTGACAGTAAAGAGTTTATATTGTCATAAGAAAAAAATCTTTTTCAAATAAATGCTGCTCTTTTCATCAAAGAATCCTGATTTCCACAAACATATTATACAGTACAACTGTTTTCAACATTTATAATAATAGGAAATGTTTCTTGAGCAGCAAATCAGCACATCGGAATAATTTCTGAAGGATCGTGTGACAGTAAATTCAGCTTTGCCTTTACATGAATAAATTAAATTTTAAAATATATTACCAAAGAACACAATTATTTTAAATTGTTATAATATATTTCACAATATTACTGTTATAACTGCATTTTTATCAAATAAATGCAACCTATTGGTAAATCATAATACTCAGTACTATATTACTATTATTGTTACAGTAAGTGTTGATTCCAAAATTGTACAATTTAATTGCAGCTGCATTAGGTCTATAATGAATTAGTTTGGGAATACAGAACCTACGGTACTAGTAGACAAGTGAGTTGGTGTATTTTAGTTTGTATGTGTGTTTGTTAATCAAACAAAGTAGTTTACCCACAGGATTACTTTGTATGTGTATGGTTTGGCTCTGGGATTTTCACAGCATAACAGCATTATTTCATTTTTTGACTGCAAACCAGGGCTGTTGTGAGGGGAAAACAAACTGGGATGTTGTCCCAGACCTTAGTTTAGAGTAAATTAGATCTTTTTTTTTTTTGTGACAAGGCAAGTTTATTTCAGCTTGTAAAATGTCATGTGGTGTAACTCTGCATAAAGGTATATTTGTTACGATGTTGTTGGAAAAAAAAACTCTTAACTTTAGAAAATATATTCAAAAACTTTTGATGTGTAGCCACACATTCAATGTGTGAGGAAAATTATTACTTGTTACTTGATGGTTACACCACTTGACATTTTTTTAAAGAGTATTGAAAATGATATATATTTTTCAAAAACGTATGAAACCAACACAAATACAAAGAGTACATTTCTAAGAACTTGGCAGAAGTGTTTTAAAGGTGCCCTAGAACTTTTTTTTTAAAAGATGTAATATAAGTCTAAGGTGTCCCCTGAATGTGTCTGTGAAGTTTCAGCTCAAAATACCCCATAGATTTTTTTTTTTATTAATTTTTTTAACTGCCTATTTTGGGGCATAATTAGAAATGAGACGATTCAGGGTGTGTGGCCCTTTAAATCTCGTGCTCCACGCCCACGGAGCTCGCGCTTGCCTTAAACAACATAAAAAAAGTTCAAACAGCTAATATAACCCTCAAAATGGATCTTTACAAAGTGTTCATCATGCAGCATGTCTAATCGCGTAAGTACAGTGTTTATTTTGATGTTTACATTTGATTCTGAATGAGTTTGAGGCTATGCTCCGTGGCTAACGGCTAATGCTACACTGTTGGAGAGATTTATAAAGAATGAAGTTGTGTTTATGAATTATACAGACTGCAAGTGTTTAAAAATGAAAATAGCGACGGCTCTTGTCTCCGTGAATACAGTAAGAAACGATGGTAACTTTAACCACATTTAACAGTACATTAGCAACATGCTAACAAAACATTTAGAAAGACAATTTACAAATATCACTAAAAATATCATGTTATCATGGATCATGTCAGTTATTATTGCTCCATCTGCCATTTTTTGCTATTGTCCTTGCTTGCTTACCTAGTCTGATGATTCAGCTGTGCACAGATCCAGACGTTCTGCCCTTGTCTAATGCCTTTCATAATGTTGGGAACATGGGCTGGCATATGCAAATATTGGGGCGTACACCCCGACTGTTACGTAACAGTCGGTGTTATGATGAGATTTGCCTGTTCTTCTGAGGTCTTTTAAACAAATGAGATTTATATAAGAAGGAGGAAACAATGGAGTTTGAGACTCACTGTATGTCTTTTCCATGTACTGAACTCTTGTTATTTAACTATGCTGAGGTAAATTCAATTTTTGAATCTAGGGCACCTTTAAACTACATTTTTTAGTTCACCCAAAAATGAAACACGTAAGACTTTTGTCCATCTTCGGAAAGCAAATGAAGAACTTTTTGATGAAATCAGACCTCTTCTGGAAGCTCAAACTTGCTGCGTAACCAATCAGGTTCATTCTTGTGTGTTACGTTACATGTTTGAGTCTCCAGAATAGGTTTGTTCTTGCACGCCATTCAGTTTCTGCTTATGTTCGCTGATCAGTGTTTATATAATTTTTAATGATCAATGCTTATGTAGTTTTAATTGCATAGGCTGTCTATGGAAGGACAGAAAGCTCTCAGATTTCATCAAAAAGATCTTCTTTTGCTTTCTGAAGATGTCGGACTAAAGTCTTACGGGTTTAGAACAACATGAAGGTGAGTAATTTATGACAGAATTTTCATTTTTGGGTGAACTAACCCTTTAAAGATACTTTTCTTTATCATTGACACTCTTATTTGTCATTGACTCATAATAACTACCAAAATATTTCAACATTTTGAATACAAGCTGTAATACTATCATACTAAACCTGCTGTTGGCGAGCATCATAGGGACATTGAAATGAACTTTACATCCTACCAACATCTTTACGAGCTTTTGCACCAGAGGAACATTTTCATTGTTCCTATAACTATTGGCGGAAGTACCGCAGAAACTGGAAACAATACTAGTTACAAAAACGCCTTTTGCGGACACTAAATTAGCTCCTACTTCGGAGTAGTGTCTAACCCAGCACAATAGGAACTACCAGTGATGCAAGAGTATGTTGATTGGCCAAACGCATGCCATACGAAACACCAGCACCCGCTATTTAAAAAAAAAACAAAAAAAAAACGTGTAAACAGACTGTTTACATATACTTACTCCACAAACATGGAAAACAGCGATAGATGGACACAGCATCCTCCATCCTTCAGTTGTTGACGTTGTTGAATGCTGTGTTTAAATGACATCACTGTCAGCCCACTTATACCACTTCAGAGTTCCTACTGGCGGTGCAAATGAAACCGGGAAAATGGCCGAAGGGGAAATAATTGAGTTCCTACCTGGTGCGAAAGCCCCTCTTCTGAGGCCATCATAGTCTCCAATACTTTCATAAAATGGCCTTTCTTCAGTTTTATAACATTACCACACATAACTACAGCCCTAAAGTCTGCTTGCCTTTGATCCACCGCCTCCATCGTTCTACCAGTGTAAATCACATAACAGCAGAACTGGGCCTCTGTCAGGTCGTGCTTAGGGCAGCTTCTGTTAAGTTGAGGGTGAGTAGGAGGACTGCCTACTTAAACATACAGAGGGCGTCAACTCTCAGAAAGCCCAGCAGCCCACCAGTGGCCATGGAGAAGGGGATTTCCTGTGTTTGAGGCAATATGACTGTCACCCTAGGAACTGAAATCTCCATAAAGCCTGTAAAGTGCAGTGGGAAAACTTTTAGCATGGATGTATTTTTCTCCAGTTTGTTCGCCATGTAATTTGCCTATTGAGGGTTGAAGCAGTGAGTTAAGAATATCAGAGTCCACACCACAATTATAACAATAACGGCACAGAGAAACAATATCATTGGAATCACTTTCAGAATGATTTTTTCTAGCTGATGAACAATAAAAACATTGACAACCAATCAGAATCCATCCTGCTTTAAAGAGCTTGAGTATTTAAAGTGGCAGATGACAAAACTGCAGCGCCCACTTAATATAGTTATCCTTCTTATTGTAAACAAGTCGTAAGTGATAGATAATGCTCATTAAATATAATAATGAATTTCCTGTATTTTGGGATGTGAGGACCTGAGACATGGGTCATCCATTTTTTAATTAATTAATAATTATTTATTTATTTTAAATTGGCAGTTATTATTAAGTGTTACATTAAGTTTCTTGTTTATATTTTTAAAGTATTTAATTATTTATAGTTAAAATATGTGTATGTAGATAAACTGAAGCTAATTTTGTCAAGGTTTACGTAAAACATACAGGTATATAATATTCATAGTTTTTAGACATTTTGAGCCTTTTTCTTGTTTTTTGTACCCTGTTTTACGGCTTATTAAGAGGAATTTTTAATTCCAAAACCAACCAAAATCCAACCCCCCAACTGCACATAATACGAAATGGAGTTCTGTTTATTGTTTGATGTATGTTTATATGCTTGTATCAGACACAGTTACAGGGTTTACACATCTAAAGGACACACTTTGCAATGGAATCAGTCAATCACGTTCATTTCAGCCCATGTACAGATCCTCCTTCAGACAAAGGTCACTATAAATGAACGCACTCTTCCATCACTCCTGCACAAACAAACACACTCATTCTCAAAGCCATAGTTATATTGTGGGATTATCAGCAGCAGAAAATGTCTTCCTCAAAGACTTATTTCCTTAAGGCATTTTGGAGCGCCTACCAGAGTTGTGCGATCTTATCAGGCTCCCAATCCCAAGGTACAAATCTTTGTGGCATTAAACCACATTGACTATCAGTGATACTAAAGCCACTTATTACCATATTTGTGCCACTGTTGTAGGTAAGAATGGTTATTGAAGCAAAACGTGCCTTAGTACCTTTAATGCAATATTTTCAGTTAAATTTGCCATTACTACATTTTTGGAAAGATGAGAAAATTAGCAAATTACAGCTGAATGTGCTTTACAATGTTTTTACACAGTATGGTCAGCCACTCAGTGGGGTTTTTATTCTAGAGTTGTTAGTTCTAATATTATATTTTGTTTGTGAATTAATTACTTTGGTTTATTTGGTCATCATTTGTCCATTATTAGTGTAAAATTAATGTTGGGGACATATTCCAAAATAAATATAAAAATGAACAAAGTAGAGGATCTAATCCAGTACTCTAGAAAAAGCAGACCATTGCACAAGCGGATTACATCCTAAGTATTATGATATTGAACGGATGATCCCAGAGATTATCCCAAGTTTAATCAACCCATTCCATGAGCTTACATAGATATTCCTATAAAGCACAATTGATCAAGTCATTGAGAGGGAAAAAAAGATAAAATATTTGACGTAAATGGGAGTAGTTTTAAATGAGTTTTAGCATTTATTATTATTTATAAAATAAATAAAATACTGGTTTATTTTTTCTTATACTTATTAATTATACTTCTGAATGCTTCAACGAGGTTTTCCAGAGCAGGTAGTGGTGATATGTAATATTTTAAATTTATGAAGCATCTGCATAATATAGATAAGACATTTAATTAACCGGGCTGTAAAAGCGTACTCCTATTAAATATGAATCATTTCACATTTTGCTTTGATTTCTAAATGTTTAATGTTTACAAAGAGTCTTCAGAGAGCTTCCGTCTCATTTTCAAGAGTAGACAAACACTTTATGTAAGACAGTGCGAGAGCAAACATGTCTCGTAAACACATATGTGGTCGCAGCTTGTCTGATTTATGTCTATGGCATATTGAAATGCTTGCGGGAAACGCTGTGTAATTGATAGACAAGTACAGTGTCCTTATTCCTCTCGGCCATCTGTCATACATGAAAAATATCCTTATTGCTGCTGTAAGTGTGTGACAAGGAATGAGTTTGACTCTTATAGCAGCAGGGTCATCCATAAAGTATTTTCATGACGAGGTGAAGGAGACACTGAAGGTCCAAACGCCTCAGAGCTGCTCAGCACAGTATACTGCAGTAAAAACACTCAAATAGCTTAAAAGAGCAGTCCTTACGGCCTATTCACATCAAACGTGAATTTTTGCAGCAGGAAAGGCTTTATATAGTTTAGTTCTCAGTCTCACAAGAGCTATATCTCAGTAACAAAAAAGTGATTTTTCTACCAATGATTTTGTGTTGGTTTCAAAACTAAACTAAAACTTAAAACTTTTAAACTTAAGGCTATTAAAACTACTTCAACTACTTGGCTTTCTCAAGCCAACATCAAAGTTTGTCTACAAACTTTTCAATCCATACTGATCTCTAGAGAGAAAGCAATTTTCCTGTCCTGCTTTCTATGGAGTAAAGTCCTGGTCATATGTATTACAGTAACAGTACAGTACAGTAATGCAATAATGTGTTAAATTACCCACCATATTCCTACCTAAAATGAACATCTGCACTGGACAAATTATTTAGCACCGCCTTATATGCTTAACTTGAACAAGAAAATAGTTATCCGTCTTAAAATATGCAATGTCATAGAAAGTATTCAATTTAACTTTCTCATGCATGTCGACACATTGTTACAACACTGTTATGTTTTAAAACAAATTATAAGTAAACGTTGTGTTTCTTGAAAATTATTGCTTCAATTAATGTTTTGCAAGATAGAACCTTGCAAAACCTCCAAGCAGAAAGTTTTTTTTTTTTTTTTTTTTTTTTTTTTTAGAATTAGAAGTTTCTATCTGCATTTGACCTGTTCCAAAAATCACCATTTACAAATTTAAGAGGATTTTGATACTGTACATTTAGAATACATTTTTGCTATATGGAATGCAAAAACTTTGAAACTTAATATCTCAAAACTGCTCAGAATTCAGATAGAACCTTATAATTCCAAGGTGGCAATTGTAATTGTAATAAATTATATAAATAGTATAGGCCATATTCACTTCATTATATATGTAAAATTATAGATATGGTTCATGTTTGTGTTTCACTGTTGATCTACCATTCAAAAATTTGGGATTAACAAGATGTAAGTTTTTAGCAAGTTTTATGAAATAAGGAAAACAATTGTATTTAGCAAGGATGCATTAAATTGATCAAAAGTGACAGTAAATGTTACAAAATGGTACAATAAATATTATTTTTCAAATTAATGCAGCTCTTTTGAACTTTCTATTCACCAAAATAAATTATAATAATTGTGTGTGTGTATATATATATAGTTATGTCATTAAAAAGTTATTACAACATTGTTATAATAACTGCCTTATTTGCAATATAAATGTTTATATACAAATCAGTTGTTAATTTTAACATGTAATATTATAGTAATAACTGACAGCGTTCCCTGTATAGTTAGCATTATTAATTGAGAGATTATTTTCCTTTTGGAAAAATTATTGTATATGATAGGCCTATATATCTAAATGAATCAATGTCTAATTGAATGTAATCAAAAATGGAGTTTAATTGAATCACAAGACATAATCAATGTGCAACAATGGAATATATGGGTTTTTTTTTCTTTTGTATTTTTTTTTAGATTTTTTTTCATGTTCCTCCATGTTTTTTATTGCTCTGCATGAATGTATTTTCAGCGATGCAAATAGTGTAACAGAAAATCTATCAGTTGACACGTTTCTACCATCACAAAGTATACTGTCATACCACCCAGCACTAATTCCAACTCTTTTAAAAAAATTGTTTTCCACGTGTGTATGAACAGTATGAATAGTGTCTATCTGTACTGAATTTTTATCTATAAATTACTCTCTCTCTGTGACTGGTTCAGGCTTTCACCCTGATGTTTTGTGGACACTGGAGACCAACTGGCTGCATCTGAATCCTGCCTCAGACCTGAGCATGTGCTGCTGAGGCAGGACTGAGGCCGATGTCCTGCTTGGCCGGCCATCGACCAGCACCCATCCTAAAGCGGTACTCCCTCCGAACTGACTTCACAATGAGTGCCGCGCTAACCTGGCTACGCATAAGCAATATCTGAGCACAGTCCTCTGAAAACCTCCCCAGAGATTTATTTGGCTGTTGAAGTAGAAAATGAATATTTTACAGTTGGCTTGTCTGATCAATTACCTACAAGCTGTTGCTGTATTTTGTGGCACATGGGAGAGAAGTGCTGGTGGGGGAGGTGATGGATAAGACCAAAGGGAATCTGAATGAAGACAACAAAAAGACCAGCAGTCGATGAGATAATCTAAAATGAAGCACGCTCAAGTTTTTTTTTCTTCTTCTTCTTCTTGCATTTGGTATTTAAAGAGCACTGGAATTGTTGCAAAACAAATTAAAGCTTTCAGATGCTAATTAGCCCTGGTTAATTTCTTGAGGTTGCAGACACACTGGGCTGATTAGGCCTTGCTAAGTGCTCCTTGATTCAAGGCCAATTTGAATGTTGGAAAAACAAGGTCCTGTTTCCCTGTGGTGTGAGTTTTACATGCCCTATCACGTCTAGAAGCATGTGAAGTAATATTGACATGTGATTATATTGTGACTGTAATCTTTGTAAAAAACTGTTAGCAAACACTTTTAAGTGCTGGTACAAACAGGCTCCATAATTAGCATTATTTCTTTTCACTTTGAAATGTCAGCATACAAAAGTCCTAGCAGTTGGTTCGTGACATCGAGCTTTGGCTCTCATATGCAGATGTGAATCCGAATTTAGGTATGATACAACAAATATGTGTTCTTTTTGTTTGTTTAATTTGTTCTTAATGATTAAAGTACCACTATTATGCTATTATAAAGGTTCCTACTTTCATTTTGGAGGTATCCTACAATAGATTTACATGCATCCAAGGTCAAAAAACACTTTCTTTTTCTCGTAATATACATTGCACATCACCTCATTTTTCAAAGAGTCTGAAAGTGGTTTGTTTGAAGATTCAGTCTCTCTAATCTACTTTTTTTCCGAGAGCCTACTTTGCTCTGATTGGTCAGATGGCTAAGTCTTTTATGATTGGTCGACCGCTTACAGTTCGTGTCGGAAACAAAACTCCCATTACCATATCTGAATTTCAGCTCCAGAGGCTTCCTCAGCTCTCGATACACAGTGATACAAACTGTAATGATGGTGTTAGTTTTACCAGATCAATTCAAGTGCGAATCCTCATCCTTTGGAAGTGCAGCAAAGTGGATTTGCTTTCGCAACACAGGAAACAGCGTCTTCTCGACATGTAGATGACACAAACCAAACTCTTCCAGGCCTCAGCTACAACTACAGTGTTTGAGGGTGGGTCCAAGTAGATGTTTTTCATGAGCAGCCAATGAAAACCATAGGCTAGCATTTTGCAAATTTGATATATTGTTACAGGTTACCAGAAGTGAGACAGGATGGCTTATTTCGGCAGTTCAGAATCGATTCCTTCTTTTAGGAGACAATAACTCTATTGATTGTGCACTTTTTTCTTTAAAACTTTGCAGACGTTTTACATTCACAAACAGCTATATTACAATAATATTAATAATGTTTCACAATATTACTGTTTTTATCTTATTTTTTATCAAATAATTGCATCCCTGGTGAACATAAGAGAGTACTGACCCCAAATGTTCGAATGGTGCTATATTGTTATTATTATTATTATTATTATTATTATTATTATCATCATCATTTAAAGGGGATCTATAATGCCCCTTGTACAAGATGTAAAATAAGTCTCTGGTGTCCCCAGTATGTGTTTGTGAAGTTTCAGTTCAAAATACCTCACAGATCATTTATTATAGCTTGTCAAATTTGCACCTATTTGGATGTAAGCAAAAATGCACCGTTTTTGTGTGTGTCCCTTTAAATGCAAATGAGCTGCTGCTCCCGGCCCGCTTTACAACTGCAAAAAATGCTGTTCTTACTTAGAGTTTTTGTCTTGTTTCTAATCAAAATATCTTAAAGTTCTTAAATCAAGAAGCATTTTCTTGACAAGTAAAAAATATTTTCTTGTTTTCAGGAAAAATAAGTCAAAATTGAGTGAGTTTTTCCTTGAAACAAGCAAAATAATCTGCCAATGGAGTAAGCAAAATAATCTTATTTCAAACCAAACATAAGCTATATAATCTTGTTTTCAGTTTGGATTAAGATTATTTTGCTTACCCCATTGGCAGATTATTTTGCTTGTTTTAAGGAAAAACTCACTTAATTTTGACTTATTTTTCCTAAAAACAAGAAAATAATTTTTACTTGTCAAGAAAATGCTTCTTAATGTAAAAATTTTTAGATATTTGGACTGGAAACAAGACAAAAATTCTAAGTAAGAACAGCATTTTTTGCAGTGTAACAGCTCGCACTTCAGTTGCTCAACAACAACAAAGCTGGAGAATCTCACGCAGCCAAAGTTATTCATTGTTCAAACCGGAGTCGGACACTGATGGAGAGAAGTTACAACTTTTAGAATGAAACTGGACGTTTCTGAATGGTTAGTAGATAAACTTATGTAGTTGCTGTGGAGTTGATTCAACTCATCGACTAGCATGTGCCATCATGTTAATCTTTTTTGCAAATCCAGCATTGAATTGATCCTCGTTTGTGAAGCAGTTCGGCGTAAAATGATGGCATGGCAACAACTCTCTACTACAACAACTCTTCCTCTTCTCTAAAGCACCCAACATGGCTTCACCCCCTTTGTTGCATGTTCTCGGGGGCGGGATTTATGTAAATTTTAGGGTTAGTGATGTCACTAACCCTGGAAGAAGCTTGTTGTAGTCCTTAAACAGTGAATTCTTTAAAAGAAAATGTCTCCCTTTGCATTGAACTTTGAGCGTTATAACTCTGCAGATGTTGTTTATGCTCAAACAGCAATATTACACACTAACTAAAGTTAAAAAACTGAAATCATAATCAGCCACTCTTTTAAAAATATTTTTATTGTCCCATCCGTGCTTGCCAGGGCTTCTATGCTTAGATATGAAATAAACATTATGTTAAATCGGAGTGCATTATGGGTAAACAAAGTGTGAAATGCTGTATATAGGGAATGAAATGGTTCACTCAAGAATTCGGATCACTCCAGACAATGGCCAACACCCTATGTAGTGCACTGTAATAGGAATAAGGCCCGAAGAGGTTTTTCAATTTAGATGGAACATTAACCTACAAGAATATGTAGAATTTTATTGTTTTATCAATAAACCATCAGCATGACATGTTGCATTCAGTTGTGAGCTCCATTAATCACTCCAGTGCACTCCGATTTATGATGTCTGATGACAAAGAGTGAGGACCTCCAGCTCCGTGTGCTTCATCATATTTGGAATAAGAATTTGTTTTCAATTGTAAAATTATTTCTGTACACAAATAACCAGCACTCCTTTCCCTGACTCGAAATATTGTTCCTCAGTAAATGCAGATAGAGCATTCTGAGTCCCTCTGTCTCCTGTTGATTGTCCATTGAAGTCAAATTAATAAAGTGTCTTTATCGCACGAGCAAATCAAACACATCAGTTGTCTTTGCAATCAGCGCAGTGATTTTAGACCGAGCTGCCAGAAATTGGGAGAGAGAGACATAAAGAGACAATCCAGGGCATTGTTCCCTCACTCAAACCCAATCCATACAGCAGAAACCCGGGCGCTGTCTCATTTAAAGCAGCTTAGGATTGTCCTGACTCTTATATTGTGCGCAGAACTTAGACAGAAGCTTACAGTACTTTTCCGTCACGATGTTAGTGGGGAAATAATGGAGAACAGTAGTACTGTAATTTCTGACATTGGGAAAGGTCAAAGGTAGCGTCTCATGAGTTTCAGTCTCAGTGGAAAGGAAAATGAAGGTCTTTTGAGAACTGACCTAGACATCGCGAATTAAATCAGCAATTGTTTGGGCTGAGCCCCAACCAGAAGAATATAATCCAAATGAATAAAAGAAATCACTGTTATCTGGATCATAAATAATGTCAGATTACAAAAGTAATCATAGCTGCGGGCACGATTGACATGAACGTCATAGTGGCGAGCTTTGTGTGTGATGCTTGATTGGTTTTGTTTCGTTTTTGCTTTTTTTCAGCGTTCGACGTAATCTAAATCTTTTTTCTCCCCTGTTTTTGGACAAACATTGTTGAGACCATGTGGTGTTCTTTACAAATGTTGGCTCAGATGCACTTGTACGTGAGGATTATACAGCTGAACTGCCATCACACAGGCAGAAACTGGCTTGTTTTGAGTGAAAAGTAGGTTATTTAGGATGTTGTTATACCACATCGCTGAGGTATGTATGGAAGCTTGTTTCCGCCACTAAAAAAAAAAAGGTAAATGCAACTTTGTATGTCAGAATTGCGACTTTTTATCATGCCATTCTGACTTTATATCTCGCAATTCTCACTTTTTTTTCTCAGAATTGCGAGACATAAACTCACAATTGTGTTATAAAGTCAGAATTAAATTTTATAAACTCGCAACTTTTTCTCTCAAAATTGCACATTATAACACAATTGCGAGTTTACATCTCACAATTCTGACTTTATATCAGGCAATTCTGACTTTATATCATACAATTCTGACTTTATAACTCACAATTCTGACTTTATATCACAATTCTGACTTTATATCATGCAATTCTGACTATTACTCGCAATTCTGACTTTATATCATACAATTCTGACTTTATAACTCACAATTCTGACTTTATATCACAATTCTGACTTTATATCATGCAATTCTGACTATTACTCGCAATTCTGACTTTATATCATGCAATTCTGACTATAACTCACAATTCTGACTTTATATCATGCAATTCTGACTATAACTCACAATTCTGACTTTATATCACAATTCTGACTTTATATCATGCAATTCTGACTATTACTCGCAATTCTGACTTTATATCATGCAATTCTGACTTTATAACTTGCAATTCTCACTTTTTTTTCTCAGAATTGCGAGATATAAACTCACAATTGTGAGTTATAAAGTCAGAATTCAATTATATAAACTCGCAACTTTTTCTCTCAAAATTGCACATTATAACACAATTGCAAGTTTACATCTCGCAATTCTGACTTTATATCACACAATTCTGACTATTACTCACAATTCTGACTTTATAACTCGCAATTGTGATTTCATATCACACAATTCTGACTATTACTCACAATTCTGACTTTATATCTCGCAATTCTGACTTTATATCACACAATTCTGACTATTACTCACAATTCTGACTTTATAACTCGCAATTGTGATTTTATATCACACAATTCTGACTATTACTCACAATTCTGACTTTATAACTCACAATTCTGACTTTATATCACACAATTCTGATTTTATAACTCACAATTCTGACTATTACTCACCATTCTGACTTTATAACTCACAATTCTGACTTTATATCACACAATTCTGACTTTATAACTCACAATTCTGACTTTATATCACACAATTCTGACTTTATAACTCACAATTCTGACTTTATATCACACAATTCTGACTATTACTCACAATTCTGACTTTATAACTCGCAATTGTGATTTTATATCACACAATTCTGACTATTACTCACAATTCTGACTTTATAACTCACAATTCTGACTTTATATCACACAATTCTGACTTTATAACTCACAATTCTGACTATTACTCACCATTCTGACTTTATAACTCACAATTCTGACTTTATATCACACAATTCTGACTATTACTCACCATTCTGACTTTATAACTCACAATTCTGACTTTATATCACACAATTCTGACTTTATAACTCACAATTCTGACTTTATATCACACAATTCTGACTTTATAACTCACAATTCTGACTTTATATCACACAATTCTGACTATTACTCACAATTCTGACTTTATAACTCACAATTCTGACTTTATATCACACAATTCTGACTTTATAACTCACAATTCTGACTTTATATCACACAATTCTGACTATTACTCACAATTCTGACTTTATAACTCACAATTCTGACTTTATATCACACAATTCTGACTTTATAACTCACAATTCTGACTATTACTCACCATTCTGACTTTATAACTCACAATTCTGACTTTATATCACACAATTCTGACTATTACTCACCATTCTGACTTTATAACTCACAATTCTGACTTTATATCACACAATTCTGACTTTATAACTCACAATTCTGACTTTATATCACACAATTCTGACTTTATAACTCACAATTCTGACTTTATATCACACAATTCTGACTATTACTCACAATTCTGACTTTATAACTCGCAATTGTGAATTTATATCACACAATTCTGAGAAAAAGTCAGAATTGTGAGATATAAACTCGCAATTGCGAGAAAAAGGTAAGAATTGTGAGATTAAAAAGTTGCAATTACCTTTTTTATTTTTTATTTCATGGCGGAAACAAGTTTCCATAGGTATGAGCTTAAAATCTGTTATGAAAAGGATTTATGGTAAAATACTGTAAAACGAATAACTAGAATTCCATATGACCTTCATTTTCTTGATCAGCGGTCAATTTATCTCTGCTATTCAATACAGACGGTTCAAAGAAAAAGAGATCTCTGATTGATTTTGCTAGGGGCAAATACCATATGTCGAAAAAAGGACAAGATGAACGAGTTTCCGTGCGGCTTGCATGACTTCATTGTGTCCTGGAGTCAGGCGGATGAGGTTTAGCCGAATTCATCTGCATTTTCTATCTCATCAAAATGAGATTTTAAGCCAAAGACAAGTTAGATGACAGAAATTAATTCCTCCTCCACTATACGACAATCCCATCCCTGAAACAAGAACATTCAGTAGCTCCGTGTCCCCGCAGAGGGTCTTTCCACTCTTAGAGCACAGCATGGATTTCCCATAATTCATGAAAATAACTCACATCACCTCTCCATGTGAGAGATTTGTCCTCCCTTTGTGCGAGTTGGCGGTTTAAGGTGTACCAAGATTTGAAACAACTGTGACTTCCTCCTGAGTTTAGTGGCAAAAATGTTAAATAGGGACGAGAGCGCTGTGTGATATCCAGAATAATTTATGACATTAAATGTGTTCTACTTAACACTGAGCTCTCCTGCTGATAAACCTAAGGAACAAATAATGGCAAGGAACTGCTCAGATGCATTGAAAGAACTGGCCTACCCCAGAGCATTAGTTTCATCCCACACATTTCAAACATAAAGACAAGATGCTGTTTGTTTGTTTTTATTAAAGAAGCTAAGAGGATTGTTTTTCATTGGCTTCTGTGAATTTAGGGGGGTTAAAAAGTAGATTAGGAAAATAATAAAAAGAGTACTATTAATTATTCAAACTCAAGAAAAACTTTTTAATGTTTGTTTTTGCCTAAAAACAAGAATATTTAAAATTGTATACTTTATTTTAACTGCCTTAATTCTTCATGGCATAGATTCAACAAGGTGCTGAAACATTCCTCAAAGATATTGACGTGATAGCACAACAGATTTGTCAGCTGTACATCTATGATGTGAATCTCCCGTTCCATCAAATCCCAAATGTGCTCTATTGGATTGAGATCTGGTGACTATGGAGTCCATGTGAAGTTTAGTGAACTCATTGTCATGTTCAAGAAACCAGTTTGAGATGATTGGAGCTTTGTGACACGGCGGGTTCCTGCTGGAAGTTTATATTATATATATATATATATATATATATATAAAATATAAAAAACGATCAAGTCCTGTCCTTGATTCTGATTGGTCAATAGCTGTGATGGCTATTGGCACCCAATGGCTCTGTGGCACGTCCTGATTTTGCTGAGTTAGATGCTTTCCTGGGTCAACATATTTTGTTGATCCTGGAACAACATTCCAGTCTTAAAATTTAGTCTTAACCCTATTCCTACCACTAAACCTAACCCTAACCATAGGTTATCCCAAAATTCAGAGGGAAATGATAGATGAATAACACTGATGTAGAAGCACCAATTCATGATTTTAAGCCTAAACTTGACATAATCTATAAACTTGTCCCTCAAATCTGATTGGTTGATTTGAATGTTGTTCCAGGATCAACAAAAATGTTGACCCAGGAACGTTGAACTCAGCAAAATGCGGCTCTGTGTATCAATACACAACACCCTTAGCAACCACTCTTAGCAATGTAAACTGTATGTTCTCAATTGATATTGTTCATTGAAGCCTACTGTATTATGTAGAAGAGTATTGTGAGAAAGAGATCGAGTGAGCGAGTTTATTACCTGCATTCAGATTTAGCATTTTCCTTCAGGTCAGTCCTATGTTCATCATAAAAAAATCTGTTAATATGTCCGACGTATTATCTTGTCCTTTGAACAGTTATGGGGTTTTCCCGTGACTGACAGCGCTAGTCAAAGCATTTGTCAGTTGCGTCTTGTTCCGTGTTCACAACAATTCAGTCTTTTCAATATAAAAGTCTTCGCTACTGACTGACACACTCATAAAGACAGTCTTTGCTGCCATCTAATGGCATAATAATGTAACTTCTGTTGCTGTTCACGGTCAGGGACTATTTTTTCCGGTGGAAGGAAGGCTTTTGGTAAAAATGTTTACTTCATGAAAGTTGCATTGATACATATTTTTGGGTTTAATATTTGTATTCGCGTCATGCCTAACAATGACCTTCAGCCGTGACTTATTCACGAAACAGCACAGCCTCTTGTACCTTATTGCTTACGTATACTATACTATTTTATTTTCATTTTAATTTATTTTACAATAAGAAAGGGTCAAAGTTTGTTCAATTTGGAATGTAACATTAAGTGTCAATGTTTAAAAATGGCTCTGTCCACTGTAGAAAAAACATGCATAACAGATTAAAATTCATACAACTAAAACTGTCTATTAATATATGAATAATCATAATAATAAAAAGAAGGAAAGAACGAAAAGTAGGAACATTCCAGGATAATGGTATCTTCTTTAGAAACAAAGGAGTACATCCCAGTGGCTTTTCAAAATTGCAGATTTGATTGTTTCAAAGCAAGTTTTTTTTTTTCTTAAATGCATCTAAAATATCAACTGAGACTTCATAAGGTGGAACCAATTTATCTTACTCCTCACTTTGAATAGAATTAGCATTCTCTCTAAATCACCTAATTAGTTTTTGCTCATTAAATTAAGATTCATGCCGCTTTTTCATCAAGATAAACAGCGCTCTGCATTTTATCTGGTCGCAGAGAGCTGTGGATCACAGTGGCAGATTTGCGGCTCTGCTGCGCCTCTCACTCCTGCTAAAGAAATTGAGGGAATAATGCATGATCTCACATTCAGAGCCTCTCAGCTGTATTCCTGACAATCACAGCTAACACTTTTAGACATTAAACTTCTGTAAATAAATGAGAATAAAAAAAAAAAAATATTAGTTAAATTATCTTATCATAGAATGTGATTTAGATAAACCCCTAAATGGCATGTAAAAACAAAACAAATTGTGGTTGGTCAGTCTGACATTTTTTATGTCTAACCAGACCTTATGCGACAATAATCAGCTCTGAACATAAAAATCTCATGCTGGGCATTTTCTTCCTTCAACATCCGCTTTAAAGTAAATGAACTATGATCTACTCCTTCACACATGCTGTTTGAGTACTCTTTTCTTTCCTCAAACACTTGTTAAACAACACGAAGCAGGTCAGGTTACTTGTATATGTCTATTAATATTGATAAGCACATGTGAATTATTAATACAGTGCAAGGCGGTAACAAAGTTACGATTGAGAGATTGTAAAGGCATAACTCAATGAAAAAAGACAGAATCCAGTCGAGAAGGAAGAACTTCAAGGTAATTCCCTGAGAAAATAAGAGTAGGCTGCCGAGGGACAGTCGGATAACCGAGTGGAGGAGTAGAGAGAGGGTGAAAGAGGCCTCCTTCCGTGAGACTTATGAAACGATAAACACAGTAGAGTATAGAGCCCAGGGTCTCTTGAGAGGGATATCAAACATAATGCCAAAGCAGAACCTCAGGAGAAGCTTACTGTATTTGCATCTCAGTCACATTTACTTTGAAGATTGCCACAGTGTTACAGTGCGCTTGGACACACTGCACTTCCTACGTCCTCTCTGCCCAAGCTGTCCATAAATGGCTTTTTGGCAGCTTTTTTGCCTGTTGTTTCTTGTCGCATAACTGAAATGTAAATTCGCAGTGGCTTTCGCGCCACTGTAACCTCCGGGGTTAGAATGTTAATCGGCACAGTAAACATGTTTTTGAAAATAATTTCATATTATGACGGAACACAATACGATAAAGGGAGTTAAAGGATCAGTGTTGTTTCAGCTGTCTGTTAAATCTTTCAACTTATGTGAAAGCAACGCAAAAAAGTACCTTTTTGAACAGGGTCGGAAAAATCAAAGTGTTGAAATGAGGAATGGTTACCACCAAGCAGTAAATGTGCACATTTTATGTGTGCAAGTTAATTATGCCACTTCAGAGGAGCTTGTGAAAGGATAAGGAAAGCTGCATAAATTTAGCTGTAATCCAGGCAGGCAGAACTCATTTGCAGGGATGGTCTTATCTGGGCACTGCAGCTTTCTCACAAAATTAACCTTGGATATTTGGGCCCAATTCAGAGAGTGTTTGATTCTCTCTCTCTCTCTCTCTTTCTCCCCCCTCTTTTTTCACTCACTTCCCCCTGTAATTCTCTCATCCTTTTCACAATCCCTTTGCTTCTCTCATTCTAAGTCTCTCTCTCTCTTTCTCTCTCTCTCTCTCTCTCTCTCTCTCTCTCTCTTCCACGTCCACCCTCCCCTCCTCTGAGAGGAGACCATAAAGAGTAACAGAGAGAAGAACAGAGTTCTTGGAGCGATTTTTACAGAATAAATAAACAAGGCCAATACTAAGCCCTTATACATGAATGACAATGTACACTATACACAATTACACAACTGAATGTGTCCTTCAGTGTAAATTCTGTTTAATCAAAAGCATGTCAGTCTGGCTCTCTCTCTCTCTCTCTCTCTCTCTCTCTCTCTCTCTATCTCTCTTTCTTTCTTCCTCTCTCAGTGATCATACGGTCATTATTTGCCCGAAAGGTCTGTTGATTTTTGTGTGTGTGTGTGTGAAGCAGTCATCATCATCATCATCATCATTATTATTCCTAAGAACGCTACTGTTATAGATAAATTAGGTCTGCAAGTCTAAACTAATTTTAGTCAAATTAATTATGATACGCTGATTAATTAATCAAATTAAATCAAAATAATTGCATATATAAATATCTGCTAAGAAAAGCCCCCAAATTAAAATAATTAAAGACATGTCATTATCATGGCAGAGTGAATAGACATTACAAAAACGTCACTTTTGAAGTCAATATGCTGTATGGCTTGTTTTTTTTCTTCTTCCAGTATCATTGGACATAAGCTGTCATCAGTCTCCAGTACTCAGGGGGGCGATACAGTTTCCTTCAGATGTCTGTACTGTTAATCCAGAGGAGTTATTATTCAGGTAAGTTGCTGTGAACATACTAGCTTACGAGAATACTTTTTGTGTGCAAAAAAAAAAAAAAAAAAACAACTTTATCAACATCATTCTCATACGTTGTTTACGTCCAACGCTCCCAGGTTCTACGTCAGAATGTCGACTCATTATTATATCACATTTATCAGACGCTTAGGCTCTTTTGCTCAACGAATCCTCCGCCACGGTCTTGTTAGTCATCTCACCGTACTCTCATCACGTGATCAGTGAACTGTGATTCTGCTGCACTGTGTGTGACTCGGCAGATCATGCTGGATGAGCAGAGCAGATTGTTTACAATACAAAACTGATTCCAAAAAAGTTGGGACACGGTACAAATTGTGAATAAAAAAGGAATGCAATAATTTACAGATCTCATAAACTTATATTTTATTCACAATAGAATATAGATAACATATCAAATGTTGAAAGTGAGACATTTTGAAATGTCATGCCAAATATTGAATCATTTTGGATTTCATGAGAGCTACACATTCCAAAAAAGTTGGGAGAGGTAGCAATAAGAGGCCAGAAAAGTTAAATGTACATATAAGGAACAGCTGGAGGACCAATTTGCAACTTATTAGGTCAATTGGCAACATGATTGGGTATAAAAAGAGCCTCTCAGAGTGGCAGTGTCTCTCAGAAGTCAAGATGGGCAGAGGATCACCAATTCCCCCAATGCTGCGGTGAAAAATAGTGGAGCAATATCAGAAAGGAGTTTCTCAGAGAAAAATTGCAAAGAGTTTGAAGTTATCATCATCTACAGTGCATAATATCATCCAAAGATTCAGAGAATCTGGAACAATCTCTGTGCGTAAGGGTCAAGGCCGGAAAACCAGATGCCAGTGATCTTCGGGCCCTTAGACGGCACTGCATCACATACAGGAATGCTACTGTAATGGAAATCACAACATGGGCTCAGGAATACTTCCAGAAAACATTGTCGGTGAACACAATCCACTGTGCCATTCGCCGTTGCCGGCTAAATCACTATAGGTCAAAAAAGAAGCCATATCTAAACATGATCCAGAAGCGCAGGCGTTTTCTCTGGGCCAAGGCTCATTTAAAATGGACTGTGGCAAAGTGGAAAACTGTTCTGTGGTCAGACGAATCAAAATTTGAAGTTCTTTTTGGAAAACTGGGACGCCATGTCATCCGGACTAAAGAGGACAAGGACAACCCGAGTTATGATCAGCGCTCAGTTCAGAAGCCTTCATCTCTGATGGTATGGGGTTGCATGAGTGCGTGTGGCATGGGCAGCTTACACATCTGGAAAGGCACCATCAATGCTGAAAGGTATATCCAAGTTCTAGAACAACATATGCTCCCATCCAGACATCATCTCTTTCAGGGAAGACCTTGCATTTTTTCAACATGACAATGCCAGACCACATACTGCATCAATTACAACATCATGGCTGCATAGAAGAAGGATCCGGGTAATGAAATGGCCAGACTGCAGTCCACATCTTTCACCCATAGAAAACATTTGGCGCATCATAAAGAGGAAGATGCGACAAAGAAGACCTAAGACAGTTGAGCAACTAGAAGCCTGTATTAGCTAACTTATTTTTCCCTTAAAATGATACATTTTCTCAGTTTAAACATTTGATATGTCATCTATGTTGTATTCTGAATAAAATATTGAAATTTGAAACTTCCACATCATTGCATTCTGGGTTTTTTTTTTTTTTTCACAATTTGTACAGTGTCCCAACTTTTTTGGAATCGGGTTTGTAGTTTACAATTGAAGCGACCGTTATCCAACTGAATTAAATTGTTATGTATACTGAATTCAATTTCTATATAAAAAAATCAAAACGACAGTGGAAATGGTGCCGTGGTGGGCACAGTAATGTAATGTAAACGTAGCAGTGGCATATTGTATGCTAATTTCACCCTCACACTCTGTCATTGTGATATCGCGAGACAGCTTTTCACTCAATCTCATCACATTTTAATATCGCAATATCTCGTGGCTCCCAGGTTCTACGTCAGAATGCCGACTCATTATTGGCCGGCTCCTACATCAGCATCAAACACATGCGTCATGCTGCTCACGTGATCAGCTTTGGCCAATACTGATCC
Source organism: Megalobrama amblycephala (assembly GCF_018812025.1). Lineage (NCBI taxonomy): Eukaryota > Metazoa > Chordata > Actinopteri > Cypriniformes > Xenocyprididae > Megalobrama > Megalobrama amblycephala. The sequence continues at coordinate 9,768,792 of NC_063052.1, forward strand.
GGCATTCAGACGTAAACACAGAAGCCTTCACTGTGCTTAATGTGGCAGTTAAAAACAAAAAAATATGTTTGAATGGTAGTGTATTTGTATGTACATATATTATGGAATTTACATTTGCATTCACAATAATTTCTGCTCCTGCATTTGTTGTTATATTTTTTTATTATCATTATTTTTTAATGTGGCTTGCTGCTCTGAATGTAGTTTTCGTTGCGGTTACCTATATGTAACATTTAACTTAAGGCAGTTAATGACTGGCATCACTGGTGAGCTGAAGTGAACAACTGGACGTATATCAGGCTATGCTTTCGGTTTATAATAGCTGCTTCTTTATGTATGTATATCTATCTTAGTCGCTTCAAGCCCGTATGCTAACATATGCTAATCATTCTTCAGTGTCCGTGAGGCAGGAAGCTTCAAAGTAGTGCTGCAAAATCTCAAATTAAGATGTTATTTTTATTTTAAGTGGAAGAGCTTCAGAATGCTAAAGCCTCTTTTTATTGCACACTGTAAGTTCCTCTGATGTTCAAGCATTTTTAGAAAGACAGGAAGATGACATGTTCTTTCAAATCTGGGGAGGTTTGAAGAGAAATGTAGCCTTTGGTTTCCAAGCACTTACTTTCAGGAGTTTTACTGTACTTTGGATAAACTTTGAAGGTATTTGCCACTGTTCTGAACTTTTCTCATCTGCTAATGGCTACGTAAATATCGACCTTGCTGTTTTCAGATGTTCGTGAGGAAAGGAAGGGGCTCAAATAATACTACATTTAGTCTAAAAAAGACAAATGTGATTCCCTATGTTGTAATAATGCAAATTTGTATACAATAAATCGCTTTCTCAACAGACTTCCGAAGAGTTAAGTGGCAATATTGAATTTCAAATTATAATTCTAACACCGTAAGCCACTTTAAAAGGGTGTGTAGGAACTCGCCCAGAATACACGCCACATTCCTGCTGACTCCTCAGTTTATGCTGGAAGGATAGAGCACAGTTCACTCCTTTGGGTATCGGAAAGAAAATCACAAACAGCATGGCAAACATAGATAAGCCCACAATTCTACTTATTATTGACAGCGGCATGAAAATCACGGCTGATTGGACTAATTGAAATTCATGCACGAATCATGGCATTTAGCTCCCTCTCTCTCCTCCCCCATAGCACATTCATCCAGACAGCATGAAGGATGGATGTTAATTAGTCAACTCTAAAATACCAAGCTCACTATCCCTGGTACCCACTATCTCCCACCCCACCTTAAAAAGGGAGGGGCGTTTAGTGACGGTAGATGTGCTTTGTTTTGACAAAGAATCTTTCAAGGATTCAAAAAGGCCCTCTAGGACACAGTCCATTTCTTTTCAAGTACACATTATTGTCCAGAAAATGAGCTGAGCGTACACTCTCTGCACAGTCATGGCATGATGCCACTACAGGAAGTGTAACGGCACCCAAAATGAATTCATACCGTCATCATTCACTCACCCTCATGTCATTCCTGATGACAAGAATATGTGTTTTTCTTTCAGCTGTGGAACACAAAAGTATATACTTAACATAGTGTTTAGCTGATCTTTTCCGAAACCGCAAAAGTACGATGGTGACTAGTAGAGGTGTGACGAGACAGTAAGCTCACGAGACGAGACACGAGACTGGGTTCACGAGGCGAGACAAGATTTTTGCACAGTATATTTAATAAAACCTCAATGACAAAATTCATGACTGGAAAAAATAGTCTGCAGGTGCATTTTGAAATGTTTTAACTAATCACCTTGTAATGAATGTCATTTCAGTTCTACTTTCTGAGTACGAATTATCATATGCATTGAAAGACAACAATATACAAGCACTGTAAAAGGTTTGGACTGGTTTTTCTCCTGTATGATTTCACATGATTCTCTTCAGACCTTACTTGAATTAAGAGCTTCTAGAACTTCTGATTGAGGTTGTGTGTGACTTCCTAATGAACTCCTTTCCACAAACTGAACATAGCAAGTACTTTCTCAATATTCAAAGAGACCAGAGCTATGAGGTGGTTACAACTACACAGCCCAGCCCAAGATAGGTTTAATATTGGAAGACAGGCTATTGCATGTATCTTAATTTCAGCACATCAAGGAGCTCGCATTTTACTTTCACTTTCAAATTCGCAATTGCACATACTCTGTGTATAAGGAGTGGCGGTGCTGAGCGCACATTCTACAAGATAAGACATAATTCAGATGCTTAGGATCTGATGCGCAACGAATCCTCCACCATGGTCTTGTCAGTCATCTCGCCTACTCTCGTCACATGATCAGTGAACTGTGACTCTGCTGCACTGTGTGTGACTCTGCAGATCGTGCTGGATGAGCAGAGCAGAGCAGAAGTTTACAATAGTTTACAATTGAAGCGACCGTTATCCAACTGAATTTAATGGTTTTTATTTCTACAAAAATAGCAAAACGATAGTGGAAATGAGGCCGTGGTGGGCGCAGTAATGTAAATGTAGCAGTGGCATATTGTATGCTAATTTCACCCTCACACTCCGTCATGGTGATATCAGCTCTTCAGCTCTTCACTCAGCGAGAAATCTCGTCACATTTTAATATCGCAAGATATCGTGGCACGAGATCTCATCACACCCCTAGTGACTAGGTGTAGAGCTATAAAAACAGACAAAAGGTATCATAAAAATATTGTAAAAGTCCATCTTGTGTACATGTATCTTCCAATTCTTCTGAAGAGATTCCAGAAAAGTACAATAATTATATCCAAACAATGTTCACATGAAAAGGATTGTCAGATTGGTTTATGCACTATAGAAATGCACCCAATTTTATTTCTTTATATTTATTGTATTTTTCTACAAATTGTTTTGCAGAAGTTCAACGTAGATGGATGCCTCCTGAATGACAAAACAGATGGTTAAATAATAATAATCATAATTATTATTATCTTTATTGACATAATAATAATAATAATAATAATAATAATAATACAAAGTATTACTACTACTACTTTGAAGTGAAAATGACAGGTTAGTTTTGAAATATATAATATTGTTTTTGGAGTCACTGGGCCCCCAAACATAAAAGCTGTAAATCATTCTCAATAGAACATTTAGACATAGGTTTAGACATATTCTGTCTTTATGAAGATATACAGTAAGATTTGTATACAGGATATTGATAAAATATTTGCATATACTCCAACTTTGACACCATGTCTGTCCTAAAATAAATGATTTTGACGTGCAAAAATCTTCTGGCACATTTCAAGAGACAGTAAGAAATGAATTATCATTCAGAGAGAAGCAGATGGCATTCATCACCTGCTAACAAATCTATGAAAGCTCTCTACTGCATATTCTCTTTATAAGCAGGCCTACATGAATACTAAGAAGTGCCAGACAGTTTCTTGCCTTTTTTTTTCTTTTTTTTTTCCTAATTGGAGAAAAATGAAGTTTGATGAAACAGCAAGACAATTAACTGGGTGGTTTTTATCAGTCTAGCACAGTCTGGAGAAGCATCACTGCTAAAATGGTGGTGGCCCGTCTGAGCTGCCAGGCACAATCTCCTCTGTGCCGTTTCAGGGGCTTTGTTTATCTCATTTTTCAATTAACCTCCTCGATTTAACTCTCATCATAAAGCGGTGTGCATGTTTGCTCCAAAGAGCAAATAAAATCGCCCGGTTACTTTCCTCCTCTCTCCTCGCACTGTTCCCTTTCAGTGTTCTCTCTCTCCCTCTCTGTGCCGTGTGTGGCGGCAAACCGGCAGTGGCGGCTGTGCTTCAGAGGACTGAGGCGGATTTTGAAGAGGACAGAGCAGCATGTTTCAGATTTGAAAGGCTGAATCTGTCATAAGCAGAGAGCACTTTGGAGATATTGCAGTGTTGTGATAAGTTCCTACCTACTTTGTTACTATGGCATCCTTTCCTGGCAGGGCTTGGCGAACAGAAAGCAAGATTGTGGAAGAAAAAAAAAAAAATTGGTGGAAAAAATATATATGAGATATGTGTTGAATTTAGGGCTGTCAAACTTAATGTGACAGTAATGCATTAACAGTTAAAACATAGCGACATTAAAGCAGGCTCTATTTGACCTTATAAGCAGTGATGGGAATAACAGCGTTATAAATAAACGGCGTTACTTTTTTCAGTAACGAGTAATCAAACGAATTCCTTTTTCTCCCGTTACAACGCCGTTACCGTTACTAACAAAATTTAAAAAATGCTGCGTTACTATAACTGAGCTCACGGAAGCAGTTTTTATCCAAGTTGGCTCTCTCTCAGCCTGCTAAGTGTTTTCTCTGGTGTGTGTTGGGGTTAGTCATACTCAAATATAATTTTAAACTGATAATAATGTTCGATGCTCTGTATGTGTGTGTGAGCATGCGAGCGGAGCGCGAGCTCAAACCAGAACACCCTTTGTGACATGCTGGATTGAAAATAGCCTATGTGAAATAAGTTTTTTTCTAGTCGACTAGTAGTTTTTCATTTAAGCCATTATTTGACTAATCACATTTATATTAATTTAATTTCTGAAATACTGGAGAGAATAAACCATAATAATGAGCATTTAATATAGGCTATATAGCACTCAAGCGAACGCATAAAGCTTGCCATAAAGAACCAGAACCGCCAAAAGTAATGATTATGAATGTGACAAAAACAGCAAGGAGACATTTTAATTGTTTATTAATAAACGTTTTCTGAATCAGTGTCGGCTGCAAAGATGAAGTTGACATTGCTGACTTTCATCATCTCCGCATATTGGACGCGCCTAGAGAGAGAATGCATAATCAGAGTAGCCTATTTCTTTTCGTTTTTAATTATTTCGTTTTCGTTAAAGTGGATATTTCAAGCTTTCTATAGATATTTTTCTCATGTTTGTGAGGCAAGCAGCCGCTGAGTTTCGGTTCATGTAGCCTAGACGCGCTCCAGTTCACGCGCCAGTGATCGCGCCGGCGCCTCTGTCATGATTATATTTTCTGCTATATTTGCTTCTTATTTATTAAATCCAGGCAATTGGTTGAAGAAACATTGATTAAAATTAAGATACAATTTTTACAAAACGAAATTCACTTTAAAGAAAGGCTTTCATCAAAACAAAACTTAATGAAGTGGTCAAAATCATGTCTGACCCACTCCATGTCTCCCGATATATTGTGCATCTTATGATGAATCTTACTCATTCTGTTCACTTTTCATAATCAAATAAATTAATTTAAAACATAACACAGGACTATTTAAAGGTCGACTGAGAAACCAAAGACTGTTACTGAGTTTTTTAAATGAGAGCATGCGTAAGAACAACCCCCCTCCTTTCGAGGGAACGCCTCCCAAAACTCGTGCACGAGTATTGGAAAACATGAGTGTTTACCACCGGCATTCGCTGTGTTGTGTTAGTGGATTCATTATGTCGGACTCACCGCTGGTACCTCATAATCTGCAGTTGTTACTCCTGTCTCCGGACAAAAACATTGCATGCAGCGCCTGTGGAGTGTGGAAAGTTACTGGAGCGCGCAGCCGCGCTCGTCTCTCACAAGGAACGTCATGGCAGTGATTGACAAGCCAGAGAGCCAATCCGCGCATGTCTCTCACAAGGAATGTCACAGCAGTGAATGACAAGCCAGAGGGCCAATCGTTTACGCGATGATCGCGTAAACGATTGGCTGATGTTTTTAAGGCCCTACCTCGTGCACAGATGATGTATATTAATTTTATTCCTTCCAGTGCACCTAATAAATAGTCTTTTATCAGTTAGTAAAGACAGTTTCAAGTAATATTGCAAAAATGTATAAAACAAAACATCCTCTTTAGCACCTTTAAACATAAATATGACACTACATTTTCTTTAATGGCTACCAACATGTAGTACAGTTTAGAGAAATTTCATGTCGTGAGCAAGAGCTGATCATGAGTCGGATGAAGAATAATTTATTTTTAGACTTATATTTAATATTAGGGGATTCCAAATTATTTTACTTATTTTTTTAAAGTAACGCAATAGGTACTTTCCCTGGTAATTAGTTACTTTTATAATTATGTAACTCCGTAACTATTTGTGAGAAGTAACTAGTAACTGTAACTAATTACTTTTTTAAAGTAACGTGCCCAACACTGTTTATAAGTCACCCAACCCGGTCTCATGGAAAAACATAACTATTTTATGAGGTGGCTATTTGAATCGTACAAAAACGTATGTTTTTTAGAAAGAACTCATTATGAAGGACCACCCCTAACCCTGCCCCTAAACCTACCTGTCAACAGATTGAATTAACGAATGAAAATTGTACAAATTCATACAAATTAGCCACCAATTCAGCAAAATGTAAAGTAGTTACAAATTGCCATGAGATTGTGTTGGAAAGTCCACGTTTTTTCCCTACAACAAACATTATTTGTAGTGCGCCTTCCATCCAATAATCACAAACAGCTTTGTGCGTTGTTACTTGTGATAAGTCTCAGCTTTCAAATTCTGTCCATTTTATCATGAAATTCAAACAATAAATGGCGTTTTGACACTCTTAAATATGACGTGACCGATCGCTGTAGCGCCTCAGTTCAAGCGGCAGCACGGAGCGCTTTCTTCCACTTTAAAGGTGCCCTAGAATTAAAAATTGAATTTATATTGGCATAGTCAAATAACAAGAGTTCAGTACATGGAAATGACATACAGTAAGTCTCAAACTCCATCGTTTCCTCCTTCTTATATAAATCTCATTTGTTTAAAAGACCTCAGAAGAACAGGCGAATCTCAACATAACACTGACTGTTACGTAACAGTCGGGGTGTACGCCCCCAATATTTGCATATGCCAGCTCATGTTCAAGGCATTAGACAAGGGCAGGATGTCTGGATCTGTGCACAGCGGAATCATCGGACTAGGTAAGCAAGCAAGAACAATAGCGAAAAATGGCAGATGGAGCAATAATAACTGACATGATCCATGATTACATCATATTTTTAGTGATATTTGTAAATTGTCTTTCTAAATGTTTCGTTAGCATATTGTTAATGTACTGTTAAATGTGGTTAAAGTTACCATTGTTTCTTATTGTATTCACGGAGACAAGAGCTGTCGTTATTTTCATTATTAAACACTTGCAGTCTGTATAATTCATAAACACAACTTCATTCTTTATAAATCTCTCCAACAGTGTAGCATTAGCCCATTAGCCACGGAGCACTATCAAACTCATTCAGAATCAAATGTAAACATCCAAATAAATACTATACTCACATAATCCGATGCATGCATGCAGTATGCATGATGAACACTTTGTAAAGATCCATTTTGAGGGTTATATTAGCAGTGTAAACTTTGTTTATGCACTGTTAAAGCCAATCGCGAGCTCCTTGGGCGGGGAGCGTGAGCATTTAAAGGGGCCGCAACATGAATCGGTGCATTTCTAATTATGCCCCAAAATAGGCAGTTAAAAAAATGAATACAAAAAAATCTATGGGGTATTTTGAGCTGAAACTTCACAGACACATTCAGGGGACACCTTAGACTTATATTACATCTTGTAAAAAAACGTTCGATGGCACCTTTAATACAAGTCATATTCCTGTTTTTATTGTATTTTTGATCAAATAAATGCAGTCTTGGTGAGCTTAGAGACTTCTTTCAAAAACATTAAAAAATCTTTAAAAATCAGTTAGAATATATATGTAGTAAATGATGACAGAATTTTCATTTTTAGGTCAACTCTTTTTTTTTATATAAAAATGTAAAAATGTCATGTATAAAACAATAGAAATTATCATTAGCTCAAGATGTCAATGAAAAGTCCCCGCTAAATGTGTGTGAGAGAGAAACATTTAGCTGATGGTCAGAAAAAGGGTCAGTACAGATGTCATGGTTCGGCGCATAAATGTCAGATGTCAGACGCATCAAATGCTGTTTGCTTACCATGCAAAAGAAGAAGAACAGACGATCTATGCATAGATATGTTTACTTGTAATCTCTCAATAAGTGTTTTAACCGTGGAAAGACATCAATAAAACAGCTTGAGAATAATATCTCACGTAGCATTACATTTACCTCAGGCAAGTCATTTAGTGTCCACATCATGTGAGTTCACTAGAGAAATGAACTCTAAAGGGGATCATTTCACTAATTATATGCACTATATTAGATTATATATTCATTATATTTACTTTACCTGTTAGTAATGTCTTAATTATTTAATATATGTTTAAATTAATTTGCAATGAAAACAAGTTATGACAGTAACTGTGTAAATGATTATATTTAAAAAAAAAGTAGAAAAATAATTGAAACATAATTTTATAATTTGATTTAGAAGTTAATAAAAAAAAAGTCTTGTGTGCAATTTACGTTTGAGTGTTGATTATTATATCTAAAAATAAATAGCAACTGAATTTAATAATTTGGGCTCTGTTGTTAATTGTAACCTTTAATATTATAGTAATGTGCAAGAAAGGTCCCTGTGTTTACAGCATTAGCTGAGATAGATTCTTAAGAAAGTGTTAATTATAATAGAATTTATTTAAAGAGAGAGACACAATTTGTTCGATAAACCACTGTTTAATAAAAAAAGAAGTAATTTTATCTTTAGTTTTCTCCCCCCTGCTGTACTGAACCCATACCGAACCGTGACTTCAATACCGAGGTACGTACCGAACCGTCATGTTTGTGTACCGTTACACCCCTAACACATACTACTTGTTTTAAGGAGTAACAATAATGTCACATGTGCCTTTGAAAATGAACGTTTCACAATGCTGTCAGCCCGTTGAGCACTAATAATTCCTTTAGAATGTTACAATGCAGGGCAATGCCATGAGCTTTCCATATAAACCTGAATTAACTTTGATCATATTGCTGGTGGAGTTACACTCTGGAACGGGGTCCGGCTCAAAATGGAGGCTCAGCAAATGGAGGCACCAAAGCAGCGGCACTCGCCGATTAATCACTCCTAATGAGCTACAGGCCCTGAGGAATACAAGAAAAATCAAAACAAATTAATAGGAAGCAATGGAGAAGATTGTAAAATACTCATTTGCATCCCCCCACAACAGAAAACAATTCCCCTATCCAATCAGTGCTCGGGCTTTAAGAAATCAAACATACTCTTATCTAGGGAGGGATGCTCCTCTGACAAGCCTGTGATTGAATGAATGCATTATCCATCGCTCAAAGAGACACGCGCTGTTTCGCTCAACTTTTCCCAGGGTTGCTTGCCTGGGTCGGTGCATGTTTATGGCTGTCCTGTTATGGATGACTTGGGTGCACGGTGGAGAAAGACTCCTTCAAACTGATGGAGGGTGCGCTGCTTATTTCAGCACAAACGCTCACCCGAGAGCAGGCGTTTAGCATCTTAAGCACAGGCCACGGTGTAGAGCATGTCAACAGTGCAGCTCTGATAGATCAATCTGGCTTTTCAAGATGAATCCAGTTCTGAATAATTTTGAGCAGCATGGTGAACCTTTCACTGCTCAGCAAGTAAATGTGAGACTTACAGTATTGAGATGTTCAAAGGGTGCGGTGCTGTGTGAGTACAAGTGTACGACAAGTGGTCTATGCAAACTGCATGGTGTGGTAGTTATTTTTGTTATTAATGAATTATATTTGGTATATTTAATGATAAAATGCTTCACAGAATGTTTTTAATTGATTTTTCAAGTTTCTCGAAGACATAATCATAATGCTTTCAAGGCATTCAACGGATTAAAATGTTGTAAAGTGGCTTTACAGTATAGTTATAAATCAAATTAATTATATTGCACATATCAGCATTTACATTTAAAGCGTGTAATGTTAAGACTTTATTATTAATCATTAAATAGCACAAAAAGAGACTTTAGAAGTCAACATTTTTTATTTAATTTTATAAAATTTTGTTAAATGTTATGAAATACAATATTATTTTAGTATTATATATATTATTTATATACTATTATAGGTTTTATTTTATATTTTCCCTTTAAGCTTTTCACTAATTTAGTGTGCTTTAGTGATTTTTATTAGTTTTGTAATATTTATATTTACCATTAATTTATATTTATTTCAGTTTTAGATTTCGTAATTGTAGTATTTATCTAATATTAAATTAATTCTATTAATTCTAACTATTTCTAATAGTTTTAGTTAACAATAACACTGATGGTGATCTTTATACAATATTCTAAAATATTAAATTCATAATCAAATTATTCATTTTATGAATGGTTTTATACAGTAACTTTTATAGCATTTTATTTTACATTTAATTTTGTTTCCATATCGATACACATAAGTTGCATTTCCCTGTTTTTTATGTGCCTTACGCCATGAGCACCACATTTTTAAGATGCTTTATCAAGTTAAAAACGGTTTCATTTAAAAAAAAAAAAAAAAAAAAAAGCTTGCACACCATCTTTTGAACACAATGAATTTGTCCCGCATGTATGGCTGCTTACTCATTATGTGCTGCCTGCTTAAATTACATTTGACATATTATTTTTAATATAATTAACTGTATCAAATGAATGTGTTGAAATGGGAGCTAGTTTCATTGTAATTACAATCATTAATTTATAGAGTATTTGTGTTTCCCTCAGAATATGCTCAAACTAGAGTCTTTTCTGCCTCGTCGCTTCACACAATGGCCGCATGAGCCACATGTAAATCTTCCATACAGTGTCAATTTAGATTCAGTTCACGCACAGAGGGAAAAAACTCACAGCAGAGAGACGCTCTGATTACTACTCAGCCATAATCCCTTTTCTCTGATCTCTGCTGATTTTAGTTTAATATTCCTGGGACTTTTTAGAAGGGGGAATTATTCAAATACAAGGTAGAAATCGCTTCTCTACCTGCAGGCATTTGAAGGGAAGTTTGGAGGGAGGGAGATAAATCGGAGCAAAGTGCTTATATGGCCTCCAAGCTTTTTCCTCCCTGATGTTTCCTTTAACATCAGCTGGACATTTCGAACACTCGAGGTCATTTCTCCTCCTGCCCTACTAATTTACTTGCGGGTGGCGTGTGTTTGGCGATGGCTAAAATCTCGTTCTTGAGCTGCAGCTACCCGCCCCCCAGGCCACCCAGACTCGCCTCCCCTGATCTGGGGTGTTCGCTGATAGCGGCATGATAGCTGCCATGCCTTGAATTTCATTCCAGGATCGCACCTCGCCAGCAGAGGAACAGGGGCTGCTAAATCATCTTTGATAATCGGCTAGACGGCTAAAGCAGCCTAGCATGGCAACCATTTACAGGATACTTCCTCATTCTGTAAAGCTTCCAGCATGTTTGCGATGGGTTGTTGGTTGTCTAACCATATTAATGCCTTTAGGTTTATACATAGAGTGATAAAGGCAATATGGATTAAAATAAAAGGAATATTCCAGATTCGATACAAGTTAAAGGCACACTATGTACATTTTCGCCGCTAGAGGTCGCTTATTCAGAACAAAGGCGTAGCTTGATGACGCCTTGATTTCGTGGAATCATGGGAAATGTTGTCTCCATGTCTACAGTCGGTGGAAAAGAATCCGACAAGACTCGGGCAGAAATCATGTTCATGGATGAGATTATTAACTCCCTGAGGTCTGAAAACGCGCCGGCGCGTTTTGCAGGGTTTTTTTTCACATTGCAGCAAAACAGACTTAAAATACTCCGTCATTTCTTGTCATAGAGACATAAGTAATATATCAACTGAAACTATAGAATATCTTCTTTTATTTGTGTACACTCAGAGTAAAAACACAATGTTGTGCTTTTTGTAAAATAAAGAAAACTAACATGATGCGTGATCTCTCCTCTCCCTCTGAACGAAGTCCAATCTGATAGTTCTCAGAAAATGAACTGTAACTTATGAATACTAATGACAAAAAAATGACACTTACGTCTGAAGAAATGTTGAAACGTCAGGTTTTAAATCGTGCAAGTTAAATCGAAAACAAACATTCTGTGTTTATGTAATCTGTATGAAAAGAGAGCCATGTCAGAAGTCTGTGATTCAGCTCATTATCCGCTAATGCGGCCACGCCCACGGAGCCAGCGCTATTCAGACGCAAATTCAGAGGCAATACATGCATTCATCGTCTCAATCGTGTATTTATTGTCTTGAAAAGTGTTTATTTGGATGTTAAAGCAATGGTTAGCGATCTCTAGAAGACATGCCATTAGTTCCTAGTTCCTTTTCTTCTTTATATTATGAATTTGTGGACTAAAGGTGTAAAGAGCGCCCTCCGGCTGCAAGTATGAATTAAAAACACAGTATCCAGCACTCATAGTGATGACACTTTGCACCACAGAAATACATTATATTTTAAAGAATATAATAGAATACCATTATTTTAAATTGTAATAATATTTCACAGTATTGCTGTTTATGATGAGCTGAGACATTATTACAGAGGGTTTTTTTTCACAGCCTACCTGACTGATAGGCCTCATTAATATGCAAGTCATTTCAGATCATTACTATGCGATTCCTTTATCTTCTCAGGTGTAAATGGCCCATTATTCATGCAGATTCACGCCCCCACGCATACTGTGTTTCTTGACAAAAAGTGTCTTACAAAAACTAAATCAATATATTGTTTAATATGAAGGAGTAGGCAGCATAATTTTTACATAATTCTGAAGCAAAAACTCTAGTCTACAACCTCCAATACCCACACGTCTCGAGAGCAGCGGGACTTTTATTATGCCACAGTCGGCGCTTCCGCTTCTTCCGGTCAAGCATATGTGGGGTAAAGCAGCGCTGTTTATCATATTAGATACATCTGTGTGTTGAAAGTTGTTCTAGTGCTACTCTGCGTTCACTCAGCGGCTACTATGAGAATCTTGTTGCACACTGCAGTAAGCTACTAGATCGATATTAGGCATGGTAAAACATGGTACTCGCTGTAAATCAAGAAAACAAGATTTAAACAATAAGACTTACTGGTTGAGCTATATAACATGATTAGTTTTCTGTCGATTAATGTATCTAAACAGTTGCTCACCTGTCTAATAAAACACATAATATATTAAAGTGTCTTTGGTGTTTCCATGGTTTCTACAAAATAAAAGCGGAAACCGAGGGTAATGCGGGAATGATGTCATTGACAGGAGACGCAATTTCTTGGAAACATTTGGGATAATGTAAGTACACAAGTCAACAAAATATATTATATTGTTCTAGTGGTTTTTGGTTATTTTAGTCCAAAAGTCTTACATATTTTGCCTCTAAGCTCAATCAACAGCATTTGTGTATTACCACAAAAAGAGAATTTAGATTCATCCCACATTTTCTTTTAAAAAAGGTTACCGTAAAGCACTTACTGGAAGTAAGTGGAAGTAAATGGGGCCAATTTCTGGAGGATTTAAAAGCAGAAATGTGAAGCTTATAATTTTATAAAAGCACTTACATTAATTCTTCTGTTAAAATGTGTGTACAGTATTATTTGAGCTGTAAAGCTTTCTTAATCAATTTTATAGTCATTTCAGGGTTTGATGGTCTGTTGTCATGGCAACAAAGTTGTAAAATTGGATATAACTCTAAGCTGCGTTCACACTACCAGCAACATTCAGCAACAAAGCCACATGATCCCATTCATTTCAGTTGAGAGCTGGCGATTTCTGGCAACAGGAGCAAACAGTGACCGTTGACGACAGGATGTAGGCGTGTCCAGCGGTGTGACAGTTGAGAAAGGCAATTTTTAACCTTATGCAAATAAAGAGGGACTTTTGGGAGCAATGACAGCCAATAGGAAATATTTGAAGAAGTTTGCTTCATTGATTGTGTTTTTTTCCTTTTTATTACTGTGAAGCTGCTTGAAAATATTTGTATTGTATAAAGTGCTATATAAATAAAGGTGACTGGACTTCTATTGTAAACGAGTCACTGTTACAGAGATTAAATTGTGAAGTGAAAATTATGTTTGTTATATTTGTTGTACTTATGCCTCAAGAAGTTCATTCTGTTTAAAAGGTGAAGAATGTAATTTCTGCACCAGAAGTTTCACCATATGTTGTCTTTTTCTCACATAATACTTTACGACTTCAGACAACTTAGTGATAATATAGTGCATGAGTCGTATGGACCACTTTTATGGCATCTTTTTTGAAGCTTGGAATTCTTTATTCTTCATTCATTGTAATTGCAGTGACCTGAACATTATTCAAAACATCTTCTTTTGTGTTCCACTGTAGAAAGAAAGTCAGACAGGTTTCAAACAACATGAGGGTGAGTAAATTATGAATTTTCATTTGTTGAAGAAATAATAATTTAAACAATATACACTTCACCTTTCAACATGTACATACTGCGCAAGTACATATTCAGTCGAAACTGTTGCAGAAGTGATATTGCAGATGTGAAACGCATACAGTAAAATTGAATAGACAAGTGATGTATGTGTGACATGAGTACACATGGCTCCACAGATAACAACTGTTCCACCCTAGTGCTATTTTTTAGTAATGGCGAGTCTTTGAGTATTGAGTATTGGGGGTTGTTTAGCTGCAAAGCAAGGTCCAGAATGCAACCTCAGCCCTTTATCCAGAACTAGCTTTGTGTCAGTGCCAGCCTGGGGATTCTCACTCTGGGAACAGTCACTTGGAGACCCGCTGTCAACACAAACACAGCACAAAGAGTCCCAAACCGCCTTCACTCTGACAATGTGCAGCTTTAAGCTCTCTGCCAGCTACCTGATTGGGGTGGTGGATGCCAGCAGAAGAGCTTAAGTACCGGCTTCAGAAAGGTTTACCACCAAGATCTGTATTTTCCATGCTTCCCTGCAACTTCTGTTTTGCTTTTTCAAGGTATAACTAGCATTTTCAGTTTGATAACAGATACTGGCATAACATGCTTTTTATAATGGAAGACATAAATGTGCTTTCAAAACATGCCAGAATGTCATCATGTGATATTAAAGTTGTGTTTCCCAAACCTCTCTCATGTATTGGTCAGAAAAACAATGGTTGAGCCAATGTTGCTGATGATATATGATGCACCAATGTTTTATTTTATTTTATTTTAGATTTTATATTGATTTCAATTAACGAAAGTAGTTGGTTAACTATTCTTTTTAGTACACAATGCACAAGATACTGGAATAACATGCTTTTTAAAACGGAGGATATAAATGTGCTTTCAAAAAGTCCAACATGCCAAAATGTCTTCAAAAGTGTGCCTTTTTTGTTCTGCTGGCATCACTGAAAAGAACAGAGAAAACTATTCTGTTTTCATACAGGTTTCCCCAAAGACACTCTCCCGTCTATTAGTCGGGAAAACAGTGGTTGATTTTTTTTTTGGGGGGGATTTTATCTTAGATTTTATACTATTTCATACGGAAGAGAATTAGGGCCAAGCAATAATAAAAAATTAAAACCATCTCGAGATTAAAGTTGTTAAATTTCGAGAAAAAACTCGTTAAATTTCGAGAAAAAAGTCTAAATAAAATGTTGAGAATAAACTCATTAAATTTCGAGAAAAAAGTCGAGATAAAATGTTGAGAATAAACTCATTAAGCTAAGAGAAAAAAGTCATTAAATTACGAGAACAAATTCATTAAATTATGAGAAAAATGTAGTTAAATTTCGAGAAAAAAGTTGAGATAAAATGTTGAGAATAAAGTCATAATTTAAGTTTTTTTCTCGTAATTTAACGAGTTTATTCTCAACATTTTATCTTGACTTTTTTCTCGAAATTTAACAAGTTTTTTCTCGAAATTTAACAACTTTAATCTCGAGATGGTTTTATTTTTTTATTATTGCTTGGCCCTAATCCTCTTCCATAATTTCAGCTTTATTTCAATCAATGAAAATATTTTGTTAATATTTTTAGTTGTAGTTAACAATAATTTTTCACAAAATAGTGCTTTTTTTTTTTATTATTTCCATATTGCTGTACATAAGTCGCATCTCACTGTTTTTCTGTGCCTTGTCCCATAAGCAACACATTTTATAGATGCTTTGTCAAGTCACTAGCATTTTAATTTTGAAACAAGATATTGGCATAACATGTTTTTTAAAACAAAGATATAAATGTGCTTTCAAAAAGTGTCCATGACAGAATGTCTTCATATCCTTTTGATATTAAAAGTGTGTAATTTTTGTTCTGCAGTGATCACTGAGCAGAACTGAGAAAACAGTGACTGTTTTCACACAGGTTTCCCCAAACACTCTCCTATCTATTGGTCAGAACAACAATGGTGAGATTTTATTTTATTGCAGCTTTATTTTGATTCATGAAAATAGTAGATTCATTAATAGTATTTTTTTAAATTTTTAGTTTACATTATATTTCCATATTTTTACACATAATATGCATTTCATCTCCTTGTTTTTCTGTGCCTTGTCCCATGAGCGACACATTTTTAAGATGCTTTGTCAAGTTAAAAACTGTTTTAAAAAGCCTCTTCTATTTATAACACATTTTTCATTGCACAGCATCTAGCTATTTTTGAACGTAAGAATGCAATTATAGAGTATACATTTTGCACTTACTCTGCCATTTGGTGTATGAATTTTAGAAATTTGGTATAGCGTTATCTCAAATAGAACACCAAATGGAAACTTAAGCCCTTGCGATCTTCCTCCGAGTCCGCATTTATACTTGACGTAATGCCTCTTTGACAGTTGGTAGAAGTCTGCTGCAGAGCTCACTTCAAGGATTAGTTCACTTCTGAATTAAAATTTCCTGACAATTTACTCACATCATGTTCATGTCTTTCTTTCTTCAGTTGAAAAGAAATTACGTTTTTTTAGGAAAACGTTACAGGATTTTTCTCCATATACTGGACTTCACTGGGTTTAATGGGTTGAAGGTCCAAATTGCAGTTTCAATGCAGGCTCTATGTGATCCCAGATGAGGAATAAGGGTCTTATCTAGCAAAATGATCAGTCATTTTCTAAAAAAAAAATAAAAATGTATATACTTTTTAACTACAAATGCTCATCTTGCACTAGCTCTACAATGTGTCACGCATTACATAATCATGTTGGAAAGGTCACACAGGTCTACAAAGCGACTGTGCAAAAACTCAGTCAAATGGCCCTTACAAAAAAAGGTAAAACAACGATTTTGAAGTTGGAGGAGAAAATGAGATGAGAGGTTATTTGCCCTACTGAGGTACTTCCACCTACATCACACGTGACTTTTTTAACATGATGTGTGGCATCGCAGAGCTAGTGTAAGACGAGCATTTGTGGTTAAAACGTATATAATTTTTAATTTTTTTAAGAAAATGAACAATCGTTTTGCTAAATAAGACCCTTATTCCTCAGCTGGGATCGCACAGAGCCCTTTGAAGCTGCATTGAAACTGCAATTTGGACCTTCTACCTGGTGAACCCCACTGAAGTCCACTATATGGAGAAAAATCCTGGAATGTTCTCTTCAAAAACCTTTAATTTCTTTTCGACTAAAGAAAGAAAGACATGAACATCTTGGATGGCATGGGGGTGAGTAAATTACCAGGAAATTTGAATTCTGAAGTGAACTAATCCTTTCAGTGCAGGCTTGGCAAAAGTGCACATTTAGGGCACATATCAGCCGCAAAGGGGGCTCAGAAACCTAAAATGACAAATGGGACACCCTATGGTCTTGTGGACATAACGGACACGCGCCAGCCATTGTAAGTCCACAAGACCTGAAGTGTGCCATCTGGGACAGGGCTGTAAGTGCAGTATGCTGTGCATTTATCAGTGTAAATACACTACTTACATGACTTATACAACAAAATGCTGTAAAATAGTGCAAAAATATGCATAATAGGATGCTTTTGATGGTGCCTCAGCATTTACCAAGGAGGTTGGTAATACTTGGAGAAATCTGTTAGCAGTCCCATTCATCTCAGTGTCAGTTTCATGTATTCATGTGGCTCCAGGTAGTCCACCAGAAGGGGCTAGCTGGCTCATGCTAACCAGTTACACCTTGAAAAAACTTAATATACAACTATAAGTAATCTAATAAGTTTAAAAAAGAGAGTTTTTAACATCCAGAAAAATTACACAAATCACCTTTAATATGTTGACTGATATTCACATTTTTTGTGTTGGCTTTGGTTAAAGGAGCTACAGTTACATATCAGAGCACTGGCTGAACTATTCTTATGATTTTGTGCTTTGATGGCAGCAGTCACAATTTCTTTGCTCTAATGTACAGTGCCCTCTGCAGGCAATTTGTAACCCTCAAATTTGACGGAACCGGCAACATTTTCAGTTCCTTTGAACATAATATGCACATAACAGCCCCTCAACACAGAGAGAGAGAGAGAGAGAGAGAGAGAGAGAGAGAGAGAGAGAGAGAAATACATGCATAAAGATAATGAACATGGTTTTATACATTCTGTATTGGACATTTACATGACAGACACAAACACACAGACTCGCACATCCACTCCTTCTAAAAATGCAAACGCCACTCAGAACATGTAAAGCCCATATTAATTTTTAGCAGACAGATGCATGCTAATTAATCACAAAAACTAATGCCTCATACCCCAACAGGCTGTTTTCCCTGTGCTCTTCCTCTTGATATGGCAAATAACAGGCCTGCCTGCCACGCAGCTAGACACTTTGTCAAACAAATATGATCAAAACAAAGCTAATGACGTGTAAATTGTTTATGATGTTCTGTGCAATGAGCAACCCTAGTGTGTGTGTGTGTGTGTGTGTGTAAGGGAGGGTAATCACTGCCATCAGCTTGACATAATCAGGAGGAAATGAATATGAGTATTTCACAGCACACTTTGAGCCAAACAGCAGTCTGGGGGCCTGTGATGGATGCGGGGCAATCTGAATGATGTAAGTGATCGTTCGTGTATATTTCCCTGTGAAGATCATGTGTGGGATGCATGAAATGAATTGGAGTGAAACAGGTATGTAATGGACTGGCATGTGCAAATGAATTGGGTTTTGAGGAAAACTGCAGAAGAACATGCAAAGGGACTTTACTGCGAACTGATTTATACACTTTCTGTTTATGATAATTATATTATAGCAGTGTAGTACACTGTAAAAATTATTTTCATGATTTATTACAACATTTTTTTCTTTTGTCAAATCAGCTTATCAGATAATTAATGTGTTTCAGATAACATAATATTTTGAGTTTCTGTTGATTAAATCAATCGCCTTCATTGTATTAACTCAAATTTTTAATTTCAATGAATTCAAAACTTTACGGCAACCAGGTAACCTAATTTTTTTAAGTTAAACCAAATATTCTTTTTTACAGTGTATAAGAAATGATATGTACAATAGGCCTATAGTATCCTATGTGAGCATTGGAAATCTTGTATTTAAAATCTATCAATAAAAAGGATTTTAAAACAACAACAACAACAACAACAAAAAAAACATTAAAATAGAATAATACCCAACCTTTATATATAAAGTAACTAGAAGTAAAATAACTTTTGTACAGTATGTTGTGGTTTCAGACTTTGATAGCACTACATATGCAATCATTGCAAATACATTCTGAAATGACAACGGTTATTTTTCAGTGCTGTAACTAATGCATGTCAACAACAGCATTGGCAGGTGTGTGTAAAAGGAGATGTTTAGCTCATGCATTAAATTGAATGCACACACACACACACTTTAGCTCTCCAGCAGACAGCACCGCAGCCAGCAGTTCAGGCAGTCTGCAGTGTCTTCTGTAAGGGGAATGCAGTGTGTGCCTGCTGGGCCGTCGCACATCAGCCAAAAGGAAGCATAACCAACCCTAATCCAACACACTGAAGCAATGCATCGTTCTGCTGAATCTACCAACACAAACGCACAGACTCGCACGTTTAGATGCATGCATTTATTTATTTTTAATTGTATGTACATCATTTATATAAATTAAATAATGATTTATAAATAATTTAAATAAATATTATTTTATATGTATAATTTATTTGTATTTATACAAATATATTAATGTATTTATATAAATTTCACAAGGATCCCCTAAAATGAGTGTATTATGGTGCCAGGCCAGTATATGGCGATGTCACTTTGTAAAGAAACACTATGCGCCTAATATGCATGAAGACACCATTTTCCCAAATTCACGTTTTTGTAGTTTACACAGACACGATAACTGTATCGTTTTCAAAAGCCTGCACTTTGGGGGCATTTACATGACACCATTTTCAACTGCATTTTGGGCATTTATTTACACAACAACAGGATTTTGGAAGCTTGAAAACATAAAGTGTACGTAGTGTTTCTTTACAAAGTGTCATCGCCATCTACTGGCCAGGAATGCATAATACAGTGTTTTTTTGTCGTTTTTGTGGATCTGTGTGAACAGGGATCATTATTGTCTGTATGCGAAACTTTTAAAAAACAAAAAGAAAAAACTTTTGCACTTTTAGTACACTGTTGTCGCGTAAACGTACCCTGAGTCTAATGATAAACTGCTTTGATACTGCAGTTCATTTGTGCACAAAGCCAGAAACCTAAACTAAAACTAACACTTTATAGTGCCGTCTTACAAGCTAGCTCCTTCATAGTTTTGAAACAGATATAATGACTAGTAGAGACAAAAACTGCAGTCTGACACTTTAGATTCATGACAGAAGTCTTAATTTTCCTCCAAGAGACAGAATGAATCTTTGAATTGAACAGTGTTGTAAAATCATTGTCTTTGGGAAATAATGGGGATATACATATTTATAACTAAACATCTATAGTTTAAATACACAGACACATACATCAAAACACAATCCAAACAAACAAAGAGCACTAATCTGAATAACACTATTTGTGCTATGGCTGTTTACGGCTTATCTTAGCGCATTTTGCACTATGCATAATGCAGAGCACTGAAACCGTAAATAAAATAACTATGGTAATTTCGTGCTATTTCTCTATAAATCAGAGAATGATGGTTCCAGTTCTACTTGGCTCTGATAGCACATGTAACGTTTGAGCCTGAAAATAAAAAATGAAATTTCTTGACACAGTCTCACCATGCAAGAGATGGATTTCCCTCTCCAGGAAATGAATGAACAAAAAGAGCATTCAATATGTAATTACCTGTCATAGACACAGTCACACCGGTGAAGGGAATTCAATATGCACCCGTGACACTTCCGGCGTAATGTGATGGAAATAAGTGTTTGTTTTGGTAGGTGGAGGGTGAGGTAAGTTAGTGTGTGTGTGTAGTTTAGTGGGGTTTTTTTTGGTACCGGAGAAACTGCATCTAGTTGTTCATTATGACCAACCACAGAAGAAAATGAAGGCATGGAGAGATGTTTCGTTTCATGGACCAAAAACATTGTTTGCGACACTTAAGTTTATCTCAGACATTTCAAAATATCTCTCTCTCTCCCTCTCTCTCTCCCTCTCTCACTCTTTGTAATGGTTGTGTGAGTCTCACTCAATATTTCTCATTCTTATTAACTGCATGGGTGCAATTTATTTTCCTCTCAGGCAACGGAGGTGGCTGGGAATGTGGGAGACTCTGGTCGACGCTGATAAGCCCACGCTCACATACAGGCCTGCAGGAGGAACCAGATTTACCAGGAAGACAATGTCCACTAGGTCACATACATACACTTACACATGGACACATGAGTGGAGTAATTTACTGCACCAACATAGATAAACTTAAATAAACAGATAAACAGACTAACACATGCTTATAGGAACCAAACATGCACAATCATTCAATTTATCAATGCTTTACTGCTTACACATGCACATAACAACATATAACACGTCCGCTTGCTAACTTACCAACAAAAATATGAACCGCATTAAAATTGTACCATCATTTATTCATTTCCAAACCTGTATGACTTTCTTTCTTCTGTGGAACAGAACAGAATAAAATAGTATAGTAGTCAATGGGGGGCAAAATCTGCAAACATTCTTCCAAATATCTTACTTTGTGCACAGCAGAACAAAGAAATGTACACAGGTATGGAACAACTTGAGGATGAGTAAATGATGACAGAATTTTCATTTTTGGGTGAACTATCCCTTTAAATTTCGCAGTGTTTGTAACATGAAGCTATCATTCAGAAGACTTTGTCAGATATAGTGCTCAGTGAATCATTTATACCATTTTTAGGGGTTGTTTACACAGATTCTGTTTTTTCCTTTAAAAATGCGAGGTCTCCAAATATGTTTTTAAAAGTACTTACTTTAAAGGGAACCTATTATGCCTCTTTTCACAAGATGTAATATAAGTCTCTGGTGTCCCCAGAATGTGTTTGTGAAGTTTCAGCTCAAAATACTCCACAGATCATGTTGTAAATGTCCATTTTTGAGTGGAAGAAAAAACATGCTGTTTTTGTGCATGTATCTTTAAATGCAAATGAGCTGCTGCTCCCCATCCTGCTTTCCAGAAGAGGGTGGAGCCTGTACAGCTCATGCTTCAAATACAAAATGTCTGTTTGGTTTTAACTATCATCTCTGTCGTGGTCATGCTCACGTGACATTGCAGTTCTTCATCATCATGAAAGTTTATTATTTGCATGTGTTTTAAAGCCATATCAGTTCTGATATATGGTTTTCAGAGCGTGCACAGAAAGCTGGCTGTCAGATGGCGTGTCCCGTGAGTATTATAACTAATTTCTCTTTCGCCTCTTATTGAACTTAAACTGTCAAGGTTATATCAAAAACACAAAGTTCACAAACACAGTCGGTTATATCTGTGAACGTAAAGAGCAGGGAAAGAAACTGCATTTGTATATTAGACCTGCGTATATTAGCAGCGTAATATACATTACCTACTGCTAAATGCTGTTAATATGAACCAAACAACAAAAAAAGAACACAATCACTCACTGTTCTTGACTCAATAGCTTTAGTAGCTTTAATAAGAATACATTTCTTACTCGAATGCTGCTGTTAACCCTTAAATGCATACCTCGGGTCTTTAGTGACCCGGGACGTCATTCACTACCCTCCTCCTCGTTCATTTTTTAAAGTTAGTTAAAAGAATGCCTATTTTTGTATTAATTTTTTGTAAAAATTGTATAGGGTCGCAAACGACCCGAGGTGTGTATGAGTGTACGTATATTTTTTCTGCACAACAATAATTGAATCTTAGATGACGGAATAAGTGCAATTCACCTTTATTCCACAAGGTGGCAATGTCTGATACACAATGCTGAAGTGACGACTCATTTATACAGAAAACGAAATAATAAGAAAAACATGAAATGGCTCAGCGATTTACTGCAGAGCAAGTACTGAACGCAATCAAATATGACTGTAACTGTTACAGGATGAATCTGGTGAAGCTGTTAGCGATCGAAATATTGATTTTGAAGATGTTGGAAATTATATAGTTTTGAGAATACGTTTGAGATCGCGAATGGGCTCATATTTGTGACCTCAAACATAAAACTAGCCCATTATTTGCTGAATTTACTGGGAAATGAGCTCTGACGAGGACAGTAATGATGGCATAAAACATCTGCTCAAACGGAGCCCTTTCAAGCTCCAAAAGGTAACAAAGTATGCTTTATTTTATTCTTCTGTAATTGTTACTCTAATATCAGAGGAGTTTTATACTATCACGACAGGCAGAGATCCTTCCGTGTTAGATATAGATCTGGGTCGATAAAGACCCGAATATGTAAGAATGATTGGCGAAACAGTCATGCATTTAAGGGTTAAATGTACTGGCGAAGAGATAAACATGGCGGACTGTGTACAGCTCACTCAGGGGAGGAGCTAAGATAATAGGGCAGATTTCGTCGCCAGTCATGGGCGGGGCCTGTTTCAATGTGATGTCACATTGGAGTACATTCCTGGACAGCTCGTTTTGAGACACTGTTTCAGATTTATGGGGAACATAACACAGTGAATGGATTTTTACCACAATAGGGTGGTTGTATACACACACTGTGGACACATAAATATGTTCAAAAACAATATAAAAGTGAATTTTGCATAATAGGTCCCCTTTAAATTGGGCACTGTGTTTTAGAACGTCGTGTCATGCGCGAGATGCTGCGAAAAACACAAGTGCAGTGGTCAAAGACATCAATCTAAAGTGTGCTTAAATAGAAAAAAAATGGAAAATGCAAAAACATGTTCTGTGTGAATGATACCATACGTTTATGGTATTTTTTGTCATTTTAGAGTTTGACAGCTCTAGTCCATATTTATTGTATTAAAAAGAGTGAAAATGATGTTCTTCAAAAAATCACTTTTTGTATAAACCACAACTCAGAATTAATTAATTGAAGTAAATAATGGCAGAATTTAAATTTTTGGTTGCACTACCCCTTTGAGTTTCTTCTGAACTATCCAACAAAACAAAGCTGAATTAAATGAGATATAATTAGGGAATAGTAATTCCATTCGTGCTGCTTAGTTAGTGACTTGCATTAAGGAGAAAGAGCTGAAAAAATATGTAATGATATTCCTCCCTAGTTGCTTGTTTGTGTTTATGTCTAGGAGCCGAGCAAAGCAGCAGGACGATAAGGGAGAAAAACGACAGCGCACACTGTGGCGTCAGGAGCACAGAGACGTCTATAAACTAAAAGAAGCACTGCACTGTCGGAATATGACAGCCAATCCATCAGGGAAATGGAAGCTCTGTCTACTGCACCAAGGAGAGAGTGGCCAGAACTTTTATAAATAGTCACGCATTTTTAAGGGAAATTGAAAGTTGTCAGACATATGCTTTCCAGTCTTTCTGTTGATCATCCAAGTGGCCGCGTTGGCTGAATATGATTGAAACATCAAAGCATACAAAGTAGGAAGGTTGAAGGCTACATGGGACATAGGCTAGTGCATGGAAGGACACGTAGGATGATTTTATTTGTGGCCTTCTGTCTTAGAGCAGGGTTTTCCAAACGGGAGTTGATGAATAGTTAATAATTAATTAAATCGAATGTAACATTAAAACTAACAAATGGGGCTGCACAATTAATCTAAATTAAACTGAAAATGCTATATATCTTATCAAATTGTTGTACTAGTGAAGAGCGACACTGTGTTCATTTACATGCATGCAGCTTATAATGGAGCAGCTATTACTTTGTGTTCCCTTACAA
Organism: Megalobrama amblycephala; assembly: GCF_018812025.1. NCBI lineage: Eukaryota > Metazoa > Chordata > Actinopteri > Cypriniformes > Xenocyprididae > Megalobrama > Megalobrama amblycephala. Next base: position 9,793,729 of record NC_063052.1, read on the forward strand.
AAGTTTTGCATTCAAGAAACATTGTGTTCCCTCGCAAAAGTTTTGTGTTCCCCGAGAAACTTTGCGTGCGCTCGCAAAGAACTCAAAAGTTTTGCAAGTGAACACAAACATTTTGAAAGTTTTGAAAGTTTATCATGGGAATGCAAAACATTAAGACACAATTTTTCTCAATCTCATTTTTTTACGAGTTTAACATGCATTTGGGAATTAAACGTGCGCTAGGTTTACCTTATTTGCATTCACATAATATTTGCATAATTTCAGATTTTTTTTTTGGACAGAAAAACACTTACTATATATATTGTGTGTTTACTTGCCATGCGACTATTAACAGACAACAGAGAACCATGAACCATGTCATTAAATTATTAAAATATTAACCTTACACCGTGTCCTAACCAGACGCAATGTGATGCCGCGACACGCAATAAAAGGTATAATTTCCATGTTAATCGGAGTTTTTGTCCTAACTAGTCGCAAAGGCGATACGCGACGATTCTATAGTAACGGTTTCTATTTTTCTGAGACGTCGCGGCTGGAAAAACACTTGTATGATAATGATAATCCCACGTGCTGTTTATGTGCTTTATTTAATGTTAAAAGCGTCTAATGTGAGTTTGAATATCATTTTGTGTGTCTGTTATTGCCGTACTGAAAGCAACAATGGACAATTCACCTCAGATCTTCGAAACAAATAAAAGGAAACATGAACGTTCAAATTGTCAACTCATTGTGAACAGACAAATGTATTCTTCAACAAAGATTGTTTCAGTAACTCAGTATGTATTTTTTAATAATGTTAAAATGTAATATTTATGAATTTGATTATGTACTTTCGTTGAGAGTGCCGGGAATTGGCCGAGAGAGCCCGCCCACGCGCTCTTCTGATTGGATATTTTATTGACTTTATCGCATCTCATAGTCGTGTTGCGACTCTGGTGTGGACAGACAAATTGTTTGTCGCTGGAATCTTATTGCATCGCGTCTAGTTAGAACACGGTGTTACACCGTGTCTACACCGGACGCGACAGTTGTCGTGTCACGCCGCAGCAGCTTGGCTGTCTACACTTGACGCGACAATGCGGAATGTGGAAGTCTTTTTTTGTTTATAACGTTGTTTTTTTTTTGTTTTTTTACAATTCAGCCAGGAAGTGAGGACAACCAGGCACAATATGGTCCCGGGATACAGCTGGTCAAGATAAAATAGAATCAGGGTCTAGACATAGTCAAGAAAAGGTAAAAATGTCAGGATGTTTTCTTCATTTTGTCAAGAGACACCCAACATGGTTGCTATCTCAGATACAAATTCTCAAATTCAATCAAAACTTCCATTCAGAACATGAGGGCTTTGAGTTTTTATATATATAAAAAAATAAATTAAAAAACCCCGGAAACGATCAATGAGGATACAAAAATGAAATTCAAATTTAACTTCAAAGAGGAAACACAGTGTATCTAATTCAAAGAATACCAGAGTGAAATAGGCAGGAGAGGCAGTTGATTAAAACTGAATATCAGAATATGTAGACGTGTTAGGCAGACTTTTGAGAATGCATGTTAAAGAGAAGTACCCGGAGGCTCGGGGCAAAATATGTTACATGGACGAGTGGTCATCCTTTCATCTGTGCATGGGCAGCGAGACCTATGCTATTAACCTCATCAAAACTAGCATGGCCTGCAAGTCAAACATCATGCCATGTCCCAAGGAATGTTTCACACTGTTCTTTTTGGACAACTGAGCCCACATAAAAAAAAAAGAGTTTAACTTTGAAGTAACTGCTGAAAAGCCCTGACTGCAAATTAGCAGAAGGTTTTAGATAAAGGAATTCCTGAAAATTAGCATCATCGCATGGGAGTCATTATGTTTAACGACTGCCCTGTGTAATGGTTGAAGCAATGTTATAGCAATGTAAAACTCATTTCTGTGCAGACTATAATACAAATAGCATACGTTTCTGTTTTCCACTCAAATTCATATCGCCTCTACAGTCTCCAGACCTACACATCATTAGGGCTGGAAACAAGAAAAGGTTATTATTCAGAGTGTACTTAATTCTCAGAGCCGGTACTGGTGCCGAAGAAATATTTCTTCCTCAAAAGATTGTTATTAGAGCCAAAAAGGTCCCATTTAGAGTCCCATTCTTAAATGAAACTCATTGAAAGGAAAGTTCTAGAGCATAAATTTCCAACTCATACACCAGTACATTCATGCAGTTGTTGTTTTTTTGTTTTTTAGATGAAGAACATAAACTCTTCTGATTGCCATACTTCTTAATGAGCTTTTTATTTATCTATATTGTGTGTATAGATCCATACAGTATGCAACATGAATATAATCATGCATTGTCCTGCTATGTAATAACACAACTTTCTTATGTCAGGCGCCAAAGGAGATGTTTACCAGACAGACAGTATGAGCTGCTCTCTTTCATACAGTGAAAGGACCATGATAAAAGTTCCTTATGATTCATACACCATATTCCAAGTCTTCTGAAGCCACACGGTAGCTCCGTGCGAGAAACAAAGGGTGAGTAAATGATGACAGAATTTTCATTTTCGGGTGATCTATTCCTTTAATAGCCGTGTTTTGCTCGGATGAGCTCCATGCTAATCATTTCGACAGCTTTCACAAGAATATTTCTTAACTTCTCTTTGCCAATTAATTTCAAGCATTACGGTTTCCAATTGAATAAAGGATTGTGCATTGGTATAGATTGTCTCTTTCCTAAGGAGTAAATAATCATATCTAAAATGACGATTAAATTAGCGCAGCCCTGCACACGGAGGGTGACATTAAGATAACACGAGATAACATCTCCACACAGGGGCAATGTGTTTGTAATCAAATTCACTCAATTTCAGCCACACGCTCCAGTGAAAGAGTTCGCGAGGAAAAGCAATGGGCACCTCAGCAAAGATAAACGATGGCCAACGTGGTATGATTTACACCATATGAATGGATAAATATTTCAATTTAAATGCAAAACATTAAAGTGGCGGAGGCAGTCGATCAATGCGAGCATTCCGTAACATACTTCTTTAGGGTTCATAAATAATAGCCCATGCAATTACTTCTCTTCAAATGAGGTTTTAAAGCTGGCGTAGCACAGTACGTCTTTATAGTAATGTTTGTATTTCCTAAACCTTGTGTTATTCTTGTTCTTAATGTAATTGCTTCTGTCTTTTGCCTCATCAAGCTGACAGATATCTGCAGCAGAACAGTTTCTCAAGATCTCCGTGCGACTCCTCTGTGGGTTTCTTCATTTACAGCCTCTCAGCCCATCACTGATTTTGTCACTTTATTAGATACTGAATAGTCCTGATGTAAACTTAAAACAGTGATTAAAGTGTCTTTTATAATAAAGATACTTCATATTTTAATTCATTGTTTGTAATCTGATATTTAGTCAATCTGAACTTTACCATTTCTCGAGTTTTAAGGTCCCAGACCGGAATTCAGTATGTTCAGTATATATTATGAGATATTATTTGAATTTAAAACAACTTTTTTTCTATTTTAATATATTTTAAAGGGGACATATCATGAAAATCTGACCTTTTCCATGTTTAAGTGCTTTAATCGGGTCCCCGGTGCATCTACCAACCTAGAAAACTTGAAAAAGGACAACCAGTAACTTTAGGTAACTAAAGTAAGCCTTTCTGTGCAAGCATGTGAAACAAAGGAGCCACACAGAACGATTTTGCTCCCCTAGTGACGTAGGAAGGGGATCTTATTGTAATATTACCGCCCCATAATCTGCTCGTTTCCACCCACAGTGCCGCCATTTTGTTTTCGCAAGCGACAACGGTGTACCGGTTTCCACTTCTTCAGAGAAGGAAGAGTTGTTGTAGTAGAGTGTTGTTGCCATGCCATCATTTTACGCCGGACTGCTTCCCAAACGAGGGTCAATTCAATGCTTGCACAAAAGATTAACATGACGGTGCATGCTAGTCAATGAGTTGAATCAATTCCACAGCAACTACATAAATTAATCCACTAACCGTTCAGAAACGTCCAGATGCATTCTAAAAGTTGTAACTTCTTCCTGAGTCTCTCCATCAGTGTCCGACTCCGGTTTGAACAATGTACTGAACATTGTTACTGACAGTTATCATTTTGGCTGCGTGAGATTCTCCAGCTTTGTTGTTATTGAGCAACCAAAGCACGCGCTATTAAAGCTCCGCCCTCTTCTGGAAAGGGGGGCCGGGAGCAGCAGCTCATTTGCATTTAAAGGGACACACAAAATGGCGTGTTTTTGTTCACACCCAAATAGGGGCAAATTTGACAAGCTATAATAAATGATCTGTGGGGTATTTTGAGCTGAAACTTCACAGACACATTCTGGGGACACCAGAGACTTATATTGCATCTTGTAAAAGGGGCATTATAGGTCCCCTTTAAAATGTCATTTATTCCTGTGATGATAAAACAGCCATTACTCCAGTCTGCAGTGTCACATGATCCTTCAGAAATCATTCTAATATGCTGATTTGCTGCTCAAGAAAAATGTATTATTATTGTCAATGTTGAAAATAGTCAATGTTGCTTAATATTTTGTGGAAACCGTAATACTTTTTTTTTCTTTGGTGAATAGAACATTCAAAAGAACAGCATTTATTTGAAATATATATTTTTGTAACATTATAAATGGCTTTACTGTCACTTTTGATCAGTTTAATGCATCTTAAAAGTATTAATTTCTTTTAAAAAATACTGTAAATGCAACCAATAATACATTCTGCAATATACAACAAGGTGTGAATTGCACCATTCATATTAGATGCAGAATAATGCTAATAAAATACAGCCCATTTCAAATTTCAGAAAAAAAGAAGAAGAAAAAAGAATTACTGACAGAAATGTGCTGCCGCACAATCATAGTCACCTTGGCTAATATGAAGCATTCATTTAATTCATTGGCAATATCACGTCATCTACAATGGAAAACGCTGGCAATAGAATGACACTGATGATGACGATGATGCTTATGATGATATTCGAAAAGTGTTTTGATGCCAAGGGATAAAAAACGGTGGCTTTCCAGCACAATACAGTGCCATTTGTCATCGGGCAAGGACAGTCGTAATCATCCCTTGTGCGTGCCTTTCCCCATCAGTCTTCCCCTCGCTGAGTATCAGGATCAATCTAGGCTCATTTATTTTAATCGTCTCCTGTTTGCTAAACTGGCAAAGTCAACAGAGGACGACAAAAACAAGCCTCGCTCTCAAAACAAGCCAAAAACAGTCATTTCCCAGTCTCATAACATGCTCTTGTTATTCTGCAAATGTATGGTTGTTTTAAGATTTGTTTTAATCTTAGAAATGTGTCATTTTAGTGTTTCCACTGATGTTTAGTTAAATTTAGTTAATTATATCTTTCTTCTAGAAACTTGTTAGCGGAAAAAATAATCATTTGAGAGTAATTTGAGAATAAAGACTACTGAATTCTGACTACTGAATTCAATGAACTTGTTTCTCAGCCACTGATGAAGAATGATCTTTATGCAAATGTGTGCATACAGTATAACCACCATGATGGGACTGTCTGTTGACCTATTTGTTTGACCTAAAACTTACAATAATCATGAAAAACAGACCTACCTGAGACCTACCTAACCAAAAGAAAGCTGCTCACTTCACATTTCACTGTAATTGTTTTATTTTTCAACTTTTCAAACCTAATGGCCCTCAGTCCTGGTGACCTCAGACTGGTTACATATCACTTACTGTTTCATCATACTCATTCGATGACATAGAAGTAAGCATTTATATCATGCTATTTATACTTATTTTATTTGTAGTAACATTTATAGACCTTATGCGCCAGAGAAACAAGCACGTTAGCGAAAGTTATCAAGGGCATTATAATGTTTTTAATGCAGATGTCATAAATGTTAGTAGATCAGGAAGATTTTAAAACCAGTGGTTCATTCACAAATCTGTAAGATCTTACCTTCATGCTGTGGAAATACAAACCGGTATAGTGACAAATTGGGTCCCCCTCCCCAAAATCGGGTCTCCATTAGGACCCCACGTGATCCCATTGCTAGCCTACTCTCTTTAGCTCCTGTTTACAATTCCTACAAAATCATGTTATGTTAAATGCTGTTTCAACTACGTTATAATGACCATTTATGTCTGCATTAGCTAGCTTAAAGGGTTAGTTTACCCAAAAATGAAAATTCTGTCATTTATTACTCACACTCATGCCGTTCCACACCCGCAAGACTTTCGTTAATCTTCGGAACGCAAAATGAGATATTTTTGTCAAATTCCGATGGCTCCGTGAGGCCTGCATAGGGAGCAATGACATTTCCTCTCTCAAGATCCATAAAGGTGCTAAAAACATATTTAAATCAGTTCATGTGTGTACAGTGGTTCAATATTAATATTATAAAGTGACGCGAATACTTTTGGTGTGCCAAGAAACAAAAAACAAAATTACAACTTATATAGTGATGGCCGATTTCAAAACACTGCTTCAGGAAGCTTCGGAGCATTATGAATCAGCGTGTCAAATCCGCGGTTCGGAGCGCCAAAGTCACGTGATTTCAGCAGTTTGGTGGTTTGACACGCGATCCGAATCATGATTCGACACAAAAGATTCATAACGCTCCGAAGCTTCCTGGAGTAGTGTTTTGAAATCTGCCATCCCTAAATAAGTCGTTATTTTGTTTTTTGGCACACCAAAAATATTCTTGTCGCTTTATAGTATTAATATTGAACCACTGTACTCACATTAACTTTTTTAAATATGTTTTTAGTACATTAATGGATCTTGAGAGAGGAAATGTCATTGCTGGCTATGCAGGCCTCACTGAGCCATCAAATTTCAACAAAAATATCTTAATTTGTGTTCCAAAGATTAATGAAGGTCTTACGGGTGTGGAACGACACGAGGGTGAGTAATAAATGACAGAAATTTCATTTTTGGGTGAACTAACCCTTTAAGTACTAGCATAACATACAGATACCCGAATAGCCTGCATTTGCACTTACCTTATGTATTCACAGTCATCTTTAAGGTAATTATGTGTTAAATTAAGTGTTAAATGTCCAAATATTTCAGTTATAAATAAAACAAATTAATGATGTTCAATTATTCACAGTTAATCAAGTGTAAAAAATTACATTCAATTGGTTTTATTTTAAAATGTTAAAATTACCTTATTAAATCACAAACTACGACGCAAAATGTAATCAATGTGGTTGTGGAAATAAAGCATTTGGTGAAGTCTTTCTCTGGTATTTCTCTCTGGTGTGACTAGCTGCCCGAACTGATGCGGCGGTTGCTATGGTTTCCAACTCCCACTTGGTGAGCTGAACGTCAGCACAATGTGTACACGTGATACGCAATATTGTGTACGTATTACGCAGAACATGAGCTGAAGAGGCGTTCGTTGTACCTTTGTCCAAGCTATCCAAACGCGAATATCCCATAAAGTGAGTAATCCTCGCTGTTATATTATACATTTTGAAAGAGAAAAAATAGCACAACAGAATCACTATCAGAATTTGCAACATGCGTTGTGAAATAAGATAAACACGCGTTAATAGTTAGCATGAGGCTACTGCTGTTTTAGCTTGCTGGCTAACTGTTGTGAAGTTCCTCTCTCTATCAAACACATATTATGTCAAAGAAATATCAGCAGTTCTACGCATTTTCCACCTTATGTTAGATTATAGAGCACTGTGTGTTTTCGTCTCACTAGGAAACTAGCTGCTATAGCCAGCTTGAAAAAATAAACAGACTTGTGTTTCTCTGTAAGCTGCCGTGACAGCATCTTAGGGCTATAGAGCTGTGATGCATGTTTAGCCAACATGATGTGTGAGTGAACTGAACTGCAGTTTACACGATTTTGAGACAGACAGACACGGTCTGTCGTCATTTGTAATTAGACTTGGGGATACATTTTTTTTTATATCTGTGCGCGTGTATATATATACACACACACAGCTCAGCGTAAATGAGTACACCCCCTTTGAAAAATAACATTAAAAAAAAAACCTCAATGAACACACAAACAATTTCCAAAATGTTGACAAGACTAAGTTTAATATAACATCTGTTTAACTTATAACGTGAAAGTAAGGTTAATATTATAACTTAGATTACACATTTTTCAGTTTTACTCAAATTAGGGTGATGCAAAAATGAGTACACACCACAACAAAAACTACTACATCTAGTAGTTTGTATGGCCGCCATGATTTTTAATGACAGCACCAAGTCTTCTAGGCATGGAATGAACAAGCTGGCAACATTTTGCAACATCTATCTTTTTCCGTTCTTCAAGAATGACCTCTTTTAGAGACTGGATGCTGGATGGAGAGTGATGCTCAACTTGTCTCTTCAGAATTCCCCATAGGTGTTCGATTGGGTTCAGATCAGGAGCCAGTGAATCACTTAGATGTGCGTTTAGGATCATTGTCATGTTGGAAAAGTGCACGACGACCAAGGGCACAGAGTGATGGTAGCATCTTCCCTTTCATGATGCCATCAATGAAATGCAGCTCCCCGACACCAGCAGCACTCATGCAGCTCCACATAAGGACACTGCCACCACCATGTTTCACTGTAGGCACCATGCATTTTTCTCTGTATTCCTCACCTTTACGACACCATACAGTTTTGAAGCCATCAGTTCCAAAAACATTTATCTTGGTCTCATCACTCCAGAGTCCCAGTAGTCTTCATCTTTGTCAGCATGGGCCCTGGCAAACTCTAGGCAGGCTTTTTTGCGCCCCGGGCTTTAGGAGAGGCTTCTTTCGTGGACGGCACCCATGCATGCCATTCCTCTGCAGTGTACGCCGTATTGTGTCACGGGAAATAGTCACCCCAGTTTGGCTTTCTACTTCTTTAGATAACTGCAGTGAACTTCCATGATGATTTTCTTCAACCCTTCTCATCAGAAGACGCTCCTGTCGAGGTGTTAACTTCCGTGGACGACCTGGATGTCTCTGAGATGGTTGCAGTTCCATCTTTTTTTAAATTTTTGTACCACTTTTGCTACAGTATTCTGACTGATAAGTAAAGCTTTGCTGATCTTCTTGTAGTCTTCACATTTCTGGTGTAAAGAAATTATTTTCTTTCTCAGGTCTTGTGACATTTCTCTTCCATGTGGTGCCATTGCTGACAGCATGAAATGGGAAGGGGTTTTAACACCCTTTTATAGTCAACTGTCTGCTGGACACCTGTGTAATGAATAATTAGACTCACCTGTGGTTGAATTCTTGTTAAATTATACATTTGTAGTCTAAAATTTAGCTTTGCTCCAGAGACTTTCAGTGGGGTGTACTCATTTTTGCATCACCCTAATTTGAGTAAAACTGAAAATTTAGTTCTCTAAGTTATATTATTAACCGTACTTTCATGTTATAAGTTAAACAGATGCTATATAAAACTTAGTCTTGTCAACATTTTGGAAATAGTTTTTGTGTTCATTGAGATATTGTTTAAAATGTTACTTTTCAAAGGGGGTGTACTCATTTACGCTGAGCACTGTATATAAGCTTTATTTCAATCAACATTTTTACACAGATTTAAATGTAATTTATTATGCAAGTATACAATAAATTTAAATCTCACTCTTTATCTAGTGGATCGGGGGTCAAAGCGGCGGCAGGTGAAGCCTTTGGCTGACTCTCTGCTGGATGCTCTGGACTATGACAGCTCAGATGACAGTGATTTTGAAGTTGGAGATGCATCAGGTAAAAAAAAGTCTCAAAACCCTTTTTTGTCACATATGTAAGTGTTAGGTGGGGAAACTGGAAAAGCGTAGCGCCAGGTCACAGTCCAAACATATACTTATACATACAGCTTCTGGTGGTGCCTAGATCCAAAGATAAAAAAAAAAAAACATGAAAGATCCACACATGAGAAAAAAGTCAAAAAAGCTCAAACTAGTTTATTTTCCATAGGCCACAAAAAGTGCAAAACATTTTCGGGATCAACCCTTCATCAGTGCCATGATTCCAAGCATACACATGTATCCATTTAAGTGTTCCATGTAAGTGTTAGGTGAAAATGTCAAAAAGTGGGATTATGGATCAGTCGGATCTGTAAAATAATGTCAGGTATTTATGGATTGAAGTCTCATGCAGTTAAAATAGTCAAAATGTAACTGATGGTTAAATGTATTTATTCATACTGCAGTCGGCCAATTTAGACTTGGGTCCCTGCTTGGGTTTTCTCACCTGTCATGAAAACAGCTGCTGAGGTGGAGATGAGACCTTCATCACCACGTGTGTCACTGTTTTTCCCCTTGCCTGTAGATTAGACCTCCTGCAATGCATTACTAACACCAGAGTCACATAAGCAATGGCTCCATATCACCATGACAGACTGGAGGTTAACGCAAAGCTATCCCATCAAGCTGCTGTCAACTAAAGTGCAGAAATGTCTGCAACCTGATAATGAAATTCTAACACTTTGACCCCTTTGGGTCTTGAAGTTTTGCTGCATGAAACTTCTTGTCAGAAATAAAATGCAGTGTCACATTATTCTGATTGGGCAATTTATCATTGCCATATGCTGTACAAAAATGATACAATGCGTTAATTATCAGCCTCACATTTATAGTTCATGGTGGTTTTAAATGCATGGTGCTTGCTCATGTTACATGAAAGGATGAGTTTTTATGTTTGTTAAATGTTCACTCAGAATTAATAACGGTTTTAATGTTGTTTTGATATTTGCTATTTGAGACGCAGCAAGGTAATGGAAAACAAATACAATAGGAAATGTATGTATTGAAATCTCAATGTGAAAAGAACTGAAAGTGACCGCAGCATCAAGGCTGCTTCGGTTCACTATATAAAAAATAAAATATACGTATAAAATATATATGACCCCACCACACAAAACTGTAACAATTATTAGAAATATTATAATATATTTTGTGATGCATATATTTAATTCTAAAAAGGTAAGAATGTGTTAAAACTATTTTATTTGTATATTGTTGTTATATTATATTTATGTTTGTAATTTTAAGTAGAACCATTCATTTTAAACCATTTATAAATTGTTGACCATTGTACATGACAACACAAGCTTGCTGTCAGAAGAGTATTTTTTGCATCACATCTGATGTATTATTGGGCACAAAATGCTGCTAAGAGCATAAGAAACTTCTTTCAGAAACATTAAAGGGGACCTATAATGCCCCTTTTTACAACATGTAATAAGTCGCTGGTGTCCCCAGAATATGTCTGTGAAGTTTCAGCTCAAAATACCCCAGAGATCATTTATTATAGCTTATAAATTTTCCCCTATTTGGGTATGAGCAAAAAAAAACACTTTTTTTTGTGTGTGTGTCCCTTTAAATGCAAATGAGCTGCTGCTCCCGGCCCCCTTTCCAGAAGACAGGCGGAGCATTAACGGCTCGCGCTTCAATTGCTCAACAACAACAAAGCTGGAGAATCTCACGCAGGCAAAATGACTATTGTCAGTAACAATGTTCAGACTTACATTGTTCATACCGGAGTCTGACACTGATGGAGAGACTCGTACATCTGGATGTTTCTGTATGGTTAGTGGATAAATTTATGGAGTTGACTTGACTTATTGAAGTTGATTCAACTTATTGAGTAGCATGTGCCGTCATGTTAATCTTTTGTGCAAATCCAGCGTTGAGTTGACCCTCATTTGTGAAGCAGTCTGGCGTAAAATGATGCAGTAGAAGCTTGTTGTAGTTCCTACCAGCCGTTTGTTGTAGTCCTTAAAAAGCGATTTCTATAAAAGGAAATATCTCCCTTTGCATTGAACTTTGAGCACCGTAACTTTGCAGATGTTTATTTATGCTCAAATAGCAACATTACACACTATTAACTAAAGCTAAACAAGTTAAATCATAATCAAGGACCCCTTTAATTTCTCATCCTTGTGTCCCAGGTTCAGAGGGCACTGGCAACGGGAGTGATGAGGAAGGCTCAAATGACACTGCTGCAGGCTCTGAGAGCGACTCTGACGCTGTTGGCTCAGCTGATGAAGAGGGTATAGATGATGAAGAGACCAAAGATTTAAATGAAGACACTGAAGAAGAAGAAAAAGCCAAGGAACAGTCTTTCTCTGAGGAGACCAGTAGCAAAGAAACAGGGGGAACCTCCAAGAATCGCAAGAAAGGAGAAAAATCCTCAGATACAGAACCAAATGGTAGTGGTACCGCCGAGGAAGGCTCAGGAGAGCCGAAAAAATGGAACCTACGACGAAACCGGCCCATGCTGGACTTTACTACGATGGAAGAGCTAAACGAAATGGATGATTATGACAGCGAGGATGACAATGACTGGAGGCCCACACAAGGGAAAAAGAAAGGTAAGGCATCATCTGGGAAGGAGAAAGAAGGGAGTGATGAAGAGGACGATGGTGGTAGTGATGAAGAGGACAACGAAGATGATGAAAACGAGTCTAGTAGTAGTGATAGTGAGGAAGAAGAGAAGAAACCAAAGAGAAAAGCAGGCAAGAACACTGGGGCGTTTGATGAGGAGGAGACCAATGACAGCCACAGCACATCCCATGGAAAGGGCAATGAGGTAAAATTTCCTCTGATATTGCACTACTGTTTAAAAGTTTGGGATCAATAAGATTAAAAAATAATATATATATATATATATATATATATATAATACTTTTATTCAGCAAGGATATGTTCAATTTATCAAAAGTGACAGTAAAGACATTTGTAATGTTACAAAATATTTCCGTTTCAAATCAGTGCTGCTCTTTCAAACTTTCTCAAATTTTAGTATTCTTTAATCAAAGAATACAAAAAATGCTTCACAGTACCACAGTTTTATAAGAAAATGAAGCAGCACAACTGTTTTTAACATTGATAATAATGGGAAATGTTTGTTGAGCAGCAAATCATCATATTAGAATGATTTCTGAAATAACGTGACACTGAAGACTGGAATAATGATGCTGAAAATTCAGCTTTGTCATCATATAAATCAATTATATTTTTAAAATATATTACAGAAAACAGATTTTAAATGGTAATGTTTCACAATATTACTGTTTTACTGTGTTTAATGAGCATAAGAGACTATCAAAAACATTTAAATACCATTTTGAATGGTATTGTATGTAAAAAAAAAAAAAAAAAAAAAATATTCTTTACGTTAATAAAGTAACTTGTCATTGTGAGATAGAACAACATCTTATTTACTTTGTTCATACTAAAAACTCTCATACTCTCCACCTTTTATGGACTTTATTGTATGTATTTAGACAGTTTTGCTGCAATCTTCCAATGATATTTTCATTATTGTTTGTTCAAATATATTTACTCATGCTGTAGATGATACTTCATGTTTGTTGTTGAGATTCAGTTATATTCCATCTTACATTTAAAGAGTTAAGTTCACTCAAATGAAAATTCTCTCATCATTTACTCTCCCCTGTGTCCTTCCAAACCCATAAAACTTTCATTCATCTTCGAAACACAAATCAAGATATTTTTATGAAATCTTTCTGAAATGATTTCTGTGCCTTCGTAGACAGCTACACAACTACTACTTTAATGCTTCAAAAAGATAATTTTTGTTAAGATTGTAAAACTAATCCATGTTGAATTGAATGGTTTAGTCCAAATTTTCGAAAGAGACTCGATTGCTTCATATGATGAACAGATTGAACTTAGGCTTTTATTCACATATAAACATTTATCAACGCACACATTGCTTGATGTGCGAGAACCAAAGAGGTTCAATTTTGTGTGTTACGCAGCACGTTTGAGCAAGAACCAATTTTTTTTTTTGTTCTTACGCATCAAGCAAGTATGTTTGAGCTTCATTTTATGTTTGCTGATGAATGTGAGTAAAAGCCTAAATTAAATCCGCTCTTCATAAAAAGTGATCGAGTCTCTTCAGAAAATTCAGACTAAAATGCTGAATTCATATGGATTAATTTTACAATCTCTATGAACTTTTTGAAGCGAAAAGTTAGTTGCATGGATTGTCAATGGAGGGACAGAAATCTCTCAGATTTCATTTTGTTTCAATGTTCTTACATTGGGGGGGGGGGGTGTGAACTAATCCTTTAATACAAATAACTTTACAAAGTACCGTTCAGATTTGATTTATTAATAAACTAGCCATCTGTCTCCATCATTTACTGAAATCTGGCATACGTGTGCCCTATTTTTCACATTTAGTCCAATCGAATAGCTGAGCTATTTGCTACTTGTTTAAATTTGTCCAAAAGTTTAGTTGTATGAAAAGGAACCAGCTTGGAATTCTCAGATGCAATTGTATTATTGTGCATTTAGGCAAGCAATCAGATAATCCAGTCATTGGCTCACATAGCATCAGATTGTTGATACAAAAGAGCAATTCTTGTGAATGGGCTTATCTGAGAACTTCAGTTTATAGGATTGGCTAATCTTCCAATCTCAGAGGTGGAATTAGAGCAGAAGTTTTTGAGTGGCTTTACTTTTTTGTCTCAGGTTTTTTTCTACACTGATCCGAGAACTTTTTTCAGAGGAAGATATTTGGACTTTGTAGAGGACGCTAGTCCTATCAGTTGTAGCATCCTTTACTAGAGTTGGACTGCTAAGTTATCCGTTGCTTCCTCAGGACTCTTTGTTGGAGCGGCCCCAGACCTGGAGCTCCCAGCGGATGGAGCACATCCTTATCTGCTGCGTGTGTCTGGGAGACAACAGCGAAGATGCGGATGAGATCATCCAGTGTGACAACTGTGGCGTGACCGTGCATGAAGGTAAAAGCCCACACTCTGCCACCTGTCACCGAAAACTCAGCTCAAATATTGATCTCAAATGTTTGCACAAAGTTTCGAAAAATGAGTTTTAGAATATATTTCAATATTCAGTTCCTCGTTTTGCAGCGCAGAGCCTGATCTAACTTGGACAAAATAACTTAAAGGTGCACTCACTTTTAAAAATGTAAAGGTTTTACATATAGAAATGCTGAGTAATATGATGTATACTCGCATGAGAATACATGCAATAGAATGCCATCCAATTCATGCAAATGTCATGCAGCCGAGTTACTAATAATAATCAGAATTATTAGTTACATTTACAATAGAATGTCCAAACCACTGGTTTACTATTGGAACAAATTAGAACACGTACATTTTAGGTAGTTATTTTCCAGTTAGATAAGAATAAAAGGCAATATTTCCGTTCCTCGCAAGTTTGTTGTGAAACTTGTCGTGGCATGCACTTGTCTTGCGTCCGTACACCAGATTGCATTGTCAAGCCAGCGTGAGGAGAATAAACACAGAATGGAGAGTGATCTTCATCATCCCACATTATTAGCTCATTGTGACTCTGACTCGTTGGAAACAAAAATCAATTACGCTTTAAACCGTCTTTTAGCAGTGGCCGTCTCATTCAGACAGGCCCACTTAACACCAGCCGGGCAGGCTGGATCAATGTGTCACCACTAATTTTCAATTACTCACTGATTTATTTCTTTAATTATTTATTTGCTGGTTGTTTTTTACTGATGTTCTGTTGATTTGCTGAAGCCTCACAGGTAGTTCTACACTAGAGGGAAAAAAGTAGAAGCTTGTTCTGCTTGAATGCATTGAGGTTTTATGAGATTCGATTTTGTGCACATATTTTAGGTATGATTGGAAATTACCATAAATAAATCAGCTTTTAACAAACTAATTAAAAACATTTGGCTGGTCATATGATCTCAGTGTACATTGATCTCAATTGACAAGATCACTGTTGTGCTGCGTAATATTTTTTGTAGAAACCTTGATTCATTTTTGTTCTTTGATGAATAGAAAGTTAGAAACAACAGCATTATTTGAAATATAAAACTTTTGTAACATTATGAATGTCTTTACTGTCACTTTTGATCAATTTAATGTGTCATTGCTGAATAAAAGTATACATTTCTTTCAAAAAAAAAAAAAAAAAACTCAAAACATTTGAAAGGAAGTGAATATATATTTTTTTCTTGATATGACCCAGACAATTATTTAATGTGTTTTTTTTTTTTTTTCTTCAAAATTCACTCAGATCCTCAAAAGTTAGGGAGCATGATCCAATAGTGTTTCTGAACAACTGTTAGTATTGAGCAATTTTGCAATTTTTCAACTAAAAAAGTTTCCTTTTAAAAGCCATTGGGTCATTTTTAGCTGTCAGTGGTGTTATCTAAGTCAAATAAGCTGCACTCTCAAACTGATAGCGTGTCTGAGTTAGAAAATGGTTAAATCAGTCACTGGCTCTGCAATTCTGGTTTGAAGACACATACACAAGGGATTGGGTCCAGGCGCTCACAATCACTCCTCCCACTTTAGTGTCAGCTCACTGAAACAAGCTACTTCATAACCTAGCGGCACTGAATCAGAGGGCAACCTTGAAGCATCCAGGAGTTCTTTACCGTGCCAAGAGCAGTGTTGCGGTGTCAGCTCTTAGAGCTGCACACCTCTCAGATTCATAGACACACAAAGTCTCTCGCTCTCCGCTTCAGGAGTGAAATAGAAAGTATAAAATGCAGTGAGCCCTATAGAGGAGTGCAGAATCTCTTCTGCAGTTCTGTTGCTTCATGAGCTGTTTGAGGTTTCCTCCCTTCACTCTCTTTCTCTCTCTTTCTCAGTCCTGCTTTTGTCACTGAAGTGATAGTGGTCTAAAAAAGAATACTATATATATTGACCCTCTATGGTACGGTGTTGCCTCCAGGCAACATGGTCTATTTTAGTTTGTTTTTAATAAAATAAAGCAAGCATATCTCAGGATAGAATAACTCAAATACTAATCAATAAAAGTGTAAAAAAGACCAAAACATGACCAACAGGGGTCCATTTTGTGTCCTGTTTCAGCACGTGCACATATCGCATGACTCCATATTTTCTCCATTGAAAAGTGCTTTTTTCACTTGTTTGTAACCATTTAACCACCCACAAAAAATATGAGTCACCTTCACTGGCAAGTAAAGAAGTATTTTTTTAAGTAATTTACATTATATATCATCAAATGTTTTAGAGAAAATAACAAAAAAACTGTGTGTTGCCTCAAGGCAACATTGTACCATAATGGAATCGCATACGGCCATACAGCCATAATAGGCTTGAATACAAATGTATCATATTTGAAAGGAAAAGTTATAATTATCCAAATATGTTGGCATTTTCACATGATTTTGTAATGTACTTATAAGAATACTAATTTACATACTATATCTGCATATATTATGATCTGCACATTTTCTATAGCACTTCAGAAAGGTATAAAACACAGGTAGCACTGGCGGTTGATGAGGGTGATGATGAGGAGTTAATGAGGGGTCATACTGTAATGAGGAAGATGAAATCATAGTGACAGTCCGTCAGGGAGAGACTGAGGGTGAGAGGGAAGATGGAGATGAGGATGAAGATGGATATGATAACTTAATATAATAACATAAAGATATGATGGTTTGGTAATACTTGCGTATCCACAAACTTATAAAAATTAAATAAATTGAAAAATTATGTTTATTGATATTGTTAAAGTGTCCAATTTTAAGCAGGAATAACAACACAAATAATTTTTCCTCATTTATATCATATTGCGTACCATAGAGGGTTAAAAAGAAAAAAAAAAATTCAGGACTTTTTGAAGTGGCATGACCAAAATAGAGTCATTAACATAACAGCACATATCACGCTACAGCTGCTTTGAGTAATTTAATGGTAAGAATAAATATCACAATTTTTGCAGGATAAGATGGTTATATATTACACAACTGCACTGTAGCTAACTCAAAAAATTTGAGGTAATCAGTTACATACATTTTTTTGAGTTATGATGTCCCCAATTTTAACTAAGCAGAACTACGAAGTTTTGAGTTTGTAGTACTCATGCATGTTAATTGGTCCTACCTTGAAGAACTGAGTTAGCTAATTTATACATTTTGAATGCAATTAACATAAAATATTTAGTTTAATTAACTTTTTTATTTTGAGTTCTTGCAAATCAAATTAGTTATTTACTTTACTGTAAACCCTAATAAAATAAAATAAAAAATGCCAACTTGCTAATTTGCTAACATAGCATGGTATAGCACTTACTGAATGAGTACAGCAACTTAAAACATGTAACTTACCTGCTCTCAAACCAAGCCGCATGTTACTTGTCACCATGATGGTAACTCTCCAAAAACCCACATTAACAGAAACTCTTCTAAATTAGCATAACAAAACATTAGTCACTACTAAACCTTCCTTAACATTAATCTTGTGCAAAAAAACATCATATAACACTTAATTTTAGCATTTACTCTTCCTTTCAAGTGCCATGGGCAAATCATGCTGGGAAACAGAAATCCCAGTCCAGTTTCAGTTAAACTTAAGTTAGTCTAAATGAAAATAAATGAGATCATACAACTCAAAACAATGAAACAGTTCAGTTTACTTGAAATATGTCAGTGCTGTGAACTCAAAAGAAAATTAAAGGTCTAAATACTCATAGCAGTTAATTTAATTGAACTAATATGTTCAATTTAAGTTTGTCCTACTCAAACCAATTAAGTATTTTGAGCATTAGGGTTTACAGTGCGTTTTATCATTTTCTGATACATGGATTCCAAACATTTTGGTATAATGTAAGCTTTTATAATGTTATGTTTGTTTGACATCAGTAAGAAAAAAACCCCCTGCTGCTTCATATTGTATAACAATGAGCCACATTCAAAGCTTTTGTAAAATAGCTTATATGTGCATACCTGCGACCGCACAATTTGAATTCTTGCACCAAATTGTAAACAATCTTAGATTTTTAAAAATAAAATTGCTCCTTTCACAATTAATGAAGCTGTCTGCACTGGAAACTGATTTTCTTTTAATTGCAATGCTTGCGATTCTGCTATTAAAATCTCTACTGTTATATATTTTTTTTTTTACCATCACTTGGTTCATATTGTTGTACTGCCTGACCTTTAACAACGTTCATTTTTTTAGCTCAAAGACTGTCTGAGAATACTAATACTTTGAAAATAGCAATAAAAGTGAACTAGGTATGAAGTACTGTAAGCCAAATACTTTTTTAATAATAATTCAAATGCTTTGCAATGACTTAAAGGGAAAATTCATGGAAAAAAAAATACTTACCTTCATATCATACTATACCTAATCACTAGTTAACTCCAATAACATTCACAATAGCTTGAACTGAACCAATATTATTCACATTAATGGTATTTAAAATATAGATCACATCATGATGGAGAAAGCCAGCAGCTTCCAAGGGGTTGGACAGCTGTTTCAGAGCAAAATTCTTGACCTGGGCCAGTCGCTTGCCACCTGCTAGTACCAACTGCTCTGTGGTACCACTATTTCCACTGGGAGAGGGCATGATTGGTCCAGGAGGTGGGGCAGCCCACATGGCTGACTGTGTCACAAGTGCTCGCTTGATATTTGTGCAGTAGTTTGAAAAGGTGACCTTTAGACAAGCGCCACTGAATAAGGTGCTGTTCCTTTAATGCACGTTGCATACAGACAAAAGTAAGGTCTGCTGGTAGTTTGCTGTCCCAGACCAACGCTCGGCTGCTGTTTCTTCACGTCAGCTATTTTCGGTCAGTCTGCTTTCGCCAAAGCCATAGAGCTTTTGAAAAGCATTGAGAAGAGTCTTTTTTTTTCGGCTGCCTGGCACAGTAAAAAATGCGATGTCACGTCTCAGACCGTGGGGAGCATGGGTGGCTCCTGAAACAAAGGATTTCGATTCTAATCTGCCTATTTACCGAGGGAAAGTTCAAGTGGCAGTTTTGCTTAACGTTGCAGTATTTGGATAACTCCGCTATTCGGAAGTGTTCTTGGGAAGGAGCCAGGAAAAATGGAATGATAAAGTAATGGAGCAAAGGGGCCACAAGAGCAGCACTGAAGATAAGAGACAAGCTGTCATCCTTAGATGCGCACAAGTGTCTCACAGCTTGACTCTGAAGCTCGGCAGTCTGCGGAGGCTTTGACCTCGCATATGGCCTCGCTCAAACTCTAAAGGGGAAGACTCTATCAGAGAAATACGCTGGAGACTCATGAGCGACGAGAGCAGAGAGGAAGACTGGAGCCTCTTGGTTCCAGTAGTTGTCTGAGCTCAAACTAGCTATTGCACAATGCTTTTGATTAGCATCTAACTCTAACACGCTCTATTTTCATGCTCGTCATTACCCGAGAATTGTTAAAAGAGACACTCCCCGCCATACTTGATCTGGGCTGCAAAGGCTATTCAGGCTAATTACGAGTCCTTGTTTTCCGCCTCCGACTTGTTTGTTGGTTTTATGTCCTTTAGTAGTTCATTAAAACAAAAAGAGGAGTTTTACTGGCTGTGTTGTAATGGTCGCCACTGTCATTCAGCAGAGTGAGTTTATTAAAACCGTACCACAGTAAAAAGCATCACATCGTTCAGTAATGGCTTTGCACTCATTGGAACACCAATTACCATGCTGCTGCTATTGATTTCAGTAAGACCCTAATGAGTTCTGGACCGTAAAGTTAATTATTTCCCCAAACATGTGCAATTCATTTAAGTTGGTTACTTGCTTAAATGGGTTTTTTGGTCAAATTTAGTCCTCAGGAATATTTTTTTTTATGTTGTTTTCTGCTTTTCTCATTCTTGAGTAACTTTTCAATTAACGCTCCGGCCTACATATCCAAATTTATGCTTGCATGGTTAACAGTCATTAAAATGTGCATGTGCTCACTGGGGGTGTAACAAATGCATTGATGGATCATAACCCATCAATCTAACAGTGTCTTGTATTATAATTATATTGACTATAATAATTCTCAGTGTATTATATTCATTTCTTATCCACAATACAATTCTTGACCTAATTTCAATAGTCAAATAATTGTGCATCTTAAATCACATTGAAATAAACCAGAGTGCCGGCAAATTTGAGATATCATGAAGGTTTGCATGATTTAGACAATTGTCAACAAATCGAATCATTAAATATTTAATATATATAGTAAATATTATGTCAGGAATTGTAATAAATTTGATTCCTGTTCCAAACAGTGTTATTTTAGTATTATTTATATACTATTTAGCTTTATTTTAGCTTTTTTCTTTATAATTAGCTTTTTTTTTTTTTTTTTTTTTTACAGTTTTAATTTTAGTTTAACTGTAAGTAATTTTATGTGCTTTTGTCTTTTTTATTATTATTTTTAATATATATTTCTATTTAAAGCTGCAGTCCGTAACTTTTTTTGGTTAAAAATGATCCAAAATAAATTTTTGACCAAGTACATAACCAGCCAGTGTTCAAAACTATCTCCTTACCTCAGCCCGATTCACAACGGTAAGCTTGTAATAATGTTTTATGATAAAATCGGTACTAGTGGGTTTCCGCGAGAAATTCGAGCATGCAGCCATTCGTCTTTGCGTCATTACATCACGTCTGTAAACAGAAAGGAGGAGTTCCAGCTAGTAGGTTATATCATGTGAGGATGCTGCTGGTAGCATATTATTTATAGCCTTTTCTTACAGCAGCTGGAATAATTACACTTATCGGGCCCTATTTTAACGATCTAAACGCAAAGTGTAAAGCGCACGGCGCAGGTGCACTCAGGGCGTGTCTAAATCCACTTTTGCTATTTTAACGACGGAAAAACGGTCCGTGCGCCTATTCTCTTAATGAGTAATGGGCGTAACGTTCAATAAACCAATCAGAGTGTCATCTCCCATTCCCTTTAAGAGCGAGATGCGCTCACGCCATGGCGGATTGCTATTTACATGGCGGAATTTGTTGGCGGAAACGCTTTTCATGCGAAGAAACCGATCTGCTCGTGCGCGAAGTTAAAGTCAGTTAATATATGTGTGTGTATTGGCACGATTGTTCAATTAATTAGCCAATTTCGTTCATCATTATAAGTAGTAATAGGTAGCCTAATTCTAATACACGCAATGACTATTCATCATTACATTTTTATATTATGTAGCCTACACAATAATATTCTTTTACACTGTAATCCTTTTGTTTTTAATATTTGGCATGTTTGTGTGATGCTCATCCCTGTGTGTAATAAGCAAAGTCAACGCGCACTGTGGACGCGCCCAGAGGCTCAGTTTCTACCAACGCGCTCTAACAAAAAAATATTGCGTCATTGGCTTTAGACTTTAGACCAGGTTTGAGTTTTTTCAGACCAGCACACCCATGGGCGCACTAACTGGCGCAAATGCATTTACTAATTTAAGGACGTGGCGCTGAACGGGAAAACGCGAACGGCGCCAGACGCAAACTAGCAAACACACTTGCGCTGCGCCTTGCATCGCATTGCGCCGGGTGTATTATAGGGCCCATCATTTTGATGGAGGATTGTAATCCAGAAAGGTCCAAATGACAATCATCAGTGACAACTGGAGATTCACCCGTAGTCAAAAGCAAAAGACTTCGGACTGCGTGAGTGGACTATATAAATTTAAATCTACAGGTAACGCTAATACACACTAAAGACACATAGTCACGCAATGCTGATGTTGTTAACATTAACAATTTGAGAACAAAGTATAACAGTAATAATGTAATGTGCACGGTTTGACATGATCTGAACTGAGCGATAGTTAGATTTAATCACCATTGGCAGCACAATTTATTGTGGGCCTAATGCTTTTTTTCTCGGTTGGTCAGAACAAAAGTGGCAGATGTGTTACTTACTTGTTCAGATTACATTTTCTGGTGAAAATTCTTATTTTGGTCATACTTCCAAGACGTAGAATCTATCCACACCGATGTGGTGACTGACAGCAAACATTAGGTTTATCCACACTGAGGAGCCGTTCTGATGCACAACCAACATAAAGATGATAATTCCACAAATAACTGCAGGTTTCAAACAGAGATGGCGACAAAGAGGCAAAACTTACTGACTGCAGCTTTAACTTGAATTTATTTTATTTCAGCCAAGGCAAAAATTCGAATAATTTTCCATTTTATTTAATTTCAGCTTCATAACAATTACTGAAAATGATATTTAACAGTTATAGTTTCAGTGAACAATATCAACACTGGTTCTGATTCCTCTTAAAGGGTTAGTTCCCCCAAAAATGAAAAATATGTAATTCATTACTCACTCTCATGTCATTCTACACCTGTAAGACCGTCGTTCATCTTCGGAACACAAATTAAGATATTTTTTGATGAAATCCGATGGCTCAGTGTGGCCTCTATTGCCAGCAATGCCATGAACTTCTCAAGATCCAGAAAGGTACTCAAAACATATTTAAAACAGTTCATGTGAGTACAGTGGTTCTACCTTAATATTATAAAGTGACATGAGCGTGAGTAATTAATGACATTATTTTCATTTTTGGGTGAACTAACCCTTTAATGATTCTGATTCCTTCCTGTTCTTTATTTTTCATGTTGACATATAAACAACCAGCCTAACTACATTAATTTAAGTCTCACGAGCCTGAAGTAAGTTGGAACTGTATGCATTTGATTCACTAAAAAGAACAAATTTAGAGTCATTTGTTAATGGAACTGAACCGAACGCCATGAAAAATTCCGTTTTTTTTTTTTTTAAAATAGAATGGAACGGGTCCTAGTGTAATTTACTGTTACTTGTAACTTTGTGTTTTTGATATGGATCTAATGTATTCATATTGGAAAACATTGTTTACAGCACAAAACCCAGGAGTTAGAGTAATGAAAACACTCTCATAGCAATGTCAGACCCATCACTGTTTCAGTTGAAAAGACTCTTAAAATGTGGTCTAGCACAAACCAGACAAAAATAAATGATTGGAGACTAGTCTGTCTTGTGTTTTCAGCTGTGTATTTTGCTTTAGGAAAAAATTGCTTTGTTTCTCTCTTTATATCGTGTTGTGTTATGACAGTTCTTGTGATAGGTCTACATTTTGGGAACCCCGTGAGAGGCTATGTGTGCTGAACTCCCTTAGTTTTATGAAGAGGTTTCTCATCAGAAGATAAACAGTTTTGCTTGAAGGTATTTGTAATGTGGAGTGTAACAGGATGTATTGAAACCACTTTGCACATGTCTATTTTCACACTGATGCACCTGGCAGAAGAGCTCACATTATCCCTTTGTACAGATGGGTAATTACTAAATTAATTCAAGTTAAGTATTTTGCTCAAGGTTAAAACATGTTTCTCCCTTGCTTTATCTGATCTTTCAGCCCTCAGACCATGAGCACTGCTCTGTTGCCTCCTGTCTTAAAGGGATAGTTCACCCAAAAATGAAAATTCGGTCTAGCGTCAACTGTCTGGTTACCAACATTCTTCACAATATCTTCTTTTGTGTTCGACAGAAGAAAGAAACTCATACAGGTTTGGAACAACATAAGGGTGAGTAAATGATGACAGAATTTTCATTTTTGGGTGAACTGTCCCTTTAAGTTTCAGCTTGCCTTCAAGGAGGATCGTATTGTCACAGTGAACCTGTGATGCATGTGACCCTAGCCTGGGTTGCAGCATAGTCTCTGTCTCAGATGGTGTGCCTGCAGATTTACAAGGTACCAAACTGCTTCTTGGCTAGAATAAGCTGCAGTGCTGTGAAAAGTACACTGAAAAAACAATAACTTTACTTGATAAAATCCTCCTAACATATTTTAAGTCAATTTTACCACTACTGCTCTGTAGACTTACCTGTTATTATCAAGTAAAATCTATTTACTAGTTAACTTAACATTCATAAAGAAATTAAGTAAATATTACTTGATTATATTTAATTTATTTATTTAGTTTCACATATAGAATTAAGTAAAATCTACTTAAGTAAATAAGTTATTTTTGCTCAATATAACATTGAATTAAACCATGCTTTTAAAGTGTATGCTTTACTTAGAAACATGTAAGTAAATAATATAATAGATATCGTGTAAATACCATATCTTCACAATAGAAGTAATGCGACACTCGCCTGTATACAGAGACTTCAATATTTGGTACACAATACACAATGACCGTAAACAAACATTCAATAAATCTTTTTTGAGTATGAATGTCATTTTGAGTAGAACATTAACTCCAGATGTCACAAAATTGTATGTTACTAAACCTAACAACAAAAGCAATGATAAAACAGTATAAGTACAGCTGGAAAACAGCAAAAACATCAACCTTATTCATTATTCATGCCCCACTGCATGATGGGAACACCAGTATCAAAAAAAGTTGATTTTATATCGTTGATATTTATGCTTTAATTTCTACAAGGTTGAATTGAGTAGTAATATAGAATTTACTTTTTTAATTATTTTTTTATATATATATATATATATATATATATATATATATATATATATATATATATATATATATATATATATATATATATATATATATATAAAATTATTGCCTGAACTAACTTTTTCATGTAGAATTTGTTCTGTATTTTTTCTTTTTTTCTGTAGTATTAACTTCACCACAGAATCATTTTATCAGTAAATTATGATTCCTCCTTTTGTTTTTTGTTTTTTGCTAAATGGTTTCACCTGGTCTTGGAATGAGTCTCAGTGTCACAAATTATAGTCAAAACTGAGAATATCCAGCCATCTGTGCATCACCTGAAGTTAATGTTTAATTGTCTGATGCAGGAGGACAATTATCCAAAACGCAGAATCATGTTCACATCTTAATAGCTGAAGAATACTAATTTTTTTTAAGTCTTAGAGTTGCCCAGGCAATGCTGTGACTTGAATCCAATTGAAAGTATACAATAGGACCTGAAAACCATATCGCTATTGTGCTCTTTAGAAATGTTCTTAACCCCTTAGTGCTTCAGGGGTGATTGTTCCTTTAATTATTGAACTGTAGATTTATTTGGCTTTAAAAAGTCTGAAAATGTAATGTTTTATAAAGTGCAATGGAGAAGTATGTAATACGTTTAATAGCTACATGCCAGAATACTGAAACCACTTTTGACTTTCGTTGACTATTGAAACAAAACATTTCAAGCACTGCTGAATAAAACTGATTAAGCAAATTCAAGCCTTTGTTCTTAAAAAGGTGCCTTGCTGAATAACAACTGAATCACATTGGTTTTATCCCCAATACAAAACCAGCTTCACAGAATTAAACAAGTATTAAATTAAAATGTTATCTGGTTTGATAGAACCTTGAATTTTTTTTTCACTTGCATGTTTCATTTTATTTCTTTTCACTCACTTCTTAATGAGGAAATGATTTATTCCACGCATTGCTGGTTATGAAAATGACTGTATTGTTTTGTGAAAGAGAGAGTGCTGGTTTTCAAAAGGCTTTTTCTTCAGTAGCTGTGAATCAGTTTTGCTGATTTACATCAAGGCAGCTGCCGTTCGTAGCTCTTACCTCATCTTTTTTTCCCTCTCTCTTTCTCATCTGCCAAGTCTTTTGGTTCAAATTGGCCCTATTCATTCATTCCTGTGCCCCCCCGACTTGGTTCTGTTGTTCCTGTCTGTGGTCCTGCTTTGCATGCTGACATGGCTAATATTTGATATATTGAATAAATCTACTTCATCCTGGATGAAAAATATTAGCATTTAGGGAAGAAACGGAGTGAATATAATTGAAATACATTGCTGCGCTGAACGTCTACTCATTAATCATTTGACAAAGACAGAAAGAGTTAAAGAACTTCATCTTAAAGGAATCTTCTGGGTTCAATACAAGTTACAGTTGTCGATTAAATAAGCAATTTAGAAGTCAACAGAGTCAGGCATTAAACTTTAAAATGCACTGTTTATAGCCACAAGTATAACATGTCTTCTACTGGTTTGCCTACTCTGTTTAACATTTTAGACATTGCCGCTTAATACACATTTTTCTTAAAAGAGAAAGAATATACTTATTTTAGTCAGCAAGGATGGATAACATTGATCAGAAGTGTGACAGTAAAGACATTTACATTGTTACATAAAACCTATTTCAATTAACTGCTGTTCTTTTTAAATATACATATCACGGGTTCCATAAAAATATTAAGCAGCACAACTGTTTTAATATAGATAATAATATAAGAAATGCTTCTCAAACAGCAAATCAGCATATCAGAATGATTTCTGAAGGAATATTTATCTATATTTAAGTGCTTTAATAGTAAATGCTTTAATATTTTGGCCTTTATACCCTCTGGATACTGTTTCCTTTCAGTTCTGTTGTAGGTGTGTTGTAATTGCTTTTTTTTTTGCATTCAACATAATGCAACAAATGCTTTAAAAATTTTCATTGGAAAATAGTTGTTAGAATTCTGCCATATCTGGCCATTAGTTTTTCATTACCACATCAATAATTTAATATAGTAATTTCCTGTTATGAAACATTCTCAGACACTGCTATCTACCTGGTCAAGAGCTACTTCATTAAAGACCTTTGTGAAAATACTGTATATCATGATCACTGCATGGAATCATTTGCTTGAAGTCAGAACTGTAATGAAGTTATTCCGTTCCCTTTGGCTATTAGAGATGCAAATAAAGCAACTTGCTTTTATTTTTATAGTCTGCAGATAAATTATTGCATTAGCTGTCATTGTTTGAACACTGCGAGAGTGAAATTTAACACCTAATGAACAGATTATTGGAGAACACACATACTATGCATAATGCCAGCAGTCTTTGCCTCATTGTCTGATTGCAGTCGTGCCAGCACATGCACACATCAGCCTAGCACGTTAACTCTTTCTGAACCCATCTCGAACCTTCCTCCATTAAATCTTAAAGGTGTTCTTCTTGATTTTGTCATCACCCTTCCCCAGGTCGCTCTTTAACTGCCAAGCTCGTCATTTCTGACAAGGATAATCTTCTCCTTGGGGATTATGAAGCTCTCCCATAGTCATCACTTTTTTCCAGCTTAGCTCATATTAGCCAGCACCCTGTGGCTTAGCAGGTCCAGCTTTGTATCGTAGTTCAAAAGGAACATCGGAGATTTGCTTGACGGTTCAGCAGTAAGTCAGTTAAACCAGCAAACTGATCATTGCGAGCTCCAGCCCTATGGTTCAAAGCCTAGTCAGTAATATGCACCCAACTGTTGCCAGCTGTGTTCTCATAATACCTTTCTTTAAGAAAATAAACGCTGGGCTGGGCTTCGTAATGGTACCCGTTACCACATGGTTCAAAATGACTGAAAGATGAGGGTATGGAAAGCCTCTTATTTGCTCCCACTGGTGAGAGATGCTGTGTGCTCTTCACGTGCGCTTAAAGGGTTAGTTCACCCAAAAAATTAAATTTCTGTCATTAATTACTCACCCTCATGTCGTTCCACGCCCGTAAGACCTTCGTTCATCTTTGGAACACAAATTAAGATATTTTTGATGAAATCCTAAAGGTGTCTGACTCCTCAATAGACAGCAATTCAACCACCAATTTCAAGGTCCAGAAAGGTACTAAAGACGACGTTAAAATCTGAGTCGGCGTTCGGATGTAGAACCTGGAAGCGGAGGACATAAACAGTGTGAGAGAATGACACAGAAGAGAGGATATTGTTGAATAAAGTCGTTATTTTATTTTATTATCTTTTTTGCGCACAAAAGATATTTTTGATATCTGGCCTCCGATAGACTGCAAAACAATGACCACTTTCAAGGCCCAGAAAGGTAGTAAAGACATCGTTAAAATAGTCCATTTGACTTTTTTTACAGTGGTTCAACCTTAATGTTATGAAGCAACGAGAATACTTTTTGTACACAAAAAACATGACACTTTTGACGTCAATACTTTTTGTGACGCAGGAGCTGGCCAATAATGAGTCGGGGTTCTGACATAGAACCCGGAAGCACTGTACTGCGTTCACTGTGTGAACTGCGTAGGAGACTAACATGGAAGAGAAGAAATTGCTGAATAAAGTCATTATTTTTGTTTGTTTTTTGAGCACAAAAAGTATTCTCTTCACTTTATAACTTTAAGGTTGAACCACTGCAGTCACATGGACTGTTTCAGCGATGTCGTTACTACCTTTCTGGCCCTTGAAAGCGATCATTGTATTGCAGTCTATCAGAAGACAGATAACTCATGGATTTCATCAAAAATATCTTAATTTGTGTTCCGAAGATGAACGAAGGTCTTACAGGTTTGGAGCAACATGAGGGTAGGTAATTAACGCCAGAATTTTCATTTTTTGTGTGAACTAACCCTTTAAGCATTCTCTGCACACTTCGCTGTTTGGGTCTTTTGTGGTGAGTATGTAAAGGACCTGAACTTTTATTTGCTTGTCTGTCTCTCCATTTCTCCAACACCCGGGGGCTGGTTTGCTTTATTAGGAACAGGAACGTTATCTCTGCAGTGTTGAGAAGGAGCTGATTGCCGCCCATATTGGTGGCATGGAGCATGTTTGCTGAGTGTAATAGGCGTCATGGTAACCTGATCAGCACAGTAATTGTCTCGGCAGCCCAAGGAAATTAAGGGGACAGAGTTAAAATGCTTTCATTGCCCAATACTTCCATCTTTGACTTGTGATGCTACAATTTGATCAAATGGCCTTATTATTATCATCTTTGTCGGAAAAAGTTTAGAAACAAAACCGTTCTGAGCTCTAGATGTCTTTGCTCTTTTGACACTGCCAGGCACAATTGCAACATCATGCGGCTCAGCATTAAGAATATTTTCTGCTGTAGTTCAGATTTTAAATTGCCCTGGTAACATTTTCACTGGCTCCACTTAAAAAAAAAAAAAAGACTTACTGTCTTATTTTCAACTGCTTTTTTAATGTGCCAGAACTGGCTTTTTTTACTTATTTTTTATGTATTTCTGTATTTTCCAACCTGAAAATTATGACCTAAGTGGTTACTGTATGATGATTGAAATCACGAAATTTTCCAATAAATTTATTTCTAAAACATTTTCTAATACATTTATTTTATGCACGGATGCGGGACACCCTTTTTATGCGCCAAGTGAGAGTAAAATCGATGTCTAAACGGTGTTACTCGCCAATTGCCCAGTAACTTTTTATATGAATTTTGACAGTGCATGGTTGTGAGATTGTGATATGGCTTAGTGCAATCATCAAATTGCAATGGTTGTGATGTAATATACAGGTGCTGGTCATATAATTAGAATATCGTGAAAAAGTTCATTTTTTTTATTGTAAATTATTTTTAAAAATGAAACTTTCATATATTCTAGATTCCCTACATGTAAAGTAAAACATTTCAAAAGTTTTTTTTTTTTAAATTTTGATGATTAGAGCGTACAGCTCATGAAAGTCCAAAATCCATTATCTCAAAATATTAGAATATTTCCTAAGATCAATCAAAAAATGGATTTTCAAAACAGAAAAGTTCAAGTTCTTTAAAGTATGTTCATTTGTGCACTTGAAAATATCCTATAGATTCAGGGGTCAGGCATGTTAGCTGGCCAATAAAACACAGTAATATCATGGTCAGCAAACCACTTGGAAGTGGTTTTTGCACTGTGGGCAGGTGCTAAAGTCTTGCTGGAAAAGGAATTCAGCATCTCCATAAAGCTTGTCAGCAGATGGAAGCATAAAGTGCTCCAAAATCTCCTGGAAGATGGCTGCATTGACTTTGCACTTGATAAAACACAATGGACAAACACCAGCAGATGTTACGGCTCCCCAAATCATTACTAACTTCAGAAACTTCACACTAGACTTCAAGCAGCTTGGATTCTGTGCCTCTCCAGTCTTCCTTCAGACTCTGGAACCATGATTTCAACATGAAATGCAAAATTTACTTTTATCTGAAAAGAGGACTTTCGACCACTGTTCACTGTCCAGTTCTTTTTCTCCTTAGCCCAGGTAAGATGCTTCTGACGTTGTTTCTGTTTCAGAAGTGGCTTGGTAGTCCTTTTCCTGAAGATGTCTGAGTGTGGTGACTCTTGATGCGCTGACTCCGGCTTCATTTGACTCATTGTGAAGCTCTCCCAAGTGTTTGAATCGGCTTTACTTGACAGTATTCTCAAGCTTGTGGTCATCCCTGTTGCTTGTGCACCTTTGCCTACCCAATTTCTTCCTTCTAGTCAACTTTGCATTTAATATGCTTTGATACATCACTCTGTAAACAGCCACCCCATTCAGTAATGACCATCTGTGACTTACTCTCTTTGTGGAGGCTGTCAATGATTGTCTCCTGGACCATTGCCATGTCAGCAGTCTTCCCCATTAGTGTGGTTTCAAAGAACAAGAGATACCCGAAATTTATACTGTAGGGATGGTCATTTAATGAAACTCAAATGTAAATATTCTAATATTTTGAGATACTGGATTTTGGACTTTCATTAGCTGTACGCTCTAATCAACAAATAAAAAAAAAAACTTTTGAAATGTTTTACTTTACATGTAGGGAATCTAGTATAAATGAAAGTTTAATTTTTTTAAATAATTTACAATAAAAAAATGAACTTTTTCACGATATTCTAATTATATGACCAGCACCTGTATAAATAATGTAGACTGCTGCATGTTTCAGAGTAAAGCACAGCACTGTGTTCATTTTCAGTTTCTCTGTGTGTTTGAGGGTACGTTTACACGACAACAATATGCTTAAAATGGAAAAGTTTTTCCCTTGAGTTTTCTGCATACAGAAGACACCATTGTCAATACGATCCCCATTCACACAGATCCGCGAAAATGACAATAAATGCTGTATTCTGCAGCCAGGCCATTAGATGCCGCTGAAACACCATAGACTGAACATGTAATACGCATGTGCATGACGTTTCCACAGATTCGCGTTTTTGTTGTTTACACGGAACCCGTTTTCAAAAGCTTGCATTTTCAGGCACCCAAAACGCCATTGTCGTGTAAATTGCAACCATCATCCCAAATCCCTAATGAGAAT
The DNA here is from genome assembly GCF_018812025.1 of Megalobrama amblycephala. Lineage (NCBI taxonomy): Eukaryota > Metazoa > Chordata > Actinopteri > Cypriniformes > Xenocyprididae > Megalobrama > Megalobrama amblycephala. The sequence continues at coordinate 9,825,428 of NC_063052.1, forward strand.
TGTCAAAGACTGTTTTATAAAGTTGTTTTATAAAACAGTTTTATAAAATTGTATGTTCTGTTTTATAATTTTATGTTCTATAAATTAAAATTAAAATAATAATAATAATAATAATTATAGTAATTATCACATTTTTCTTTTTATCAGGTTGATGGTCACATGCCTGTTTACAAAATCTAGTTTTTTTATTTTTTTTTTATTTTCAATAAGTTTATTTTAACATGAACTCAACTATGTGAGCCAGTAAATGTTACCTTGTAGTGTGACATTTAAATAAAGACATTTCGCTAAAACATTATTAAATTTATCAATACTTGTGCAGCCAGTCAGCATGCTAGAATGATTTCTGAAAGATCATGTGATACTGAGTGCTGGAGTAGTGATGCTAAAAATTCAGCTTTGCCATCATAGAAATAAATTACATTTTAAAATACATTAATTTAGAAATAGTTATTTTAATTATTTCTCATTGTAATATTACACTTTTTTAAAAAAAAAGTTGCTTTGCTCTAAGTATAAGATAAATGCATGTCTATATTTGTTTGTTTGTGTGTGTGTGTGTGTGTGTATATATAAACCTCTTGCGCAGTCGGTAATATCAAATACGCAACATTTACTCAACATTCATTTGATTTTTCTTTTTCCCTCAGGTTGTTACGGTGTCGATGGTGAAAGTGACTCTATCATGAGCTCGGCCTCAGAGAACTCAACAGAACCGTGGTTCTGTGATGCTTGCAAGAATGGCGTCACACCCAGCTGTGAACTCTGTCCCAGTCAAGACGGCATCTTCAAAGAAACTGATGCAGGGAGGTGCGTTTTAACCGATGCTTGGTCTGATATCACATTTTATCATCATTAGTAGGCACAGCCGTCCCTGTCACACCTTTTAGTTCTTTAATTGCTGTATATTCTTTAAAAGTTTTGTGGCACCCTCTGAGCAAAGATTCTGCAAAGATGCTAAATAAGTGAAATACTTGAAGAGGGACAGGTATGTGCAGGATGAGTGAAGGAGAGAAAAGGTGGTGGATTTGGGTAGGAGGGAGGGAGAGGAAGAGAGAGGTGTCTGAAGCGTGAAGACTCAAGCCACGTTATCACTGATAGTGCTCCTCAGCCCGCCTGCACCCAAATTTACTACTTCAGTAGAGCATGAAAAACACAGCAAATTAAAGTGTGGAGCGTGCGCTCACCAGAGATGGATATCTTTATATTGGACTTCGGATTCTCCTTCCTAAAGTCTGCATTTGAAATTTTGTCACACCAAATGGTCAAGTTAGAGTACATTTGAACCTTCAGCTGAGTATTTTCTCCTCTGAAGGGCTTATAGGTATAGCTGTTATTCAAAGAAGAGTGAATAGTAGTCCATTAACTAGATGCTGCTTTGTTCATCTAATAGTGGACCTCTGAATCATTACTATCTGGATTTGCTATTCAGTACATGAAGTGAATAAGAGACTGTCCTTATACTATGATAATTGTATAATTTAGATATTACAGATGAAACTCAACTTTACTTTGTTCTACTGAAGGTGGGTGCACGTGGTGTGTGCCCTTTATGTTCCTGGAGTTGCGTTTGGAGATATTGACAAGCTGAGGCCAGTAACACTCACAGAGATGAACTACTCAAAGTATGGGGCAAAGGCAAGTATCAGAATTTATTAATGAGACACAGCTACAAAAAATAAGTGATCATTACCTCAAGAACTGATTAATAATACTGTTAAACCGATATTAACACTATGATCAACCAATATTTACCCAAATACCAACATTTATTTAAGAAATTTTTCTCTTATGCTGCAGTAAAATTCATCAAACAGAGAAATTATAATTCGTTACACTATTGTTCAAAGGTTTGGGGTTGATACGATTTTTTTTTTATTTTTTTTTTTATGAAAGTCTCTTATGCTCAACAAAGCTGCATTTATTTGATCAAAAATACAGTAAAACTGAAACTTTAATTTGTAAAAATATTGTGAAATATTTTTACAATTTAAAATAACTTTTCTATTTAATATATTTAAATTTAATTCATTCCTCCAATGGTAAATCTGAATTGTTGGCATCATTAATCGAGTCTTTAATGTCACATGATCCTTCAGAAATCATTTTAATATGCGGATTTGGCGATCAGGAATCATTTCTGATTATTATCAATGTTGAAAAGGGTTGTGCTGATTTGTGTTGATTCTGATTTCAAGTTGAAAACAATAGCATTTATTTTAAATAAAAATCTTTACTGTTTATCACTGTCAGATTATCACAGATGTAAGAAGAAAATCATCTGATAACACTTGGTAATTGGTGCATCCTAGATATTATTAAACTAATTTTAATTTCTTAAAAATGACAATAAATCTATTAATACTGAATCTTGAAAACACATTTTCTTTTTTTTTTTCCTCGACACTTTATTTTAAAAAAAAACAACAACAACAACAAGAAATTCATTTTCTGATAAAAGATGTGAAATGCTGACTTTCTTCTCTGAGCAAAGGGCGTCTTTCATTTCCCTCTGAAGAATTTCTGTCGACTGTAGACATTCTGACATTTACTCTATCTGACATTATTTTATGTGTCAGTAAGTCAGAAGAGGTTCCTTGTACTGGGAAGCAAATTACTTTAGAAGCACTTGAACGGCTTTCTTTAATGGTTTGTGCTGTACATGTGAAAAGAAATTACTCCTAGAGAAAGGCTATTATTATTTTAATTTTGAACTCCAGTAATTGGAGAAAGTCAAATGGGCTTTTAGAGACTCGTTGTCCAACTTATCTTAAATATAGAACTATACAGTAAATGAATGTGGGATTGTTATAATGGTGTTTAAAGTTTTTTTTTTTTTTTTTTTATATATATATCCAATCTCTGTTACACAATTAGCTAGTGGTTTACCTTTCTTGACTTTGCAAAAATAGAAATAATCCCAAGTCATTAGTATGAAAGTAATAAGACCTGAAATCAGCAAATGCTAGAAAGTTTTTATTGTCATGTTTTTCAAGTGTGTCTTGGTTTTCTGCCATACGCTGGTGTCACAACGGCCTGTTTGGGTTAATGGTTTGCAGGAGTGCAGTTTGTGTGAGGACGCACGCTTTGCTCGCACAGGCGTTTGCATCAGCTGTGATGCCGGAATGTGCCGCTCATTCTTCCACGTTACATGTGCTCAACGGGAAGGGCTGCTGTCTGAAGCTGCCGCAGAAGAGGTTAGTGTGTTATGTGGTCATCCTCTTTGATCTGCATTTAATTGATGTTTTTTTTTCCTATAACTTTCCCACTGTCGCAGTCTTTTGATGACAGCATTGTAAAGTTATATTATTGTATCTCCTGTCTGTTCTCTTTTTTTAACTCTTCAGCCTGTCAACCTCTTGTGCTCAGGCTTGTAAGCAAACTTTTTCAGGCTTTTCGTTTTTTCCCTCACACACATATAAAAATATATTCTGCATGTCCTCAAATTCTTTTGAAAGCAAATACAGAATTTTTACTATCTTCTGTGGAACACAAAAGGTGAATTTTTGAAGAATATCCTGGCCACTCTTTTCACTTCAATGAAAGTGGATGATGACGGGGTAACCAAGCTCTAAGCAGCACCATGAAAATATCATAAAAGTAGTCCATTTGACTTACAGGTGCTGGTCATATAATTAGAATATCATCATCAAAAAGTTGATTTATTTCACTAATTCCATTCAAAAAGTGAAACTTGTATATTATATTCATTCATTACACAGAGACTGATATATTTCAAATGTTTATTTCTTTTAATTTTGATGATTATAACTGACAACTAAGGAAAATCTCAAATTCAGTATCTCAGAAAATTAGAATATTGTGAAAAGGTTCAATATTGAAGACACCTGGTGCCACACTCTAATCAGCTAATTAATTCAAAACACCTGCAAAGGCCTTTAAATGGTCTCTCAGTCTAGTTCTGTAGGCTACACAATCATGGGGAAGACTGCTGACTTGACAGTTGTCCAAAAGGCAACCATTGAAACCTTGCACAAGGAGGGCAAGACAGAAAAGGTCATTGCAAAAGAGGCTGGCTGTCCAAGCACATTAACACTCTGAGGTCTAAAAACGCGCCGGCGCGTTTTGCAGGTTTTTTTTCACATTGCAGCAAAACAGACTTAAAATACTCTGTCATTTTTTGTCATAGAGACATAAGCAATACATCAATTGAAACTATAGAATATCTCCTTTTATTTGTATACACTCAGAGTATAAAATTATATTCATCTCTCATCTCCCTCTGAACGAAGTCCAATCTGATAGTTCTCAGAAAATGAAGTGTAACTTAGTGAATACTAATCACAAAAAATTCATACTTATGTCTAACAAAACGTTGAAATGTCAGGTTTTCAAATCGTTGCAAGTCAAATCGAAAACAAACATTCTGTGTTTATGTAATCTGTATGAAAAGAGAGCCATGTCAGAAGTCCGTGATTCAGCTCATTACCCACTAATGCGGCCACGCCCACGGAGCCAGCGCTATTCACAGGCAAATTCAGAGACAACACATGCATTCATCATCTCAATCGTGTATTTATTGCCTTGAAAATTGTTTATCTGGATGAAAAAGCCATGGTTAGCGATCTCTGGAAGACATTCAGTAAATTCCTGTTTGTTTTCTTCTATGATAAGTTTTAAGTGAGTTTTTGTTTCTTTAGCGCCCTCCGGCTGTAGTATGAATTGGTAAACACCATTCATGGAATATCGTCTTCTTCTTAGGTGAATTTGTGGACTAAAATGCACAGAGCGCCCTCCGGCTGCAGTATGAATTGCAAACACCAGCGCTCATAGAGATAACAATGAATATTAAATAAAAAATAACTCCTCTGTATAGAAAATTGACATAAACATATGAGAATCCTATATTTCTCCAAATGTGCATGCTTTTAAACTAAAAGCCTATATTCAGACTCTTTGCATCACAGAAATACATTATATTTTAAAGTATAATATAAAACCATTATTTTATATTGTAATAAAATTTTTCTGTATGTTTCATATACCATGATGAGCTTGAGACATCACAGAAGTTTTTTTTCACAGCCTACCTGACTGAAATGCCTCATTAATATGCAAGTCTTTTCAGGTCATTACTATTCAATTCTTTTGTCTTCACAGGTGAGAATGAGCCATTATTCATGGAGACTCACGCCTCCTGCATACTGGCAAAAAGTGTCTTACAAAAACTAAATCAGTATATTGTTATAAATGAAAGAGTAGTCAGCATAATTTTTACATAATTTTGAAGCAAAAACTCTAGTCTACAACCTTCAATACCCAAAAGTCTTGTGAACACAGATTTAATATACTTTTATTGCCTTATATCAGTGACTTAAGTTTTTTGTTTTTTCAGTAACCATGCATAAACGTTATTCCTTCAAAAACACAAACATGTACACACATGTTCCTCACATATTATGGTAGCCTAGTTTGTGCTGAATACAGTGTAATGACACTTGTGTCATTAATATGTTTATGAACAACTGAAAAAAGCACAAATGTCAGGGCATGTCAAAACTTCTCCAGGCCCCAAATCAGCCTCAGACTCCAGAGGGTTAATAGAGAGGCGAAGGGAAGGAAAAGATGTGGTAGAAAAAAAGTGTACAAGCAATAGGGATAACCGCACCCTGGAGAGGATTAGTGGACTGCAGCTGGAGTCAGTGCTTCAAGAACCACTACGCACAGACGTATGCAAGACATGGGTTTCAGCTGTCGCATTCCTTGTGTCAAGCCACTCTTGAACAACAGACAGCGTCAGAAGCGGCTAAAGACAAAAAGGACTGGACTGCTGCTGAGTGGTCCAAAGTTATGTTCTCTGATGAAAGTAAATTTTGCATTTCCTTTGGAAATAAGGGTCCCAGAGTCTGGAGGAAGAGAGGAGAGGCACACAATCCACGTTGCTTGAGGTCCAGTGTAAAGTTTCCACAGTCAGTGATGGTTTGGGGTGCCATGTCATCTGCTGGTGTTGGTTCACTGTGTTTTCTGAGGTCCAAGGTCAACACAGCCGTATACCAGGAAGTTTTAGAGGACTTCATGCTTCCTGCTGCTGACCAACTTTATGGAGATGCAGATTTCATTTTTCAACAGGACTTGGCACACAGTGCCAAAGCTACCATTAACTGGTTTAAGGACCATGGTATCCTTGTTCTTAATTGGCCAGCAAACTCGCCTGACCTTAACCCCATAGAAAATCTATGGGGTATTGTGAAGAGGAAGATGCAATATGCCAGACCCAACAATGCAGAAGAGCTGAAGGCCACTATCAGAGCAACCTGGGCTCTCATAACACCTGAGCAGTGCCACAGACTGATCGACTCCATGCCACGCCACATTGCTGCAGTAATTCAGGCAAAAGGAGCCCCAACTAAGTATTGAGTGCTGTTCATGCTCATACTTTTCATGTTCATACTTTTCAGTTGTCCAAGATTTCTAAAAATCCTTTCTTTGTATTGGTCTTAAGAAATATTCTAATTTTCTGAAATACTGAATTTGGGATTTTTCTTAGTTGTCAGTTATAATCATCAAAATTAAAAGAAATAAACATTTAAAATATATCAGTCTGTGTGTAATGAATGAATTTAATATACAAGTTTCACTTTTTGAATGGAATTAGTGAAATAAATCAACTTTTTGATGATATTCTAATTATATGACCAGCACCTGTATATATGGTACTCTTCCAACTCTTCTGAAGCCATTTGATAGCTTTATTTGAGGAGCAGACTGAAATTATGTAGCAGATTCATGAACAAATCATTCTTTTGAGCATGATCTTTTCAGTGAATTGACTGATCCCATTCATAAAACTAGATCTTTAATGATTCATTCATGAATCTGAATGATTCAGTTCTGTTTGACTCAATTTGACTGAATCATTCATTAGCAGGAGTTAAAGGGATAGTTCACCCAAAAATGAAAATTATCCCATGATTAACTCACCCTCAAGCCATCCTAGGTGTATATGACTATCATCTTTCAGACAAATACAATCGGAGTTATATTAAATAATATTCTCGCTTTTCCCAGCTTTAAAATGGTAGTGAAGGGGGTGTAAGATTTTGAATCCCAAAAAAGTCATAAAAATCATAAAAATAATCCATACGGCTCCAGGGGTTTAATAAAGGCCTTCTAAAGCAAAGTTATGAGATTTGTAAGAAAAATATCCATACTTAAAACTTTATTAACTATAATAACTAGTTTCCGGCATCGGTTTATGGCAGAAGAGTAACCGCTGACCTGACACCTGACGTGTTGATGAACGTGGACGTGCGGAGGATAGAGCAAAACAAAACACCGGTCACAAATTATAAGTCTAAAATGAGAATTTTTAAAGCAAATTGTTAGAGCATTTTGATATAAAGGCAGGAACACACCAAGCCGACGGTCAGCCGTCGGGCAGTTTTTGTTCGTCGACCGACTAAGTTGTCTCAGTGTGATCTGCACCGTTGGCTGAAGTTGGTCCTCTTCTACGCTTTTTTGGCCGATTCGAAATGATGAATCAGCGTCGGAGCTCGTCGGTCCGTCGGGCCATCTGATCATTCTGATTGGCTGTTCAGCTACTGACACCTGCTGGTGCAAAAAGGCATTTCATCTCACGCAGGCGCAGAACTGACGTGCTACTTGGCCGTCAGCTGTTTAGCGTTGGTTTGGTGTGTCAGGCCAACTTTGGACCCAGACGCTGCCGACGTGAGCCAACCCCACAGTCTGCTTTTGGTCGGCACTAGTTCGTCGCATCGGCTGGGTGTGTTCTGGCCTTAAGAGAAGAGGAGCTTGAGTTTGTCGCCCAGCCCTATTTGTTTGAACCGCGAGAGACGTCTAAGCTTATGCTACTCCTACATACTGTCGCATCAGGGGTTACTCTTTTGATGTAAATAAATGTGTATGGTCGTCTTCTGGAAGCTAGTTTTGGAAGCTATATTTTTATTACAAAAACACATTGCTTCACTTCAGAAAGCCTTTATTAACTCCCTGTAGCCATATGGATTTTTTTTTATTCAAAATCAGGCCCCCCATTCAATATCATTATAAAGCTTGGAAGAGCCAGGATATATTTTAATATAACTCCGATTGTGTTCGTCTGAAAGAAGATAGTCATATACACCTAGGATGGCTTGAGGGTGAGTAAATAATTGGATGAGATAATTTTCATTTTTGGGTGAACTATCCCTTTAATAGCTTACTGTAGAGGAATATTATCAATGAATAACAACTTAAATTCCAGTTTGTTTGGAATTATAGCATACAAAATCATATGGACTATTATTATTAATTTTATTTTGATACTTTTATTTTGCTTTTGTATACTTTTTAAAGCTTGAAAGCTCTAGTACCAATTAATTGTAATCATATGGAAAAAAAGCAATAAATCTCTTCTTTTTTTATTCCATGGAAAAAAGTCCTATGGAAATGTGTAAATTTTTAGATGGACTATCCCTGATTCTCTAGATTCTAGATTCTCTTTAAACACACGTATTTCACACGCATGTTTGAACTTCAGATGCAGGAGTTTATTAAATAGATACACACAAATATAGGAAGAGGGCTCAGAGCATGAGGTCAGCCAGTCGAGCAAATTCTCAGCCCAAGCCGTGGTCACAGACCATCAGCCTCGTGGCTCAAATATTCAGTCCATATTGGAGAAGCATATGATGGTGGCGTTCGGCGCAGATAAACACTGGCGAAAAGTGCCTACTCACTGCAATCCACTTAATCCAGTCAGCTGTGCAAAGGGCCTCATATCAACAGGTGAGTGGGCTGATAGCATCCAGCGAGACATCTTAAGCCTAAACGATTCCGTGGATGACGGGAAATGGCTGTGCTTCCATCTGCCCTCGAGGGAGGGGTTGAAATGCTATGCGTGTGACAAGGAGATGTAACCAGGGAGGAGAAACTTGCTGCTAACGTCTCAGCTGCAGAGATTTGAAACTGCTGAAACAGGCTGACTTTGTTCTAAGATTTCCTCCTTTTCTGTAGAAGGCTGTTTCTGAGAAGGCAGTTCACTTCCATTCCTGGAAAAATCCCGCCAGCCTTACATCAGTCATTGTCTTGCCTCTCGGCTTCAGCTCCCACATTCTCTGTAAAATGTACTCGTCCTTTAAAAGAGAGGGGAATTTTTACAGGCCTTTTGTGACCAGCTATTTATCACAGCTATCAGAGAATGCACAGACACTGATGGTCTATAAAAATGTGGAGTGCTGGGCATCATTATCACAACAGCCAGAATGCGTCAGCCTGTAATTCAGAAGATGCTACCGTTTCCCCCATAATCAAATTGTATGTTAAAATGATCAGGTGTGTGAGCACACAAGCACTTGATATAAAACCAGCAGCAATTGTCCTAAGATAACAATAATGAGGTATTTGAGATGATGAAAAATATCTTGAAATAACCTGAATCAAATAACTCGGAGTGTGTTCTTAAAGAAATAAACCCTTCCCTCACCTTCCTCCGAGTCGTGTGCATTATAAGAAGTAGATTAAGCTGTTTTGCACCACAGCCGAGACATTACTCTAGACATCATCAGATTATTTTATAATACTCTGACTGTTTTTACTTTGACTCTTTGTTTTAATCAACAGAAAGGGAAGTATTCGCTGAAAATACATTTGTTGTGTTCTCAGTCAGTAGGAATTAATTTATTTCAATGTATTGGTTGGTTGAAGAATTGCCAAATTAAGACTCTGCCTTTAACACACAGGTTGACCAGTGTTTGTTTTGAGCACTATCTTTAAGTAGAGGGAATTGGGCCACAGCTGTACTGCAGACAATCTGCTAAGTACAATACTAATAACGCCATATTATTTTGAAATTAGATTAACATCAGCCAAGTTAAAGTGAACAAGCTAAAGTTCTGCTAAATGTTCCATTGTCCCTCCCAGACTAAAATTATTAAGTAACAATAAAATACGATGTACAAGTAATGCATTAATGATTATTTAATGGATTCACAACGTACGCTACCGTTCAAAAGTTTGGGGAGATTTTTTAATGTTTTCTAAGATTGTGTTCACCAAAGCTGCATTTATTTAATCAAAAATACAGTAAAAACATTAATAATAAGAGATATTATAACAACTGTTTTCTGTTTTAAAATGTAATTTATTCCTGTGATGGCAAAGCTGAATTTTCAGCAGCCATTACTCCAGTCTTTAATGTCACATGATCCTTCATAAGTCATTCTATAATGCTGATTTGGGGGCTCAAACATTTTTTTTATCATTATCAGTTTCATTTGAAATAATAGAAATCTTATACCAGTATACACTCTACACTTTTTATACCATTATACTTATCTCTACTGTCACTTTTGATTAATTTAATGCATCTTCGCTTTACAAATTAGTTTATTAAAAAAAAAAAAAATACTGCCCCAAAACTGTTGATGAAATGAATCAATATGATATTACATGCATTATATTATATATTATAGGGCCTGTTTACACCTGGTCACTTCATGCGTTTTCTCTGATCAGACAGCTATCCGATCATGAAAACACCAGGTGTACATGACTTCCGGAATGCTTTCGAGACGGATTTAAATCCAGTCACTTAAACCACTTCAGGAGGTGGTTTGAGACTCGTTCCAAACGGAACTGGACAAGTGTAAATGCATAGGGTTGTTGAAGCCACATAAGTAAATTTTACTCCTCCCAAAATGGTAAAAAAAAAAAATGCATGAGAGCGTGGTATAGGCTACCAGTTCCCGGTGACAGTGCTACTGCAACATGCATCGCAGATAAATTACTGAGTAACAAGCAAGCTGACATGCAAACTGCCGCAAATGAAACTGAAATTTAGCGTTGCGTTCTGAAGTCCAATACACAGTCATCTTCATTAAAAGTAATGAGACTGTTGCTGCTCTCTCTCTCCTATTGCGGTCTTTGATTTTGAAATTAGCTGATAAGTAAAATGCAGTGCATATCTGTTGCTTTCGTTTGCATATAGTGCGGGAATTCCTTTTGCACTATACTAATATACTCTATACTCTTGGGTCTGTATCTACAATCATGATCCATTTTCACCCATAGGACATTGCAGATCCCTTCTTTGCCTACTGCAAGCAGCATGCAGACCGCTTTGACCGGAAATGGAAAAGGAAGAACTACCTGGCCCTGCAGTCTTACTGCAAAGTGTCTTTGCAGGAAAGAGAGAAGCAACTCACACCCGAAGCTCAGGTCAGATTTACTCGGTGGACACGTTCTTCCATACATCATGAGACAGTCTGGTGAATGATCAATGAATGTCCATGATTTTCTGATCTCTAGGCTCGAATAACCACAAGGCTCCAGCAGTACAGAGCAAAAGCAGAGCTGTCTCGAAACACTCGACCGCAGGCGTGGGTGCCCCGAGAGAAGCTTCCCCGACCGCTCACCTCTAGCGCATCAGCCATCCGTAAGCTGATGCGTAAAGCCGAGCTCATGGGTATCAGCACAGACATCTTCCCCGTGGACACATCTGATACCAGCGCAAGTGTAGACGGACGGCGTAAACATAAGCAGCCTGCCCTCACAGCAGACTTTGTTAACTACTACCTAGGTAGGTGGTTTCAGCTAATTCAAATGATTAAAGGATATATTATGCAAAATTCACTTTTATAAGGTGTTTGAACACAGATTTGTGTCCGCAGTGTGTGTAAACAACCAGCCTATAATGGTAAAAATCCACCCACACCTTTTCTTATAATCCCCATAAATCATAAACAGTCCAAACAAGCGGTTCCAGCCCTGCCCATGACTAGCGACGGAATCTGCCCTATTGTCTTAGCTCCTCCTCTGAGTGAGCTGTACACAGTCCGCCATGTTTATCTCCTCGCCAGAGCATTTAACAGCAGCATTCAAGCAAGAAATGTATTCTTATTAAAGCTACTGATATGTCTTTAAAACACATGCAAATAATAAAATGCAAGACGAAGAACTGCAATGTCACTGCAATGTCATGTGAGCGTGACTGCGATAGAGATGATAATCAACACCAATCATATGTTTTGTTAGTTTTTGGCTGAGTATTTGAGGCATGAACTGTATAGACTTCACCCTCTTCTGGAAAGGGGTGTGGAAAGCAGCAGCTCATTTGCATTTAAAGATACATGAACGAAAACAGCATGTTTTTCCTTCCACTCAAAAATGGGGATTTACAACATGGTATAATAAATGATCCGTGGGGTATTTTGAGCTGAAACTTCACAGACACATTCTGAGGACACCAGAGACTTATATTACATCTTGTAAAAAGTGGTATAATAGGTCCCCTTTAAGTTGAAATAACTCATCAGGCCTATGATCTATTTTTTGAAAATCACCATTTCTCAATATGCTTTTTTTTCCTCTTTAATGGATAGAACAAGCGTTGTTGCATTTGTAGCATGTAACTTACTGCCCCTAATACACTTGAATCTGACTGCAGAACCGCAGGCGGTATCAGACAGTGAGCGCAAGACATGCATCCCGCTCCGTAGCCTTGCAGCTAGGCACTTGCCCTCCAAATGAGTGATGTTAAGAGCAGATGTGTGGAGTAACCTTGGGCACACACTCCATTAGGTTCCAGCAGGAGGCCTATCCTCTATCAACACACTTTCTCTCCCTCTTTTTCTTCCAACGTTCCTCTTTTTTTTGTCCTTTCTCCCTCAATCTTCCTTTGATATACTTTTTCCTGTACTCTGATGGCAATCTCAGTATCGATTTGTTTGTGTCTGTTGGTATTCAGAGCGGAACATGAGGATGATTCAGATCCAGGACAACATCGTGGAGCAGAAGAACCTCAAAGACAAGCTGGAGAGTGAGCAGGAGAAGCTTCACATGGAGTACGATAAGGTCTGTCTACTGTTGACACTCCAGGCTCTCGCTGGCATCTGTTTTGTACATTAGCGCTTGTCTGTAGCACATTTGTTTTGGCTATTGGTGCTTAAGAAGAAGCATGCACACCAGGAAATAATGACATGCTGCTGGAATATTATCCCAGGAGCATAGCTCCTGAACAACTACTAAATAATGCCAATTATGCTTCAGTCTTTCAATTTACTATGCAACTGTGAAATCTCCTTTTAAGCCATTTAGTGCCAGCCCAGCTGCAGAGAGATATAAAAAAAGAAGACCCTGCAAAGGTCCTGTATAACACAAGGTTATGTTTGTTAACGGAAAATTTGATGACACAAACTGGTAGTGAATAACACTTTTGTTAACTAAAATAAAAATAAAAAGTTGGCAAAAGACTGATTACTCTAAAACTACAAATGGAAACACAATAAAATTAAGAGAAAATGACTTAATTTTTGCATATTTAATCAATGTTTCAAGTCTGATTTAGGCTACCAATGTGTTTTGTCATTGACAGTGTTAATTTAGTATTATATACTATTATAGTATTTATTAATAATTTGAATTATTAAAATTTACATGAAAAAACTAGGTAATTTTTAATTTTGTGCCTTTGTCATATTATTAGTTCTTGTTTTACTTAAAACATTTATATTTAGCTTTAATGTATTTATTTCACATTTGTTTTTTCAAATTATGTACATATAGTTTTTCAGCATTATTTTATTTAACAAGAGCCATTTTTAATAGTTTTCGTTAATAACACTGGTTGGTAAGCTATAAATAAAACAATGAGACAATTAGACAGTGCAAAACATCCAACTACTCTTTTCAAAAACAATTAAAATAAAACTGAAGACCCCCCCAAAAAAAGAAAGAAAGAGAGAACGAAAGAAAGAAAAAAAAAAAAGAAATTGTCAAAACTCCTGGTATGGTATAACAGCAGCTAACGTTCTGTGCTGCTTTATTTATTTGCCTCCTGCCCTCAATCCTCCTAAACATGATCTCTTGAAGCAGATTTGGGTAAGATGGTGTTTTCTCATCTGGCCCAATGAGGAGTAGAATGAAAGCAAGAAGTTGGAGTTAATGTGGCGTCCAGTCTTTCTATGCTACATGTATTAAGCGGTATTAATGGAGTGTGTGTTGTTAATTATGGCACTCAACATGCATTAGCACGATGCCGGCCTTGGAGAGAGATCCTGAGGAAATCAACATCTGTGAAAAGCTGACTGCTTATTCACAAAAGTTATGTCTAAGGCAGTGGTCTGAGTCATCTGGAAATTATGTCTAATAATCCTGAATTATATAGTATGTTACATAGTTTTTTGCATTTAGTTTGATGGTTTGATATATTTAACATTATATTTTTGCAAACTGCTGTATGTTTGCGTCACTAACAAGATATATTGCTAATGTGTTAGCGTAAGGTGTTTATCACTGTATCTAGGTGATGACTTCAAGAGTCGTTGTACTAACAGGTATGAGTAATTTTTATATAACAGTCACGGTATATTTCAAAACAATATTATTTGTGCTGTATATTCAGTCAAAACCCTGTGGTTTTTGCATAATCCAGTTTGTATACTTTTTATTTTTTTAACTTGAAACTGGATGCATTTCTTTATTCTGCATCCAGTGAGCAGTAGAAATGGATGCTCATTCTGCATCCATTTCTTTATCCGAACGGTTCTAAGAATAATAAGGAACAGTTTCAGTTATATTTCAACTTGAGCTTGATTTGGAACGGTATGATTATGAGTATAATTTTGTTATTAATTGTTTTTTGTTTTGTTTTGTTTTGTTTTATTTAAAAAAAAAAAAAGAATGTTATGTAACTATGTGGGGTGTAACGGTACACAGAAGTCATGGTTCGGTATGTAACTTGGTTTTGGGGTCACGGTTCGGTACGATTACGGTACAATAGGAAAAATGGTCACACTTTAGTTTAGGACCCAATTCTCACTATTAACTAACTATTAACTATGACTTTTGCCTCAATAAACTCCTAATTTCTGCTTATCAATAGTTAGTAAGGTATTAAGTTTAGGTTTTGGGTATGATTATGAGATGTAGAATATGGTCATGCAGAATAAGGCATTAAATCTGCTTTATAAGTACTAATAAACAGCCAATATCCTTGTAATATGCATGCTAATAAGCAACTAGTTAATAGTGAAAATTGTACCTTAAACTAAAGTGTTACCGGACAAAGGAACAAATCCACAATGCTAGGTTTCTTTTCATTTATTTTGAACAGACTGTAGTGCAAATCACATTTTGTTCCACCTAGCGGCATTTAGCGCAGAAAGACGTATTCGACGTGGATCTAGTGGACTTTTTCCAAGTCATTCACATATGTGCTGTTCTTTTGCTTTTTTCTTCTTGTGGCAGTTGGCAAACAGCGTTGTATTACTGCGCGCGCCCCCTTCTGGATTGGAGTGTGTGGATCGCCCGTGACTGACTCTATTCGTCATCTGACTGCATGCACCGAACCATGACATCTATACCGTACGGTTCGGGACCAATACATGTACCATTACACCCCTAGTAACTATATAAATAGTTGTATTATTATGTTTTGGACCCCGCTAAGCCGTCTCTATTAATCTGGAGTGTGTGTTGGAGAGGAGACGGTTTTAAATGTTAGCTCAAGCTCCCCACGTGGAGCCTCATCTTCACAGACAGCGGAGATAAGGGCGGCTCTCTTAAGTTTCGTTTCACATACCCATAATAACTTCACCTCTCCACTGTTTCCTCTCATCATCGTCTTTATCAAATGCCTGCCCGACGCTTATCTACTGTCTGGAGCTGAGAGTGGCCTCTACACAGTGAAATGCCACAGCGGTGTGTGCGTTTGCGAGAAAGAGAGAGACGTAGATGCAGGAAGTGTAATGGAATATTTCATGGTGTGCTGGGCTCTGAATCTGTTAAAAGCAGAAAATGTTATTTTTTTGCATGAGGGTGTGTTTTGATGTATAATGTTTCTTGCTTGCCTGAAATCAGCCTGTTTTTTTGTAACAAACTATAAGTGTGTTTGCGTATGTGCGTGTGTGTTTGCGTATTAGCCATTCACAGGTTTGTGTACGCCTTTGGATTTGTACTCATTAGTCCATGCGTGTGTGTGCTAACAGACATACCTGCCCAACTTGTCCTTGTCTTATCTTATCTCCCGCCTTGCCGCGGTTTTATCTGCCACAGCTGTGCGAGTCTCTGGAGGACCTGCAGAATGTCAACGGCCAGCTGAGGACCGAGGGCCAAGCCATATGGAGCATGATGGGGGGGATCCTTGGACAGGTACGGTTTACCTTCAACCGCCTCATTCTTTCTCTCCCCTGTCCATCTTCATTCCGTGTCTCTCCGCCCCATCCCATCCTTGATCCAGCTGTACACCTCATCTATCACAGCTCCAGTGAGCTTACAGCCCGCCCTGTTACAAACTGCTTGCTTCAAATGCTCTGACCAGGCTGGGATGCTTAAAAGGGCCCATATTTTACACTTTCATAGCATTTTTTTTCCCTGAATCCCAATTGTAATGATATTCAAGGTTTCTTACAACAATCAAAGACCGCTTTCCACCCTCTCAATGATCTTTAGATTAAAAGGGGCTTTCGCAGATTTACCCAGATTTTGCCATGTTTGCACCATAGGAACTAGAAATAATTTTAGTTCTAGGAACTCCTTTTGGGGGAACTAAAGGGGCTTTCGCACCAGGTAGTTCTAGGAAATTATTTGTAGGAACTAGCCACCAGGGTGGTTCCCAAAGAACGAATAGTTCCCCTAGGGCCATTTTTCTGGTTGCATTCGCACCGCCATCAGGAACTATGAAGTGACGTAAGCTTTGCTTATTGTTGTGACTTTTATTTTGCATTGCATTGGATTTTCTCCTTAACTTGAGAGGTCCATCTGTCATTGTTTTCTGTGTTCGTAGAGTTAGTTTGTGGAGTAAGTATATAGGCTATAAACTGTGTGTGTACACAGCTTTTTTAAAAATGGCAGGTGTGTTCGGCGGCAGGCGAGTGCGTTCGGCGAATCAACGGCGAATCAACATACATTTACGTCACTGGTAGTTCCTATAGTGCTGGTTTAGACCCTACTCTGAAGTAGGGGGAAATTTAGTTCCCCCAAAAAGGAGTTTCTAGAACTAAAATCGTTCCTAGTTCCCGCGGAAAACAAGGAAAAATCTGTGTACTTCCACCAATAGTTCTAGGAACTATGAAAAGGTTCCTCCAGTTCGAAAGCCCCTTAAATTAGCTCCTTTACATTGTTACCAAAAAATATATATATAAATGTATATATATATATATATATATATATATATATATATATATATATATATATATATATATATATATATATCCAAGAATAATGAAAAAAAATGAAGTATATTTCCACAAAAATATTAAGCAACATCATTGATTATAATAAGAAATTCTTTTTGTGCAGCAAATCATCATATTAGAATGATTTCTGAAGGATCATGTGACACTGAAGACTGAAAAATTCAGCTTTGCCATCACAGGAATAAATAATATTTAGATTAACACAAATAATATTTTAATTTTCAGTTTTAATAATATTTCACAATAGTACTGTTTTTCTGTATTTTTAATCAAATAAATGCGGTTTTGGCTAGCTTCTTTCTTTCTTTTTTTTTTTTTTTTTTTCCCACTCAAACCATTGAGTATCATCAAAAGACTAACAGATATAAGGATTTTATTTTGTTACCTTTATCATCAGAATTCATAAAGCTATGTTTACTTGTTGAAACCTCTCAAAAAAAAAATATATTTTTTTTTATCTTTGTTACATTGCAAAATGGATCTTACTGGACATTTCTTTCCTGTATCATAATAATAGCTGCCCTGAAACGACTTTTGTAATAAATGGCTAATGTTTTCACTTGAGCTATTGGCATAGTGCACACTGTCGTTTGTGGTTGTGACATCAAAAGCATAACTTTTTTTTGTGGCTTAGTTTCCATAAACGGGCATTAATGGCTATAAATTTGAACATTATATGTCTGCATGGTAAATCACACTCGTTTTTGAAAGCTATATTGTGCATTACAGCTTATAAACCTTCAGTTAATAAACTGTGAAGTAAATTGAGTCAACATTTCTTTGGCTAATGGACATCTTTTACAGTTTTGGCCTACGGTGCAGACGCTTTGTGTGCTCAGACGCATCACGTGGATCTAGCAGTTGGAGCGTATTGTTCTCAGAATTCGTCTTTGACTTCACAGTGGAAAGAGTGTAAAGAGAGCAGAAATCTTCTCCCTAGATTTTTTGCACCTGGGTAATGAGCTGTGATTGAAAGAAATCTAGATTGTAGGCAGCACCCTACTGGGTAGACAGCGTTGAGGTAATTCTCTTCGCTGTAATGGGCCTCCTGTTTGCGAAATTCTTTCATTTGCGCTAACTGATTGACCTGTCATTGGCCATGCACTCAGCCCTGACTCTGTAGCTAAAAGCCGCCAACCTCTCCCCTGCTCACTATGGCAACCACATCACCAAGGTGCGTCGCCATGGGTGACGGTCACTTAATGAGTGCGAAAATGTGAAGGTCTGAAATGTTCTGTAGATCTCTCTTTTTGTCTAAATAACAGTCTGTACTTAGAATGCCATTTAGCAGGATATGCCCTGAAACAAAAATGTCATTGGCAACAGCAACCGTGAAAGGAATTGGTGAAAAGGTTTTGAAATATTTGTAAAGTTTGTCTGAAAAGTTCAGCCTCTTTGTTGGAGCTAAACGTTGCTCAGTTTCATGCAGTGCATATGTGGAGAATTACTGTAGACTAGGCCACACACAGAGTGAAAGGTTCTCACTAAGGAGCAGGGCTGGGCAATATGGCCAAAAAATGATCACAATAAATGTCAAATATTTATTTCTTACAATTTTAAAAGCAGATTTTTGCTCCTAAGTGAAACCAGACCAGTTTTAAACTACTCTTTATTGTCAGAACATTACAAACACTTCAGGTTTTTGAATTCTTTACACTTTTCCAGTTTTTCCATTTTTCCTTTACAAAATAAACATCTTAATAGAAACATTAACTTTCTGCATGTTCTAACGGGTAATACTGTTTCAAATCAGTTTTGTGTTGCCTGACTTTGATGATGCGTATCTTCAGCACAGTTTGCAGTGCAGGCTGCAATATTAATAATACATTTGACAGTAGCTTGAGTTGGCAGTAGTTGTAGCTTGAGTTAGAATGCAGATATGAATTTATGTTCTTTAACAAAAACAGTATCATTTGTAAAAACTGTAACAACCCAATTTTTAAATGGTAAAATGTAAATATTCGGACTGTTTGAGTTTTATTTAAATTAACATTGGTCTTCCATATAGCATACAGATCATTAGATCATGATAACCACAAGTAAAACCACGCATATAGCAGCTCACTACATGGTAAAATGTAAATATATGGTTTCTATGGTATTTTGTATACAGTAGCCTAAATACATTTAGGATAAATGCACAAATACTATTGCTTAATCACCAAAAAAAAAAAAAAAAAAATGTAATTATATTCCATTACTCCTTTAATACATTTAATACATGTCTACATTAAAAAAATAATAAAATTAGATATGAATATCCCACATTTCTGTCACAATGCCATGATGCAGTTAGTGTTGCTATAGTAAACCCCTGGTAAATAATGGTGATTTGTAGATTGAAAAGCCTTCTGACTGTATCGTTGCACACCGTGTTTCTCCTGTTTGTCAGCGCTGTTTCATCTGGCTACTAAGGAGGTATCGCCAGTCCTCTGTGTTTTGTCACATTTTTAATCACTATGATACAGCCAGGAAGAGTGATTTTGATGAGATGCTTCCCTAGAATGTATATGAGAGTCCACATTTCCCCGTGATAACCTAAAACCACAACAATCAGAACTGCAGCTTGCTTTATCTCACTTCTGATACAGCGACAAAACATTTAAAAGGCGCCCATTTGCATGCAGCCATGCGCACTTGTTTAAAACTTAATTTGCATTGAATAACCGGTTACCCGGCTTAGAGAGTGTGTAAGATGGTTAATTAAAAGGATCTCTTAAAATGTCCTCTCGGCAGATAAATGCTGCAATAATGGAGCGAGGAGGTAGAAGGAGGCGAGGAGAGCCGAGCGGTCTTGGAAAAGAGTGAGCCAGTGAATCTGCAATGATGGTCATAAATCACATAATTAGAAAACGCACGCCGCTTAAGTAGCGACATCAGTCAAGGCGCCCCGCTCCTTTGTGTCATCTATCTACTACATTTTCGTTCCCTATCAGTCATTGGTGTCTGCACATAACCCTCAAGTTATTGATGTTCTCAAGAGAGGGTCTCATCTCTCGTTCCACCTTGGGTGAGGGAGAACTCTCGCCGGCGCACTTAGGAAGGGGGCATGAATGTGTCTTTGGTAGCTTGTCACCTTTGCAAACTTTGTTGCATTAGCAATATGATCTTCAAAATTTCACATTGAGTCTGAAATATTGTTTCATTTCATTTGGACAACTTTTTTTTTTTTCTAAAATTGACAAAAATTCTGCTTTGGACATGGAAAAAAAGGGACTTTTTTCACATACTGTGATGTGTTTCATGGTTATTAACATTGTAACAATTTTTTGTTTTCATTTTTAAAATTTCATTTTTAAAAAAAAATATAATGTACATTTATAACACTATACTTTGTGTTATATTACCTTAAATTACAGAAAACTAGTTAACACTGATTTCTACTACAATAGCTCAGTGAGTTTCTGCAAATCTTTCTGCAAAAAGCAAACATTATACTTGTTGTAGCTTCACCACCATAGAAATTTACCCAACTATGATGACTACGCTTTGGAGAACCCCAGAAATGTGAAACGATTCATTGGTGTGTAGAATTATTTGCAAGGATTTTATACTTTAGTTAACGCACGCTTCAACAATATCAAATCAAACAATGATCACAAATCAAACTGATCTGTTCTTGACATGTGAACAAACTGTTATTTGCAAACATGGATGTTCTTATTTAAAGGTGCTCTAAGCGATGTCACACGTTTTTAGGCCAAAACATTTTTTGTCACATACAGCAAACATCTCCTCACTATCCGCTAGCTGCCTGACATCAACACACTAAAAAAAAACGCGGTCTCTGTAGTCGCCACAAGCTCCAAAAACAGCAATAAAAACAAACTGGTGCAGCCTGGACCACAAAACATAATAAACATGCTCCAGCCAATAACCGACAAGAATGATTTTAAATGCGCGTTCATGACTGTTTCAGGAAGCACGGAGGGGAGGGGAGGAGGAGGAGGAGGGAGGGTCTAGCTAGCTTCTGTTTTGTTTGACAAGACTTTGAATGTCAACAGGAAGTTACTCCACCCAGGATCACTTAGAGCACCTTTAAAGCCAATTAAACTCTGAAGATGTTGGCACAAAAAACAAGCACATCAACAACAAAAATCTGTGCATCTTTATGAATGAATAATCTGAAATATTGAAGTGAAATTTGTTATTCTGATGTCCAATATTCCATTCAGATATCTGAACTTATTCAGAAAATGACAAAAAATCAGCAGTGGACATGAAAAAGTTTGGTGTGAATTATTTGCAAAATTTTAAACTTCGTGTCCTTCAGTTATATCTTAATGCATGCTTCAACAATGGTAATGAATCGCACAAAAATCCAATTCACAAATCAGGCTGAATGGTTCATACACATCACACTGATCTAGTTCGTGATATGATGTGAAGATTAAGCTGTTACTTACTATATGTGCTTATCTAACAACACAACAACAAAAAGCACTACTTTTCTTCTGAACAATAAGTATGAGAATTTGTTGTGAATGTTTAATCAGGACATCAAATATTTTCATTCAGATATCTGAACTTTTTCAGAGAATGATGAAAATTCAGCTGTGGACTCAAATGTAAATTCTTTAACAATTTACAGACAAGGAAAACATTACTTATTCATTTATTCCACCACATTATGTTGTTCTCTAACTGCTGTTTATCTTTAGTCATGTTTAGAAAGTGCTTGTTTTTGTTAAATGAATTATTTTATGTGGACACCATGTGTTAAAACGTCAGTGTGGACTCCCCAAGCAGATCCACCCATTTGGAAATTTTGTGAGTTATATGACCCCTCTCAGAGTACCATTGGGATTCTCCACAATCTCTGCAAGACAGCAAAGTCTGTCTGGATCCCTCAGCAGATGGCCAACCGCCTGTTCAGGCTGTTCAGTGGGGCTTTTTTCTTTCTTTCTTTTTTTGTTTTGTTTTGTTTTGTTCTTAGTCAAACACCTTTCTTCTCCAAATAATATTCCCACTGAAATTATGTGGATAGGAGGGACTGGCCACAGTAATCCAGAGTTTGCAGGTTGTGAAACCAGGCATCTCCTCGCTCAGCTCTCCGGTCTGTTATAATCCCAGTGGTGCGGTGGAGATGGACTGTCACCATGGGCACAAACTGAGCACGCTCAGATTAGAAAGACTCTAGAGAGAAGCTGGTCTGTGTTGCTGTGCGACCAGTTCCTACTAGATAATTTTTCTAATTAACCTGTCCTGGACAGAAAAGATGCAGCACAGATGAATAGACGGAAAATAGAAAAAACTATTTTCTTACTTTCCTAGCCACTGTCTTCTTCAAACCCCATCCACACCTCTTCCCTGCATTTCTAGAAGTAACTTTCAAGAGACACTAATTTACATTATAAGTTTTGTCTTATTCAAATCTATACATGAAGTGCTTTTTTTCCTTTGCAGAATGAAAGACATGTGTCTTCATGTGTCTGTAAGATGTAGCTAATGCTTTCGTTCATTTCCCATTAAAAATAAGTACAAATTGATATCTTCACTGAAAATTGAAATAGTTTTCTTTGTACTGACAAGAATGTCAAATGACCCTGTTTGGTCAAAAAAAAAAAAAAATCTATTCTTAATTTTAAAAGAGTGTGTTTCCTTGCATTTGCACTATTAGAGGAGTAGCAGTGCTTTGTGTGATACATCATAGCCATGATGGAAGCTATTAGGAAGGTTACATATAGAGGAAACAAGGGAAAAACAGACATAAATGGAGTTATTTCTTTGCAAAGAACAGCATCAAACAGAAATGCAAAAAATCCTCAAGCCAGCTTCCATTATCACAAACCCATCATTTGTTGAATGAATTGCATTTGTTGAGGCAGTGTTTCTTTGTTTGTTCTATCAAACAAAAATAGAAGCACTTTAGTTTATTAGAGCCTACGTACCAAAGTAAAGTCTTGCTCTTATTTCATTTAAAATGTACATAATAGTGGTGCTTGATAAGGACATGAATGATACCTCAAGTTGTTAATTGAGGAGACAGGTTTGCTGGTACTTTTATAATGGATCGACTTGAGTTTTTGCATGGAAGACATTAAAACAGGCTGATATATCCAATAGAGCTGCATTGAAGGACCCCAGCCATATCTAGTTACCATAATATCATATTGGAGCTGGGCTCTTTTGACTGGGGCTAGTAAGCAACCACCCAGAAACTTCATGGCAGCATGATAAAAGTCATATTGAACAACTGTATAGCACTGCCCTGGCAAACATTCATCACATTTTCTTTAGAAAATGACTTTAAAAGTAACTTTCTCAGGTTATGATGGTATAGTTTGTTCTTGAATAATTTGATGTGTCTTTAAAATGTGGTTTGAATTTTGTTGCTCTGCTTTATTTGCAGAAATTGAACTCTCCTGCAGTTCTGAAAGCTCCCAAAGAGAGAAAGCCAAGCAAGAAAGAGGGAGGATCACCAGGGAAGTCGTCAAACCTCCCAGCTATGCTCTACAGGTCAGCTTGCAGCCAATACAGGGTGCCAGCAGGTTCTCGGTATCATTGGGCACACCTGGGCAGTGTTATTGTGATATAAGTTTTAAATGTTGACCTAGAGTTCATAAATTATTATGCACTGACAGAGAGAAAAAGTGTGTAAAGATATCTTGGCTTAAAAATCTATGCTTTAATATGGTTCTGTGCTTTAAATAAGAAACCGTTTCATGTTCTGTGCAGCTGTGGGATCTGTAAGAAAAACCAAGACCAGCATCTTTTACTGCTATGTGACACCTGTAAGCTGCATTACCATCTGGGCTGCCTGGACCCACCTCTCACACGCATGCCGAAGAAGACCAAAAACAGCTACTGGTGAGAACAGTGCTGGGAGAGGGAATTGAAATGTGATTTAGGGTGTGTTCACACTTGGCAATTTTGGTTTGATTAAAATGAACTCTGGTGCGATTGCTCTGTTAGTGCGGTTCATTTGAATAAGTGTGAACACTGCCATCCGAACCCTGGTGCGCACAGAGACCTCTGAAAAGATGGGTCTCGGTCCACTTTGACACATATGAATGCAACACGGACCAAAGACATGTAAACGAACCAAAAACAGGACATGATGTCACAAGATGTGACCCTTAAAAGGACAATATGATCAAGCATACCGTTTGTTTCTCGTCATAGTTGCAATGTTGCCCATCACAGTTCGTTACAGCCATGAGAACCACGTCTCCTCGCAGCAGATCTTCTTTTGTGTGTCTAATGGAGGGATTCCTGCCGCTGTTTTGACTCCTTTACACATTTTATTAGCTCTTCACGAGTTCTCAGCTTCATCATATATCACAATATGTACGCACATACAGGGAGCGCATTTAGCCCAGCACAGCTGTTCGACAAGTTCTGTCACAAAATATGCATCATGAAAGCCGTTAATTCTATTTTTTTGTGCTTAAAATGACAGTGTGAACCAGGACTAAATGTATGATTTTCTTTTTTAGTCTGGAACAAAAGAACCAAGATAACCGAATTACAAGTGTGAACACCCCCTAAAATTCTTCTGGAAGTGCTCTTATAACTCTAGAACAGCTAATAATTAATAACGGCTCATAATTATAGAAATTATATGTTATATGTTTAAATAAAAACAATCAAAATAAAATATTTATTAAAAAAGATATTAAGAAAATATTTAATTATTTACCTGTGACTACATGTGGAATTTAAGTCAATTATTGAAATCATAGGCTGTAATTCAAGTAAATATTTTAGGTCAAAGGAGTTTGCCTTCTCAAAACGCTTGGGAATCCCTGCTCTGGAGGAAACAAATAAACTGTAAAACTATTTACAGTTTCACATTTTCTTTGCTAGGGCTGTCAATTGATTAAAAATTGTAATCAAATTACATGATACATTTGTATATGGGTCAGGGAGCATGATTAATTGCAGGAGATTTTTATTACATTTTTTTGCTGTAATTAATCACTAAATTAACATGTTACTTTGACAGCCCAATTTGTTTAACGTCTATAGCAAAATAAAGATGTAGTTTCAAATTCTCAGAGTGGTATTCCACTTGCAGTGCTTCATAAAGTCCCTCCATGTTTTCTTTCATAAGGTTATACTAACTGTCACTTTCAAAATTTATGTGGAGCTCCACAGTTGCATGCGTGAGCGTTTCTGTGTTTTGTTTATTTGTCAAGCTGAGCCCAATGCTTTCGCTGCTGATTCGAGTAATTCATTTAATCCATGAATAAGAAAGCGTGATGTCGTTCCGCTCTGCTGGATGGAAATTAGAAAGCATTCGAAAGATAAAATTGTGTGGGGGGCCAAGTCGTACCTAATTACTGGCAACTGCCTGCCCCTGAGACAGTAATACTGTATAATCAAAAAGCTTTTTCTTCGCACTAAAGAATTTGACTATTCCTTCAATTTTATATATTGTTTGTGCGGGATACTTAACATCCCTTTTGTTAGAATGAATATGACACATCTGCTTCCAATAGAAAAACATTGACATGGACCTTGAAAGCCACTCTCTCATCTCAAAGATTTCTCCATGTTGAGAAATCAATAAGGTCAAATGAAAGCAAAAGAATACCTGACTCCTTTATCACTTTCTCTCTCTTTTTATCTCTCGCTCATCCATTTCCAGGCAGTGCTCTGAGTGCGACCAGGCCAGCAGTGACGAGGCTGACATTGCCATGGAGACGCTACCGGATGGAACCAAAAGGTCCAGGAGGCAGATCAAGGGACCAATCAAATTTATCCCCCAAGAAATGAGCCCAGAGCCCAAGAAGCTTCAAGTGAGAGGGACTGTGAGTATGAGCATATCATGAGTTCACTGATGATGAACGTGTGTTAAAAAGCCAATACTTGAAATTGGGTTTCTAATACCACTTTTTCCACCAGCACCACAAAGCCATTGCTGATGCCAAATCTGGCTTGGTTTCACAGATTTCCACTGTTTTCACTAAAGAAAAAGGTGGTTCTCTAACCAGAGACCACTAATGCTTCACATTATCATTTACGTCTTCAACATGAAAACATGGTCCAGTTCTGAGACTCACAAATTACTTGGCTCAAGGGACTCTGTCTACTAGTCCATTTTAAGCTTCGTCTAGTTCTTCCTGATTGGTGGTTTAACTCTAGCTGTTGTCTTAGGTGAAAGAGTCATTCATTGACTTGAAATTGATTCTTTGCTCCTCATGTAAAAAAGATAATTGACCTGTTCTTTAGTCTCTTGAGCTTTCAGAGAGGTTATCGTTGAAGGTCACAGCAGCCAGCCTCGCTGATTACTTGAAAATGGACAACCTAAACACTATATCATCTTTAATTGTTTTATAAAATCACCTTGAAACTGATACAGCCATAATTAAGCCATCAGTAAAATCCCCTTTGGAGCTGCTGCTTACCATTTCAGTTTTATTAGAACATTAGCATTTAGAATTGTTTCCAATATTTAGTGGGCTGCCTTACTCCCTACGAAGGCAGTAGCCTTCAGACATAGCACCCTAACCTCAGAAGTTACTGGTTTGGAACACTCTATGGCACAAATAGTGCTACATCTTGACTTAAAATTTATTCCAGTACAGTTTGACATTAGCATGTTACTAAGCTAACAGCACAATGTCAAAGACTGTATACATACCAAGACAGTTCAGTCATATTACTGTAAATGAGACAAAGTGCAACATGCAATATGGTCCCTGAAGCATGCTTGCTTAATGCGTGAGAAGCAATGATAGTTATTCTCACATGTCGCTCCAGCACAATTTTTTATACTTCCGCAAAGACGAATGAGGTTTGTTCTTGCTCATCAAGCAAGTACAGTTGAGCTTCCATTTACCATATTTGAGTGATCTATGTATGTTCACTGTTT
This sequence comes from Megalobrama amblycephala, assembly GCF_018812025.1. Classification (NCBI taxonomy): domain Eukaryota; kingdom Metazoa; phylum Chordata; class Actinopteri; order Cypriniformes; family Xenocyprididae; genus Megalobrama; species Megalobrama amblycephala. The sequence continues at coordinate 9,852,404 of NC_063052.1, forward strand.
ATATGTAAATAAAAGACTAAATTACATCTGTTCATCATATAAAGCAATCATGTCTCGTCAGAACCACTCGATCCGTATGGATTTATTTTACAACGTCTTTATTAATGTTTTGAACCTTCAGTGTTTTGGGTGAATAGACTTTCAGTGGAGGGATAGAAATCTCTCAGATTTCGTTAAAAATATCTTCATTTGTGTTTTGAAGATGAATGAAAGTCTTATGGGTTTGGAAGAACATGAGAGTGAGTAATTGATGTTGACAGAATTTTCATTTTTGGGTGAACTATCCCTTTAACCCACTGGTACTGTTCGGGTGTTGGTCAAAAATGACATTTATTTAAATTGATTTAAATGAAATAAATGTACTATATTTTAGTTCGGTAATGTTTTTATATAATATTTTGTATTTTTAGGGGATTTTATGGTACTAAATTATATTTACGCTGCAGTTATAATCCATTTATTCACTATTTGAGCATAGACCTGACAATGAAATTTCCAACTTAAACTGTCATGCATTTTAAATGCTTTGGAGCACAGACTTAATTTTGATCTCTTCAAAGGCCACACTAGGAAGATTATTGCTGAAGTGAAAAAAAGTTTTTAAAAGTTAACTTAAATTTATTGTTTATTGTTATGAAAAATGCACAAACATACTATTTTTAAATTTTTACTCTAAAACCGCAAGAAAATCAAAGCTGTGGTTGTGTTCCAAATTTGAGTTTGATATCTCAAAAAAAAAAAAAAAAAAAAAAGTCTGTCAAACATGACCGAAGAGCACCAGAGGGTTAAGGTGTGGTCACATTTAACATTATTTTGCAAAATTTGTCATTTCAATAGGAATCAATGCGACCAGGAATGTTGGGTCAGAGCAAAAGATTTCCCCACACAGATTTTGAAATTAGTTGGTTTTCCGGATTTGTCGCTTTGACTAACAGAAAGCTGTTGGGTTTGAAAGTGATTTCTGTGTGAGCTGTGCTTCACACAACACTACACTATTGACAATAAACAATGGACCTTTTTTGCCAAATGTATAGCTTGCCTATGATTCCCTAAAATGCTTCCTTTGTAGGCAGCTCACTATGTTTTGGAACAGAGCGATTATTTTATTGTCTATTGAATGATCAGACTCTACTTCTATCTGTAGAAGCTGAGCAATGCATTGAAGTGTGAGGGTAGGGTGTGTGTGTGTGTGTGTGTGTGTGTGTGTGTGTGTGTGTGTGTTTTTTTCTCAGACTTGAGATAGGGCTTGTCTTTCAGGCTCTCCATGGCTTCCACTTATCACTGTCCAGCATTCTCTGATCCTGCGATAGTGCTCCGGCAGCCCGGCTCCCTTAAGGAAGACAAAAGATATCCATCGGAGAAACGACAAGCTCTCCAACCCTCCTCCATTTTGTCTTTTTCAACCTTTTGTTTTAAAGATTAGTCAATAAACCTCTCCCTGCCAGTTTTTAAATCGAATTAGAAAGTAAAGCGCAATTTTAGATGGCTTCTGGAGCACTGCAGCCGCTCGTTTTGGCTGGTGGCTGTCAAAATAGCTCACGTGAAGGTAAAAGGAATGACTTCCGGACGTTGTTTTTGTTTGCTGTATTTACGCATGTGAGCGTGTGCTTGCGTATGCCAGGCAGGGTTAATGTGTTTTCCCTTTAGTCTCTGAGACGCGTGCCCAGAAGTGAGGCGAAGGCTTCAGCGGAGAGCAGCTGGATTAAAAGGCTTTTATTTTTCTCTCTCTTCTGTAGCTCCGGCTAAACTCCACCAGAGAAAGATGCTTCATTGCAGAATTTATCTTCACTTGCACTCCAGAGTGTGGCAGCAGCTGAAAGGAGCCCTGCTTTGCATTTTTAATGCCCTTAACCAGCCGGTGTGGCGGTGGCAAGCCCTTGTAAAGCTGTGTTCTGATTTATCACGGCTAGCTAATCGACCCCCCGCCATTCCCTTCGTTCAGGAGTCATTGGTGTTCGGCTTCGCTAATGTGCCACACTTTTCCACGGCCACTGAATACCGGCCCTCCCGCACAACTGAAATGGCTCTCATGACTGCCGCACACTGAGATTTTGTTGTGAGTCTTTATTAGGTTTGAAAAGATTTCTACATCATTCAACAGACTGACGCCATTGGAAATTTTGCCATAATTAGTAGAGTTTGATAAAGCAAGGGTCACTTTTCATTATACTTAGGTTTTTCAAGAATTAAACTGTCACTCATAACTCTCCATTTGTGATGAGGACATGAATGATACCTCATATTGTGCAGTTTGTGCAGGTGAGGTGCGCTATTACTTTTCTAAGAGAACAGACTTTAGTTTTTGGCCCTGGTAAACAAAAAAAAACGTATTGAAAAAAATCCTACTGTATATACTTACTATAATGGAGGGTTTGAGTAATATCTAGAGACTAGAATATCATAGACCCTTAGAGTTGGGCTCTTTAGACTTGGCCCATTAAGTAACCACCTAGCAACCTTCCAGAACACCCTAGCAACCACATAGCAATGCCCTGGCAACCAAGCATTGAGTTTTATGCGACAGGCACCACTGCTACAAAATGTAATTAAATGCAATTCTTTTATTTATACTATATTTAAATTTGATTTCCTATAGTCATATAGTTTTGTTGCCATATAGTCCTATTTTTTTTTTTTTTTTATATCAAACATGTTTTTGATGATATTTTTACATATTTGTCCTGGATTGTCAAAGCCATTAGTCTTCCTGGAATCGCTGCAGTAGGCTACTCTTTGTTACGGTGCCTTTGTATGCACCAGTAGTTTTTCCAATCTTGTGAAAATTGATTCAGTGTTTTTTTTAAAGATGCATCATTGTGAGGTGCTTAATTAAAAAGTAGTTTTTTTTCACAAAGTCAACTTGACTGTCCTCTTCCAAGTGTATATTTTTGTTTACGTCAGCCCATCACCACGTTTACAATACTTTACCATTACGTAGAGGTTCTCGGCACCGAGGACCACTGATCTAGCCTTTTATAGATTACCTTAATCGAGTCTGCCATAATGAAGGAATAATGAAATAAATGAGTGCCTTTGTTTGGTGCCACCATCGAGGGAGAAGTGGCAGAGGCATTTAAGTGCCAATTGGCAGTGTGGAAGCAGTTAGCATTTATAATGATAAGTGTTCCATCTGCTGTGTGGTGGCAAGCCAAAGGCGACAGATGGAATTGTTTTCACAATCTGTTTAAATATGTTGTCGTTTTTTCTTCCCTTTTTAAAAAGCCCCAGCTTGGCACACTCATACGCCCGTTCGCATGAAGGTGGAGATGTTTGATTTGATTCGTGCAGTGCTGCTATTGTTTTTCTCGGGTTTATCAGCCTCTGATGGAGATGAAGAGTTGATCAGCCGATGGTAGACAAGAAAAACGTGAGTGCAAAAAGTGTCTCAGTAGAGCGCACTGTGTAGAATGAGTTTGGATACTCCATCTTGGTTCATGGCACACACAAATATCTAATTGAAACAGCCAGGGTTGACCCAATTGCGGAATGGCCTTATATCTGGATAGAGAGGGGCACCGGTTGGAGCTGTGGTCTGGGCTCTAAACAAAGGGATTGAATCCCTCTATGTCACACAAGAGGGAGCCGGACTGAATGAGAGATTTGGATTAGAGAGGAGCACCACTGTTTGACATCTGTAGCAGCTACAGTGAGCCGCAAGTCACCAGCTGCTCTGCGTGAGCTGTTTACTCGTAGAGAGCGTTCAACTTTGTTCTGTTCAGCTTACTGCCACATGCCTTGAACAACACATTACAGTCCAACTGAGCGGCTTTTCAAATCTCATCTTACTTTTATACTTTTCTCTTTTTTTGTAATGAAGCCCTGAAGTGCAGAGTTATCATTTGTTATTTCAGCTTATGTCTCTGTTTCAGCTTTACTTACATCCAAATTTGCCTACCTCCCTAGTATATAGTAGCAAATAAAAAACAGAACATGAAATTAGTAGTATGTCCGAATTTGTAGTATTAATTAAAAACACGCAATAAATCTTTACTCTGAACTGGCAGCACAACAGACCAGTCCCCCTGCACTCAATAATTGTATCCCTTAAAACTCATCTTTGATAATCACAATGACATATTTAAAAGTTTGTTTTTTTCTGTGAAAATAATTTCTTCATGGCTTAAAATAGCTTGAATGTAACTCTACACCCTTGCTTCATTTAATATGTGAAGAGTTCAGATGCAAAAGCCACTAAACGACACCTCCGTCAAAATGAGATAATGATATTGAGCAAATGCTTGCTGCACATAGTATACGCTCATCAGATACTTTTGCTTCAAATCCACTAAATCCCAGCGTCAGCCCATTCAGAAATACTGGTTTGTTGGCAGAAACCGCTAAACACCATTTCCCTTTGTCCACAAAAGCCTCTAACTCCACAGAAGAACCAATTGGAAGACACAAATCAAATCATATGATTTCAAGATGAATGACGGTGTTCGTATGAGCCGCTTTCAATTGCCGAGCTGCAATTGCTAAATGCTAAATGCTTTTATCATGTTTTGTCCATCATTACAGTGGCAATGACAGGATTTTGTGAGTAGCAAGTAAACAACAGTGTTCCTTTTGCTGCTGTAAAACTGTCAGAAACTGACATTTCACTATGTCTTGTTGTCCAAAGAGATGGATTTGTTCTTGCAAACAAAAACACTCATGGACTTTTGCAGCAGAAGACAGTCAAATTTGTTAAATACCAATAAATTGACTAAAGTCAAGATATTTTTGAAAATAAGGCATTTCTTATTAGTCAACTGACTAATAACCTTTTCATTGCCATTAAAGTGAAATTACTGAACCTAAACATAGGAGCCAGGTAAAAAAATGCTCATTTAAAAGAAAAGATGTCAGATGGACTTAAAGGTTTTTGCAGAGAAACTCTTCATATGCAGACCCATGAATATACAAATTAGTCCCCACCTCCACCCAATCACACCAGCTCAGACTGCCTGATCTACTCGGTCAGTAAACGCTACACAGTGGCAAGTGGAAATAGTGGCTTAATTCAGCAATATATTTTTGAGCCAGAAACTGATTCAGAAGAAGAGGAAGAGCGAATGCTAAGCACCCTCAAACGAAAGCAAGAGCGTCCTCAGTCGATATTGTAATAATATTATTTTGATGAAACAGATTTGTTAGACGCTCCAGTGAAATGTTAGCCTGACGTGGTCATACTCAATTCTAGTCAGAATATGAGTCTGATACTGCTCCATTGGGCTTTGATTATGGGGGCGTATTTCAACCGATCCAGGAAAGACCTCAATTGGATAGACCTACAACCAATCAGAGCTACAGAGTAAGTGACGTATGTTGAGCGATGCATAGTTGTCAACAGAACTCTTCTTAGCGACCATCGGGGCCAGCTGATAAATCAAACTTTTGCCGAATCCCGTAGGAAGGACGGCAAAGACATCTTTCCCATCGACAAATGCCTTGATCGCGGTCCTCTGTTCCTCTTTTAAAATTAATGCGCTGTCGATATCTTCTATAACGGACGCGATGGCGGAATCTACACATCTCAGTTCTTCAACAACAGCCATCATTGTTGTAAAATAATTGACCTTTCGCAAAGACTCGCCCCCCTTAGTTACTGTTGCTTTGTCCGACAAGCCGTGGCGCTATCACGCCACACAGAGTGGAAAATACATCGCGGAGCAAAGAGGAAACTGACAACACATCGACAGAGCAGGTTACTTATGATATTAAACAAAGTCCCAGCTTTCAAACTGTGTAATTATTAAAAAAAATCAAACAATAAAAACCGTTTTGTGGCTCTTTAATGTGTTGTGACCATGATCGTGACAGATTGCTGTAGCGCCTCAGCTCAAGAGGCTCGTTAACCGATCATCTCTTCCTACTAGTCCATTTATAGCATCAAATAAACATGAATGAACATGAGAATGAATGTTGTTTCAAATGCGGAAAGGCGTCAATATGCACAATTTTTCAAGTTTAACTCCACCGATGTTAATCTTCTAACTCCTGACTGCTTTGTCGGACAAAATGGCGGATGCGGCGTTCTGATTGGTTAGATCGCTTGTCAATCAAACTCCCCATGCGCTCTTTGATGACGTAGGTGGTTACGTAACCGCAGATAGCCTGTCCATCATCGATTAAAGCCCGCCCTGGCAATTTGATTGGCTCGGCCTTCTGGGAGCCGAGCATAATTACTCCACAATGGATCAAGTCCAGACCGAACTTCCCGTCCAAAAAATGTTGTGGGCGGGGTTCGGGCTGGCACCCAGGCTAGTGAAATGTCAAATGTTTCTATTTACATTTTTTGTGTATGTGTGCAGTGGTGAGCAATGTAGCCAATCACAGACGTGTTTGTTGATTTCTTGAATACAGTGGCCAAATCCAATCTGCACGCTTACGAATCCTCTAACTAACAAAATGTAGACACAATGTAAATGAGAGACTTTATTGATTATAATGCAACTTTGTGAGATAGTGAACTGAGATGAGTGACAGCTTTTAGTTGATTCTTCTTTGCACGCTTTCTAGGCTATATATAATCCATTCAGAATTTGAATTAAAGTGGACACGTCACTGTAATTGATATGATTAGCCCTTGGCTTGACCTATGTTATCAAACAGCTAATAATGTGTAGCAAATGTTACACAAACCATGTTCCCGGTCACCATCTCAGAGTCAGACAGATGCCTTCTAAAATCAGCATCCCTAGTAAGAATGATAAGAAAAGTTGGCTGGATTGGTTACATATTTGTGAGTGTAGGAGTTAGGGTAGTTTCAAACTGCCTTTTTGAGACTGTCTTTGGTACAATGCAGTTTTAAGGAGAAAATACTCAGCAATGGTGTTGACTGATGAATTGGCTTATTGGTTTGTCTTAAAGTATATTAAACACAGCACGTAGACATATAAACAACAATAAAAACTTGATTTTCACCACAGGGGGACTTTAATATAATATATTTTATATAATGTATACTTCTTTAATTAATCACAGTTTGATAAGATATATCACTATTTCAGTTTTGTTTCAATTAAATGTGCAGCCTCATTTGTTTTTTTGGTTACATTTGATTGATTTATTTATTAGGCAAAAAACTGTGGCAACACAGTGGAACGAAATGGTTTTCATTATAATTAACAAAGCTGTCTGTGCCGCGTCACACTTTTACCGGATGGACTTTTTAATTCTATTTTTGACGCACTGCACAGTTGCTCCAGTCAGACTTACGTCAAAACTTACTTGTGATGTTTCTGACCTGCTAATTTAAATTCTAAATTTTCTTCTACATTAAATTCTACATTATGTACTATAACAGTGGTTCCCAAACTTTTTAGCATGGAGTACCCCCTGAAGGGATTACCATCCTTCTGCGTCGACTGCAGTCACACCTTTACCATTAAGCGACAATATTTGCCCCTAAATTGATTTTCCAGTGCATAATTTTACCTTTATGAATAACTTTATCAAATAAATGTTTTAAATAAAAATAAAAATGTTCAATTGATTTTCCAGTGCATAGTTTTAACTTTATGAATAACTTTATAAAATAAATAATGTTTTAAATAAAAATGTTCAATAGAGAACATAGTTTTACCATCATTTTATGCAATGATGGTATACTAAGTAAAACATTTAAATATTAAACTAAAACCGCCAGTAGGTGGCAGCAAGTCACTGTTTTTATGAATGAGTCATCGAGTCATTCATTCACTAACGAAGCAAGTGGCTGTGATTGAATCATTGACTCACGATTCATTCAAAGCCACAGAATTGTTCGCGAAACACAGACGTGTGTTGTAGTTCTGCTGTGGTTTTCGTTAGAACTATTATTTCATTGCAAAATAAAGTAAATACTTACAGTACTGTGTTTAAAATGTACATTTTATTTTTTGACCTGTTGTATAATAATGTCACGTTTGCAGTCATGTGGATATTTGGGAACAATTGCATTCTTGCTCGTTCATCATTAAATACAAGAACTCACAAGGTATGTTTTTGTATCGGAGAAAGTTTGAGTCTTAAATCGAAATTAATCGACTATCTGTGTCTATATTTGTTCTTCATGCGAGTAAGTGCTAAATCCCCACTTTTACAAAGAGAACGACAGTAATTTAGCACGATTTAAGGCAGCAGACTGCACGCAATCTGTCATATGCATGCTGCTTGCGTGGATACGGTAATTTTTGACTGCAAATGATGAGGTAATTTGGTTAAATGTACTGGATTTACGGCATTTTGGCAGTTAGAAAAACATGCCCGGTTTTAATATTATTTTAAGGTAGAATTAAATGAACTACCCCAGGGGTACGCGTACCCCAGTTTGGGAACCACTGTACTATAAGATTTTTCCACTATTCTAAAATAGCCTATACACAGTCAATGTGAACGAGGTGACGTCATGTTAACAGGTTAAATAAGTGATTTTTTTTTTCACCTTTCGTACTTCAAGACTTGCATCATTTTTCATTACTCTTCCTCCTGTGTGAGACGTGTTTCTCAGTAGGATTTTAAGTGAGATTCTTTTTGAATTAATTATTTTAAATGCCCCATTCAGAGAGAATTCTTCATGCAAATGTTAATAATTTAATTTCATGGTTCATTTTAATAATCTTAAATCATCTTAAATACAGTAATCTGACACTAGAACCGTTTAGTTGTTCTTTGGAAAAGTTCAGTGTGCCGTATTTATGACCGAATGTCATTTTCCCTTTGACCAGAGAACCAGAGGTCAGAAGAGGAAGAGAACGTCCATCTGCGAGGAGGAGAAGATCGAGGTGAGCTTTCCCTTCCTCACCCCGCACTCCTTTAAGACTGTCTATCTCCCTCATCTACCTCTAATATTTAGAGAGCGTTATGAAGGAAGACAGCTTGTGTATGTTTACACAGCAATCTCAGCCCTCTCCACTCACTAGCTTCATTCAAACACACACGGCGGTCGCCTCTAATAGCTTGCGTTTCCATAGGAACCGTCACCGCGGGAGCGCAGACAGAGGCAGTCGACTCTGCAGAAAAAGCCCAAAGCCGATGACACACGGACCGAGTGCACCACCTGCAAGGGCCCGGGCGACAATGAAAACCTAGTGAGGTGGGTAAGCTCGTGCGCCACGCGTCTCTGAAGCATCTGCGCGCGCGAGAGAGCATGTTTGATCTGGTGGGGAAGAGGTGGGGGTTATATTCGCCTCGTGATTAAAGTTCAGGCTTCATTATAAGGACTCTGCCATGCATGTGTGAGTGGGAGGTAGCGCCGGCTCCACGGGGCCCTCTCTATTTGGCTGCCACATGTATTTGCTCACTTGGTTTGGCAGTAATGAGCTGTCTGATTTACTGTCACCACTTGGCCCCCGGTATGAAGTTGCGGTTTCTTCGAGCAGTTATACTGTCTTTTTTCCTTCCTTTAACACCTACTCGTCATGCTTTTCATTACTGTAACCTTGTTATGTTTTTGCTAAAATATATGCAAGCATGACTAAGAGACTTTTAATTGACACTCACATAATAGAAGTGACAAACAGTCGCCACTTCCGTCCCATCGCTATTCGGCGTAAAGCTGTTTATGGGTAATTGGAGAGTGGCCTGTCAGGTGACAAGTACTTCAAATGCTTTTACAATGCAGAGTAGGAGATATGCAATGTTTTGTACTAGAGTTGGCCGGTATAACAATATATATCATGGCTACGAAATAAAGCGTCAATTGTTTTGCTATTTTGCTATATATTTTATACTGCAGCATGTAAATATATCTGAATATCACAGTACTGCATAAAGGATTAGTTCACTTCAGAATTAAAATTTCCTGATAATTCACTCACCCCCATGTCATCCAAGATGTTTGTCTTTCTTTTTTCAGTCGAAAAGAAATTAAAGTTTTTGAGGAAAAACTTTCCAGGATTTTCTCTATATAGTTGACTGCAACGGTTACCAACGGGTTGAAGGTCCAAATTGCCGTTTCAATGCAGCTTCAAAGGGCTCTACACAATCCCAGATGAGGAATAAGGGTCTTAATTAGCGAAACAATTGGTAATTTTCTAAAAAAAATAAAAAATAAAAATGTATATACTTTTTAAGCACAAATGCTCATCTTGCACCTCTCCGCGATGTGCCACGCATTACACATCTCATTTTCTCCTCTAACTTCAAAATTCTGCCTACGTCACACGTGACCTTTCCAATGTGATTATGTAATGCGTGGCACATCGAAGAGCTAGTGCAAGACGAGCATTTATGGTTAAAAAGTGTGTGTGTATACATATATATTTTTTTTTTTTTTTTTTTTTTTTTTTAGAAAATGACATTGTTTTCCTAAATAAGACCCTTATTCCTCGTCTGGGATCATGTAGAGCCCTTTGAAGCTGCAAATTTGCACTTTCAGCCTGTTGGTTACTGTTGTTTTCCTCAAAAACCTTCATTTTTTTTTCGACTGAAGAAAGAAAGACATAAACATCTTGGATGACATGGGGGTGAGTAAATTTAATTTTAATTCTGAAGTGAACTAATCCTTTAAACGGGTCAGTTCACCCAAAAATGAAATTTCTGTCATTAATTTCTCACCCTCATGGCGTTCCACACCCGTAAGACCTTCGTTCATCTTCGGAACACAAATTAAGATATTTTTAATGAAATCCGTTTCTGAGCTGACAGCAATGTCATTCCAAATTTCAAGGCCCAGAAAGGTAGTAAAGACATGTTAAAATAGTCCATGTGACTACAGTGGTTCAACCTTAATATTACGAAGCGACGAAAATACTTTTTGTGCGCAAAAACAAAATAACAACTTTATTCACCAATTTCTTCTCTTCACTGTCTCGATTGTGCAATAAAATTTCTCATATCGTGAAATAAGATTTGGTCATATCGCCCATTCCTATTTTGTACTGTCATGCAAAGTGGCTGGTTCAAACTAGCTGCTGTTTGGCCTCGGCTGTGGTGTGAGGTGTGTTGGCCTGACTCTTTCTATCTTTGCATTGAACAGGTTGTGAGAGCCGGGCACCACCTCCTCCCCTAGAAAAAGGACAGATGAGAGAGAGACAGGGAGAGAGAGAGGCAAATTAACTCGTTTGAAGAGCGGCGTTGGGGTCGGGGAGGAGTCGCAGATGGCCACCTCCGACCGCCACCTTTGACCGTCCCTTCTGCCCAAAGTGGACAGTGCCATGGACTTTATCATGGTTAAACGACGGTCTGGCGCAAATTTTCTGAAAGAACGAAAAGACTATCGTATGTGGACTGACATAAAAATGGGGAGGGGGGGAGCTCAACCCTCATTGGACACTATAAACGGACTTTATATGGACAGAATACTCAGTTAGCCAGTTTGGAGGCACATACCCACCAATAGGGCCGTTCTTTGTGGAATACATGAACAGTGACACTGGTTTTGGGCCTTTTACTCTGTGGATTAAGCCAGATTGTGGGCCGTTTCACCAACTTTGCGAGCAATTTGCTGTCATCTGGCCTTCTTTGGGCCTCATGGACTTTCTTTTTCTCTCTTGCTTTCACATTGGCTCTACAACAGCGCACACCCTGCTCTATCCGAGCTTACCGCTGATCACAAGACCGGATCAGCTGTGTTGACTTGAGTCAAATGTGCTTCTGAAAGCTAATTGTGTTTTCTGTCGTGGTTTTTATTGTGAATGATCTTAATGCTTTTGTTTTATTGCTCTGCTCTATTTTTCCTGTGCTGTATGAATTTTATGGTTCAAAGTGATTAGATGGTAGACATAAGAATCAGTAGAGTCGTTTTTTTTTAAAGTATTGTAATTTTTTTACTAGTTGTAGTAGAGTAATATAGCTCAATATGCTCAATATCCGTATTTAAACGTGTAGTTTTCCTTGGTATCAAATCAGTGATAGGGTGAAAGTCATAAAAACATATCCAGACATATTTCACCACAAAAGAAGGGAAAAATATTTTATGTGAAGAAATTGATGCTTGTTTTAGGACCATTTTTTTATATTTTGATGTTTACATTACAATTCAGCACCTTTTCTAACTCGATTTTCATTACCGTAATGCTTCTGGGCGTTTTTATTTCTTTTTTTTTTTTTAATTCATTTTTATTATTTAATATTTTTTTATAATTCTCATTTGATCATTCATTACTGTAAAATGCGATGCAATAGTTTTTTACTTTATTACAGTACATTGTTTTTTGGTTGTTTTTTTTTATGATGTATGAATTCTTTAAAATGTAAATCTTTTTTTGCATTACATTGATGACAGTTGAAAGGAACAATGTGCCAAATTCTTAAAAAAAAATAATAATGTCACAGTGTGAAAACAATATATAAATTGGCTTCATTGTTTTGCTTAAATTTGCCAGTTTTCTTTTGAATTTGGGATAGACTTGTTAGGATATTCACCCAATAATGGAACCATAGAATGCTAAATCTCTGAAGTTACAGTAATTAGTTGTGAATGTAGTCTGTGTTGGTAATTTGGCTTGCATCTGCTTGGCTGACAGTCATCCTGTTTATGTTTTGCAATGGCAAAAACAAATCCTAACATACTGAAAACACTTCTATCCCAAACCCTCCTCCCTCACATTCCAGTGTATTGCACTATTGACAGTCCTAAAATTTTCACTCTTGACGGTTTCCTGTGTCTTTTACCCTCATGCCATTGGGGACAGCCTCGTACCTCGTGCCCTCTCAAACTGCTTACTCTCACTGCACCAGGCACAACACTTCCTTCGGTGGGATTTACACATCTTTTCGTCTCTGGATGACTTCAGCTGCCCTATAACCTCTGACCCTACTGTATCTCCAGCCAGAGCTTTATCTCTCTCCACTACAGCTGTCTTTCCTAGCTCACAGCATACTGTGTGTGTAAGTGTTTGTCGGGGCACATACTGCATCTGCTTTGCTCAGATAATGCTGCAAGATGGAGCCTTTTAGATTACAGGTCGCCCGTTAAGTCATGTGATGTCAGTTTAGCAAAGTATTGAGCCTTTTTATGTTTTTCTGGCATAAGCCGTGCTGCAATTTTTGTTCCAAATGTTCTGAAATTGAAAAGTTTTAGTACTTGAATTTTTGTGCTTGACGTCTATTTATTTTATGTATATATCTGGCTGAGTAATTTATTCCTTAGATATTCTCCATAGGTAATGTGTCAATGTGACTTGAACTGAGATTACGGTATTGCATTCGTGAGTGTTTGCGTCCTGTGTATATGCAGTGTTTTTGTTGCCATGCGCCATTTGCGTGAGTGGTCTTAAGACGGTGGCGTTGCATTGTGCAAGCCTTAATAAACTTTTGACTTTTTCATATCATTGAGTCATGATTAATGAGTCTCAGTTAGTCCAGCTAGTGGATTGTGTAGATTCTGAAAAAGTTGATTTATTTCACTAATTCCATTCAAAAAGTGAAACTTGTATATTATATTCATTCATTACACACAGACTGATATATTTTAAATGTTTATTTGTTTTAATTTTGATGATTATAACTGACAACTAAGGAAAATCCCAAATTCAGTATATCAGAAAATTTGAATATCACTTAAGACCAATACAAAGAAAGGATTTTTAGAAATCTTGGCCAACTGAAAAGTATGAACATGAAAAGTATGAGCATGTACAGCACTCAATACTTAGTTGGGGCTCCTTTTGCCTGAATTACTGCAGCAATGTGGCGTGGCATGGAGTTGATCAGTCTGTGGCACTGCTCGGGTGTTATGAAAGCCCAGATTGCTCTGATAGTGGCCTTCAGCTCTTCTGCATTGTTGGGTCTGGCATATCGCATCTTCCTCTTCACAATACCCCATAGATTTTCTATGGGGTTAAGGTCAGGCGAGTTTGCTGGCCAATTAAGAACAGGGATACCATGGTCCTTAAACCAGGTACTGGTAGCTTTGGCACTGTGTGCAGGTGCCAAGTCCTATTGGAAAATGAAATCTGCATAAAACTTCCTGGTATACGGCTGTGTTGACCTTGGACCTCAGAAAACACAGTGGACCAACACCAGAAGGTTCTAGAAGCACTGACTCCAGCTGCAGTCCACTTTTTGTCAATCTCCCCCACATTTTTGAATGGGTTTTGTTTCACAATCCTCTCCAGGGTGCGGCTATCCCTATTGCTTGTACACTTTTTTCTACCACATCTTTTCCTTCCCTTCGCCTCTCTATTAATGTGCTTGGACACAGAGCTCTGTGAACAGCCAGCCTCTTTTGCAATGACTTTTTGTGTCTTGCCCTCCTTGTGCAAGGTGTCAAGGTTCGTTTTTTGGACAACTGTCAAGTCAGCAGTCTTCCCATGATTGTGTCGCCTACAGAACTAGACTGAGAGACCATTTAAAGGCCTTTGCAGGTGTTTTGAGTTAATTAGCTGATTAGGGTGTGGCACCAGTTGTCTTCAATATTGAACTTTTTCACAATATTCTAATTTTCTGAGATACTGAATTTGAGATTTTCCTTAGTTGTCAGTTATAATCATCAAAATTAAAAGAAATAAACATTTGAAATATATCAGTCTGTGTGTAATGAATGAATATAATATACAAGTTTCACTTTTTGAATGGAATTAGTGAAATAAATCAACTTTTTGATGATATTCTGATTATATGACCAGCACCTGTACTGTGGTAAAAATTAAAAATGTGGAGTTTTCATATTTATAACATATGATACAATTAAACAACATTGCACGACCAAGAGTGCGGTTTTCCTGAATACCATCACGATTGAAAATATGACAATGATTTTAAACAACAGTTTATATTAAGTCTTAGTTAATATTAAGTCACTTACATTTTAGATGCAATATTGACTGTTCTATTTCAGCAGCGAAAATAGTTCCAAACAAAGCTCACAACTGAACCATAGCGCATCTCTGTGGAAGCTTGTTTTTCCGCCACGGAATAAAAAATATTTAAAAGATAATTGAGAAGTCAGAATTGTGGGATATAAACTTGCATGAAATAATCAAAATTGCAAGATATAAATTTGGACTTTTTTTCTCGCAATTTGCGAGTTTTTTCCTGCGATTCTGACTTTTCTCAGATTTGTGAGATATAAACTCGCAATTGCGAGTTATAAAGTCCAATTCTGGTGAAAAAACATGACTCTATTTCTGGCTTTTTATAATGTCAGAATTGTGAGACATAAACTCACAATTGCCTGTTATAGTCAGATTTGCGAGATATAAACTTGCAATTGTGAGATGAAAAAGTCAGAATTGTGAGTTTATATCTCGAAATTCTGACTTTATAACACACAATTGCGACTTTATATCACGCAATTCTGACTGTATAACTCGCAATTGAGAGTTTATATCACCCAATTCAGAATTTTTTCTCGTTTCTCTTAGATATACATCACAATAAGGAGAAAACAAGACAATTGCAATTTGCCTTGCATGCCAATTTTAAATGACAAGTGAACTTACCAATCAGAGCTTGTTTAGTTTTCAGTGTCATTTAGGGATGGGTTAATCTGATATACATGGACTGATCAGAAAGGCTGATAAATTTACGGGTATTTGGCATTTATGTACTAGCCGATAAGTTTTCCTATTTGGCTAATTAGTACTAGAAGTTATTATTTTGTCATGGCAGACATGATGTGGCTGTAACCCATCTCAGTTAGTATAATATTCTCTCTCTCCTGCTGTTTTCTCCTAATGTTTTTCCTTCACTCTGTCCCTGTTTTCCCATTTACCACATCTCATCAGCTCACACTTATGCGCTCTTCCTGTCTCTCTCCCTCATTTCCACCAGCCTTCTCTCTTCCCCGTGCCAAGCCCAGCTCTACAAAGAGCGAGAGGAAGGGAGAGAGAGGAGAGGCTTTCATGGGGAAATCTAGTTAACTGCATAACAAAAAGCCCAGTGTGTCTGCTAGTAAGCGAATCGCATTTGTGCTTATACGATGGTGGCGGTGGCGGGAACAAGCTACATCTCTGTGGCCTGGGCCCATCAAAGCTCTGAGCCTCTTATTGTGGACCGGAGAGATAGAATCAGTTTGGCATGACCAAAACCTGAGCACCCCAATCCCTCATACTCAGTCCAGTGGTCTGGTACGAGGAATCCGGCGGGACGAGTGGTTCCGGTTTGAACCCGGGGTGCAGAAAGAAGGGGGAGGAGGATGTTCTGGAAGAGCAGTAACCTTTCCGATGATGAGCGCCTTTCCTATTACAGACCTGACATGGGATTCAGGGAGATGATTTAATGGCGGCATTTTGTTTTTGCTGACTTCACCCCTTTTTTTTTTTCCGTTTGCACTCCCCACCACTATTAAAACAGAAAACCCAAGCGGTAGGACTGCAGAGTGTGGGAAGAGTGGCCAAGCAGCTAAAATCTATTACGCTACGGCTTCTACAGTGTCTTTCATCCTACCCAGTTCACTGCAGCGTATATGTGTGCCGCTGGTCTTCGGGATTGAGCGCCTCCCCCTCTTTGTGCATTCACTAGATGACTTGGTAGCCCAGAGGTGCCTAACTAATTAGCAAAAGCATGGTAGAAGCTGGTGAACTGCACTGCTGCCAAAGCAGACTGTTTGGAAATGGTCCAGAGCCAAGGTGCCGTAGGACACTGTGGCAAAAACAGCTAAACTTCCCTTCCAGATCCAGAAACAATGGTGTTTTAAATGGTTTAAAGGTGCCCAAGAACGTTCTTTCACAAGATGTAATATAAGTCTAAGGTGTCTCCTGAATGTGTCTGTGAAGTTTCAGCTCAAAATACCCCATCGATTTTTTTAAATTAATTTTTTTAACTGCCTATTTTGGGGCACCATTAACTATGCACTGATTTACACTCGGCGCCGCCCCTTTAAGACGCGAGCTTCCTGCCACACGAGCTGTCGACTATATTACAGCGCATACAAAGTTCACACAGCTAATATAACCCTCAAATGGATCTTTACAAGATGTCCGTCATGCATGCTGCATGCATACATCGGATTATGTGAGTAAAGTATTTATTTGGATGTTAAAAGTTTTATTCTGAGTGAATTTGAGGCTGTCCTCCGTGGCTAACTGCTATTGCTACACTGTTGGAGAGGTTTATAAAGAATGAAGTTGTGTTTATGCATTATACAGACTGCAAGTGTTTAAAAAATGAAAATAGCGACGGCTCTTGTCTCCGTGAATACAGTAAGAAACGATGGTAACTTTAACCACATTTAACAGTACATTAGCAACATGCTAACGAAACATTTAGAAAGACAATTCACAAATATCAGTAAAAATATCATGCTATCATGGATTATGTCAGTTATTATTGCTCCATCTGCCATTTTTCGCTGTTGTTCTTGCTTACCTAGTCTGATGATTCGGCTGTGTGCAGCTCAGACGTTTACTGGCTGCCCCTGTCTAATTCCTTTCATAATGTTGGGAACATGGGCTGGCATTATGCAAATATTGGGGCGTACACCCCGACTGTTACGTAACAGTCGGTGTTATGTTGAGATTCGCCTGTTCTTCGGAGGTCGTTTAAACAAATGAGATTTATATAAGGAGGAAACAATGGAGTTTGAGACTCACTGTATGTCATTTCCATGTACTGAACTCTTGTTATTCAACTATGCCAAGGTAAATTCAATTTTTGAATCTAGGGCACCTTTAAAGGAATATTCTGATTGTAATAAAGTTAAAGGGATTATACCATGATTTACTCACCCTCAAGCCATCCTAGGTGTATATGACTTTCTTCTTTCAGACGAATACAATTTAAGATATATTTAAAAAAATATCCTTTTCCAAGCTTCATAATGGTAGTGAATGGGGGACGTGATTTTGATGCCCCAAAAAAAGTGCATCCATCCATCGTAGAAATAATCCATACGGCTCTAGGTGACTAATAAAGGCCTTCTGAAGCAAAGCGTTGGGAAAAATATCCATATTTAAAACTTTATAAATTAAAATAACTGGCTTCCGGCTGACGACCGTACTCGTACTGCACAAGACGACTTGCGCCACAAGATTGCCGTGGCGCAATGTATGATGTAGGATGTAGGAGTAGCGTAAGTTTAGACACCTCTCAAGGTTTAAACAAATAGGGCTGTGCAACAAACTCAAACTCCTCTTCTCTTATATCGACATTTGTCTTTAAAATTTCTCTTTTAAGGCTTCTAATTCGTGACCGGTGTTTTGTTTTGCTCTATCCTCTGCTCTTCCGCATTCGTCGTTGTGTCACGCGTCGGGTCAGGGGATACTCTTCTGCTGCAAATCGATGCGTACAGCCGTCTGCTGGAAGATAGATATTATTGATAATAAAGTTTTAAATATGGATATTTTTCTTACAAAAACCCATCGCTTCGCTTCAGAAGGTCTTTATTAATCCCCTGGAGTCGTATGGATTATTTTTTTGATGGATGGATGCACTTTTGGGGGGCTTCAAAATCTCGCCCCCCATTCACTTCCATTATAAAGCTGGGAAGAGCTAGGATATGTTTAAATGCATCTCTGATTGTGTTTGTCTGAAAGAAGATAGTCATTTACAACTAGGATGGCTTGAGGGTGAGTAAATCATGGGATAATTTTCATTTTTGGGTGAACAGCATTTTGGCATAATGTTGATTATTTAAAAAAAATCAAAGTTAATGTGAGGCACTTACAATGGAAGTGAATTGGGCCAGTTTTTGGTGGATTTAAAAGCAGAAATGTGAAGCTTATAATTTTACATAAGCACTTAACATTAATTATTCTGTTAAAACCCGTGTATTACTTGAACTGTTTTTCTCTACATTTTAGTCGTTTTAGTGTTTATGGCATTACATTGTCATGGCATGGCAAAATTGGATATAACTTTGCACAGAAAAAAACAGAAAGCTTTTATTACACACTAAAATCATATTAACACACATTTTGTTTACATCTTGTGGCCAGCCTTATTTTGCAATGTGGAAGTAAGCTATTATCTGTGAATATGCAAAACTTCCCATTTATTAGCCGCTATAGGTAAATAACTAGAAGAATACCAAAGTGCATTAAATGGTAAAGCTATTTGCTCTAAAAAACCAATGTGTTTGTTATGATATGATTACAAAGATTTTTTTTTTTTTTTATATCAAGCAACAGTTTATGTACATCTAAAATAACTGGAAGTGGCTGATATCACAAGCCATGTACTTTGGGTAAAAAGTAAGGTAGGTGCTATTGAAACTGAGTATTTTAATGTTTGCAAATTGGCCCCACTCACTTCCATTCTAAATGCCTCACTGTAACTGCAACTTTGCCACATCTGCCGTTGTGCTTAATTTGTGCCGAAACCTGTAATGTTTCTGTTTAACCTTAAACAGCATCGTTCAAACCATCAAACTGACCCTCAGTCAGCTGTCTGAGGCTTTACTGTGCAAAAGTTGACACATCATGGCCCCCTGCTGTCTACTCAGAGAAGCGCACTGCATCCCGCAGGTAGCCGGAGCTGCTCAAAGTTAGTGTCCCCGTCAGCCGGGCTGGCCTCGAGTCCGAGACTAAATGAATGAGTGAGCCGTGTAGTAATGAGATAATAAAGAGGAGTTACTTTGTCAGTGCATCGCTCGGTCGCTGCGGCTTCAGCCGTAAGCCCATTCATTGCCTCTCCTCCTGGTAAAACAAAGTTTTAAATGTAAAAAAATGTAAAACCATTCCCACCTCAACAGTAAATCAAAAAGGAGGAGGCTCACAAAGGCTGATAATCTGCTCCCTCAATAGAAGGGATTCACAAAAAGCCATGGGGGCACTTTGTCATGGCCGGCAGTCAATGGCCGAGCGTCTTGTGCCATATTGATCCCTGTCACGTGGTGGCTCCCCAAGTAATTGCGCTGGACCCGAGTGATAAATTTGCTGTGTTTGTACCATCCATAAGGGCCAAAGAACTAAACACTTGCAGTGTGAGTCTCGTGTACGCAGTAACACTTCGAATCCAAGAATTAGCCAATTTATGTGCAATCTTTTGGTCTGCGCTGAGAAGAGACAACGTAACCGTTCGAGCGTCTTGAGGTTTACACGTTGGCATTTTGGTGCGCGAGCATCCGTAGTTACTATTAAACACAATGGTATTGTTTAAGAGATTTGCGTTTCTGCCACCCATGCGTTTTTGTGGGGTCACTGCGGAAATTGCTCTCACTCGCTGGAAGTTAATCCACAAAAGGGCCAGTCAAAATTACCATGCAGATTAATCCCTAAACATAAAAGCTTTAATTACAATGTTCAAACATTTAGGAAGTAATCCTGTCTTTATTTTGGTATTAAAGGGGCATTTTAGCAGTAGCTTATCGGGTAGTGCAATGTTTCTTGTTTGTTGCCTTGTTTTGTACTTTGTTTTTTCATCTAGTTCTAGATGTCCTCGAATGACATTTTGTTAGATCCTCGTGGTATGTGAAATTAGTGGCATTTGCAAAGACAAGTATTATTATTACTATTCTATACTATACTTTTGAACCGAATGTGCATCCAGTGACATTTCTGCGGACATGAATGATACATGAAATCATGCAGCTTGTTACGGAGGGTGTGCTATTATTTTTCTAAGCAATCAGACTTTTTTTTTTTTTTTTTTTTCCCTAGAGGTATGATAAAATTGGCAACAAAAAAAAAGATCCCATAAATACTGATTGAATGACCAAGCCATATCTAGGGATAACAATGTCTGAGTTGAAGGTGGGCTCTTTTTGACTTCTAGTTTGTTGCCATGTTGTTTTTATTTTACAATTCTACATGATATACAATACGTAATACCACTTAAACGTTTGTGGTTGGTAAGATTATTTAATGTTTTAGAAGTCTTATCCTGTAAAAATGATTACAATTTAAAATAACTTGTATTTTTGTGTTTTAATTATTATTTTATTATGTAATTTATTGCGGTGATGATTTAGCTGAATTTTCAGCATCATTTCTCCAGTCTTCAGTGTCACATGATCCTTCAGAAATCATTCTAATATGCTGATTTGCTTCTCAAGAAACATTTCTTTTTATTATTAATGTTGAAAACAGTTGTGCTACTTAATATTTTTGTGAAAAGCATGATATATTTTTTTGATGAATAATATAGAAAGTTCAAAAGAACAGCAATTTATTTGAGACCGAAAACTTTTGTAACATTATAAATGTCTTTACTGTCGCTTTTGATCAATTGAACGCATCCTTGCTGAATAAAAGTATTAATTTCTTTAAAGATACTGACCCCAAACTTTTAAATAGTAGTGTATATTGTTAACTTAACATTTTAAATTCCCTTAAACGGTGTACAGTAAAACCTTCTTCATTTACTTTAGTGGCATACCTCTCAAATTCTACACATTTGTGTCAATTTGTCTTATATCCTGCTTTTATTCAGTCTTTTGCTTAACGTCTGTACTTTAGGACCGATCAATTTATTCTGATCCTCTCCAACAAGGCAACATTATCATTTAATGAGAACCGATATTAATCTCCGTAGTGATTTTTCTGTTGTGCCCCTTTGCTATCTGTTCTCGAAATTTCCAATCGGGCCTAAGTGTTCCAAGAATTGCTCTGATGTTGGTGATTGCCCGTGTCTCTTTAAAATGCAAGATGATTGCAGTAATAACAATCCGCAAAAAAAAAAAAAAAAAAAAAAATACTGCAGCCGGGAGCCAATTTAACTTAAATATATCCTCTTCACTTTTATCCAGGGAGATTTAGAATGGTACATTATGGTATTAAAACATCCTTTGATTAAACGGAGTTGTCATGCGTTATCTCTCTAATCACCGAGCTGTGTAGACGAAGGCCTCTGCCCTCAACCCGGCTGACCGGATCAGCCTCTAAAAGGAGCGTCGGGCTGAAATAGAGTTCTAAGTGGAAGGATGAGAAGAGATCAAGCAACAGAGCCACCGGGCTTTCACCCTGCGCCGAGAAACCAGCGAGACGACGGGGGGAGGGGGCTGAGCATGCCGGGGGGTCTCTAAGAACTCCTCTTAGAGATTAAACAGTAGATGAAAGAGGATACGCATCGCTAGCCGAGAGCAACATGTGTCACAGACAAAAGCAATCAATCGTGTTTTTCCCCTCACCTCACATCCCAATAAGATTACATCAATCAATAGACTCTCTTATGAGTGATTGGATTCCGTCCGAGATCGGAGGAGAGAGTTGGAGGGGAGGAGAGGAACGAGCGGCTCAATTTTCCCAATGATTAAAGCAGACCCAAATTGCTTTGATAACATCAAGGACTTTGTGACGGGGTCCAGAAGGGCAGCGCGCGGAGCAGATAGAAGTTGGCGCCTGCGTGTTGCGGGAACCGTGGAGCAACGGGGATGATGCGTCACCTCACGCAACAGAAACTCTTCAGAAACTTCTCACACAGTGCTGGTGGAACGGCGAGTTGTTGTTAGTAGAGCACGTCTTTCTTTCACAAGTACAGTGAAGAGTTTGACCACCTTCCTGTTGATCGTATCCACTCAGTTCTTACAAATTAGTGGTTTGCTGCAGATTGTACCGTGAACATCAAGTGGCAACCCAACACAGTTTTGTTTGTTATATAAAATTAAGCAATCATGTCATTACTATGAACTTCATTGGTCCTACATTTTGTAAAATTATATATATTGTATAAATATATATATACATCAGTTCTCAAATCTGATTGGCTGAGAGCTGTGCGATATTCTAGTGACAACAGCACTCCTACCTTTTCACCGTTTGTATCGCTCCGCTTGAAGCGACTGTCATGGCGGCTGAGCAAATCCACTGTATTTTTTCAAATACTACACTTGTTGTACCACAAACTTTTTTAGGAAAGAATGTAGTTGTTTAGACGGGAAATATGTGACTCATATTTAATCCTAGTGCATATTTTACTATTTGTTTTTACGTTTCCGGAAATGCGAGCTCCAGGCCGTCAGCGGTCGTTAAGTGCTCGTGTACCCGCCGAGAACAGCTTCATCTCGGCCAGTGCTTCTGGGATTTGGCGCTGGCTCTTATATTGGTTAAACATGAGATATAATTCATATATATATATATATATATATATATATATATATATATATATATATATATATATATATATATATATGTAACACTACCGTTCAAAACTTTTTTTTTTTATTTAAAGTCTCTTATGCTCATCATCAAGTCTTCATTTATTTTATCAAAAATATTATTCAAATTTAAAATAATTTTCTATTTTAATATATTTTAAAATGTAATTTATTCCTGTGATGCAAAGCTGAATTTTCAGTATCATTACTCCAGTCGTGTCACATGATCCTTCAGAAAATTTTCTAATATGCTGATTTGCTGCTCAAGAAACATTTCTTATTATTTCTTATTATTTGTTGAAAAAATATATTGTTGGAAACCGTGATATGTAATTTTTTTAATAACAATATAAAAGTCTTAACTGTCACTTTTGATTAATGTAATGCATTGTTGCTAAATAAAAGTATTAACTGTAGTGTGTATATAATATAATATTTTTTAATAATTTTCTTTTTTTTTTTTTTTTAAATATATGTGTAATTTGTTTTATAGTAATTGATTTGTCCTCTCTTTAAGAAGTCGATAAACCTATATATCTTAACTATTCATGATTATATGGTTATTTGTTTTTTTATTAATTGCATTTAGCATTGCTGTGTCCCTGCTGTCCACGATCCCATCAGAAAAGAACTTCAGTTGAATTTTTAATTATGACCCACCTCTGTCAAACCTTTTTCCCCTGGAACAAGATGTCAACACAATTTGTAGCAATTTACTAAAGCTTTGAGAACAAAACACAAGAGAAGCGATACATTATAAGGTGTGTAAATAAGGTAATTTGTTCTCGGTAGTCAGTTGGAAGATGTGCCGTTTTATTTCTTTATTCAACTGCACATGAAAGAGAAATTAAAAGTATATATATATTAATTTTGAAAGGTTACTTCCTTTTGAACCACCTATGATGATTGGCCATTGTCAATTTGAATTCCAATTAAGCATAATCATCGGCCCGTCTGTCTGCTTGGGTCTGCATCACTGAGCAGTGTTTTAATTCAAAGATGTTAAACCGTGATACACAACAAACGCTACAAAAGGTTCATTAAGGCAGAGTAATTAAAGAAGTAAATGGCGAATCGGGGCGCGCTCCGCTAATAAAACACAAGCCTCCCGTGGCTGCCGCAGGTCCTAAACTTTCCCCCCCATAGGAAGCGAGAGGAGTCGCTCGCTCTTTCTTTCTTTGCCAGAGCGAGGGATTCGTATGAAATCAATCGGCAACTGTGTGTAACAATAGCCGTGCGCTCATTAGCGCAGCACACACACACTCCTGGTCATTTGTCTTCTTTTCATGAGGAAGCCTGGAGGTGATTTAAATTCCCCTTTCCTGTGCAGATATGCCTGCTCAGCCCCTCCATATAAATGTGCATTTTTGTGTGTGTGTGTGCGGGGTTGTGTTTGAGCGTGCCGCTGTGTGTTTGTACTCGTAACCCATCCTCACATTTGCTCAGACAAAAGAATGTGCGCTTGAGGTTACATTTGTAATTGTAGTTGTCATCTTGCTCTTTGATTTCATTGTCTGTCGCATGTTTGTTTTTCACCTAGATAGTACTTCAATAATTTGGACTTTCAAGATAATTGTTACTTGTGTTGCGTTAATGATTTCCTTTAAAGGGATAGTTCACCCTAAAATGAAAATTAAGTCATAAATTACTCACCGTGGTGTTGTTCTAATGCCGTCTGCCCTTCTTTCTTTTGTGGACCACAAAAGGAGATTTTTTTTTTTTTTTTTTTTTAAATGTCCCGCCCGTGCTCGTCCATATACTGTAATGGCAGTGAATAGCCACCAGCATCAAGCTTTTTAAAAAACACAAAAGTATCACAGAATGATCCCATGTGACACGTTTTGTATATTCCAAGTGTTCTGGGTGACATATGATATGAAATGTAATGTATTATTTAATGAAAATCCTGACCTTGGCCATTGGTCTTGTGTGCACGGCTACACAACATGCGCCCTTGTGTAACTCTGTTCTGTCTCACCCAGAAAAAGCACACAAGTTGTGAGAAATCAAGAATAACAAAAAACACAAGGCCTGAAAATCCCTAACAAGTATCTTTGTACTTTCTTCACTGAGTTAAATATCTGCTGTTTGTCTGTTGTTTTCATAATTGACAGTTGACAGATGTGAAGCCGATAACTTCTTGTTACGACGAACACAACGGATATATATTCGCCTCAGAGAAGAAGGTACATGGATTGTATTTCATGTCACGTTTTTGTTAATCTTGATTTCTCACAACTTGTGTGCTTTTTCTGGGTGAGACAGAATGAACGGCTGTGCTAACAGTTACACAAGGGCGCACGTTGCGTAGCCGTGCTCTTTCTGGGTGAGACGGAGTGAGCTGCGGCACTAATAGAGTCACACAAACTCGCACATTTAATAGCTATGCAGTAGAGTTGTCAAAAGTACCAACTTTGGTACCTATCGGTACTGAAATCTTAAAAATGTGACGCTTTGAGCGCTGTTGAACGAATTTGCAAACACCTCTGATTGGCCATTGTGTTCACGCGCTCGTCGGATATGTCTGTGATTGGCTACAATGATCAACGCACGACAAAGTTTGAAAGCACACGGAACTATTTGAATTTGAAAGCGGGAGCATTTGAAAGCAGGAGTCTATGTGTAAGTGCTTGGTGAAGAGCTTCACTGAGGAGGACTATACACTGTAAAAAATGACCGTGATTTTAACAGTAAAAGACTGTAAAAATGCTGCGGTGAAAAACTGTTAATTGGTTTACAGAAAGTTGACGTACAATATACGGTGAATAACTGTAATAGATCTAACGGTACATTTAATGTAATTTTACGGTAAAATACCGTTAAATTCATAGTTTTTGGAAGTGAAAATAATAATTCATTGTAAAATTTACAGTGAAAAACCCCACAATTCCCTGCGTGACACTTCACATTTAATATATTTTCGTTGAAATAACTCTGTTTCTTCTTAGTTTTTCACATTTTTTTTCTAATCAGTTATGTACATTAGGGTTTTATGTTACATCTAATGTTGTTAAATTATTAGATGTATCTACCGTATTTTTTACGGTAAAATTCTGGCAACCACAGCTGCCGTTTTTTTACCGTAAATTTTACTGGGATTTTTTTTTTGTAGGCAAAACCCAGAAGCGAGTTAGCATTTTAGGACTTCCAGTTCCAACGCCGTAAAGTCTATGGGTTTTTTGAATGGGTTTTTGCTAAATCGCCTGAAATAAGGTCTGTGGTTAACAAAGCCTCTAAATACTTTCACGTTTTGATCTATGACATAAAACACACCAGTTATAACCCGCTTGTGATTTTTTAAACCTTTACTGTGTCTTAAAAATGGCAGTTGCTAACAAATTGCTAAAAGGGACTACTTCCTTTGGCGGGGACTTTAGACGTCATCATGATAAACAGGACATTTGGACAGCATTTCTCATGAAAAAGTGGATAAGTATTCATAACAGCACAGATCATAATCAGCGAACATGTTTTTAAATAACGTTGTTTTTTAAATAAAGTTTGTGTCACGTAAATAATGACGGATGCAATAGCAAGTTAATCTCTTTTATTAAGACTGGTGAAGTGCGTCCGTGAAACAGTGCTGTGTAATCCGTGGGTGAAATCCAGAGAACAATCCAAACGAGGAAACAGGGAACAGGAAACAACGACGAGAAATCCAGTCCAAGGAACAAACAACACAGCAAACACGAGACAACAACACCAGGACTCCAAACAACGATCTGACAAACAAGAGACGAAAGACAAGGCGTTATATAGGCAGGTGTAATTAACGTTGATTTTTACAGAACACACAGACACCAGAATGAGACAGCGGATTCATGAACCGTGACAGTTTGAGGAAGCTTGGTGGTGACGACGTTGATCCGCGACCATGGTGTGCTGTAGTCCGTTTATAGCCTACTGTTAGCTTTTTATATCTGACGACTTTATTTAGGCTTCAAAATCTATAAATGCTGTGTTAACTTGTAAAGATTATCTTGATAGACAAAACGTGTAAGTGTCATAACCCTTTGTTAAACACAGAGCTTATTTTCTGTGATTTTCCAAAAGTCTGTGGGAAAAATGCATAGGCTTTCAACCGAGGGAACCCGTGCGCCACTAACTTCCGGGTTGGCCTACAAAAACGCGTCATCCCTGAGGTACTCTATTTACAACGTTTTTACAGCATTGATCATTGAAGCCAATCACAGACATATCTGATGAGTGCGTCAACACAATGGCCAATAAGAGGTGTTTACAAATCTGCTCAATAGCGCTCAAAGCGTCACATTTTTAAAACTTCAGTACCGACTAGGTAATTTTGACAACTCTACCATGCAGAGAAGACCAGCGGCCATGGTCAGAATTTTCATTAAATAATACATTAAATTTCACATTTGAATAATATGACTTTTAATTTTAGGTTGAACTATCCCTTTAAGGATTATTCCGATTTTAATACAAGTTAAGCTTAATCGGTAGCATTTGTGGCATAAGGTTGATTAGCACCAAAATTTTTCCACACACACAAAAAAAGGCAAAAATCTGGGTTAAGGCCTGTTCACACCAAGAACGATAACTATAAAGATAACTCTATTAGCATTCACACCAGTGGACGATATCGCTCTGTTTATTCTAAGTACACACTGCTGTTTTGTCATCTGCCGCTTTAAATGCTCGAGCTCTTTAAAGCGGCATGGATTCTGATTGGCTGTCAATGTTTTTATTATTCATCAGCCGGAAAAAATCGTTCTGAAAGTGATTCCAATGATATTGTTTCTCTCTGCCGTTATTGCTATAGTTGTGGTGTGGACTCTGATATTCTTTTATAATTAGAATGATTTTTAGAACTAGCTTTTTCATTATCGTTACAGTTATCGTCTTTGGTGTGAACGAGTCTTAACAGTGAGGCACTTACAATGGAAGTGAATCTGTAATACTCACTGTTTCAATAGTATTACCACAAGATGTAAACAGTATGTGTGTTTACATGATTCTAGTGTGGGGGAAAAAATCACTTACTAACATTTTCTGTCATATAAAGTTTTACAACTTTGTTGCTATGTGACGAAGTAACAGTGTGAACTCTGTAATGTCGCAAAACTCACTGTTTCAATACTCTAGCCACACAATGCAAACAATATGCGTGTTAAAATTATTTTAATGAGAAAAAATTATGCACTAACATTTTTGTGTGTGATATATTAATTATATTCAAATTTACAACTTTTTTACGATGAAAATATAATGGCATATTACAGCAATAATACACATTATAACAGAAACATTAAAGTGCTTTTATAAAATTATATTTCACGTTTGTGCTTGTAAAAAAATTGGACCCATTTACTTCATTACAGGTGCCTTACATTAATTTTGCTTTATTTTTATTTATTTATTTTAAAAAACGAAGGTTGAGTCAAAATGAATTAATAAACTAATTAACATTATGCCACATGCACATTTTGAACCTAGAACATTCCTTTAATAGGAAAAAATACATAAATGTTATTTAGATAAGATTTAAATTGGCAGTTAGATAAAGAGATTAGCTAGACTATCTAATTACACTACACATAGTTCTCAAAACCCAAATGTTTCATGCGAGATCAGTTCATGTTAACTGTTTGGCTCATTTAACTGCTCTTTTATGTACAAAATAATAAAACAGAAGGGCATTCGTTCTTGTTAACTGTTCCACTAACAAGTGAAAGGCAGCCATTATTTCAAGGTATAATGGGAAGCGAGCAAAATTCTGGGAATCTTTCTGTAGAAGATTTTTTTCCGCTTTCCCCACTCTCTCTCTCTTCAGAGGAAGATCATGTAATGGAGGCAGCTTCGAGTTGACAGTCTGTCGCCGAGGGCAAGCCATTTTCTCATTGCTCTGTCACAATAAATATATGGATTAGAAACAGGAAGAAACCGTGCATGCTGAAGCACAAGCAGTATGCACCGGTTAAATGAGCTTGTGAATTGACTCATGTTGGATAAAGAGATGAGGTGTGTGTTTGTTGAGGAAAATTAACACATTTTATATTTTTCTCATGTCACACAAGAATTATATTGTCAATATGATTCACTTTAATCAAACACAACTATTTCCATATAAGTGGAAGGTCATATTTTACATGTATTTTACACATTTCCATCTTATTACTGACTATTTGAATTAAATAGGATGTTTTTGATATTGTCACTTTCATCAGAATAGGCCATGTTGTAATGTAAATGTAAGTAGCTGAATATTGAATAAGCATTGTAATATGTAATATTGGGCTGTTATATGTTAATTACGCTAATGCTTGTCATGTAAAACCTTTCCATAAGTTCCCTAAATTGGGTAAAACGTATAAAAAGTCTCTTATGCTCACCAAGGCTGCACTTCTTTGACCACAACACAGTAAAAACAGCAGTATATTGTTATGTTGAAAACCTTTATGCTGCTTAATATATTTTGTGGGAACCATGATACATTTTTCAGGGTCCTTTAATGAATAAAAAGTAAAAAAAAAAAATAATAAATAAATAATAATAATAATAATAATAAATTTTGAGCAATTTAATGCATCCTTGCGGAATAAAAGTATTAATTTCTTTCGAAAAAATCTTTCTGACCCCAAACTGTTTTATGCTCAAAGATTTGCTAGCCTATATTTTTTAATAATCATGATGATTTCTGAATTACCTGTATTTGCTGTTTTTCCATTTAATGTAATGCTACGTTCACACTGTCAGTTTTTGGGATTGACAACCACGTTTACTTACAGATGTGAGTCTCAAAGTCTCGAAAAACAGTTGTGCTGCTTAAGTCCGGTGTCGATGACAGGTCCTTCCTCGAAATTGGGTCTCCACAAACTGTCAGTTCATGATTATCCTGAGTATATACGAATGATATTAATTTAAAATACGCATATAGCTTACTATATAGTGCGTAAGAAAACAAATTAGTGCATAATAAAGCCAATTGAATGTACTTTTTTACACATGATTAACTGTTAATTAATAAATAATAATAATAAATGTCTGTTAAAGGATAAGTCCACTTTTAAATACACTTTTCCTGATAAATTTACTCACCCCCATGTCATCCAAGATGTTCATGTCTTTCTTTCGTCAGTCGAAAAGAAATGAAGGTTTTTGATGAAAACATTCCAGGATTATTCTCCTTATAGTGTATTTCAATGGCTACCAACAGGTTGAAGGTCCATATTACAGTTTCAGTGCAGCTTCAAAGGCTTTAAACGATACCAGATGAGTAATAAGTGTCTTATCTAGCGAAACGATCGGTCATTTTCGAAAAAAATACAACCGTTTATGCCTATTCTTAACCTATTCTACTTACGGAACGAACGCGGCGCCAGTTTCGTTTTTTTTCCATAAATTGAATAGGGAAGGCGTAGGACATTCGGCTTAAGCGTTATGAAGAATGCGGAAGTGGAAAGTACATTCAAGGCGATATTTTGTTTATAAAGCATAAACGGTTGTATTTTTTTTGAAAATGACCGATCGTTTTGCTAGATAAGACCCTTATTACTCATCTGGTATCGTTTAAAGCCCTTGAAGCTGCACTGAAACTGTAATATGGACCATCAACCTGTTGGTAGCCATTGAAATACACTATAAGAAGAATAATCCTGGAATGTTTTCATCAAAAACCTTAATTTCTTTTCGACTGACGAAAGAAAGACATGGATGACATGGGGGTGAGTAAATGTATCAGGAAAAGTGTATTTAAAAGTGGACTACTCCTTTAAGTGAATAATTGAACATAATTCATTTGTTTTATTTATAACTGAAATATTTGGACATTTAACACTTAATTTAACACATAAATACATTAAAGATGATTGTGAATACATGTAGGATAATTGCAAATGCGTGTATAAACTACGCTATCAGGCAAATCAGGTATCTGTACGCTATGCTAGTGCATAAGCTAACTAATACAGACATAAACGGTCATTATAACGTAGTTAAAACAGCATTTATCGTAAGTACCTAATAATGAGAGTACCTAATAAAAGTACTAATTTGAACCAATGAGATTGCGTAGGGTCCTAATAGAGACCCGATTTCGGGGGGGACCCAATTTGTCACCACACTGGTTCCGTTCACACAGTGTGAGTTTCCAAGAATGCGGTTGTGAGTCCTAAAAATTTACTGGTGTGAGTTCAGTTATGGAATACGTGTGTGAACACAACCGTATTAACGACTCAAATACAGGACTGACAACCATATTCTGCTGCTGTGTGAACATGCCTATATAAACACCCTAAATGCGTTTGTCTTTGACTGCCCTGTTACTCTGTCAGGGATAATAGTGGGTTGGCATGGTAACCACAGGTGGCACATTCCCTTTTGCAAAGGCACCTTGAAGTGCTCCCTTAAGACTTGAGAAGTTTATTTGGTTGCTTGATGAGAAACTGTGTAAAATGTTCTGTTTGGTTCTGTGGATATTAGCAGCAGGCATCATTGCTAGCTTTTTGATCTTCAATCAGTCTTAATGGTGTGCAAACCTGTTGAACATCAATGCACGTTAGTTTTTGGTGTTTCTGTCATCGTATTTCTTTAATAAATGCGGCTAATAAAGCAGAAATCAGTTGTGCGTTTGACCTTTTTGCACTCTCTCAATGATACACAGTACTAATGACCAGAAATCTACATTAATGTTATCAGGTTAGCCATTATATGCTGTGTTCTAGCAGTTCGGTGTTGACAGAAGGTGTACACGTGTCTTCGGCATGAGACTCTCTGCTCATTAGCACTGAACCGCATCCCCGTCCAGTCCTTTAATTAGCATTTGAAGTCTGTGATGGGCCTGAGTTTGAAAAGGGCTTCCATGTCACACAGCATCAGGTTCGGTGACACCAAGAACAACCCTGCCTCTGCAAAAGTCTCAGTGTTCCCGCTCGTTCACCTGGCAGATAAAATATGGCGTCTGTCCCTGTCTTTTTCTATCACCTTATCCTGCCGGCTCACTGATAAGACCGTCGTGCCCCCCATCCCGTAATGGAGACGAGGATGGGGATTGGGCCTATTGACCTCCCCGGCTCTTATCGGCTTTATCTGATTTACATTGCCAAATCAGAATCTACTATATTGATTACAACATAATTAGTTAATTATGGACAGGAAGGAGAGGAGAGCATGGACTGCAGGGTGAAGGGCATGTGGGTCTTCAGCAGATGCACCTAATGAATGTTAAATAAGAGCCGAACTTCATGCACTTTGTGTTTCTTACAGTAGTCTTATGAATATAGATATATTTAATGTTTTTATAGCTGTCATTTTAATGTTAATTTATTGCAGTTAATTATAAAAAGTAATAAAAAAAAAAATTGGTGCATTTATTTATTTATTTAGTCAAATTTAAATCTCATAAGGATTTTTTGTTACAAACCCGATTCCAAAAAAGTTGGGACACTGTACAAATTGTGAATAAAAACAGAATGCAATGATGGAAGTTTCAAATTTCTATGTTTTATTCAGAATACAACATAGATGACATATCAAATTTTTATATTGAGAAAATGTATCATTTTAAGGGAAAAATAAGTTGATTTTAAATTTCATGGCATCAACACATCTCAAAAAAGTTGGGACAAGGCCATGTTTACCACTGTGTGGCATCCCCTCTTCTTTTTATAACAGTCTGCAAACATCTGGGGACTGAGGAGACAAGTTGCTCAAGTTTAGGAATAGGAATGTTGTCCCATTCTTGTCTAATACAGGCTTAGTTGCTCAACTGTCTTAGGTCTTCTTTGTCGCATCTTCCTCTTTATGATGCGCTAAATGTTTTCTATGGGTGAAAGATCTGGACTGCAGTCTGGCCATTTCAGTACCCGGATCCTTCTTCTACGCAGCCATGATGTTGTAATTGATGCAGTATGTGGTCTGGCATTGTCATGTTGGAAAATGCAAGGTCTTCCCTGAAAGAGACGACGTCTGGATGGGAGCATATGTTGTTCTAGAAATTGGATATACCTTTCAGCATTGATGGTGCCTTTCCAGATGTGTAAGCTGCCCATGCCACACGCACTCATGCAACCCCATACCATCAGAGATGCAGGCTTCTGAACTGAGCGCTGATAACAACTTGGGTTGTCCTTGTCCTCTTTAGTCCGGATGACATGGCGTCCCAGTTTTCCAAAAAGAACTTCAAATTTTGATTTGTCTGACCACAGAACAGTTTTCCACTTTGCCACAGTCCATTTTAAATGAGCCTTGGCCCAGAGAAAATGGCTGTGCTTCTGGATCATGTTTAGATATGGCTTAATTTTTGACCCATAGAGTTTTAGCCGGCAACGGCGAATGGCACGGTGGATTGTGTTCACCGACAATGTTTTCTGGAAGTATTCCTGAGCCCATGTTGTGATTTCCATTACAGTAGCATTCCTGTTATGTGATGCAGTGCCGTCTAAGGGCCCGAAGATCACGGGCATCCAGTATGGTTTTCCGGCCTTGACCCTTACGCACAGAGATTGTTCCAGAATCTTTGGATGATATTATGCACTGTAGATGATGATAACTTCAAACTCTTTGCAATTTTTCTCTGAGAAACTCCTTTCTGATATTGCTCCACTATTTTTTGCCGCAGCATTGGGGGAATTGGTGATCCTCTGCCCATCTTGACTTCTGAGAGACAATGCCACTCTGAGAGGCTCTTTTTATACCCAATCATGTTGCCAATTGACCTAATAAGTTGCAAATTGGTCCTCCAGCTGTTCCTTATGTACATTTAACTTTTCCGGCCTCTTATTGCTACCTGTCCCATCTTTTTTGGAAAGTGTAACTCTCATGAAATCCAAAATGAGCCAATATTTGGCATAACATTTCAGAATGTCTCACTTTCAACATTTGATATGTTATCTATATTCTATTGTGAATAAAATAGTTTTTGAGATTTGTAAATTATTGCATTCCTTTTTTATTCACAATTTGTACAGTGTCCCAACTTTTTTGGAATCAGGTTTGTACACTTTACAATAAGGTTCAAATTCTTTAATATTAGTTTCATACATTAAAGGGTTAGTTCACCCAAAAATGAAAAAAATGTCATTAATTTCTCACCCTCATGTCGTTCTACACCCGTAAATTAAGATATTTTGATGAAATCTGATGGCTCAGTGAGGCCTCTATAGACAGCAATGCCATTGTAACTCTCAAGATCCATAAAGGTACTAAAAACATATTTAAATCAGTTCATGTGAGTTCAGTGGTTCTACCTTAATGTTATGAAGCGACAAGAGTAGTTTTTGTGCGCCAAAAAACAAAATAACGACTTTTCAACAATATAGTGATGGGCCGATTTTAAAACACTGCTTCGGAGCTTTACGAATCGGATCAGTGATTCGGAGCGTCAAAGTCACGTGATTTCAGCAGTTTAGCCTTTTGATAGGAGATCCGAATCAGTGATTCAATTCGTAAAGCTCCGAAGCAGTGTTTTGAAATCGGCCCATCACTATATTGTTGAAAAGTCGTTATTTTGTTTTCTTAGTGCACAAAAAGTATTCTCATCGCTTTTTAATATTAAGGTAGAACCACTGAACTCACATTAACTGTTTTAAATGTGTTTCTAGTACCTTTTTGGATCTTGAGAGTTACAATGGCATTGCTGTCTATAGAGGCCTCACTGAGCCATCAGATTTCATCAACAATATCTTAATTTGTTTTCCGAAGATGAATGAAGGCTTTACGGGTGTAGAACGACATGAGGGTGAGTAATAAATTACATTATTTTCATGTTTGGGTGTACTAACCCTTTAACTATAATGAACCAACAATGAACAATGCTTTTAGTTAATGTTGTTCTCTACATATACTAATATATATTTGGTCATACTTTAGTTTAGGGTCCAATTCCCATTATTGACTAATTCCCACTATTAACTATGTCTTTTGCCTCAATAAACTCCTAATTACTACTTATTAATAGTAAGGCAGTTGTTTAGTTTATGTATTGGGTAGGATTAAGGGATGTAGAATATGATCATGCAGAATAAGGCATTAGTATGTGCTTTATAAGTACTAATAAACAGCCAATATATTAGTAATATGCAAGCTAATAAGCAACTACTATTACTTTATTACTTTGTTACCAAATGGTTCAACAATTTGAACCTCTTGAGATACTAATTTGAAAATACTGATGTATATATGATTATTTGCAGTTAATTTGATTAATTATTCACTGTATATAATGTAATTAATATATATTTTGACACTAATGTGAAATGTCCCTGAATGCTTCTGATGATGTTGCATTTTGTTTTGAGGAACAATATTCAGCACAGCACTTACAGCAGCTACAGAAATAGCATAAAAATCGAAGCAAGATGGAGGTCTTTTACGGTTTATGTAAAATCGGATGGCTGGAGATGGTGGTTGAGCAGACCTATAACTAAGGACAGAATCTCAGTGTCTTTTTTGACACCTTGACTCTGGAATAAAAATCCTATAGAGATTTATCGACACGATGAGCTGAAACTCATTTCAGCAGGACCAATCGAGCAGCGTGTTTTATGGTGGCTGTACAAGGCCGTGTGAGAGGTTGTGTGCCAATGTGTTTTGAATCTATTAAGCATCTGTTACCTGACAGCAAATGGCTCTGTCACCATCTATCATACCTGCCTGGTTAGGGCCATACTGGCCTCCTGGCAGGGTATAAGCAGGACTGCGTGTGTGCGAGCGCTCGACGGCACCGCAGATGCATTTTAATGTATTCTCGCTGCTGATATGCTGCCTGTTTTCCTCATAGGTGTGATGAGTGTCAGCTCTGTTACCACTTCGGCTGTCTGGACCCTCCCCTGAAGAAGTCGCCCAAACAAACCGGCTATGGATGGATCTGTCAGGAATGTGACACATCCTCATCAAAGGTGAGAGTCAACAGAATTCACCCTATGCAAAAAAAATAAAAAAAAAATAAAATAACCAGCCTATGTTGGCTTTCTGGTCTTAGCTAGTCTTCCAACCTGTTCAGGCTGGTCTGTTGGCTGGCTTTAGAGGGATTTTGAATTTTCTGTGGCTGGTTGCATAGTTAGTCATTTAAATTTTATAAAGGGGTCATGACATGAGAAATCAAATTAGCCTTGATCCTTTGACATATAAGAGGTCTTTGCACCATTATCCTGCAAGTTTCATAGCTTAAATCGTCCTCCTCATTATAAACAATGCATATATTTTATCAAGCTCCAAAAACAGCTGGTTTTGATATAATGCGGGATCTGTGGCATCGCACAGGCAAATACGTTTGCACATGCCTGCCTCCAGAGCTAAACATCGATGAAAAGTTATACATCATCACACCATAGACCCCGCCCACTAGCATTCAGTCACTTAATGGCAGACATTCGCCTACACTAGATGTGAGCATTGCGTGATGTTAAAGGCAAATAGAACCCTTTATAATCACTGACGCTGTCTACGCTGGATACAGTATACAAAAGCGCGTTCAGTTTCTGACATACTCCATGCACTCAAGTGTCGACAACAGGACAAATTGAAGAATGAAAGATTGTTCGCTTTGACACGTCCATTTTAACGACTTGTTTGCATCAATGTACGGGCTTCAGAAACAAGTGGATGGTTTATCTTAATGGCATCCCAGATCGCATTGGAGAATAAGATGACGTTAGATGATCTGTAGATGATGGTTTTATATGGATAATGTTTTCAAAACACTTACGTGCAACAGTGAGTGGGCACTGATATACTGATTCCAATGGAAGCCAATTATAACAGTGGCCGTTTACTGACAAGCCTTAAAAGGTTAGTTCACCCAAAAATGAAAATAATGTCATTTATTACTCACCCTCATGTCGTTCTACACCCGTAAGACCTTCGTTCATCTTCGGAACACAAATTAAGATATTTTTGATGAAATCCGATGGCTCAGTGGGGCCTGCATTGACAGCAAGACAATTAACACTTTCAATGCCCAGAAAGCTACTAAAGACATATTTATATTCATGTGAGTACAGTGGTTCAAATTTAATATTATAAAGCGACGAGAATACTTTTTGTGCGCCAAAAAACAAAATAACGACTTTTCAACAATATCTAGTGATGGCCGATTTCAAAACACTGCTTTGAAGCTTTGCGAAAAGTATTCTCGTCGCTTTATAATAATAAGATAGAAGAACTACTGTAGTCACATGAACTGTTTTAAATATGTTTTTAGTAGCTTTCTGGGCACTGAAAGTGTAATTTAACTTGCTGGCAATGCAGGCCTCACTGAGCCGTCGGATTTCATCAAAAATATCTTAATTTGTGTTCCGAAGATGAACGAAGGTCTTACAGATGCAGAAGGACATGAGTGTGAGTAATAAATGATATAATTTTCATTTTTGGGTGAACTAACCCTTTAAATGAGCCATGCCTTGAAAACATATAATTTCAGACAGAGGGTCAGAAGGTTGAAAATAATATATTTTTTCTGCATATGTATTTTGTGTGTGTGTGTGTGTGTGTGTGTGTGTGTGTGTGTATTAACATCATAAGTGAACCTCAAGGAACATATTTAAATAATTTTGATGCCTTTAAAGTCAGTTACCTAAAAAGATAGATCAGTCTTGTTTGAATTGGAAAAGTAAGACAGATTACCCCTTGGTTAACTGCTAGTTGGTCAAACTAATTCTTTAGACACAGTCTTAACATAGTGGCTAAGTTTATGAAACTGTTGCTATGTATTTTTACACTTATTGCTGTGCCGTTAGCTTGGTAACATGCTAATGTAAGACTAAATTGTGATTTGCTCTTGGTGGCAGACACTTCAAAAATACATGAATAGCTTGTGTTAAAAATTGTTTATTCAATTATTAAATATAATTTGTTTAGGTTACACTTTACAGTATTTTAAGGTGTCATTGTTACAGTGTAATTAAACTAATAAGTACTGACTAATATTAATTAACAGCATCCACACTTTAGGGTTAGGGCGTGGTTTAGGGTTAGTTTCTTGTAATTATGCATAATGTACTGTTATTACTATAGCAAGTACATATCAAATTTGTAACAATAACACTGTAAAATAATGTTACCTTTTTATATAAGTTTATAATTTAATTTAAATTCTAATATTTTAGTTCATCATTTTTATGATTTACTGCAGTTTTTTTTTTTTTTTTTTTTTTACTTGACTGAATTTGGACACCAAGTTTAGTGCACAGTGTTCAGTGCTCAAGTAGCACCCCAGTTCTCTCCGAAACATTTTCTGACACGATTTATTAAATAAATAAATAAAAATCTTTACCACACATTCTATAAATACTCTCAACGGGCTTATCGGCTCCCTGGCTTTGCTAATTACAGATAAAAGCTAAGCAGATGTTGTCTGAAGATGCAGAAGTGTCCCGATAGCACCAGTGGTGAATGTCAACCACTGTTTTAAACCCTATATACCTTCCTTCCTTCCACACATCAGCAGCTGCTCCTGTTTTCCTTTCCCTAAAAGCCAGTTGATCCGCGCTGTTGACTTAGACCTTAGCCTACGGTGATTGTTTTATATTATTTTTGGAAATTGGCGAGTGCATTCACGTTCTCCCAAACATTTAATTTTTATTTCTCATTGAATTACAGTGCAATCAAAAGCAGTATGTGTCTTCTTGGAAAACTAATTAAGTTAATAAATGAATCTGCTTTTCAATTTATCTTTAAATGGACAGTTCTGCTAGCCGTGGAAAATGGGGGTTAATTGATGTTTGCTGAAGAGAAAGTAAAAGATGAAAAATGGTGGTGGTCTAACTACATGGCGGAATTAGTAACATGGAATTATTGCTCTGGATTAAAATTAACAGGTTAAAGTAGAGAACATGATGATAGAATGAGAAATGCATATGCTGCCAGATACCGTTTACTGTATATGTACACAAAGACAAATGGTGGTAGCACTATGGTAATAACAGTTACGATAATAACATGGTACGTCTTGTAACCATCTTGGCTGTGATGTAATGATCGAACCCTCAGAGATCTCAATATAATATCTAATTCTCCAAGAGCAGTTTTATTTGAGCTATCAACATTAATTTTATAGCTCAGTGAAATAATTGTCATATTTGTTCCTATTTTTACTTATTGAGGGTTATTTTTTCTCTAGGTTTGTATTAAAGTATTGAGATTACTGTTGATTGTGCTAGTGCTATGTCTCTGTGCATGGTATTACCATGATGCTATGTCCAAAAACACAGTATTACCATAGTAAATGCCCAAAAAATAGTATTACCATGGTAAATGTCCACAAATAGTATTACCATGTGCAAAAACATTACTGCAATAATGTGCAAAAACATGATGTTACCAAAGTAAATGTTCAAAAACATAGTATTACTATGATTAGTGTACAGAAAACAATACCATGCACAAAAACATATGGTATTCCTACAATATACGAATATTACCATATTCAAAAACATGGCATTACAATAGTAAACATACAAAAACATATTACTATAGTAAATGTACAAGAAAACATGGTGGAAAATATCATGTGGGAAAAAAACGGTATTAAATTGGTAAATGTGAAAAAATATATAAAAGCATGATATGATAATATATATAAAAGCATGATATGATAAAAAAAAAAATACAATTTTACTCCAATACGATGTGCAAAAACATTGGATTGCCATGGTAAATATCCAAAAAGACATTGTATTACTACAATAATGTGGAAAAAAAACATGGTGTTACGACTATGAATGTACAAAAAAAATGATAATATGAAGATATGAAGAATTTCAGTATGTGTTTGCTAAAAGTTGGTTAATAATGTTCAGAGATTTCTTTCATCTTTTCACAAATGTGTTGATAAATTATGATAGAAGATCTCCCAGTCTATTCACAGCAGCCCTTTGTTTCTAATAAATGTAAAAGTGCCAAATGTCTTGCTCATAAAATCGAATGATAAAGAATTATGTTTCTGGCAGCAGACCCCCTTTGTGTGTGCTGTGTATCTCCTGTAAATAGGGCTATTATAAGTCAAAGGCGTTGAAGAAAAGCTGCAGATCGGTAACCTGCTGCTACAGAATGAGAGCTGTGCAGTTCAGGACAAAAGCGATGGAAGGAAGGCGAGTGGCGACAGAGAAAAGAGCTTTAGACAGTGGGAGGTGCACCAGGGCCACGGGGATTAAACAAGTCTTTGCCTTTAGAATGTGTTCAGTGACAGCCTGCCGTGAGACCAGCCGCTCCCCGGGGACTCGCAGAGACCAGACACAATCCTGTTTAATCACACACACACACACACACACACACACACACACACACACACACACACACACACACATACGAACGCCAGGCCACATACCTCTCTAACTCTCTCTCTTTCTCTGACACACACACATGCTGTGCTTGGTTTTAGTAGAACCTGCTGTCTTATCTCACCCTCGCTACCGGCTTTCTGTTGTGCTCTTTGGATTTTTCTTGCTCCTTCTAATACCATCATTTTAGATGCTTGCTCCAACTAAACTGTATAGAAGCGATGACAAAACAGGAAACAGGAACACTGTCCTTCTTCTTTTCTTTTCTTGGCTCCAAGGCTACGTTTACACCACAAATGGCCAATATCAATCTGTTTTTTGTTTTTTCCCACGTGACCTTTTATTTTATGGTTTGGGTTCTATGAGCAAAAACATTAACATTTTAATCTTAACTTTTTTTTTTGTTATAAAAAATATTACCAGTAAGCCAGAGCAGAACTGTTGTGCATCTCTGAGCATCACAGAGCAGTGTTTCTGAATTAATCCGCATTTTAAACGAATCAATCGTGGTGAACCAATGATTCAATGGCTCATTCATAAAGAGAGCCATTTACTTTATTCCTGAATGAATCAGCTATTTACGGAAGAGGATTAGGGCCAAGCAATAATAAAACAATAAAACCATCTCGAGATTAAAGTTGTTAAATTTTGAGAAAAAAGTCAAGATAAAATGTTGAGAATAAACTCATTAAATTACAAGAAAAAAACTTGTTAAATTTCGAGAAAAAAAATGTTGAGAATAAAGTCGTTAAATTACGAGAAAAAAGTCGTTAAATTACGAGAACAAATTTGTTAAATTATGAGAAAAATGTCGTTAAATTTCGAGAAAAAAGTCGAGATAAAATGTTGAGAATAAACTCATTAAATTATAAGAATAAAGTCATTAAATTACGAGAAAAAAGTTGTTAAATTATGAGAACAAATTTGTAATTTAACGAATTTGTTCTCCTAATTTAACGACTTTTTCTCATAATTTAATGAGTTTATTCTCAACATTTTATCTCAACCTTTTACTCGAAATTTAACAAGTTTTTTTCTCGTAATTTAATGAGTTTATTCTCAACATTTTATCTCGACTTTTTTCTCGAAATGTAACAACTTTAATCTCGAGATGGTTTTATTTTTTTATTATTGCTTGGCCCTAATCCTCTTCCGTAGCTATTTGAACGAATCAAATGAAGATATTTACCGCCACCTACTGGCAGTTTTAGTTTCTAATTTAGAGTATCATTTCATTAAAAAAATTTAAAAAACATTTCCATATTAATAAAAAAAAAAAACATTAAATGTATAGTTCACCCAAAAATGAAAATTCTGTCATCATTTACTCATCCTCATGGTCGTTGTAGCCTAAAAGTTTGTGTAATAAATTATATGTTGAATCAGATAAAACATTTATTTTTAAACCTACTTTTTTAATGTATTTGATGCTTTTCTCATTTAGCACAACAATGACTTTAAATTATCTTTTGGGGATAATTTCTCAGGCAAATTTGATGTGTGATTCATTTGTGATTAATATTTCTGTATAAATATTTAATAGTCAATATGTATTATTCTTTATTTTTTATTATTCATATACAGTTCATAAATTGTTATTGTGGAATTGACAAATGTTCACAAATTCTGATTTTTGTCTAGTCACGCGTCAAAACATTGACACTTTTAGCATTTTATCCACATGTTTATCCTAGATAATTCAGTATGTGTTTCCTGAGTATAACCCATGACCTTGGCATTGTTAGCGCTATACTTTACCAGATGAGATTTATGTAAAATTTCATTAGGAATCAATTAATTGTGTATATTTTTTTTTATGAGTCATAGAGTGGACATTCAAGTAAAGATCTTAAGGTTATTCAGCTCTAGACATCTAAAAATCATTAACATATTTGGTTGAACAATCGTCATACTGTAAATGTATCTGACCCTTGAAACAAAAAGTCAGTGTGAAGGGTAAAAGTCTTCTGGCCGTAGATGCCATTTGAAATATAATAGATTCCATTATGGGAATCAAAGAGCACTCCAGAAATGAGCAATGTGTTCAAGTACTTAAGTTCTGTAATCTGCCATGCTGTGAACCTCTTTACCTGCGGTTGGTCCGGATGGGTTTTTTTTAAATGCCATCTTAAAATGCAGTCAGCTTTTTCTGTAATTCTCCTCCTCGGCAAGATTGTGGGGGTCGACATTAAAGGAGAGCGGTGCTTTGGTTTTGCCGCAGTTGAATGAAGAAGTAGCAGTTCAGAAGTGTGGAACTGAAGAGTCGATTTGTTATCCCTTCCAGACTTCTAGATGTGAGCGGAGAGCATTAGCGGGAGAGAGATTCTCACCTCATGGAGCCATCTTCTTTTTCAGCCTCTCGATTAAAACACAGGGCCTATTGATAGGCTCTCCCCCCCGAACAGCCCACTGTAGACCCCAAACTCTTATACATGGGGACCAATGCATGGGTGGAGCAATTGGAGGATACGAGATGGTCTTGAGCTTGCCGTGTGGTTATCTGTCTCTCACCGCGTTTTTCTCACTCATTGCCTTTTAAAGGTCACCATAAATGGGTTTTTGCCTCTAAGGTCTTGATTAATAAAAAATGTTGTTTAAGTTGTTTCTCGGTGGATGATTTGTCGCATCGAGACGTTTGTGTTATTAAATCACTTAATTGCGTTTGCCTTCCCTACCTCGTGAAAAAATGATTGTGAGAAAAAGCTCATTTTCATTAGTTTACGAGCTTGCAGGCGTACAGGGCCAACGCGGTATCAGTTCATACGTGGCCCGGCAATAAAGGCTTTATTAGTAAGAGTTGAGTTCATTACGAAGGCTGTGTATTTCCCTGCCTGCGCACGTCAGATAACCCCCAGCCAACGAAGGCCACATCCCTCTGTTGTCACTTCCGAGCCCTGCCGAATTGATTTGGGTAATAAAATGACAGTCCTGCCACAATATACGGATGGCCTTTAGTTCGAGAGCCCGTTAGGTGGTGGAGAGGGGCTTGTTTGAGCTTTATTTACACCCGCGTGTCACCGCGGCTCACCCTCATGATAAAACGTTTCAACAGATCTGTGGTGTGTTTGAAATGCCATGAGGCGAACCCGGCTCAGGCGGGAATGGAAATGCCTAAAGGACAGCTTTTGTGGATTGTTAATTCAGTCATTATCTAGACTTGGGGTCAAAAGCCTCGTTACTGCAGCAATTATAACACTTACAGAAATGCGTTTGTGTCGTCTTGCGGGCTGATTGGACACTAAGTAGAATTTGTTTTTGAAGTATGTTACTTCTTGACCTTGAGGTTTAAATTTGAACAACTTTAATTTACTAAGCCTTTTCTCTTGTTTATCTATGAAACATTTTATAAAAATGATTTTTGCTGCATGTTCAATTTATTTATTTAAACATTCCACTTAAATTTGTAAAATGGAAGTTAACTTAATTTGTGTTGGCAATACATGAATTATTTTTTGGTGAAACTTTAACTGAAACTTGGCAGGGAGTTGTAGTTCCCTGCATGCTTTAGTAAAAACTTGATGGGAAGATTAAATGTTGAATTAAGTGTATTTTATGTGTTTTAAGGTGATGAGACTTGATAGTGCTTAAAGGTGCCCTAGAATTAAAAATTGAATTTATCAAGAGTTCAGTACATGGAAATGACATATAGTGAGTCTCAAACACCGTTGTTTCCTCCTCCTTATATAAGTCTCATTTGTTTAAAAGACCTCCGAAGAACAGGCGAATCTCAACATAACACCGACTGTTACGTAACAGTCGGGATCATTAATATGTACGCCCCCAATATTTGCATATGCAAGCTCATGTTCAAGCATTACACAAGGGCAGGCAGTATTAACATCTGGATGTGCACAGCTGAATCATCAGACTAGGTAAGCAAGCAAGGACAACAGCGAAAAAAGGCAGATGGAACAATAATAACTGACATGATCCATGATATCATGATATTTTTAGTGATATTTGTAAATTGTTTTTCTAAATGTTTTGTTAGCATGTTGCTAATGTACTGTTAAATGTGGTTAAAGTTACCATCGTTTCTTACTGTATTCATGGAGACTAGCCGTCGTTATTTTCATTTTTAAACACTTGCAGTCTGTATAATTCATAAACACAACTTCATTCTTTATAAATCTCTCCAACAGTGTGTAATGTTAGCTTTAGCCATGGAGCACTATCAAACTCATTCAGAATCAAATGTAAACATCCAAATAAATACCATACTTACGCGATTAGACATGTTGCATGACACTTTGTAAAGATCCATTTTGAGGGTTATATTAGCTGTGTGAACTTTGTTTATGCTGTTAAAGGCAAGCGCGAGCTCCGTGGGCGGGGAGCGTGAGCATTTAAAGGGGCCGCAACCTATATATCGGTGCATAGTTAATGATGCCCCAAAATAGGCAGTTAAAAAAATTAATTAAAAAAAAT
This sequence comes from Megalobrama amblycephala, assembly GCF_018812025.1. Classification (NCBI taxonomy): domain Eukaryota; kingdom Metazoa; phylum Chordata; class Actinopteri; order Cypriniformes; family Xenocyprididae; genus Megalobrama; species Megalobrama amblycephala. Next base: position 9,896,951 of record NC_063052.1, read on the forward strand.
CTATGGGGTATTTTGATCTGAAACTTCACAGACACATTCAGGGACACCTTAGACTTATATTACATCTTTTAAAAAGACGTTCTACGGAACCTTTAATGTTCATCCGTTTCTGTAACGTTGGGTTACCATTGTGGCAAAAAGTGAAGCTTTTGCTTATGAGGATAGATACATGAAGAGTGTGTTGAATTTTGCTTTACTCTGAGTAAAAAGTTTTAAGAATTTTGTGTGTAAAATTACAATGGCTTTTTAAATTAGTCACTTAAAATAGCTTTATTCCATTGAATGTACATGAACAAATTACTGAATTATTGAACTAAACCAAATTGGAAAAAAGTAATTTATGTGGAACTAATGTACACAATTAATATGTACATTCAAAGAGCAAATTAAATAGACTCAAAGTCATTATTTATGTGGCAAAAGCTGAAGTATTTTTGTCTTCCTTCTGTTGCAGCTTTCAATACATAGACAATTCTAACTACCATTCGTAGTCCTTTTGGAAAGTGAAAAAACTTTCAAAAACTCTTTTTGTTTGAACATCCAAACCTGCCTAATACAGCAGCACTGGCTTAGCCAATAGTTTGGGTTTGGAGGTGGAACTATCTGTTTGTTGGCCAATAAAGGACAAGTTAAATATTTGAGAAACCTATTTGAAATGCCTTATTTTTGCAATTCTGTTTAGTAACACTAGTGCGTGCAGAAATGATATACTCTAATATTCAATGTGAGGTTAAATTTGGGTTGTGAGGATGATTATCTTCAAGCACAGTTGTCAGTCAGAGCCTTGGCATACTGACCTGCTAAACAGGCTAATTAAGTTAGACTAATTAACTTCATTAAGTCCCTCTCTCAGCCAGCTTTACCATGGAATGAAATTTGTAAGGGAAAGTATGGTCTTGCTTATTATTATTTATCAAATATTTGATTGCCATCTGGTAAAATCAGAGGCAAAATAGCTACCTTAATATAAGCAATTGCATTTCAACTGGTTGAAAAGTTTGTTGCAGGTCTCTTTCAGTTTGCCTTCTCACACTGTGGCCAGTTGAATAAGCGTGCAATGGGGCTCTGAGAGGTCAGGTATAAAAAAGGGCGAGTTATTGTAGCTGTGCACCAGGCGTAAATGCAGTATAACCCAAAAGGTTAGCATTTCAAGAGAAGGTAGCATGATCCTGAAAGTTACCTTGCACCCCTGCTTGCCGGTGAGTTGGATGGAGCGTTATAAGACTTAGGAAAAATCAATGCACCGGAGTCACGTCCATCACTTTAACTAGGCAAGCTGGATGCCTCATTCCCTCTCAGGGGCCAATTTACAGAGTAAACAGGACCCTGGAGATAGCATGGCAAATTCCAGCTGTCCCGTTGGTCACTTTCTTAGCACTTAGTGGGTTTTATTAACTCACTTACATTGCCTGTGCAACACAAGCCTGTAACAGGGTGGACCTGTAAAACCTTTCTGTGCTTTATCATTGGGTAAAGTGGTGCAATTTACCACCAAAACCATTAACCTTTTAAAAATTTAATTGGTTGAAGTGGTTAGTCGACCCCACGCTGAGGCAGCAGACTTCTACCCGACAGTCAAAGCGGTGTTATTTCACGAAAGTGCCACAAGTGTTGAGGGTGCCATTTGGGCCAAGGCCTGACTGACTTTGAGTGAGTCATTAAATCGTTCCTTGAATCAACTTGTTTAAAAACACTGATTCGTTTACGATTGAGACAAGTGGCCCCATCCCAAATATCACACTTCATGTGCACTTGCAGCCCTGTGGACTTACAATGGCTGCCTCATGCGTGTATCCATTAGGTCCACAAGACCATAGAGCCCCTTTGTGGCAACATGCGCCCTCAATGCACGCTTTTGCCGAGCCCGCACTGAAGCGAGCTCCGCAGCAGACTTATATCCAATAATAGTCAAAGCAACATTATGTCACAAAAGTGTGGATTTGGAGGCAGATCGCTAGGGCTTAGAGTTCTATTTGGGACAGGGCCAGTGACTGTCTTTATGATTGAGTCCTTGAAAGGGTAGACTTGGAGAAAGATCGCAAGGGCTTGGGGTTCCATTTGGGACAGGTCCAGTGACTATCGTTATGAGGGAGTCCTTGAATTATTCACTGAATCAATTTGTTCAAACACATAGATTGATTCAGGAATTAAACAGTTGGCTGTCTTTATGAGTGAATCATTGAATCGTATATTTAACTGATTTGTTGCAACGCACAGATTCATTCAGGAACGAAACATATTAGTAAGTCAGTTACTCATTCACAGAGTCGATTTGTTTTAAAACACAGATCGATTCAGAAACACCACTACTCTGTACTCTTGTCTAGTTTGTCTAAACATTGCAAAATAGGGAGTGTTTGGGAAGCCTGTGTGCAATTTAGTTTGGTGCCGCTAATGGTGCAGAAGTAACAAAAGAGATCTGGTTAAATATCTGAAACGCCCATTTTATCAGTCGATCTAGGTAGAGTCCTTACTGTCTTTAATTTTAGTTCATCACAATTAGCTACAAGACATAAAATAACACTAGAAGGTTCATTCAAATAAATAGGTGACACACGTGAAGCAGCGCTTCTCAACCCACCAGACCACAGCATCAGAATAGGAAGAGGAGGAGGCTTTTCCCTTCACATGCATTATTAATAAAGGACCAGGAATTGCCTTATCACACTCTTTAAAGGTGACATTGAACATGACAAGACTGTACAACCCTCTGACCCTCTCAGAATTGTGACGAGTGCATTAAGTTTTGGACCATGAGAGTATATGCACTGCCTTATTTAATGTGGCTGTATTTGATGGGATATCCACCCAATCTGCTGACAGAGGGTTATGCTTTAACAACAATAGGGGTTGTCTCCACACCTGCAAACACACTAACAGATCTGTTCAAAAATTGATTCTCACACACTCCCATATGCACACGTACCGACCGGCACACAGTTTAACAAATGCAGCCTTAGAGGAGTGTTACTGTGTGATGCTATAAATCACATTAATGGGGATCAGCAGACTGCATACTGTTCATAACAGAAAGGCCACACACACATAGGCAGTCTTGAGGTCTCCATTCTTTCCTTAAAGGGATGGTCCACTGAAAAAAAATAAAATTTGCTCATCGTATACTACATTATTTCAAACCTTTGTTTTTCTTTCATAAAACTCCAATTTTATACCCATTTTCTATATGATATATATATATATATATATATATATATATATATATATATATATATATATATATATATATATATATATAATCATATAGAAAATATATATATATACCATTTATTTTTATGTGTACCATTTTAAAAAGCCTTTTCTGATCATCAGGAACTGAGAACACAGTCGATTCACACAAGCTGGTGTAGGTGTTTGCTACACATCAGATGCAACTCATCTGTTTTCACTTGTGAGTGCGTGTTTTAGTTGCTACTTTATTAGCGTGCTCTTTATTGCTTCTGCTTTTATAGTGGATGTTGTTTAGCTTTTAGTTCCCTATCCATTCATTTGCTGAGAGCCTCCATCCATGCATGTAGCCATGTAACCAATTTTCTCGCAGAGTTTGAGCACTTACATTTATTTGTGATTTAATATTTCACCAGAAATTGGAAATGGAGAGAAAGTAGCTCTCTCCTTTCCATGTACCACACCTCCTCCCCGCAGCATTGGCTCTTATCAGATGCGAGGGGGGAAAAAAGAAGAAAAAAAAAAAGAAAAATCTCTGGCTTGTGCATTTTACTGCTGATTTAATTAGCCATCTCTTGGTAAGTTCACCTCAGTATCTGTCACACCTCACTAAAATGAAAATCCATTCTCTGGGAAAAAAGGTAGATTAATGAATGCCCTTTGTAATAAATGAAAATGGGAATCGCAAATATGCATAGTCATGAAATTTAATTGTGCTTTCTGGTGATTGGGTTTTGCTGGGAGTGGGTGTGTGAGAGAAAAGGCGATAGGGCCAGAGGTGGCTCAATGTAGCGCGTAACGCACAGCTTCAGCTGCCTAATGAAGCAAGTGTTTATGACTGAATGCAATTGTGTCATACCCACTATAGTGAAACACACACACGTCCTTAGGTATGTGCTTACAGACCACCGTCACACTGAATTTGTTTACTCATGTAGATTGCTGTACAAACCACCTGTACAAAATTGTATGTATATATATATATATATATATATATATATATATATATATATATATATATATATATATATATAAATATATATATATATATATATATATATATATATATATATATATATATATATATATATATATATATATATATATATATATAAAACGGTACACAAATATGACAGTTCGGTATGGGTTAAGTACAGCAAGGGGGAGAAAACTAAACATAAAATTGCTAAAAAAAAATGCTAATGCTGTATTCTATATACATAGAGCCCTTTCTTTCACATTACTATAATATTAAAGGTTACAATTAACAACAGAGCCCAAACTATTAAATTCAGTTGCTATTTATTTTTAGATATAATAAACATTATTATTTTTAAAATTAATTAAAATTATTTTTCTTTTCCAATTCATTTTTTAAATATAATCATTTACACAGTTACTGTCATAACTTGTTCTTATGACAAATTTAATTAAACATATTAAATAAGTAAGACTACTAACAGGTAAAGTGCACAGCATAAATGAGTACACCTCCTCTGAACAAAAGCAAAAGATGTATTTTCTTTATGATCACTAATACAATTCATGGAAAGATGGCAAAACTAAAGTTTATTAAACTTATACATGATAAAAACTGAGAAATATATGTTATTAATAGCCATAAAATGAGTAAATTAGCCAATTTTGTTTAAATTAAGGATTAGAAATGAGTACACCCTAGATTTAATTCAGCAAATGTATAATATTGTAGCACTTAGTACGCCCTCCATAATTTTGAATATACTGCTCTGACCCTTCTTGGCACGGAGTGTACAAGTTCATGACAAATTGTCACATCTGTCCTGTTTAACTCCTGGGTGATGAGCTCCTTAAATGCCCTGATCTTTAATGGGGAGTATTGCTCAACTCGTCTCTACAGAATCTCCCACAGGTGCTCAAGATTGAGTGCAATACATGTCCACAGAAGGTTTGTCACCCTGGGAGAATGCATATCCTCATTGTCATGTTGAAAAAAATGCCCAACAATGCAGGGAATGAATAAAGGGTAACATCTTTGTGTATTAAATTACACAGTGGTGTGGGAATTCATGACAGCATTGATGGTAACACTGTAGTATAGGGAACACATATAAACTATTAACTGTGACTTTTCCCTCAATAAACTCCTAATTTACTGCTTTTTAATAGTTAGTAAGGTAACTGTTAAGTTTAGGTATTGGGTAGGATTAAGAATGTAGATTAATATGTTAATCTACATATTAATATGTGCTTAATAAGTACTAATAAATAGCCAATATTCTATTAATATGCATGCTAATAAGCAACTAGTTAAAAGACCCTAAAATAAAATGTTACCGCATTGATAAAGCACAACTCCCTCACACCTTCAGCACTCATACATCCCTATAAAAGAGCTTTACTACCACTGAACTTTACTGTGGGAACCAGGCACTTCTCATTGTACTCCTCCTCTATGCTGTTAGATCCAAAATGATTTATTTGGTCTCATGAGACCAGAGTTTTGATTCCCAGAATCTATATTTTGTAAATATGGGCTTTGGAAATGGCTAACTGACTTTATTGTGCTTTGGCTACAGCAGGTAGTTCCAGTGAGAACAATAACCATGCATGTCATTTCTGCAGGCTGCATCTTACTCTGTGAGACAAACAGTCATTCTTTTCATAGCTTTTGCTGGCTCTGAGACACTCGCTTGGTATTTCTCCTGCTCTTTGTCGAGCAAAAAAATCCCTCATCACTAAATGAAAGCTTAAAATGAAGGCCTGATTATTTCAAGTCCATTATTTTTTAATTTTTGTTACATTTGCTATATTTTCACCCTTAAAACAATGATTTGGTAATCCTCTTGTACCACTGTCCTCTTTTGTGCTATGAAAAAGTCTCCTGACAGTTCTCTCACAAGTGGTTCCATTTTTGTCAGCATTAAGTCTGAAAATGATTCAGTGGGCTATATAACACTTTTAATTGTCAAGAAATTACTTCTCTTTAAATGTTTTGGTTCAACATACTTACCTGTTGAACAAACATTGCCTTAAACTTAAACCAGAAAAATTTTATTTCATTTTATTTAGTAACTTTTGTAGTAATTGATTAAGCAGACTTGCTGGAACATTATATCTCTAACATATCTTCTAAGTAATTGAGTAATTGCTGACTTTCAAAGGTTTCAGAGGGGGTGTACTCATTTATGCTGTGCACTGTAAGTAAATATAATGAATATATAAGCTAATATAGTTCATATATTTAGTGAAATGCTCCCATTTAGAGTTATTCTCTAATGAACTAACATGCTGTGAACACTGAAGGTAAATGTAATGTTACGTGAGATATTATTCTGAAGATGTTTTATTGACGTCTTTCTGCAGTTGAAACACTGCATAGATATGTTTACGTGTAATCTCTTAACCATAGATCGTCTGTTTTTCTCCTTCTGTGCTTTTTCCTGGTGTGGTGGTTAACAAACTGTGTTGCATTGCCGTGGGCGCCCCCTTCTGGATTGGAGTGTGAATCGGCTGTGACTGACTGTATTCATCGTGTGACTGCATCGAACTGTGACGTCTGTACCGTGATGGTTCAGGATGAATACATGTACCCTAATTTATATATATATATATATACAGGGCTTGACATTAACACCCGCCAAATGCAGGTAGATTTCAGCTGTGGCGGGTAAGACAGCCACTCCCACTGGCCACTTTGGCGGGTTGAATATAATTTCAGTTTACAGCCAAATAATCGTCGAAGATCGTCGTAGCACAAAATTACAATCCAATCACACAATACGTTATTTAGGCTACGTGCAGTTAGTGAATGAGGGATAGGCGGAATTGCGCTGAATGACACACAACAGAAGCGCTCTGTCGCGCGCGATCAGTTCTCCTCGCACCTGAATAGTTAAACAGTGCACACAGATGTCTAAATGTCCATCGTGTGGAGTATCTCGCGTGAATACAGTCGGTTATGGCTTAAGTGGACGTAAACAGGTGGGTAATAACTGGATATGCGTCAGTTACGTCCATGCATTCAGCAGCCCAATTAAATACCTGTCTGTCATTAATGTTAATCAAACAACAAAAGATGTTAAATAATCTGAAAAAAGATTATTTTTTAATTTACTATTGTTTTTGTAATTTGCTTCTTTGTTCTTTTATATAGCCTAATACAAATAACTTATACAATTTCTCATATTAGCTCATGCTCATATTGTCCACCTCTTGCCCATCTGTACATACCAGCTGATATACAATGTAGTCTTGATTTGGGTGGTCAATCTGCATTTAAAAGTTTGAAAGGGTTTTAAATCTTCTAAATCAAGTAAAATGACTCAAAATAAAGTAATTTAAGCATAACAAAGTCAACTTTAATCATATAAAATGTAATTTACCAACATCAAAATTGTGGCAAGTGAAAATGCTCAGTGGCTAGTAACTTTGGAAAACCACTAGCCACAGTGGCTGGTGAGCAAAAAAGTTAATGTCAAGCCCTGTATATATATATATATATATAATTGTTTATGCCAGAGTTAGCTAAACAGCTAATTTGCATCTGTAGTCCCTATATCAAATGAACAGCAAAAAAATAAGTCTTTTAAAACATTTTAAAAGCCTTTGCTGTCACTTTTGATCAATTTAATGAATCCTTGCTGAATAAAATTTCTTTAAAAAAAATCTTAATCTCACAATACCGGAAAGCTATAGTCTGCTTGATTTGTACAACTTCTGGAAGTAAGATTAGGGTTTTTATCAGTTCGCCTAGTCGTGTTTGCAAGGTACCGGGTGGATATAAGCACTTTTGAGAATGAAATAATTTTTCTCAGGTTTGTCAGTTTAGTGCCATTAAACTTTTTTTTTTTTTTTCTTTGAAGCAGTTTAATTAGATAATAATGAGCGAATCTGTATAAACTGCATTTTGTTTCTTATAGCTGAAATAGTCTATGTTTATTAAATTTGGACAGTCTATATAAATGTTCTACTATTCTTTTGATGTTTTTGTTTGTTGATATTTTTTTCATGTTTGCTTATTATTTGTGGTATAATATATTTCAAAAAACAGCGGTTGGTCACTTGAAATGCCAGTCAGACTGTCTCTTCCAGTTTAAGTAGGCGGTTGTTGAATAAGCTGCAATGAGGACCAAAACTTTAGTCAAAGCTCTGGCTACGCAAGACTAGCCTTCTCTGAGCGTGTGTAGCTTTATTAAATTACTCTGACTGGTAAATATTTTTCCACCATCTCTATGAAGAGAGATGGTTTGGAGGGGTCATGAATAATCCCGGGGCCTGATAGCACGCTCTCTCTTTCTCTCTTTTTTTCCTTCTGCCTGAAGACACCCATTGGTTCAAGCCACAGCGCTTCATTTTCTCTAGATGTCTCTCCTGCTTCCTTACATGCTGCGTGTTTTCATCATCATCGTGGGACATCAATCTGTCTTCCGCGGTGCGTGCGGGATTGCAGACACACGGCGACACCTATCAAACGGGGGGAGGTCGGAAAGCCGCTTCTTTCCCTTTGCCACATAAAAGCTGTGTATTCAACACACATGCACAAATAAATACAATGAAAGCAGAAAATGCGATAAAGAAATAAGTCATACTAATTAGCCCGCTAATTCTTTGAGGACTGTGCCAGCTTGATAAAGGATGCTAAAGCTTATTAAAGTAAAAGCAGCGTTGTAAATTTTTAATTCTTTTTCTGAAAGCTTTATTTTAATCCCACTTTATGAAGTTTGCTGCGTGTAGTGTGGGTGGGTGGGAAGAAAAAAGGAAGGGTGCTTGATTGTGTCGCTGTAAGGCAGCAGGGGTCTCCGACTCAGATGCATTAACACGCCACAGGCCTTTGTTGCCACCTAGGGTCCAGACCACGCTCTCGCTTTTCTTCCGTCTTTGCTTGCTTAAACTCTCCCTTACACATTTCTCTCCCTCTCTCACTATTTCACATGAGTTTTTTTTTTTTGCCCTTTTAAAATCTAAAATGCAATTAGAATGAAGAATGTGGCATTTCATTATCATACATGTATAAGCAGTAGCCAGAGGGCTGGCTGCCGCATGGAGTGTGAATGGCAGAATGAAGGCTCCAGCTTTCCCTGGAGGAGAGTGATGGAGATATCCCACAAAGCCACTGCCTGTCAGCGTGATCGGGCCCGCAGTGGGCCAACGTCTCCACGATGTCTCTGCCTCACAAAGCAAATGTCACACTGTCAGCAAAATGAGCACCCTGTTAAAAAAAAAAAGAAGATTTGAAATGGGAGCTTTATAGAGTGAAGAAGAACTTCACATATTGGACTTATTTTTATTTTGACATATATATCGCAGGATTCAGCAAAGCGTTTCCTCTGGCTGGCAACGGGTGATGTGTGTGTAAGTCCTGTTCTCTTTTACCATACAGTTGTGGTTCTCTAACTTTTCAGATACTTTGATCAAATCAGAACAGGAAGCACCAACTAGTACTGACAGTGTTCCCTCCATTTTTGAGCATACTGTCTCTTTCTGTTTAAGCTTAAAGTGTGAGCAGTATATGCCATGCTTGATTAATATCAATATTCGTTTTTGCAGTTATGAGATATCGCGGTGCGGTAAGGCCCCTTATTAGTCCCTTTTGCGGATCTGTGAAAGGACTCTTATCAGACCATCATCTAAAACCACAACATAAAATAACATTTAGAAAGAAATTCAATGGAATTATGCAAATTTTGCAGTCCAGTTCAAACACGTATATATTAAATATATTTTTAGATTGTGCAACTTGAAAACATTTGTCAAATTCTTACCCCTTATTCACATTGCAGTAATAATAATGTACGTTATATACAAAAATGTAAAATATACTACCATTTTTTTTTCAGCAAGAATGCATATCATCATATTAGAATGATTTCTGTAAACTGTAAAAAATCCCAGTAAAATTTACGGTAAAAAACCGGCAGCTGTGGTTGCCAGAACTTTACCGTAAAAAATACAGTAGCAACGTAAAAAAAAAAAAAATCTGTTAAATTTACGGTAAAATAACGTATTTCATTAACTGATATAATGTTAATTTACCAACCTAATGAAGTATTAATATCTGTTTTGTACCTTTATAATACACTGACAGTCATCAAACACAGTGGTGATAAGAGTCACATGATGAATCAAAGTTCATCACAAGCAGCTTTTTCACAAGCTGAGGAGGACAACACTAACATATAGAAGGTGCACACAGTGTCATTCACACACACACACTAAACACCATCATGGTAACATGCATGAAATTTTAAAAATGCAATAAACATTAATTTAACAACATTAGATGTAACATAAAACCCTAATGTACATAACTGATTAGAAAAAAATGAGAAAAACTAAGAAGAAACAGAGTTATTTCAACGAAAATATATAAAATGTAAAGTGTCACGCAGGGAATTGTGGGAATGTCAATTTACGGTTTTTCACTGTAAATTTTACAATGAATTGTTATTTTTCACTTCCAAAAACTGTGAATTTAACAGTATTTTACCGTAAAATTACATTAAATGTACCGTTAGATCTATTACAGTTATTCACCGTATATAGTACGGAAACTTTCTGTAAACCAATTGACAGTTTTTCACTGCAGCATTTTTACAGTCTTTTACTGTTAAAATCACGGTCATTTTTTACTGAAGTTTGGTGCTAATGATGCTAAAAAAAAAATCAGCTTTGCCATCATTGGAATAAATGTAATAATTTTAAAATATATTTAAATAAATAACAGAATTATATGTGAATTAAAGAGAAAAGTTATTTTAAATTGTAATATTTCTCAATATTGATGTTTTTACTGAATTGATGACATGAATGCAGACTTGCAGAGCATTTGAGACTTCAAAAAACAAATCTTATCAAACTTTTGACTGAAGGTGCATATAAATGTAAAATACAATAATTAATACGTTAATTTACAATAAACAAAGGTTACACTTCATTTCGATGGACCATTTTAAACATTCTACTAACTATTATTAACTTTGGAACTACATTGTTAGGGTTGTTAGGGTTCGTGTTAGTTGACTTAGTAGAATATCAGTTGGCGACTATTAAAATAGTGTTAGCAGATATTAAGCAGACAGTCTACTAATACTCTAATGAGAGTTAGTTGGCATATAGTTGTAAAGTTATCATTGAAAAAAAAATATCATAAATGTGTTCATATTTAAAAAATGTAATACTATAAAATTTTGTAAGGTTTTCTCTCTCTCTCTCTCTCTATCTTTCTCTCTTTCGCTTTGTTTACCGGTAAGCAATGTGTAGCTGATGTCCCATGTCTAGCACACCAAGGAATTTCCAAGAGCCCTGGATTCCCAGGGATAAATACTAAATCACAAGCGGGCCGTAACATGTGGGTCAACGAGTGAGCTTTTGCGTCCATGTGTGTCCATGGGAGTGTGAAAAAGCTCAATCGAGCCACTCCATGAGATTGTTAGCATGGACCGGACCACCCTCCCCTCTTGTATCCCTTTTAAGTGCTGACTGGCCTGATGATAACGTATGGCACCAGAAGTAATTGGAAAATTGGCAGGTATGTCAGAGAGATTTGGTGGATGGCACAGGCTGATCCGGCAGCAAGGTTCATGAGGTGTCGTCCCACCGTGAGATTTATATCTCCGCACGGCCCGGCAACGGCAAAGTACCCAGAGTTCAGGAAAAAGTAACTCATTTTTCATAAAGGCCTGGCCGCATATCAAAAGTCATCCACAGACAGAGACAAGACCCATATGGGAGAGACATTGCTGAATAAAGCAAAGCTGTCTGCCCAGATTAACTGCTGAGATGGCTCTTGAAGCTGCATATTGGACATGTATCACAATTCTGATGTTTGTATGTCGAAAAATTAAACTGGCCTACATTAGTTTTCATTATATTGTAACATACTTTATTACACGGTTATTACTCTGTAATTACTAGGTCGTTACTATATTTATTAGATGTTCTTCTATAGATGGTTTTAATGATGTCTGATAACTATGACCTATAGTAGTGTCTCATATATTGTGGCCATACTTCATTATAAGGTTATTACTAAGTAATTACTCTGTAATTACTATATTCATTGGATTTGCTTCTATAAATGTATCAATAGCTTTAAGGAAGAATAGATGCTTTTAATGAGATGTGTGCTCTTGATGCTTTCTGTAAGTAAAGCCATGAGTCATCATGTGCTTCTCAGCTGCCTTGAGTATAGTGTGTGGTCAGGGCTCTGCCATCACACATGGCTGTGCGTAGATGTGTTTATTAACCTTTGCAGGAGGGGATAATTGCATCTGTCAGACTCACTTAAAAGCTGAGATGGCCGTCATTTCCTGTTTGTCGTCTCCTCTAAATTTGCAGGTTGTGTAAGTGACTCTGGCATGACGTTTGCTCTTTGTTCACTGCGGTAGAGGTGCTAAAATTACCTTTTTTTTTCAGAGTTAAGCATAGCATGTTGAAATACAGTTAAACTAGAATTTTGCTAGTGAGTTTCTAGCAATATACACTCAAATTAGAAAAGCAAATGGACATGGCCTAGCTGTCTTTAAATTCATCCTATTTTTTTGGTCACACTTTATATTAGGTGTCTTTAACTACTATGTACTTACATCAAAAAATAAGTACAATGTGCTTATTGTGTTCATGTTGTATTGCAAAACACTTTTGCTGCTATTGAGGTGGAATACGGGTAAGGTTAGGGACAGGTTTGGGTAGGTTTAAGGGTGAGGTAAGGTGTTTTTAAAGTTAACATGTATGTACACAATAAGTGCATTGTATTAAATGATTAATTTAAATGTTAGTACATAGTAGATAAAGCCATCTAATATAAAGTGGGGACCCCTGCTGTTTGCATAATTCTAACTAAAAGACAATAAACATTCTAACAATAAAGTTGAACTGATTTTTCAAGCTCAATCACATATGTTATTTTTACTTAATTCTTTCCCCACCAGTGTTTTATATAAAAAATAAAAATAAAAAAAAATGTTGCCAAGCAGTGGCTGCATTTTTTAATCATTTTCACAAAACTTTCATGGCCCCCAGAATATTTATTTGCATGAACATACAATATATCAAAAGAAAGAAAATATCAACATGTGGCTAAGTTTCATTTTTTAAAAAACAAAAACAACATTTTGAACAAAAAGCTGAGAAAATCGTGTTTTTGTCGAAGACTTTTTTTCTGGATCGGATTCAGAATGATTATCAAAACATAGATCGGCCAAAGTGCTCTTGCACAGTCCTCTTTATGGGTTTGATATTTTTCTAACATTAGGCAGTTCTTTCCCAGTATCCTGGTTTACGCAGATCATCATCTTCGCTTGTTTTTGGATCCGGAGATGCTGTACAATTTCAGCGCCCCCTACTGTATAACAGTGACAACATTGCTGGAAAATGGGAGGGAAGCGTTGTGTCATAAATGACGGAAAATCTCGTCAGTGGCGGAGAATGAGATTAATAAGATACTCTTCTTATTTTTCAGGAGGAAGAACCACAAGAGTTCGAGGAAGACTCTGTGAAAGAAGAAACGGCAGAGCAAGAGATCCCAGACTGAAAAACTCCTTACCTTATCGTTACCTCACGTGAAGTAATCGTCTTGCCTACACAGTTAGCACCATCACCTCATTTCCAGCTGAATAGTGGGATGCGAAATAACACTCACAAATGAAATCAACAGACGTGAACTGCCACTGCTTCACTAGACTGAAACTGTCCTCCTTTGTTAACAAGAAATTGATCAAAAAAAAAAATACCACAATTGCCAGCTAAAAAAAAAATTGTCAACGCTGTGATCTCTCTATATATTTTTTTCCAAGTATATAGGGTATTGTACAGACTCGATGTATGTTCAAGTCCACCGTCGTGAATGAATTTCAGAGCTCAACCCAGGGAGTCTTCGGAGCGCTGGAAGAACAGCAGTATCTAATGACGACGCAGACGATCATGATCTTCATATCAGCCCGTTTCTACCTTGAATATTCTATATGTCCTGTTTTTTTAAAGGTTATTTTTCCTACACTAATTAACATTTCTCTTCACTCATGGATGTGAATGTCATACTGGTGTTGTGTGTCCAGATCCCTCAAGCAGTGTTTCCGTTATACACACAGCAATTGCACACTATTCTTTCCTGTCCCGTAAACAGCTCTTTGTTTATCAGCCCTTTATATTTGATTTTGTTTTTTATTTTACTTCATATATTTTTAAACACCAATGCATTATAGTGTAATAATGAACATGCATTGACATTGCATTGAAACTGACAGTTAGTGGCTTGTGTTATATAAATAATTCATTACTTCCTGATGGTAAGAGCAAAGTCTATTTTATTATTTTTTACAAATCTCATTTTTATACCTACAGTATATTCCAGAACATCCTTTATCACTGACAGTGTTATTGTCCATGCTCATGTTTGAGGCAATTCTCAGTCTTAAACATTGTTTCAGTGTAAAAAAAAAAAAGTGGGACAGTTCATCTGCCTCAACACTTGAGCTCCAGACAAGTCTGTATTTTGGTACTTAAAGTGACCTTCGTAATAAACATTACTTGTGATTTAGTATTATTATTATTTCTGTTATTGCAACAGGACCATAACTAGATTCTATCAAGATAAATGGCACTCAAAGAAAAATCCATTTTCAGATAGGGAAGTGCACTTTCCACAAAAAGGGTACAAAATAGAACATGAAAAAGTATTTCTTTTCTATATATGGTCAGTGAAAGGAGATGATTATGCTTCAGAAAATGTTGACCATCCGCCTTAGAAAGTAAAAGTTTGTTGGGACATGTCTATATACTGGTTTAATCATTATTTTAATCACTGATTTTGCTAGTGATATATTTAAAAATGCCATATATATTATATATAAGGGGGATATAGACATTATATATAGGGGGGATATAGACATTTCATGTATTTAAATCTGGTATTTGAAATGCAAGATTAATTTTATTTTAGGTATTACTTCAACTGATCTATTGTACAGAAGAGGATTAGGGCCAAGCAATAATAAAAAAATAAAACCATCTCGAGATTAAAGTTCGAGAAAAAAGACAAAATAAAATGTTGAGAATAAACTCGTTAAATTACGGAAAAAAAACGTTACATTTCGAGAAAAAGGTCGAGATAAAATGTTAAGAATAAAGTCATTAAATTACGAGAAAAAAGACGTTAAATTACGAAAACAAATTCGTTAAATTATGAGAAAAATGTCATTAAATTTCGAGAAAAAAGTCGAGATAAAATGTTGAGAATAAAGTCATTAAATTATGAGAAAAAATTCATTAAATTACGAGAAAAAATTCGTTAAATTACGAATTTGTTCTCATAATTTAACAACTTTTTTCTCGTAATTTAATGAATTTGTTCTCATAATCTAACTACTTTTTTCTCGTAATTTAATGAATTTGTTCTCATAATCTAACTACTTTTTTCTCGTAATTTAATGACTTTATTCTCAACATTTTACCTCGACTTTTTTCTTGAAATTTAATGATTTTTTTCTCGTAATTTAATGAGTTTATTCTCAACATTTTATTTCGACTTTTTTCTCGAAATTTAACAACTTTAATCTCGAGATGGTTTTATTTTTTTATTATTCCTTGGCCCTAATCCTCTTCCATACTATTGGTTCTCACAACAAAACAAAAAAACTAGATGGTACATCTCAAGGGGTTAAACCTACTAATAAATAAAAAAATCAAAAAAAAAAAAAAAAAAAGGATTTTTTGCCTGAAATTCTTTAAAATAGGTAATACGGCATCAAAGTGTACCATAATTGTGGAAAGTGTTCAGATCTTATGAAATATCACTGAGCATAATGATTTGATAACGAAAGCATTACTTTTATCACTCCAATGATTTACGAGTTCAAAGCTGTTCAGTGACGCTTGCCGGTAGGCAAACCAACAGAAAATTGTCTTTATCCAGCTCTGTCGTGTCTTACTCACAGTGCACATGTCATTTAACCATTCCCTCACACCACAGGGGCGAAAGAAGACCATAAATGCCATTTTATCTTAGCATCTCATTGCCTCACGAAGCTTCTCCTCCCCTCACCCTGTCAGGGAATCTGGCTTGCATTCTGACATTAATGCATCAAGGGGTGTAATTCTAATTTGTTCCAAAGCAACTATTAATTTGCCCATTTCAGGCCCATGCAGGAGGAACCCCTGTAAGACCACTGAACCATGAAAGACATTATCTGAAGGGTTCTGTTTCTTTCTTTTTTCTTTATCTTTTTTTTTTTTTTTTTGAGGAGGAGGAGGAAGGATTTCATGTTGCATCGCCAATTGATGCACATTGCTGACACGTCGCTGGTTCCTTCAGCCGTTTGCGATGGACCCCCTGAAGCTGAGCTCTCAGCATGCAGCATGCGGAGTGTGTCATTAGGGTTGTAATAATGGCAGCGGGTGTGCTTATGTCAGAGTGGTCTTCTCGTTCAAGACCCCTATGCCCCGTTCCACAATCTGATTACAACCTCTGCATAATAAAGAGGTCTGTGATGTTCATGTTCAGTGAACGAGAGCTTTGCTCAGCAAGCATACGTTTCATCCATGAGAACTCAAAAACTATCATGGCTAAGAGTATGTGATGACCGCTACTCTACATGCAATGGTAATATGAATTCCAGCTGAAGACATTGTGGTCATCATGGAGACGATTATAGTCTGAAGCAAAGAGGTGGTGGTGAGTCAGCTAATACCTGGAGAAAGTCAAGCGTTTCCAATCATTTCAATGACAGCTGCTCAGTGAGTGCGGGACTTCCCATAAGTATGTGATGTCACCGGTGAAATATTTATAATAAATTAAATTTTAGTTATTAATTATTATTAATACATTTAATATTTATATGTAGCTATATATTATATAATTGTGTGTATGTGTATATGATCAGGCATAACATTATGACCACCTTCCTAATATTGTGTTTGTCCATTTGCTGCCAAAACAGCCCTGACCCGTCGAGGCATGGACTCCACTAGACCCCTGAAGGTGTGCTGTGGTATCTGCACCAAGATGTTAGCAGCAGATCCTTTAAGTCCTGTAAGTTGCGAGGTGGGGCCTTCATGGATCGGACTTGTTTGTTCAGCACATCCCACAGATGCTCGATTGGATTGAGATCTGGGGAACTTGGAGGCCAAGTCAACACCTCAAACTCGTTGTTGTGCTCCTCAAACCATTCCTGAACCATTTTTGTTTTGTGGCAGGGTGCATTATCCTGCTGAAAGAGGCCACAGCCACCAGGGAATACCGTTTCCATGAAAGGGTGTACATGGTCTGCAACAATGCTTAGGTAGGTGGTACGTGTCAAAGTAGCATCTTCATGGATGGCAGGACCCAAGGTTTCCCAGCAGAACATTGTCCAAAGCATCACACTGCCTTCGCCGGCTTGCCTTCTTCCCATAGTGCATCCTGGTGCCATGTGACATACACGCACCCGGCCATCCACGTGATGTAAAAGAAAACATGATTCATCAGACCAGGCAACCTTCTTCCATTGCTCCGTGGTTCAGTTCTGATGCTCACGTGTTCACTGTTGGTGCTTTCGCTGGTGGACAGGGGTCAGCATGGGCACCCTGAACGGTCTGCAGCTATGCAGCCCCATACGCAACAAACTGCGATGCACTGTGTATTCTGACACCTTTCTATCAGAACCAGCATTAACTTCTTGAGCAATTTGAGCTACAGTAGCTCGTCTGTTGGATTGAACCACATGGACCAATGAGCATCAATGAGCCTCGGCCGCCCATGACACTGTCGCCGGTTCACCACTGTTCCTTCCTTGGACCACTTTTGATTTATACTGACCACTGCAGACCGGGAACACCCCACAAGAGCTGCAGCTTTAGAAATGCTCTGACCCAGTCGTCTAGCCATCAGAATTTGGCCCTTGTCAAACTCGCTCAAATCCTTACACTTGCCCATTTTTCCTGCTTCTAACACATCAACTTTGAGGACAAAATGTTCACTTGCTGCCTAACAGGTGCTGTGATGAAGAGATAATCAGTGTTATTCACTTCACCTGTCACTGGTCATAATGTTATGCTTGATTTTGTGTGTGTGTATATACACACAATGAAATATAATTTTTCCCTTTTGTTTTTCATATTAAATATACAATAAAAATATATTTTGTTTTTAATTACACAAGTATTAAAGCTGCTGTAGGTAACTTTTGTAAAAAAAATATTTTTTACATATTTGTTAAACCTGACATTATGTCCTGACAGTAGAATGTGAGACAGATAATCTGTGAAAAAATCAAGCTCCTCTGGCTCCTCCCAGTGGTCCTATACATGGGTTTCAAAGACGTCACTTCCGCTATGCCCGCCGCCATATTTGGGACCGGTCACAGCTGCGCGCCCTGTTAAAGTCTATGGTGACAGCAGCTACAACTACCAGAGGAAGGCCAACAAAATGCTCTCAGAAAGTTCACAACAAGTTTACAATATATCTGGGATATGTGGTGCTGTTAGCCGTTTCAACAGTCGTCAGAACTACAAATTTATTTGATTTATTTGAAAATATTGTGAATTCTAGTTGCTGTGTTTCGGCGTGTTGTTACAGGATGAACAAATTCACGACACCAGCTGACTACATTACTTAGTTCAAGTACATGCGTGCATGATTTTGTGCAAATATAAGTTGTAATTTTACGTCTATCTTGTATAAATATATATGAATTACCCTATATAGGATGTGTCCCGTTGAGTAAATTAACCTTAGCAAAGCGCTTCAGTTTACCGGTGTTCATTCAGCGCGTGTAGCTCAAATAATAATACTGTTATCAAAATGAGATGATTTGAGAAAAAAAATCATGATCCTTATTATTAATCAAACTATGTGTTGATGAAAATAATACTAGAACAATATAAGAGCTAGGTATTAAAAATAATGCATTAATTTTCTAAAAGAAATATTAAAGTTTTAATATTACTGTGTAACGTAAAACATTTTAATGACTTAATCATTGCTGTTTGAGCTGCGCACGCTGAAGCTGAAGAGAATAAAAAAAAAACCATAAACTGAAAGTTAATTAACTCAACGGAACACATCCTATATAAAATAATCCAGATATTAATACAAAATAAAAATAATATTACAACTATTTGCACAAAATCACGTACAGATGAACTTGAAGTAACGTCATTGAAACACCGAAACACAGCAAATAAGCCCAAATAATTCACAACGTTATTTTACAAGTAGCCTATATACGATTATAATATCATGTATAAGAAGAAGACAGTCCCAATCATATTAATGTTGTCTTACTTTTTGAGTGCTCGCGCTGAAGCTATAGATGATCATCAGCTCTGTGGGTTATTTACCTCAACGAAACACATCCTTTATGAGAATAATCAGATATAGCTACTTAATAAAATTATTACAAGTTTTACCTGCACAAAATGACGCGAATGCACAAGTGAAGTTTGAACAAGTTATGTAATCAATGTTTAACTCAGTCGACGCGCTCTTACCACAACAACACGCTGAAACAACAACACAGAGAATTCACAACATTTTATTACAGTCGTGTTTTCGTTATAATGTTATGTAAATTACAGTCCCAGCACAGCAGTTATTAATGTTGTGCATTGCTGTTTGGCTGCCAGTGGTGTGGTCCCTTCTGAATGAAGCCAATAATTCTGCCGATCTAACTCCTTTGGGATCAAATAAATTTGTAGTTCTGACGTCTGTTGAAACGGCTAACAGCACCAGATATCCCAGATATATTGTAAACTTGTTGTGAACCTTCTGAGAGCGTTTCTTTGGCCTTCCTCTGGTAGTTGTAGCTGCTGTCACCATAGACTTTAACAGGGCGCGCAGCTGTGACCGGTCCCAAATATGGCGGCGATAGAATACAGTGACGTCACATGAAACCCATCTATTGCCATTTGCAGAAATACACCGCTCCCGGTAAGAAACAACCAATCAGAGCCAGGAGGAGTGTCTTAGCAGTGTCAATCAATCAAGCTCGCGTGCGCGCTGATCACACTCCTGTCATGCACAGTGTACAGGCGTCAAATTCAAGATTACCGGTGTGCCGCAGCTTTGCTTATGGCGAAATAAAACGATG
This sequence comes from Megalobrama amblycephala, assembly GCF_018812025.1. NCBI lineage: Eukaryota > Metazoa > Chordata > Actinopteri > Cypriniformes > Xenocyprididae > Megalobrama > Megalobrama amblycephala. The sequence goes on from NC_063052.1 coordinate 9,917,182, forward strand.
TTATATGCAAAGGACCACCCTGAAATCTACAAGAAACCATGCCATACATAATTTGTCAGTCCTGTTTTGAAATTATCTTAGTTGTGTAGTTCTTAAAAAATTAAACAAATCAAGCAGGGATACTTACTTGTCAAGCAGAAATGTGGCTGACTCTGCATCGGTTTTTAATCCGTTCAGGATACATAGCTCCCTCCACCTCGGAAAAGCCGCTCCGATATTTACCCTCGTTTTATTTCGGGCTCTATCTAATTCTTTCTTTTTGGCTTTTTTATCATCGTCATCTGTCTTTTTCCGTTCACCCGTCTTTATTTTATGAGCAGGTGCCACTCGAGGAATTGGCAGTTTGGATTGTTTTTCCGCCATAAGCAAAGCTGCGGCACACCGGTAATCTTGAAGCCTGTATGCGCTGGCGCTGTGTATGGGAGGGGTGAGATCAGCGCGCACGCGAGCTTGATTGATTGACACGGCTAAGACACTCCTCCTGGCTCTGATTGGTTGTTTCTTACCGGGAGCGGTGCATTTCTGCAAATGGCAATAGGGCCACTGGGAGGAGCCAGAGGAGCTTGATTTTTTCACAGATTATCTGTCTCATATTCTACTGTCAGGACATAATGTCAGGTTTAACAAATATGTAAAAAAAAAAATTTTTACAAAAGTTACCTACAGCAGCTTTAAATTTAGTTGTTTTCTGACCTCTACATGTAAATTAGCACCGTATTGATTTTAAAATCATCTCATTAAGTTTCTAAAAATCATCCTATCTAATTTTATACACGGAAAACACAAAGTTTCCATATTAAAGTGAGCCGTCATCTCCTAATCACGCTGATCTTTGCTCTGACAGCCTCTACTTCACTCCTGTGCCACATCATTCTCAGTCTGTCTGCTTAATATTTCTGCTGTTTGCTGAGGGAACTAAGATTCACTTATGAGGCAGCGCGGCATTTCGATCAGAGCTCTGAATAACCACAGTTGCTCGCGCTCCTTGTCCCTGGGTTTTAATTGCTCCGAATAATGCTTTAAATAACATCACCTTGGTATCTGAGCACTGTGTGGATGACCTTTTCCAGACTGTGTAGTGCTGTGACATAGTCATTTTCCAGTCCTTAATGTACTCAGAGAGTACTCTATTCGGAGGGAACGTTCACAGGGTGCTAATCTCTACCTCTCAACACCTCGTTCCACACGTAGTCATTAGGAGAGGGGGGTCTTAAAAGGGTTCCTGACACACTGGAGTTAGACATGTTAATAACTCTCATTTCAAACTGACTGGAGAAAATACTGTATCGAAGATGACAGTGTAAAATGTAATGTGATTTTCTGTTCTTTAAGGTTTAGTGAGGTTCAGTTCATCCTTGCATTAATCCTCTGGTGCTGTTCAGTCATTTTTGACTGAAAATTATATGTTATGGTTTTTGTAACATTTTTTACTTCATTGGAATAGTACAAAAATTGTAGCCTGGATGCCAGCCGAACTTAGCCGCGCCCACAACATTTTGAGGTCGGGGAGTTCGGTCTGGACTCGATCCGTAGAGGAGTAATTATGCCCGAACAGAAACTGTTCGGACCAATCACATTGTCAGGGCGATGACTGACAGATTATCACCAGAAACGTAATCAGCCACGTCATCAAAGAGCACTTGGGGAGTTTGATTGACAAGCGATCTAACCAATCAGAACGCCGCATCCGCCATTTTGTCCGACAAAGCAGTCAGGAGTTAGAAGATTAACCTCGGTGGAGTTAAACTTGAAAAATTGTGCATATTGACGTCTTTCCGCGTTTGAAACAACATTCATTCTCATGTTCATTCATGTTTATTTGATGCTATAAATGGACTAGTAGGAAGAGATGATCGGTTCACGAGCCTCTTGAGCTGAGGCGCTACAGCAATCTGTCACGATCATGGTCACAACCCATTAAAGAGCCACAAAACGGTTTTTATTGTTTGAATTTTTTTAATAACTACACAGTTTGAAAGCTGGGACTTTGTTTAATATCATAAGTAACCTGCTCTGTCTCGTCTGTCGATGTGTTGTCAGTTTCCTCTTTGCTCCGCGATGTATTTTCCGCTCTGTGTGGCGTGACAGCGCCACGGCTTGTCGGACAAAGCAACAGTAACTAAGGGGGCGGGTCTTTGCGAAAGGTCAATTAGTTTACAACAATGATGGCTGTTGAAGAACTGAGATGTGTAGATTCCGCCATCGCGTCCGTTATAGAAGATATCGACAGCGCATTAATTTTAAAAGAGGAACAGAGGACCGCGGTCAAGGCATTTGTCGATGGGAAAGATGTCTTTGCCGTCCTTCCTACGGGATTCGGCAAAAGTTTGATTTATCAGCTGGCCCCGATGGTCGCTAAGAAGAGTTCTGTTGACAACTATGCGTCGCTCAACATACGTCACTTACTCTGTAGCTCTGATTGGTTGTAGGTCTATCCAATTGAGGTCTTTCCTGGATCGGTTGAAATACGCCCCCATAATCAAAGCCCAATGGAGCAGTATCAGACTCATATTCGAACTAGAATTGAGTATGACTACGTCAGGCTACAAAAATTGGTTTTGACACTTGCTATGAAAAAATCATGGACATGATTCGGAAAGGTTAAATGGTCCTAAAACAAATAGTCATGACTGCATTGAAAACAAATGGGAAGTGAATTTCATCTAGCGGAAACATTTGGCATTGCGCCCGAACAAAATCTTACTGAAAGCTCATTTTTTGAGATATCAATCTCAAATTTGCAACACAACTTGTTTAGATGTATGGCTTTGATATGATCACAATTAGAGTAAAACATGTTTTGGAAAATATGCATTTCATATAAAATTCAAAAATAGTATTTTTATGCATATAACTTAAACTTCAGTAACTTTCATATTCATATTAACTTCCACGACGTAGTACACAATGCCATGACGTTCTACGCTACGCTATGTCCTACGTCATTGTGTACTACGTCACGGAAGTTAACGCTTTTTGGACGTACGCCAAATGTGTATGGATGACGTGCCGGAAGCTCATTATTTTACTTTAGAAAGTTTTAAATAAGGTTATTTGTCTTACACAAATGCATAGATTTGCTTCAGAAGGCCTTTATTAACCCCCTAGAGCCGAGTAGAGTACGTTTTATCATCATTGACATTTATGATCGATGGATGCACTTTTTTTGGACTTCAAAAACTCATCCTCACTCCCATTGTAAAGCTTGAACGAGCTAGGATATTTTTAATTTAACTCTGATTACCCAACAGAAGTCATATACACCTATGATGGCTTGAGGGTGAGTAAATTATGGTGTAATTTTCATTTTTGGGTGAACTAACCCTTTGAGGTGATAAAAGTTACAGTACATGCACTTACTATAGTAATAAAAGTAAATTATGCATAATTACAAGCAACTAAATCAAACCCTATAGTAAGTACAACGTAGGTAAGTACTTATTTGTGTAATTACAGTGTACAACATCACCTTAAAATAAAGTGTATTTTTTGTATTAAACATATTTGACTACATATTTTCTTCTCAAATGAATAATGCTCTTACATGATTTAAAAAATACATTTTTCATCCCTTTTCACAGTTTACATCATCTCTTGAGTAGCCCTGTCACCAGCACACTCATTAATAGCTACATAGGCCAAAGAAAGTAAACTTTTCCGTCTTTCATCTTTGCCGATGTTTGCCTGTTTACAGTGTAAATTAGTTTCCTGTGGGTGTTGGCTGCTGACCTGAAGGAAATCCTGTGGAAATCTGAGTGAATGAAAATGTTCCAGATCCTTTCATCTATGACACTTTATGCACCATCCATTGGTCATTATACTCAAAACCTTATCATTTTTTTTTAAATAACATAAGGATTTGATCCATATATACCATTCAAAAGTGATTTTTTTTTTAAAGTTTTGTGTTTTTGAAAGAAGTATCTTATGATAATCAAGGCTGCATTTATTTGATCAAAGTACAAACAATAATTTTGTGATATTACAATTTAAAATAACTTTTGAATGGTATAGTGTAGATAGAATGCTGAACACATTATATTCTCTATACAAGAAAATAAATCTATCATTGCATGTTTATATTGATGTTGCTTTTTGGGGTTACATTTAATTTCGTTCTAGACACTGACGTAAAGTGTATATGTGCATATTTGCATCAGCCAAATTAATTAATGTAGAATATACTGATGCTTTTAACTCAAATGTGTGAATTAATCAATGAGGTCACTCCTGAGGTCATTTACAAATGCCTTTTTGAGGTCTTTGCGATGGCAATAATTTGTGTGGTCATTAATAAGGTAATAGATGATGTCATCTCTGACATCACCACAAATCTCTCATCATTGCTGATGCAAATGTGATTTCTAATACCTTGATTTAATGACCACTGCGATCTGTAAAATATTGCTAGCATGATAAGACCATGTAAGAATACTATCAATGACATATTGCCCTCACAGATGAGGCAATAAGGTCATCCATGAAGTGACCAATGAAATTTCCTTTTATGACCTTGCTCTGGAATATTTGATTCTGATTTATGATGCTAAATGGTATATTTGACCGTTGTCCCTTTCAGCCAGTGTTCTAGTTTCATGCCTTATGTATTACCAAAGTCTCTTTTTATGTATTAAAATAATGTTAGCTCAAATCAATATTTGATGTCCATTTATTTGTTTACAGTAGTAGCCGTATAATAAATGGGATAGTGTACAGTTTGTCAGTCATTGTCGTAATATAAACCACTACGGGATGATACATTCAGTTTATTTTGTGATAATGACCAGCAGACAGTGCATTGTTATTGTCAATGAGAGCACATTAATCTCAAGCATAGCCTTCTTCCTTTAAGTCGTGGGATAACGTTAACCGTTCAGACAGTGATTTTAACATATATGTACATCTGTAAAGTGTACATCTGTAAAGTTGACATCAGTCAGATAGAATTATTAAATAACAGTGTACCTCTGTCGCTGTATATCCAGTCATGACCCTGGCTCTATTTCTGAGTCGCTTGCAAGGTCCGCAGTCAAGGCGGCAAGGTTTCTGCTGTCCTTGGTCCCTGTAAAATTTACGCCCATATAAAAAGGTAAATACCCTGCGAAGTCTTACTGATATAAGCTACTGATCGTCTCCCTATTACAGTTTTATGGACTGTGTAATTTAGATGGACCCAGCATGGCTTCCTATAACTCCCTTTGCCCCTCCCAGTCCTCTGCGCTGTCTTTACAGATTGCTGATCTCAAATGCATTATCTCTTATGACAGTACACACCTTTTACACGATAACATGCATGAAGTCCTTACTCCTTGATAAGTAAAACTGAATTTACTTTTCAATCTTAAAGGGTTAGTTCACCACAAAAATGAAATTGTTGTCATTAATTGCTCACCGGTCATGTCGTTCCAAAACCCATAAGACCTTCATTCATCTTCGGAACACAAATTAAGATATTTTTGATAAAAATACGAGAGACTTCTGTCCCTTCCCTGACACGGAAGTCGTTATTTTGGGGTTTTTTTACGCGCAAAAAGTATTCTTGTCGCTTAATAACATTAAGGTTGAACCACTGTAGTCACATGGACTGTTTTAATGATGTCTTTACTACCTTTCTGGACCTTGAAAGTGGTAATTGCATCGCTGTCTATAGGGGGACAGAAAGCTCTCGGATTTAATCAAAAATATCTTAATTTGTGTTCCGAAGATGAATGAAGGTTTTACGGGTTTGCAATGACATGAGGGATGAGTAATTAAAGGGTTAGTTCACCCAAAAATGAAAATTCTGTCATTAATTACTTCACCCTCATGTCGTTCCACACCCGTAAGACCTTCATTAATCTTCGGAACACAAATTAAGATATTTTAGTTGAAATCCGATGGCTCTGTGAGGCCTCCATAGGGAGCAATGGACACTTCCTCTCTCAAGATCCATAAAGGTACTAAAAACATATTTAAATCGGTTCATGTGAGTACAGTGGTTCAATATTAATATTATAAAGCGACGAGAATACTTTTGGAGCGCCAAAAAAAACAAAATAACGACTTTAGTGATGGCCGATTGCAAAACGCTGCTTCATGAAGCATCGGAGCATAAATGAATCAGTGTGTCGAATCATGATTCGGATCGCGTGTCAAACTGCCAACGGCTGAAATCACGTGACTCTGGCGCTCCGAACAGCAGATTCGACACACTGATTCATCTGTGCTCCGAATCTTCTGAAGCAGTGTTTTGAAATCAGCCATCACTAAATAAGTCGTTATTTTGTTTTTTTTGGCGCTCCAAAAATATTCTCGTCGCTTTATAATATTAATATTGAACCGATTTAAATATGTTTTTAGTACCTTTATGGATCTTGAGAGAGGAAGTGTCCATTGCTCCCTATGGAGGCCTCACGGAGCTATCGGATTTCATCTAAAATATCTTAATTTGTGTTCTGAAGATGAACGAAGGTCTTACGGGTGTGGAACGGCATGAGGGTGAGTAATGACAGAATTTTCGTTTTTGGGTGAACTAACCCTTTAAATGAATGAATTACATCATGAATGTCCTACAGGATATATATTATAATCAGATTGTGCATAATGCTCTAAGGTCACATCAGAATCCAGATAGGAGGGCTTTTTACAGCTCCTTCCATACAGTACACTTTAGTATCCCATTAATTTTTAAAGCAACAGAGGCAAATGTCGTTGTGAGCGCTATTAGATATGCTAGATAAACTATTATTAACGCTTGAAAAGTAGCTAGTTTTAAAGACACCACATGTCTGCCCTTTGCCCTACCTTGGAGGTCTTGAACTTGTCGACTTCTAATTATAATAATTTCGTTTGATCCCCTAAGATCAACATTTCTGAAGTTCCTCATTTCACCGAACATTTGACAAAAGCAAGAAAATTATAAGAGTTTTAGGTCCTATTTTGTTCCCTTTTTGTGGAAAGTGTCAGATCCTGTAGAGGACTGACTGAAAAATGAGTTTTTAACTGTGTGACTGACTGGTCAATAATGACTGCCAGTCATTGGCTGTTCAGCTGCCCATTACCGTCTCAGGCAGGAAACATTGTTTCCAAGTGGTTCATAAAACAACTCCCAATACTTGAGTCCATTTTTCTCCCAAAAGCAAGGACACCAACTTCTCCCACTGTGTCACAGCACTACATAATACCACACCTTAGCTTCCTTTAGTGCAACGACACAAGTAAACAGCTCAAGGTGACAACTTCCTTCAAGAGAACAAATGTCATCCATCCATTAGCCACCACTTATCCAGGACTGGGTCGCGGTGGCAATAGGCTAAGTAAGGACACCCATACGTCCTTTTCTCTGGCCTCTTCCTCCAGCTCATCCTGGGGGATAAGGTGTTCCAAGGCCAGCCGAGGGATATAATCCCTCTAGCGTGTTCTGGATTTGCCGGGGTTCTCTTCCCAGTCTCTTTTACCCGAAATCTTATTCTTTTGTTTACTACCCAGAGTTCATGACCATAGGTTCCCTTTAATATATATAGTGCATAAGCATGTAAAAGAAAATTTCTGGATAATATAATGTAATATTTTAAAGATAGCTATTCTTATGCTGCGTTCACACCGAACGCGTCTGGGGCGTCTGAGGCGTCTGATTTACATGTTAAGTCAATGTAAACGCGCGTCTAGGTGTCCTGCGGCGCGAATCAAGCGTCTAGCGCGGCGCGAATCGGCCGTTGACGCGCGAATAGCGCGGCGCGAATTGAGCGTTCACGCGGCTGACGCGCGAATTGAGCGTCTGACGCCCAAACGCCCGAGTTGAAAAATCTGAACTTTGGCGTAAATTCGCGGCGCGTTAACCAATCAGGGACTCTGCTTTGGTAGTAACGTGTTTATGATGTGATCAGTGGCGGAGACCAGAACAAAGATGTCGCTGTGTGTGTGGCCACCCTGAGCTCTATGATGTCTCATTATATTTTTATCGAGACAGGAATAAAAAGGACCTTGCCTGGAAGAGAATAAGCGAAGAAATCGGACAATCTGGTTAGATGTAAAACTTTTTGCATGATTTTAGCCGTTGATAGCCCACCTTCTAGCTAGCAAAAGTCGGCCGGCATAACCGAGTTAAATTGCCGCTACAGGTTTCCAACTGACGAGATTATGTGTTTATTCAGAGGATCTGTGCAGAAAGAGATGAAAGCCCCTCCATGACGCGAATTCGCGTCTGAACACACTTTGTTTAGACGCGCGAATTGAGCGAATTTTACGCGCGTCTGAAGCGTCTGACTTAAAAATGTTCAAGCGTCCAACTAGACGCGTCTGGCGCGAATTTGACGCCCCAGACGCGTTCGGTGTGAACGCAGCATTATGAATGTGTATCAGTACTAGTTTTAGATTTAATTATAGTTTTAGTCACTTTTTTTAGTCTGGTTGTTAAAACTTGATTTGAACTGCTAATTTATTTTATGCAAAAATACAGTGTTAGTCAATCGAAACAAGCAAATCATTGAGTAACAAACTGAGGCTGTATGCCGCTGCTTATCTTTAAACTGAGAGGCACTCACTTTATGCAGAGATGCTATCCTGCTGAGCTCATAATGTGTTGCAAATGCCAGATCTAATGCATTCTGCATCTGTGCCGCATACGGTGTAACATTAGGCTTCTTGCCTCTCATGCTCTCCCTCCTCGTCATCTATTAAGCTGTGAGGAGAGCATCACTACTTGGAGAAGCATGTAGTAAAGATATAACTGTCAATAGCCTACATTCATGATTTCGAGCATGTAAGAACTGGATAGTAGCATTCAGGTGTCATGCACATTTTGTGTGTTTGTTTGTCAAGTCAAGTCAAGTCCAATTTGTATTTATATAGCACTTTTACAATTGGTAATTTGTTTCAAAGCAGCTTTACATATTAGAAGCACAGAAAAAAGGGAAGTGGTTAAAAATAAGCTGTACAAACAAGCGTGGTAATATGTAACATATACAAGATGGTGCTACATTAAGCCAATGTCGGCTGACTCCCAGGGGTGGAAAAAACCCCCTAGGAGAAAAAACCAGCGTGCTAACACTGGGAAAAAAGTCCTAGGAGGGAAAAAAACCCCTTGGAAGATATGTATAATATATGCAAATGGATATGGAGATCAAATTCTGAATTATACAATATGTTTGTGATTGGGGTTCAGGGACAGAAAATGGTTTTAGGGTGCTTAAGTGAATTTTTATATAGTCAAAGTTAACTATATAATTCATTTTCAATAAATATTTAGTTTGAAAAAGTACTGAACAAAAACATTTTAATTTAATTGAAAATCTTTCTTTTCAGATACTTCTGACAGTACTAAAAAAGATTTCTATATCTGAAGGGTCATGTGACACTGAAGACTGGAGTTATGGCTGTTGAAAATGTAGCTTTTTGCCATCACATCTCTCTCTCTCTCTCTTTTCTTTAAACTGTTTTTACTGTATTTTTGATCAAATAAATCCAGCCTTGGTGAACATATGGTGACTTCTTTCAAAAACATTAAAGGGGATCTATAATGCCCCTTTTACAAGATGTAATATAAGTCTCTGGTGTCTCCAGAATGTGTCTGTGGAAGTTTCAGCTCAAAATACTCCACAGATCATTTATTATAGCTTGTCAAATTTGCCTCTATTTGGGTGTGAGCAAAAAATGCTGTTTCTGTGTGTCCCTTTAAATGCAAATGAGCTGCTGTTCCTGGCCCCCTTTCCAGAAGAGGGATGAGCTTTAACAGCTCATGCTTCGGTTGCTCAACAACAACAAAGCTGGAGAATCTCACGCAGTCAAAATGAGGATTGTCAGTAACGGTGTTCAGCCTTACATTGTTCAAACCGGAGTCGGACACTGATGGAGAGACTCAGGAAGAAGTTACAACTTTTAGAATACAACAGGAAGAAGCTCGCTCTACCAGCCATTTGTTGTAGTCCTTAAATAGTGAATTCTTTAAAAGAAAATATTTCGCTTTGCATTGAACTTTGAGCGTTGTAACTTTGCAAATGTTGTTTATGCTCAAACAGCAACATTACACACTAACTAAAGTTCAAAAATTTAAATCATAATCAACCGCCCCCTTTAAAGTCAGCATGAAATGAAAGTTTCTATAGTCTTTTCTTCCCTATTGTGACATATCCAAGTGAAACGGCTTCTTGAACAAGAAAAAAATGTAGGGCAGGACTTAATTTTGTTGCATTTAAAAACCACGCAGCTTAAAATTTAAGGGGGGGGGGGGGGGGTGATGCTTATGGCAGCATTTGTTGCTAACAGGCTCATTGGTGAACATGTTCCACCTACATGAAAATGCACTACGCTTACAATTGCAGATAATATGAGCGGTGAGATGTTGAAACGTTTCCCAAGACTCCTCAGGCCTATATTTGCAGGAATGCTCCATTATTAAATGGCCGTGGTGTTCTAGTGCTCCCCATGACCTGCCAAGGATAAAGAATCTGTTTACTGTAAATTGCACCCCACTCCCCCCGAAATACCATCTGCCACTTAGAAGGCCGCTGTGTTAGTGCTGACTAAAAATAGACCTTCTGATTGGCTCCTAAAGGGAAAAGGGCCCACATCACCCAAAAAGCCTCTGGATTTGATGGATAACCCGAAAAAACATTGGCACCGGGTCGTCGCCATTGAAGCCGCCTTCATCCAAATCATTTAGCTAATTTTGTTATCCGGGATTTTTGTGAGCGAATGAAAACGACAGATAAGGTGATGACAGAAAGAAAAGAAAAGCCACTTTTTTTTTTTATCTCCGTAGCGCTCTCTAGGGTGGGTTTGCCAGCCCAGCCACCTGTAATTGGCTTATCCTGCTTTCTCTCCAACTCTGTCACTGTGATTTGCCAGTTTGGTGATATGAGGAGACAGAAGTGCTGCTTCTGTGTCTCTTTGTGTTTGACTTTATGGGCTCTGGTAAAGAGTAACAGAGAGCAGAAATGCTGAGGGTGATTCAAACCTCCTGCTATGCAGTAATGGCACAAAGCACACTGGCGTTTATGGACGAAGTGAGAGCGCTGCAGTCTTCTGCTCATTTCCTAGGAGACTGACTCCCCTACAACATCCATTTACACTTGTCATATAGTGACTATTTTAATAAATACCTAGAGAAGGTCTGTAGTTGCAGCCATGTTAGACATTGAGTCGAGGAACTTAATATCAGTGGAGTTGCCGACAATAATGGCATCAATGTTGGGGTAACGCATTACAAGTAATGCGAGTTACATAATCAGATTACTTTTTCCAAGTAACTAGTAAAGTAACGCATTACTTTTATATTTACAACACAATACCTGAGTTACTTTTTCATTTATTGACTGACAGCTCTCCTGTCTGCATGTTGAGAGAAATCGTGAACTCGTTTGTGTTTCATTTTTTGTTTTTATTGTTGAAGAGTGCTGAACTCTCTTGCCTGAGCTGCGCCCTCTACTGTCCAGGTGTGAATTTGCATTTTCTTCAGTCTGAGGCTTATTCATTTCACTTATGGTGTGAAAGGGCCTTTACATTTGCCAAAAATAGAATAACTTTTTTGTTATAAAAAACAAACAAGCAAGCCCAGTCCAAGTAAAAAAAAGTAAGGGGCCGTTCACACAGAACGCGTTTTTCTATTCCAATGCGCTACTTTCCCATTGTTTTTCTATGTAAACGCGCTTGACGGACGTTACGCTCCCGTCTCGCGTCTTTTGCAGCGCCTCTCACATGAACGCCGCGTTTTTAAGATGCCTTGTCAAGTTAAAAGAATTTCTACTTTTACATGCATCGCCGCTCATCAATGTCAGTTCCAAAACAGTGGACCAATCAGAAGAACTCGGAGGCGGGGCGAACGTTGCAAGCTTCTGTTTACAGTAGCAAGTTGGCATGACAACTGTTTTATATAACGGCAACATGGCGGAGGAGGCGCTCATTATTATCTTATTTTAGTTGCGTCCCAAATGACGCACTATACACTATGCACTTATACACTATGTACTTGTGCACTATGCACTCATCCATGTAGTGCGTGAATTGTATAAGGTTATTTTGTCATTTAACAACGGAGTCCGATCCTCCCTTCCCCTCCGCTACATAATTAAAGCTGCGACAGTTGAGTGCACGAAGTGTCCAACATTCCACACTTCGTTTTTTCCGTTAATTTAGTGCACCATCCGGGTATTTAAAGTGCACTTTTTCTTTTTGGAATTTTCAGTGTGAACACACTACTCGCACTATTTATACTTAAAAACGTCATAGAATAGTGCACAAGTACGCGAATTGGGACGCACCTTTTCTTTTTTTCCATGTCAAAACTTGTATCTGTCAATTCTGCCTATTTCTATTATTTCCGTTGTTGTCGTTATTGCCTCACGTCTCAAAAGCGAGTCTCGAGACACTCGCGTTCTACGCTGCGCTTTTTTAAAAACCACTTCTGAGCGCCGCGTCTCGCGTTTTTAGACGCAAAGACGCGTTCTGTGTGAACGGCCACTTACAGATACAAGTTTTGACATGGAAAAAAAGAAAATAAGATAATAATGAGCGCCTCCTCCGCCATGTTGCCGTCATATAAAACAGTTGTCATGCCAACTCGCAACGCTTGCCCCGCCTCCAAGTTCTTCTGATTGGTCCACTATATTGGAACTGACATTGATGAGCGGCGCTGCGTGTAAAAGTTGAAATTCTTTTAACTTGACACGGCGTCTTAAAAACGCTGCGCTCATGTGTGAGGCGCTGCAAAAGACGCGAGCGTAACGGTCATGCACGTCCGTCAAGCGCGTGTTTACATAGAAAAACAATGGGAAAGTAGCGCATTGGAATAGAAAAACGCGTTCTGTGTGAACGGCCCCTTACAATATTGTTACACTCTCTAAAAAGTAACTTAGGGGCCGTTCACACAGAACGCGTCTTTGCGTCTAAAAACGCGAGACGCAGCGCTCAGGAGTGGTTTTAAAAAAAGCGCAGCATAGAACGCGAGGGTTTCGAGACGCGCCTTTGAGACGTGATGCAATAATGACAATAACGGAAATAATAGAAATAGGCAAACTGCAGAATTTAATACATTATTTTTAAAAGTAACTTTCCCCAACACTGAATGGTATGAGTGAAAACAAAAAAATACAGTGATCTACGCTGCCATACCTCATCGAATCCCAAAGGAATTATGTATAAAACTAAATGCCCCATCCACGACGTTCAGAGTAATATATTTTTCATTTATCGCATCACGCAGTGGCATTCATCTGTCCAAAACAGCAGAACCCAAGTAAAACCAGCAGACTCCTGTTCCATCTATAATGATCATCTGAAGTTGGAGGCCGTGTCTTTGGCATGGAGATGTATTTAAAGGTCACCAGTGGTTTTACAAGAGCCGTTAATGGTGCCGCTGCGTTTGAGTGAATTGGCTGATCTGTCAGAGAGAAGCTTGTTTATGAGTGCTTGGTCGCCCCCTCCTGTCCTGCCGGTGCACAGAGCTCATTCCAGTGGCCGTAAAAGTCCACAATTGCTCCGATTCATCAAAAAATTAGCAGGAGTGTGACGGCTCTACTGAGTTGCTCCTAACTGATCCAGGTGCAGATAGCAAGAGGGGGCAAGTAAGGTGTTCAAATTAGCAGGAACTTTGACATGACAGAAAATGGTATAGCAGCAGTAGATAATGAAACTAAGCACATTGGAACATTAAACACTACCGTTCAAAGCTTTAGAATCAGTAAGCTTTTTTTTAATGTCTCTTATGCTCACCAAGGCTGCATTTATTTGATCAAAAATACAGTAAAAACAGTAATATGGTTTAATAGTATTGCAATTTAAAACAGTTTTCTACTTTAATTGCATTTTGATGGCAAAGCTGAATTTTCAGCATCATTACTCCAGTCTTTAGTCACATGATCCTTTGATTTTGTGCTCAATAAAATTTCTTCTTATTATCAATTATAAAAACACTTGAGCAGCTTAATATTTTTGTGAAAACATTGATACATTTTTCAGGATTCTTTGATGAACAGAAAGTTCAAAAGAACAGCATTGATTCTTTTAAAATATTTTGTAACATTTTAAATGCTTTTACTGTCACTTTTGATCTATTTAATTACATTCTATTTCACTGGTCTATGAAACTTAACTAGGTGCAAACAGAAAACCTTGAGTTAAAGGGAAATTTGTTTGGAGTACATGAACATTCTGGTACTCTTTTAAACCCCATTTAACATAATCACTTTAAATAAAATCACAGCATGTAGTTCTTGTTCTAGTTGTCGCCTCAGAAAGTCATGGTAAGCATTTTACTAAAAAGCACATTCACCTGTGCCTCAAATAGGTTGATATTTTCCTAAATGGGTATTCTCAAAGGATTTGCATTATGTACTAGCTCAATTCGCTTCATTTAACAAAGTATCCATAGGCTGCCAACCAATTAAAGTCTGGAGCTCTTATTCAATCTTAATCAATCCTTTGCAGTGAAATCCATCATGGAAACAGTTTTGGACTTCCTGGTCACAAATATGTGGAACAATAGCGCCCTCTATCACCAAGCAGCTTGATACTTAAAGGATTAGTTCACTTTCAAATAAAATTTTCCTGATAATTTACTCACCCCCATGTCATCCAAGATGTTCATGTCTTTCTTTCTTCAGTCGAAAAGAAATTAAGGTTTTTGATGAAATCATTCCAGGATTATTCTCCTTATAGTAGACTTCAATGGCCTCCAGATGGTTGAAGGTCAAAATTACAGTTTCACTGCAGCTTCAAAGGGCTTTAAACGATGCCAGATGAGGAATAAGGGTCTTATCTAGTAAAACGATCAGTCATTTTTGAAAAAAAATGTAAATCTATATGCTTTATATAAACAAATGTTCGCCTAGCACGTGCTTCCGCCAAAACCGCACTACCGTATTCTTCAAAAAGCTTACGCTGTATCTCCTACACCTTCCCTATTCTACTTACGAAATGAAGGCAGCGCCAGTACGTTTTTTTTCCGTAAGTAGAATAGGGAAGGCGTAGGAGATACAGCGTAAGCTTTTTGAAACATTTTCAAAAAAACAGAACACAAAAGAAGACATTTTTTAAAGAATTTTAGCCACTGACTTCCACTGTATGGGCAAAAACAAACACTGAGACATTTCTCATAACATCTTCTTTTATGTTCTGCAGAAGAAAGAAAGTCATACAGGTTTGGAGCAGCTTGAGGGTGAGTAAATTATGACAGAATTTACATTTTTGTGTAAACTATTCCTTAAACAATATGACACAAGTAGGAGTGCTGTGCCTACATGCCAACAGCAAGATTGCGATTGCGATGTTGATTTTATAAAACTGTTCGATAAACAAGCTCCTGAGTACATGAGCTCTTACATTTTAGACACAATATTGCCAGTTACTTTGACTATTTTTCAAACAAAACCACAGCAGAACAGTTGTGCTATAGTGGTGTTTTGTTCCTGAGGGAATCAGGGTTTTTTGAGTGAACGTTTGAGTGAATAATTCAACGACTCACTCATAAAGAAAGTAGGTGTGTTCGACTTGAAGCGGCGCTGCATCGACCGATCGGTTTATGATATAAAAGTACCACGAGAGTGATTAGAAAGCAGATGGCTATGTATGCTTTCGAATCGCTCTTGCGGTACTTTGATGTCAAACACCGATCTGTCTGCACAGCATCGCTTCAAGTCGAACACACCTAGTAACTTGTTTCACTCTTGAACAAATCAGCAGTTTTGAATGAATGATTCAACAACTCATTTAATCACATTTAACATCACATTAATAATGGAAACTTCAGAATCCTCTCACTAATGGACAGAATCACAGCCTGTATGAAACAAACACAGAAAAGCGGAGTGCTACAAACAGAGAAAAGTCCCAGTGCTGTTGGACTGTAATATCAGCACTCTTGGAGATTCAAGGACCAGGGCTCTGATGAACTGTTGAATTGTATAGCTGCGTCTCCACCACAGGAATTTTCCCCATTAACTAGGGGTATTTGGTATGTTTTGACTACAGGGACAAGGGTCTAAATGAAGTTCCGGGTAAAAAATTCCCCCTCAGAAAGTCCCTGCTCATGATGTAGTACTTTTTCAAAAGTTCAGGAACTTCCAGGGGTGGTACTTGGGTGCTGAACATGCTGATTGGTTGAGTTCACCCAGCATTTTATTTCAACCACCATTTTGTAAAGTCTGTTGCGGTGTGTACAGTAAGAATTGTTTGCTATTCGAATCAACAATGGAGTTCAAAAAATACGACCGATGGACTGACGATGAGGTTCAGGCATTATTAAGCAGAGGACAAAATCCAGCAGGAACTGGAGTCGAACGCAGTCCTACGTCACCGGACTAATCTTCACGGTACTTTAGACCACGATGGAAATGCAGACAGCAACAGATCTGGGGGGAAAAAGTTCCTGGGACAAATCGTTCCGGGTAATTTTGGTGGAAAGAAGGCTTATAAACGGAGCAATTCCAATAGGGTCCTCACACCATCGTTGCTCGGGCCCTAAATATATTGGCTACTACATTTTTTACAATAATGTAATGGTGCTATATGTTATATGTTAATATGACTAATATTTCTAAATTAAAGCAGTGATGTTCAGAGAAAGGGGTGCGTATTTCAGAGAGTTTGAAGCATTTGGATCCTCTGGAGCTCAGACAATTGGCTGTCAGCACCTCATTGCAATGGTGAGGCTTGTGTTGGATGACTCTGCTTGACTGGCATGCAAAGACCATCACTCTAACATCTGAATTGCCCACGATAAGGCTTCATTACCATAAGTTTATTTTCTCCTATTGAGGTGGGCTGTCTAAAACAAAGGCCAGTTGATTATTTTGCTTGATCATTGTACCATTCAAAGCGACCGATTGCAAACGGAAAGGGAAACAATGGGCTTTCCCAGAGGATCCCGGAGGCTGACATGCATACAGTAACAGGACTGGTGACACTGACGCGAGATCAGTGCGGCCAGGCCTGACAGTACACCCATGGGACGCACGAGAGCTCAGAGACGCTGAATCTGAGACTGTCAAGGCTGTCCATGGGTTTGAATGGCTGCAGTCCACCGAGGATTTTGCATTTCAGCAGTCCGTCACTGTCAGACAATATTTGGTCGCTGCACAACAATATGCTTGCATGTGTTATATGTAATATTATATGCTACTAATACACTCACATGTATTGACAAGAAATGGGGGTTTATTGTCATACTGTATACATCTAACAAAACAAAGTACAAACATTAAATTACCTGAAATAATTATAAACACACTTCTGAATATGTTGTGTTTTGGATGCTAATTCCCAGTATTAAATGCTTGTGCTTCCAATAGGTGTCTTAACCCTATAAATCTTATGTATTTGTGTGTGATACATGAATTTATAAGGCCTCTAAATATTAACATGATCTTTAAGGCGTCTAAAGATGATGATAACGCAGGGCAACTTTTTGAGCAATGTTGCTGGGCCACTTTGAAAGGAGGGTGGGGTGGGATCTTATTATTTCGATGCTAGCTTGCTATTGCTAGCCTCAGCCTCTCCGAAATTGTCTACCCTGCCTTTAACTAGCTTAACCAGCAATATTTCATTGGTAAAGCAGCTTCAGACAAGTTTTTCTAGTCAACAGCATTAACTACTACTGTAAACTAGTCTAGCTTGGTCTAAGCTGGCCTTTTTAAAGGACTGCTTGAAAAGTTGAACGGAGGATGTAATACAAATGATTAATACAAACACTGATTTTATGGAAGAATGCTAGACCAGAGGTGTTTGTATAGAGGATTATGGTACATGAAAATGGCACTGAATGGTACAATAGCAACACAACTAAGAAGGAGAGAAAACATGGGATTACATGTGGTTTTCTGCTCCTTAATGTGATTTTCTTAATGACAGTTTTACCTTTTTATGCACTTCAGTGAGGACAGTGGCGAGGTTGAGATTAGAGAGAATGTATTTTGCCTCAAAAGCCGATTAGCCTGATTTGAAACAGAGCCAAATTGAGTCTATTCTGTTCTCATTCACAAAGACCGGGCAACAAAACGTGAAATAATCGGAGCAAGGCTTTGTGTTACCCCTAACGTTCTGTCTGTTTTCATATTACAGCTGAGCAGCTTTTCATAAACCCTCAATATAGCTACATTCAACAGCTTTAAGGGAAATCATTAAAAGATGAACAGTGTGGATAGCAGATTTCCATTTGCAAAACTTTGCAAACGTTTAGCCTCAGTTAGGTTATGTGACTGAAAAGACCGCAAAAAAATAATAAAATCTCTCAAACATTGTAGGAAAACGGAATTAATTTTTCTTTCAGGCCTCCCTGGTCAATCTTGTTCTTGACCGCCATCTGGTGGTTTTACAGGGACACTTCACTCAAATTCTAGGTATTGCTAAGATAGTGACATCTCAATGTACTTTGAATTTAAAGTGTATTTCGATGGGGACATTTTGCCATTGGGATGACTAGTAAAAAATGTTCCAATTATCCTGAATTAACCCCACAATATTGTTTAATAATAATAAAAAAAACAACTAAAAATGACATTAATTATAATAATATTTTAGTAATAGTTTAGCAGCAGCAGTAGTAGCCTAATAGTATTTATAATTTTTATATCATTATTTTCTCTAAAACTAGGTGAGATTAAATTTAGCTTTGACTAGCTTACCACCAGACGGAACTACAGTGCTAGACAAAAAACGTTTGTCCGGAAATTATAGGCTACTGTCTTTCTCCATTTCCCAGAAGAATGGCACAACTGGAAAGCAAATTTGTGTGAAAGTTACAGTACAGCTGAAGGAGAAGCTTATTGTGTAGTGTGAAGCACACGACATCCTCATCGTCTCACACCACAACAGAAGAGAAAGTGAAGAGATGGTACAGAGACAACAGGCAGCTGAACCTAAATTACACTATTACAAAGAGCTCTGCACCAGTATCTCCTGAATTCTCATCAGGAAAAGTGATTAAAAAGTTTAAAATTTGAAACATAAATGAACGATAAACACCCACCTTTACGGATTAACCAACTAGAAGATTGTGTGACCTGCCCCCTAGAGGTTGTTGTGCAAGTAGCATTCAGGTACATATTGTTATTGAATAAGTAAATTTAAAGGGTTATTTCACCAAAAAATGAAAATTCTGTCATCTGTCGTATTACTTACCCTCATTCCGTTCCACACCCGTAAAACCTTCGTTAATCTTCGGAACACAAATTAAGATATTTTAGTTGAAATCCAATGACTCAGTGAGGCCTTTATAGGGAGCAATGACATTTCCTCTCTCAAGATCCATAAAAGATACTAAAAACATATTTAAATCAGTTCATGTGAATACAGTGGTTCAATATTAATATTATAAAGCAACGAGAATATTTCTGGAGCGCCAAAAAAAATAAAAAATAAATAACGACCTATTAGTGATGGCCGATTTCAAAACACTGCTTCAGGAAGCTTCGGAGCACAATGAATCAGCGTGTCGAATTATGAATCGGATCGCGTGTCAAACTGCCAACGGCTGAAATCACGTGACTTTGGCACTCCGAACAGAAGATTCGACTCACTGATTCATAACGCTCCGAAGCTTCCTGAAGCCAGGGTTGCCAACTTTGGGACTTTGGCTGGAGTGAGACTCTGTAAAAATTTCAGTTTGCGCGTGTTCGTGGAGAAAATGTTTGGTAACCCTAATTTTAAAAATCAATGTCAGTCCATGTTTACTTAGTATAAACCCTGATTTATGCACAAAAAACCTGAATATAATGGAAACGCTTTTACAAAATGTACAATTAATTTATTGATTGCACTATAAAAAAATAAAGATAAAGGTGAACAAAATAAAGGTGATTAAATAACATGTAAAACAACAACATCAGAACAATAAGAAATATCACAACAAAAGGGACATAATAGTTATTATAGGTCTATTATGTTGAATACAAACATGAAAAATTGTCCAGAGCAATTTGAAATGTATAATAAAAAAAAATCTATATATTGATCAAAATGAGAGAAATGTATGAAATATTACTATCATTGGGGTGAAATAATTTATTTTATTTTTTGTGAGTTTTGTTACCTGACTCGTGTGGAAGGGAAGGCAGAACTCGGTTACTTATGTAACCTCGGTTCCCTGAGAGATAAGGGAACGAGTATTGCGTTGCAAACGCTATGAGAAAACTCCTTTTCTCGAGAAAATAACGGTGTGTAAAGCAGAAGCAGCCTGGCCAGCTTTGTCAAAGACGCTTGTCAAAAAGTACGGGGAAGCTTGACGCTTTGGCCGCTCTGAATATTGAGTGCGCGCGCGCGCGCGGCCGGGGCTCTCTCTCTCTCTGCTCGTGCGCGCTGAAAATTTCATATTTTGGTATGAACATTAACCCGCCAGTCATCAACAAAAAATTAACGGATTGAGAGGGGAGAAAAATGGATTTTGGCGTGACATTTCTTGCGTGTGCGTGAGAGCGTGAGATTGATGCTGAAAGCGTGAGTGTCACGCCAGATGCGTGAGAGTTGGCAACCCTGCTGAAGCAGTGTTTTGAAAATCGACCATCACTAGCCGTTATTTTGTTTTTTTTTTGGCGCACCAAAAATATTCTCGTCACTTTATAATATTAATGTTGAACCACTGTACTCACATGAACTGAGTTAAATATGTTTTTAGTACCTTTATGGATCTTGAGAGAGGAAATGTCATTGCTCCCTATGAAGGCCTCACAGAGCCATCGGATTTCAACAAAAATATTTTAATTTGTGTTCTGAAGATGAACGAAGGTCTTACGGGTGTGGAACGGCATAAGGGTGAGTAATAAATGACAGAATTTTCATTTTTGGGTGAACTAACCCTTTGACTTGGCTAAAACAACCGTAGAATCACTTTTCTAAATAAAAACATTTTATCTTTTGCATGTGTGCCACTGAAGAAATAATATAGACTATATGTGTAAATACATAAATAAACACACTTAAAAGCAGTTTATTTGTTTATTTCTCATCTTATTTCACATTCAAGCCTTTGAAATACATGTTAGATATCCTGAAAAGGAAGCAAACAAAATCGAGCAACTTGAATACAAACTTTGCAAGTAACCCACACAAGTACACATTCACTGTGAGCCACAAGATTGTGATCCATTCAGCATAACAGACACTTACATGACACCATCATCTCACGTGTGAGAGTTCACAGGAAGAAAGTTCAAGACCTCCACAGCGTAATGTGGGCAGATGATGTTGTAGCACCGTTTCACCAAAGGGGGCGATGAAAACCATGACACAGTCATCTTCCTCGAGACTGCAAGCGTGAGTGGAAACAAGCCCTCCATATTCCATAAGGAAAATAATTTATGCATAATGAGAAAACAGCTATAGAGATTTTGACATTTACTGCTAACACAAAAGCATTTATTTTATGTGTGCTATGAAATGTGCACTGTATATGTACAGTAGCAGTTGCATTTTGTATTAGACCTCTACAGATTACAGAATGATTGTTTCTCTACGGATTAACCATTTGCCAAAGTATTATTGTAAATCATATTTTTAAACAGGACACGTATTGCTTTACATGAAGCACTACCACATTTTCTTTAAACGACCTGTGGCCAGCTGCATAAACTTAGCCACTATCATGTTGAGACTAGTCTGACCAGCAGTTTGTATGGAAGCTATGGAATAAAAATCACAATTCTGAGGGGTAAAAAAATAAAATTGCGGGTTATACACATGAAATTGCGAGAAATAAAGTCAGAATTGCGAGATATAAACTCGAGAAAATGTCAGTATTATAAGATATAAACTCTCAAAGTAATATATAGGCCTATATATCCAAGGCGGAAACCATTTTCCACAGAAACAAGTTTGCCAAGGAATAGTACGCTTTTATGTAACAGTTATGACCAGTCTTATTAAAAAAAATAATAATAATAAATAGATGACTTACTTGTAAGACTAGACTAAACATTTTATGCAACCGCCTACTGATCCAAATCAACAGAAAAACCAGACAGATACATTCAAGTGCAAGTTTAAAAGCAGATCCACCTGGTGAGATGAATCAAATTGGCAGCAACATTTTTTTAGCCCACTGATTTGACGTCAGTTTGAACATCCAATGATTGCCGTTTTGGAATGTCTAGCATGCACGCGAGGCTGTCACATATGGAATTAAATGTTGTCTAATCAAACTTTTTTTTCAATGAACTAGTCATGCATACAAGCTTTTACTGTAAAGTGCTATTATAACAGTAGTTTTAAATTAAAGATAAAACCTTGGACCTTACATAGAGGGTTATAAGTCTCAAATCACAAACATGGTATTTACAGATTCACTTGTTCCTAATTGTGAGGAAAATAATGGTCCCATTTAATCAAAATAAAGCAAACGCAAACAAAACCTACAAAAAACGCTGTGCAGATTAAAATGAAATGTTTTTGCACAATAAAAAAAAGACATTCAGCAACATATTATGTGATGAAAACACTACTATACATCACTGATTGATTGGCCAGTAGAGAGCAGTGATGTTCAAGTCCACAATGACATTGTCATTTCAGACCAAATACTCACCAAGGTATAAAAAGCGCAAGTAATATTATTAGCAAACAATTCTTTACATTCAGGGCTACAACGAAAAAACACAGCAACCAAATATTGTAAAATGTAGAGAAGTCTAACGCAATGGCAAATCATTGTCATATACAGAGTATTATCATATTCACAGGCAGAACATTTTCAGTCTCTATGGCTATGAAAGATAAAACCTGAAAACAAACACAAAAGCATTGACGTATTTAATGTATCAAAAAATAAAATAAACCAGCTTAAGATGGTTTTTGGTCTGGTCTGGTCTTGTTGTTATTCCAGCCAGGCCAAGCTGCTGTTGGCTAGTTGGTCTCCCAGCCTGACCAGCTGACGAGTGCCTAAAACCTGCCTGAAACCAGTAAACCAGACCAGCAAACCAGTTGTTCACCAGGGAAGTAGTCATTTTAAAGGGGTCTTAGTTTCTCCTTTTCACATGCTCTAGTTTAAAATAAGATCAAGAGTGAAGCTCATCACATTTGGTTACTTTAAAAGTAGATGTTAGGCTCAAACAAACAGCGAACAAAGTCAATGAAACCCCAAGCTGACTGCTTTGAATGAACTTCACACAGTGGCCATGGCAAATTCTGCTCTTCGGGCAGCAGTCAGAGTGAAACATTCATTTGGTCTCGGTCCAAACTGCAGCCTGAGTGTCCCAAAATTTCATTCTCTCTGCCAGCGGTGACCCTGCACTCAGTAATGAGGGAAAAAAGCAGTGCACAATACAATCAATGGTGCCATTAAACTCTTGAGGTCAAACCGCAATGCTCTGAAACGATGCAAAGCAGCATGGATCCGTCTAGAACGTGTCATTCCAAAGATCTGTGCCGACTACTAAGCGTTAATAAATCTTTGGCTGAATGTAAATGTCCTGCTATGAGATGGATGTGAGAACCCTCATCCTCCCAAGCCTTTATTTCTCCTGAGTTGAGAGCGAGTGAGACGGAAAGCAAAGTCAAAGTGGCTTAGTTGTACCCTGTGCGTTAGAAAGACGACAATACAAGAGTATCATTCGTAGGTTTGCAGAACCTGATAGCAGAGACATAAAACAGACATTTTCCTCAGTAGTAAAGTTTAAGACTTTTACTAACAAAAATGACTTCCAGCTGCTCATTTATGACTGCAAACATGCTTTTGATGAGACGTATAGCCTGCGTTACACGTGTATCTTTATGATCAAGTGTCTAAAATGAAACAACCGTCGTTAATTGAAACTAAAGGAGAGGTCGCAATAATGAAATTTCTGCCAATTTTCACAGGCAAAAAAGGTCCATTGCAGGTTTCTGTTGGTAAACGTGGTGAATTCACTCAACCAACTCGAAAATGCTGCCCTCACACAAAATTCCAGATCACGTGGATTCCTATTGAACTGACTGGATTTTGCCCACAAAAAAAAATCTGCTGAACAATGGTAAATTTGACTGCAACTTAACACTGATAAAACAGGGTGAACGTGATTTCACCAAGTACAACCATGTTCCTGGATCAACATCTTTGTTGATCCTGGAACAATATTTCAATCAACCAATCAGATCTGACGGAAAAGTTTACAGTTTATGTCACGTTTAGGCTTACAACCAGGGTTAAGTGCTTCTACATCAGTGTTATTCACCTATCATTTCCCTCATAGGGTTAGGACTAAGGGTGTGTTCACACTTGGCATGTTTGCTTCGATTAAAACAAACCCAGGTGAGATTGCTCTGTTAGTGCGGTTCATTTGAATAAGTGTGAACGCTGCCATCCAAACCCTGGTGCGCACCAAACAAGCGGACCGAGACCCCTGAAAAGATGGGTCTCGATCTGATTCCAAATGAACTCTGGTGTGGTTCAATGATATGAACGTGGACCAAGTACATGTAAACGAACCAAAAACAGGACATGATGTCACAAGATGCGACCCTAAAAAGGACAGAATGCTCAAGCATACCTGTATTTTCTCATCATAGTTGCGATGTTGACCATTATTGTTCAGTACAGGCAAAGTCCCTTTAAGACAAGTTGTTTCACTCTGCGGCCATCTTTGAAACGCCTTTCAGGCATGCAAGTGCAGCTCCTATCTCTTTGAATGACGCGATGACTTTACCAATCGACTACTGGCTCTTATTTAGAAGGCGGGACTGGAATGCCAAAAACGTGAATTCTACCCCCCGGAACGTGATTTTTACCCCCCCTGTCTGAGTAGGTACTACATTTGAATTTGAACTTACTTTGCGACAGTATGTTCTATATAGTATGAATGGGGGGGGAGTATGAATGTAATCCAGACATGCTACATCCGCCATGTTATCATTATCATGTGACCTATCGGCGTTAGTTACGTCGCTTCCCCTCCATTCATAAATCCTCTCCCATGGCCTCATGGGATAGTAAAGTATCCATCGAATGCACACTTAAGAATCTCGCCGGCAATAGTAGGTCATCCGGGGACTGTTCGACTACTGTTTTTCGAATACTATGAATTTGGACATACTACTCTGTTGGCGTACTGTTTTTTGCATACTATACAGTAGAGAAGTATTCAATTTCGGACGCAGCTAGTGTGAACACAAAGTGAACCAAGACTAAATGTATTGTTTTCTATTTTAAGAACCAAGAGAACCGACCTACAAGTGTGAACACACCCTTAATTCAGACTTACGAATGTTGTTCCAGGATCAACAAAATATGTTGATCCAGGAACAAGTCCGACTTGGTAAAATCACGGTGACCGATAAAAGAGAGAATAGAAAACCAAATCCTCAAGCGGATGTAGCAAAAACACATCATTTAGGAACGTCTGTGAATCGTGTGACATTCTGCTGAGAGGAGCATACGCTGCATATGCACCATACCTTGTGAAGAAAACCTCTATTCTCTCTCTGAGTATGTGATTGTTTGAAGGCAAGCATGAAAATCTGGCTCTGAGAATGAGGGAGGTAGAGACTTTGCTTCGATTGCAATCAACTCCCCAACGTGTTTGCTCCTACAATCTGTTCCCCTTCTGCTGTCAGTCAGTCGTGGCGCAAACCCAGCCCACCCAATTCAGACACGCTGTCCCACTCTCTCTCTTTATGACATCATCATTTCCACACGTGTGACCCAAGCATTTGATTTGAACCTGGAGCAGCCGCTCCGCCCATGGACTGCCCGTATCCCATCACGTTATTGGCACTGTAGAAATTCATTCCTGCCATGTGTTGAGTCATCTGTGAGAGAGACAACAGAAATGGTTATTACAGGCAATTAAAAGAAAGTAACAATGACACTTACATTTGTTGATTTCATTTGTTCTCCCTCATGTCGTTCCAAACCTGTGGGTTTTTTTTTTTTATTGGAAGACAAAAAGAGAAACTTTATACTGGTTATTTTTGTCAATACGGTTGCAAGCTTCAAGCTTTCAAGCTTCAAAAAGACTGCAAAAAAGTGTCATAAATGTAGTATATTCAAGTCGTGTACATCTTCAGAAGCCACACGACAACTTTGTGTGAGGAACAGATTAAATTTAAAATTAAATAAAGGGATAGTGCACCCAAAAATGAAATGGCTCCTATTCACTTCCATAGTATTTTTTTTTCCATACTATGGGAGTCAATGGGGCCCATCAACTGTTTGGTTACCCATATTCTTCAAAATGTCTTCTTTTGTGTTCAGCAGAAGAAAGAAATTTATACAGGTTTGGAACAACTTGAGGGTGAGTAAATGATGACAGAATTTTCATTTTTAGGTGAACTATCCCTTTAAGTCATTATTGACTGAAATCTCGACAGCCGCCCTAGATCTCTTTTTTTTACGGTCATGAGAGAAGAACACTACCGTTTCAAAAGTTCAGGGTTCCCACTCATTTTCCAGGACAGTTTCAGTTTTACTATGGCGGGAATAAAATACAAGGATCACGCCCTAAAGTATATTGCTCTCTCCATAAGTATTTAAGACTAACAGTTTATGGCCAGTAATGTATCATTTGAAATTAGAAGGCTTAAAATAAAGCATATGAGTCATTTGGATATTTTTATTGTGCTTCAGCAGTTTTTGAAGCATGAAAGCTCCAGTCTAATCATGATATCTGCATGGAAAAAACAATGAGTACATTCTTAAATATATCTTTTTTTGTGTTCCTTCTTTTGTGAAAGTCATACAGGTTTGGAACATCATGAAGGTGAGTAAATGATGACAGACTGCAGTAGCCCCTCACTGCAGAACACACAAGATCCAGTAGGGGGAGACGGGTAGGTTAAGGAATATGTAAAGTGGGAGGAGGGGTGGAGACAGGTAGGTTTAGATCCAGGGCGTGGAGACGGGTAGGTTTAGGGATATGTAAAGTGGGATTAGTTGGATCTCAATCCAGGGGGTGGAGAGGAGTAGGTTTAGATCCATGGGGTGGAGACGGGTAGGTTTAGGGATATGTAAAGTGGGAGGAGGGGTGGAGACAGGTAGGTTTAGATCCAGGGCGTGGAGACGGGTAGGTTTAGGGATATGTAAAGTGGGATTAGTTGGATCTCAATCCAGGGGGTGCAGAGGAGTAGGTTTAGATCCAGGGGGTGCAGACGGGTAGGTTTAGGGATACGTGAAGTGGGAGGAGTTGGATCTCGATCCAGAGGGTGGAGAGGAGTAGGTTTAGATCCATGGGGTGGAGACGGGTAGGTTTAGGGATATGTAAAGTGGGAGGAGGGGTGGAGACAGGTAGGTTTAGATCCAGGGCGTGGAGACGGGTAGGTTTAGGGATATGTAAAGTGGGAGGAGTTGGATCTCAATCCAGGGGGTGGAGAGGAGTAGGTTTAGATCCAGGGGGTGGAGACGGGTAGGTTTAGGGATACGTGAAGTGGGAGGAGTTGGATCTCGATCCAGAGGGTGGAGAGGAGTAGGTTTAGATCCATGGGGTGGAGACGGGTAGGTTTAGGGATATGTAAAGTGGGAGGAGTTGGATCTAGAGTTGGGCCCCCTGGATCTCATGTTCTGCAGTGAGGAACATCTCACAGACTGTTCATTTTTGTGTGAACTATCCCTTTAATGTTTGTTTCTTCAAGTATCAAAATCGATTTGAGTTCGAATGTACCTAAAATGTTTTGGGCTATCAGTGTGAACAGAGTCTATTTGCTCTGTTAGCATGGTAATCATGATTCCAGCGCTTGTTACCTGGCTGATGTTCCACTGCATCTGTTGGGCCTGCTGTGCTCCATATGCCTGCTGAGGAACTGCTGCCATGCTTCCCATCATCCCATTCTGCATTCCCATTACGCCCCCCTGCACCCCTGCCATGTACGGAGGAGCAGCTGCCATTCCGGTCTGCGGCATGACACCCGCCTGTCCCAGTATGTTCATCTGTGGAGCCATCATAGGCCCCATCATGCCCTGCTGCGCAGCCAGGGCCTGGTATTGGCCGTAGCCTGCAGCAGGGACATAGCCCATCTGAGTTGCTCCCATATACATGCCAGCTAAAACAGAAACAGATAAACATGCATAAACAGTACAAAAGAGCCATATTTTGAGTAAGTCGTTTCAAATTTGCCTTCATCCTGAAACTAATCTCACCATGAGCGGCCATGTTTGTTTGTGGAGCTGTACTGCTGTACAGGGACAAGATTGAGTCCTTTGACATCTTCTTTCCGCTGTCCTCGCTTTTGGTGGGGGGATCTAGGAACAGGCTGAGGTTTTCGGGCACTGATGCTGCTACCCGTCCAGTGGGCATGGACCCTGAGCTAGGCTAGAGTGGGGGAAAAACACTTAAACTATTTGGTTTACATGCATTAATCACTCTAAAGTTGGATTCAAGATAGTCAAGGGCCGTGAGAATGAAGTGAAATCTCAGTATGAACATCTTTACCGTGCTCCTGGCGGAGTTTGAGCTGCTGACGGCAGCAGGCATAGAGGTGAAGAGGTCGAGGGCGGGACTAATTTCAGTGCTCTGTTTGCCATTGGACACGGGAGCTTGAGGAGCTAGGGCATCTGGAAATGAGAGTTTCAACATCAAAAGTCTATATTGTGGTTGTAATGATATGTATAATGTTTAGTTTAGCACATTACCTAGCCCTAGTAAGTCATTAACAGACTGTGACTGCTTCTTTGGACTGTTTTTGAATGGCTGTGGCTCGTCTTTTTTCTGCAAGACAAACAAACATAGTCTTACTCATGTGTTAATGATAAAAACGCCATTTTGTTATTTTAAAGGGGTCTTATTATGCTATTTTACACTTTCTTTAGTGTGTAATTTTGCTGTTTTAGAATGAAAAATGTCTCCATAGTAGTCTTGAGTTTTCTTCTGGGAACGAACATGTCACAATATTCTTCATTTAAATAATTCCCGCCTAGGGCATGTGCAAAATAAAGGAGGAGAGGCTTGGTCGAGTTGCGTTAGTAGTGTGTTGAAACTCGCGGTTATGGTAAGGGATGTGATATTTCCGAAACACACTCAAATTGATTGAACCAATCACAAAACATTGGTCCAGCCGACCAATCAGAACACACTGCGCTTTCCGGAAGAAGGGGATTCATAAAGACCGGAACTAAACAAAGTGTTACTGACAGACTGGGAAGCAAGGTGCTGCAATAAAATATGTGAAAAATAATAATCAAGCATGAAAACCTATTCTAGTAGACCCAGAAAGCAAAATCCACACTATAAAAAAGGGCATAATAGGTCCCCTTTAACAGAGTTGTTCGGTTATGCCATCAATTTGTAGGTCAACCCAGAAGGCTCCATAAGGAATTTCTAATGTCTCTATAATGAAAATGTTTTGTGAATGTTTTCAGTTTTTGAGCATGGGTGTTCAATATAAAATTAGAACAAGACTTAGAGTCCCTTCAAGTAATAAGTAACCACAGACCCAATTTTACTCGTAAATCAAAATCTGCTATTCTAAAAACCCATTAGAAATTGTTGAGGGAATACATGGTTCAAAAATGCTAACTTTCTTCTGGGTTTTAGGTCTATAAACTAGTGGTTCTTAATCAGAGGACCAGGACCCACTACGGGGCTTCAGGAAACTTCCAAGGAGACCTCAAGATGACTGAAGAGTACTTTAAATTTAAATTATTATTAATATAATAAAATAATCAAACTCTCATCTAAATTAAAAGGCTAAAAAACACATAAATCAATATGTAAACTTTATTTCTTATTTAATATAATAATAAAATTAATAAATAATGAAATACAAATAATAAACAATATAAATATATTTATTTTCCCCCTTCAATAACTGTAAAAACTATTGTTTTAATTGAGGAACATACAGTTCTTGAAACTTCTGAAATCACTCAATCACAGTTTTAATTTAATTCATCAGCAGTTTTGTCATAATTAGAGCATAAATACCCAATATCAGGGAGCGGAGCCTTTGTTGGACAACGGAGGCTTTCAAGTCAAAAAGGGTGAGAATCACTGTTATTAAACTGAACAGCTTAATTGCACAAATGCAGAAACCCACCAGCTTCATCTTTTCAAAAACAACAGGAGCCTCTTTCGTTACGGTCTCACTCTTTTCTTTCTGAAAAATGAAAAGGAAATCAACTTTATTCTTTTAACGAAATTAAATTAAAACACAAATTTTAAATTCTAACATCTTTGGACTTACCCTAAAGGACTGGATGTCAATGCATTTATCCATATATTTCTTCTTATCGTATTTGTCACGGATAAAAATCTCAGCAGCTCTGTATTGCGTTGCTTAAGGGAAACCTTTAATATGAGGGGAGGATAATCTTAAACATTCATGCACAGTTTTGTACACACATATATACACACACTAAAGGATACTGGTCTGTCTCTGGGCGCTGGAAGCACTCTGGTAAAAAGGCCTCGTATAGTCGCCGAGCTTTGGCGTTCCCCATCTCCTGAACAGACTGAGCACATACAAAACATGCATAAACACATCTATATCATACATAGATCATGATAAAATCATAAGCAATGCCCGTTCTGCTGGAAACCTTGATCAGAAGAGCTTACCTGTATCTGCTCATGAGTCCACTGGTCCAGGTTTACAGATTTAACTCGTGATATGTGCACACCAAGATTCCGGTGGATTCCCGCACAGCGGATACAAATGAAGATTCCAAGATTCCAGGATGCCCATCTGGGACCTGATGGGCGAAAAAACAAATTAAGACATTAAAGAAATGTATTTAATTAGGACCACAGTTTTATCTACCTTTTTTTTATTTCCAGGAATATTAAATTATATTAATAATTAGACAACATATATTTAATTTATATACATTTCATTATATTTAAAAAAAAAAAAAAAAAATTCAATTATTCTAATTATTCAAAATATTTCAGTTGAGTAAGCTTTTTTGGAAAGAAATTAATATTTTTGTTCAGCAAGAACTCATTAAATTGATCAAAAGTGAGAGTAAATACATTTATAATATTACAAAAGATTAAACAAATGCTGTTTTTTTAACCTTCTATTAATAAATTTTAAAAAATCCTGAACAAATGCATCATAGTTTCCAACTGTTCCAACATTGATGATAATAATAATAAGTTGATAATTGATAATAATAATACTTTTAAAATATATTAAAAAATATAATTTTATAATTGTGATAATATTTCACAATATTACTGTTTTTACTGTATTTTTGAATCAAATAAATGCAGCCTTGGTGAGCAGAGCACAAAAGACTTCTTTCAAAAACTTTTAAAAAATCTTATCAACTCCAAACTTGCGTGTATATTTCATATTCATATGAATAACCAATCATATTTTTTATATATAATCAATTATTATTATAGAAATGGATTGAAATGTTGACGCTAATGTTCATTTATATAAAGTTATACAATTACAGATTTCATTATGCTTTATTAAAATGCAGCAAATTCCTCTTCGTGTCATTACAATTCAACTTCCTGTGGGATGTGGATGAATCAATTCAAATTCCATCTCATGAACTGAAATGGAGCCAATTCTTAAAATCAGAATTCAGCCCAGCCCTGGCTAAAGCAATTTAATGAGTCAGTGAAGGAGAGAATGGACAGAAAAACACAGACGGAAGGGAACGAGAGATAGAGGGCGCCTGCTGGGGAGTGATATTTACATTCTCCTGTTTGGCATTAGAAGAGAAAATAGCAAGCTTCACACACTGCAACCACTAATCCAGTTTGGGCAGTCATGTGGACACGCTGGCTCAACGCTGATAACGCACACCCACCAGCCCCTGCAGCATCTGTAGTCCTTCCTACTGCTCTTAAATTACACATATAAATACACAGTCATGATGAAGCCCACACTACCTGCAACAAAGCCATTTGAATCAGAGAACAATGCCTGAAGGTGCATATATGTGTTGTTATCACCATTTTTCTACTTCAAACACATTATGTAACCATACTCTGCTGAGACATGAGCAAGCTTCAAAGACAATGCCAAAGAAGACTGTCTCCAAGCAAAAGTATTGAGCTTTTGTGCTCTTATGAAGCAATATCCGTTTTGGCCAATAGGTGGCAGCACAACACTAAGTTATTGCTCTGGTTGGTCTCCTGATGTGATGTCACAGAGGATTGTTGTGGCAACATTTCCTCTTAATTGCTTAGGGTTCTCTGGAACAAATGCACGGCATTCTGGGACGGTCATACCTGCTGTTTACACAGTGCACCTGCTGTGGTTATATTCATCTGAGTGGATCTAATTTGACACAAAGTAGACCGTTTGCCTCTAACCTTGAGTAAGCATCAGATGGCACGCCCATGGGCCGCCCACAGGCCGTTCGCTGACTGTCTCGTGTGTACAGCACACAAAACTGAACAGCACTGAAAATAACAAGCTCCGATCAGATGGGGAGGCTTGTGAGGAAGTAATATTAGCTGGATTTTACAAAGTTGCCTTGCACTGAATCTTTAAAAAAAGAATTTAACAAATCCATTTCCTTAACAATTACATTAATGATTCTATTAATACTTTTAATAATAAATCTTTTGAAAAAAGAAATGCAATTCCATTGCCAAACGATGACATCATTTCAATAATATACATTTCTGAATAAATAAAATTAATACTTTTATACAAGGATGGTTAAAATTGCAAATAAATTGTTCTTTTGAACTTTCAAAGAATCCTGAAAAAAAATATCTACTACAGTTTCCACAAAAATACTAAGCAGCACAACTATTTTCAGCATTGATTATAATAAGAATTGTTTATCGATCATTAAATCAGCATATTAAAATGATTTCTGAAAGATCATGTGACACTGAAGACTAGAGTAATGACGGCAGAAAATTCAGCTTTGCCATCCCATCACAGGAATAAATCACATTTTAAAATGCAGGTGAGCATTAGAGACTTGGGCAAAGCATGCTGGGAAATAGATATCCCAGCCCAATTTCTATTAAACTTAAGTTCATCTAAATTAAAATAAATGCGTTCATAAAACTTAAAACAATGAAAAACAGTTCCGTTTACTTAAAATATATCAGTTCTGTGAACTTGAAAGAAAAAGAAAGTGCTAAATACTCATAAAAGTTAATTTGACTAATTGGTTTAATTTAAGTTTGTCCTACTCAAACAAATTAAATATTTTGAGCGTGTCTACACCAGACGCGACTTTTATTGCGTCATGTCGCGCCATGCCGCAACAGCTAAAAGCGGTCTACACTGAACGCGACAAGATGACCGTTGGATAGCACGTCAGAAATAGAACGGGGAATCCATTTACTGTCGGGAATTTGTTGTGCCGTGCCGCATCCAGTGTAGACAATACAGGGTTCTGGCGTGACACTCACGCTTTCAGCATCAATCTCACGCTCTCACGCACACGCAAGAAATGTCACGCCAAAATCCATTTTTCTCCCCTCTCAATCCGTTACTTTCTGTTGATGACTAGACCACAGCTTATTTATGACAGGAGAGGAGTTTGAGGCCCACAGCTGTTACATCTCCCTACAACGTTCTCACTGCAGTATTCTCTGATCGTTGATTGGCTGAAAACCTTGCACCTGATACGTCAGTTGCGTGTGAGAAGTTCAGAGACAGTTCGGAGTATAGGTTCGGAGTCGGAGTCGGCACGTGTGAAAGTTTGGAAGACAATCAAGGTAAGCAAATAATAAAATGGTGAGCCTTGTCACTACAGACGTAGCCTTGCCTAATCAGTCTGTGTGCCGAGACTAAGTTACAGACTTCAACTATAGTTGCAAATGTTGTCTGACGTGCGTTATGATGTGGGCTAGCTAAATTGCTCAATAAAAATAGTCTCATGTAGGGTCCGAAATTAACACCCGCCAAGCGCCAAATGCGGGAAGATTTTCCGTTTGGCGAGCAAATCTCAAAAGGCTATCCGCCACACTGGCGGGTTAATGTTCATACCAAAATATGAAATTTTCAGCGCGCACGAGCAGAGAGAGAGAGAGAGCCCCGGACCCCCCTAGCGGAGGTACATCCAACAAAGTTTTACAAATTACAGTGTCAAATAATGTACATTTTCTAAACAAGAATACGACAACAAAAGCTCCTTTCAAGTCAGTAAAGCTATTAATAGAAAATTGAAATGTCTTTGGACAAATATAGATTTGGGCTAAGCCCGAATGTTTACAATGTCTGGCTCCGCCCCTGTCAGGTAACAAAACTGACAAAAAATAAAATAAATTATTTCACCCCAATGATACTAAGTAAACATGGACTGACATTGATTTTTAAAATTAGGGTTACCAAAAATTTTTTCCACGCACATGCGCAAACTGAAATTTTTACAAAGTCTCACTCCAGCCAAAGTCCCAAAGTTGGCAACCCTGGACAATATCACGGATTATATTTTCTTTCGGTGTAGACACTGTGTTAGGGTTTTGTGTCAGTCAGAAGGTCTTTTCCTGTGTAAGTGAGTGAAAGTGGACCAGACTGTATGCTGGAAATCAATGGACAGGCTAGACAAGACCACCTAACCTCTTTGTACCAAAAAAGCACAGAAAGCCAAAATCTAATCATGAAATCTGAGATCTAATATTTATTCTGCTAAAAAGGCGTTGATTTGGCCCTTAATGGAGCACCAGGGCTTTGGTTTACGTCTGCACTATGCACACGGTCACACTCACATCTGAGATTTGGCATGGACTCTAATGTGAGATGGCCCTGTGCCAGAGGAAAGGGATATTCCCAACGGGATGCACGCTGGTTCACTGCAGCTGTATAAAACACAATTTTCATGAGCTCTTCTGTGCCGCAGGCCTCTTTAGATTACCTATTCATCCCACCACCTACAAATATCCCTCTCTCTCTCTCTCTCTCTCTCTTTCGGTCTCCTGCTGAACCCGCCTGCATGGCTAAGGGGTAATCAGCTTGTGCGGTATTACTGGAGGACATCAGCTCAGGCACAGGGAGAGAGAGGGTGTTTGCGTCTGGGATGGAGGATGGACTGAAGAACATGTGAGGCTGTAATAAACAGCCATGTGGAGTCAGGCAGGTTTCAGGGTGAATCACAAGAGATACATAACAGAACAGGGTGGAGAGATTCACACATGCAGTTCACACTTATTAGCCTATTAGAGAGAAGCACTAGTGAGAGCCAGAGAAAGGACACATGCCAAGCCACCTGTTTATTAGTGGTACTTGCTAAGCCAAACATCACAATGCTCATACTTAGGGTTTGGGATTTGAACCCGGTGGGTAACTCCTGCACTGTTTATGCTACAGACATGATACCTTGAATAGGCAGCTTATATATGAGATATGGCATTATTATGATTAGGCTTACGTTTTTTTGACCTGGTAGATGATGAAACAATGGAAAAAACATCCCACTGACTTACACTGAACACTCTATAAACTGTGTACCAAAACGGGGGAAAAAAAGGGAAAAAAAAGAAGAGGGAAATTAGTTTGGGGGCAAAACAAACAAGATGGCATGATAGTCCAGGAACAATACAAGAGAGTTTTGGGTCAGCTGACAGAAACATCACTTGCCCTATTGGGCCATTGCTGTGTTGTTGATCACGTGCATGTGGTTTTATGCTTTGCAAATAAAAACTTCAGGTTTTTTTGTTATTATTGTTAGACAACAGTCAAGAGGAATTAAACATCACAGCTCAATATTTACTCCAACTGACCACTGTAACAACTAGGGATGCACCGATATGAAAATTTTGGTCGATACCGATAATTCAATATGTAGACACAAAATAAACACACACATATTATATATTAATATAATATAATATATATTATATAAACGGTTAGTTCCTGTTCTTGATTCTGATCTAAAGTCTCTTAAGCTCTTATGTCTCTCACATCTGTTATCACCAAGGCTGCATTTATTTTAATCAGAAATAAAAGTGGCTTAAATAAAAATAACTTTTTTCTATTTTCATATATTGTAAGTTGTTATTTATTCCTATGATGCAAAGCTGAATTTTCAGCATCATTACTTCAGTCTTTGGTGTCACATGATTAGGGCTGGACGATTAATCGAAAAGTAATCGAAACCGAAATTCAGAACCTCTAACCGACGTATTTTCCCATGTCGGTTATTTCGTTTTTTTAATCCTTCCCTTTAAAAACATAGCACGTGACTCTGCCCCGTCCAGTCAGTGGCATAAAAGCAAAACACGGAGGTGAACGCCGGTTCAACACATAGTGATGGCGAGCGAGCGGTGAGCCTTGCGTCTTCCCTAAACTTTGTCAGTTGTATTTATTTTATGGTTTGGACATTCAAGCGATTAGACGATCGGATGTATTATATCGAGCTACCGCGTTTGCGCAGCTGCATTATGGCATGAACACTCATACAAACAGTAGCTGCACAAAACGTGAAGATCGCGCGCACAGAGAGGAACGCAGATACTAGTTGTCAGCGCTGTCCTGTGATTTATCACTAAAGTAGCTTAGAAACTCAAAACTTATTAAAGCATTTATTTTTCTACTTTTGAAGGAACTATTAACAACCCACAGCTTCACAGTTAATAGAGAGACAGTATGACTAATTCACACGCAATCGCTCTCATTACGCACTGGTACTGTGCTATCTGATTTACAACGAGCAGATAGTGACTAACTGCTGATAGTGAGCTATGTCAGATCGCTCCTTCAATAGGAAAAAATATAATAATAGTCAAGCATATTTACAGTAGCCTACAAACCTTGTCAGTTAACTATGAGGGCAAAAAAAAAAAAAAAAAAACGGAAACAAAATAATCGTTCATTAATCGTAATCAAGGTAAAATGTTCAATTAATCGAGATTTTGATTTTAGGCCATAATCGTCCAGCCCTACACATGATCCTTCAGGAATCATTCTAATATGCTGATTTGGCACTCAAAAAATATTTCTTATTATTATCAATGTTGAAAACAGTTGATGCTTAATATTTTTGCAGAAGCCATAATACTTTTTCAAAAGAACAGCATTTATTTGAAACAAATATGTTGCAACAATGTGAAAGTTTTTTACTGTCACTTCTGATCAATTTGCTGCATCATTGCTGAATAAAAGTATTAATTTCTTTAAAAATAAAATGTACTGAAGTTAGTGTATAGTGTAAAAATATGTTTTGAAAATGTATAATATTGTGGTGGGGCCATGTGGGTAGGCAGATAAAAATCTGAGCTACTGTTAGAGAAAAGCCCTGCATTTCCTTGACGCACTCCAGGCAACTGTTGATCTACAGAAACGAGTGAACAGCTTCCCCTCCAGCTTGACAGGAGCCTTGTTTACAGTCTCTGTGATTTTACAGGCCGCAAAGCTGTTGTAATGTTGCTCTTAAAGTTACATTAACATTCTGTGATCTACAATGTGTTCCTCTGACAGACAGCATTCTAGTCTGCCAAAAGATAGATGAGAGTCAGTGTGCCTGAATCAAACAACAAGAAAGACCAACTCAGAAGAGAAACGTGGACTTTGGTTGGACCTGCTGTGAGAGGATGTGTACCGAACAAACACTGGGCCACAAACACACATGCACACACACTCTTTAAGTACATAGAAACTGAAAATGTGCAACATGTGGTTGTTCAGTAGAGACCTGATTTCAAATTCCCTTCTCGACAGGACAAACCTGCTCAGGACGCATTAAGCCACATGGATCAGCATCACATGTCTAAGAATCTCAAGTTCTAAATGGATCACTGAGAAAAGCATTATGGGGGAAAATCACAGACTGGGCTAAACTAAACCAATGAACTAGAGGCCTGCGCTGCATCTGAAATCACATACTGTCTGAGTAGGTGCTACATTTGAATTTAGTATAGTATATAGTATAAATAGGCAGTAGGAATGAATTTCGGACATCTTATTATTGTCATGTGACCTATTGGCGTCAGTTGCGTCGCTTCACTGCCATTGATTAATCCTCTCCCGTGGCCTCATGGATAGTAAAGTGTCCATGGAATGCGCACTTCAGAATCTCAGTGGAAATAGAAGGTTATCTGGGTACATATTAGTCTGCTGGCATACTGTTTTCCGAATACTACAGGGGTTTTCGCACCGGGTAGTTCTAGGAACATAGTTCTATGAACTAGCCACCATGGTGGTTCCCCGAGAACTAATAGTTCCCCTAGGGCCGTTTTTTTCTGGTTAAATTCGCACCACCAGTAGGAACTATGAAGTGAAGTAAGCTGCGCTTGTTGTTGTGATTTTTATTTTGACGGCGCTGAGAATGCCAGAGCCTGAGCACACAGCACTCACATTCTCTATCTTAATTAGTTTATGATTTGTTTAACAGCCTGTCTAATGTTACTACATAGAACTGTTATACAAAGAAAGAAGACAGTATATGAAAAAGTATTATTGTTTGCCATGTGGTTGATGTCCAGTGTCACTAACTGAGCAGAAATACATAAACGTGTCGCTTGGTCCCCTCAAAATTCCGTTGGATTTTCTCCTGAACTTGAGAGGTCCATCTATCATTGTTTTTTATGTTCATAGAGTTAATTTTTGGAGTAAATATATAGGCTATAAACTGTGTGTGTATACAGCTTTTTTTTTTTTTAAATGGCGGGTGTCAGTGTTTCAAGTGCGTTCAGCCAATCAACAAACACTTACTTCACTGGTAGTTTCTATAGTGCTGGTTTAGACCCTACTCTGAAGTAGGAGCTAATTTAGTTCCCCCAAAAGGAGTTCCTAGAACTAAAATCTTTCCTAGTTCCTGAGGTGTGAGCACGGCAAAATCCGGGTACTTCCGCCAATAGTTCTAGGAACTATGAAAAGGTTCCTCCTTTGCGAAAGCCCCTTATGTATAGGGAAGTATCGGATTTCAGATGCAGTGCCAGTTTCTCCAACTAGGTTGAGGGATTCTTGGCCTGCCAGGCTACCAGTTTTTTTCTGTAAACTACAGGGCTTCGCCTACCCCAAAATATCCAGAGGACATGAAATGGACTCTGGCACCCCTCAGAGCAGATGGACTTTTTGGTTTATTCAGGATTAAAATTCATAAAGACAGGCCTTGTACTTAATTATGCAGACATGAACTCTCTGCTCTCATGCCATTATCACGTGTCTGTGCAGTATTAGGACTGCAGTTTGACTTTCATACTAATCTCCAAAGCCGACATGACACCTGGAGAACCGGGGCGGTTGTAGCTCTGTTATGATGTCTGCACATCTACAACATCTTGCACTACATTACTAACAGCAATGATCTTCAGTAGCCTTTAAAATCGAGTTTTAATTCACACACTAAGACAGCCGTTTTGCAACAGTGCCAAAGCAGTACCCACACAGGTCAGACCCTGGGAATGTGTAACATTCAAATTTCCAGACATTACAATAGTGTTTTATAATCGCTGAAAAAATGTTTCCCCTGAACAAAACTGGCCTGGTTTAGTCCCAAGAATTCACTCCAATAATACAGTACATCTTAATTTCAGTTTGCCTTTGTACCAACTAACCAAACGCTCAATACAAGTCACAAAAGTCTCAAATAACAGGCCTAGGGCACATAACATTATTAATTATTAGGACACATAAAACAAACTTAGGATAATTTTTTTCCATATAACCTTCAGGTAGGGCATTTATCACACAATACTGGTGTTTCTCAAAAAAAAAAAAAAAAAAAGAATAGCCTTCCCCACGTCTGCAAACATTGACTGATTTTGATTAAACTTCAGCTGTGTCATATGAGGCCAATCACATGGATTAGACTATTGAGAGTCAAAGTCATAGTGCTACCAACTGGCAACAGGAAGTGTGTCACTTTCAAACTGCTTTGAAATCGGCCTCTTATTTTTACCCAATTCCCTTCGAACTTCATCAGAATAATGTGAAGACATGGCAGATGTAGACTTGTGAAAGGATTCTTGATATCTTAAGTACTGTTTCCATGGCAACACATCAAACTTTTACAAAATTCTTGGGTGTTTTTGAGACTCTTAGCATGCTTCGAATCGGATGAAACTCGACACACACGTCAAAGTTGTCGATCAGTAGACACGGGCAAAACCTTAGAAATGGGCAGGGAGGAGGGGGGCTCTATAGTGCCACCTTTTGACAAAAGTTGGGGGGGGGGGGTCATAGGAGTACTCCTCATAGGTGATTCATGCAATTGCCACCAAACTCAGTCAACATGAAACAAAGACACTGAAGATGCTGAATTGTGAACGATTATAGGATATCTTGAACAGTGTTGCCATGGCAAGGGATTAAAGTAATGACAAAAAAGGAATACAGGAAGTGTCTCATATTTTGTAAAATCATTGTTTGATTTAAATTAAATTAAGATTGTATGTTGCCTGCCATGCACAGGTTTCTTGGGGTTGGGCCCGTCAATCGCTGCTTGCAGCTACACCATATTACCAAAAGTATTGGGACACCCCTCCAAATCACTGAATTCAGGTTTTCCAATCATTTCCATGGCCACAGGTGTATAAAATCAAGCACCTAGGCATGCAGACTGCTTCTACAAACATTTGTGAAAGAATGGGTATTCCTAAATATTCCACAAACATCTGTTAGTGGTATCATAACAAAGTTGAAGCAATTGGAAACAACAGCAACTCAGCCACAAAGTGGTTGGCCACGTAAAAGCAGGATCAGCGCATGCTGAGGTGCACAGTGCGCAGAAGTCGCCAACTTTCTGCAGAGTCAATAGCTACAGACCTCCAAACTTTGTGTGGTCTTCAAATTATCTCAAGAACAGTGCGTAGAGTGCTTCATGGAATGGGTTTCCATTGCCGAGCAGCTGCATCCAAGAATTACATCACCAAGTGCAATGCAAAGCATCGGATGCAGTGGTGTAAAGCACGCCGCCACTGGACTCTAGAGCAGTGGAGACGTGTTCTCTGGAGTGAAAAATCACGCTTCTCTGTCTGGCAATCCGATGGACAAGTCTGGGTTTGGCGGTTGCCAGGAGAATGGTACACACTCCTAAACCTTGTGGAAAGCCTTCCCAGAAGAGTTGAAGCTGTTATAGCTGCAAAGGGTTGGGCCAACTCCATATTACACCCTACAGATTAAGAATGGGATGTCATTAAAGTTCATATGCATGTAAAGGCAGACGTCCCAAAACTGTTGCCTTTGTAAATAACCAAATGCTCAATACAAGTCACAAAATAACAGCCCTAGGGCACATAACATTATTAATTATTAGGATGCATAACAAAACAAACTTAGGATAATTTTTTTCCATTTAACCTTCAGTTAGGGCATTTATCACACAATTCTGGTGTTTCTCAAAATAAATAAATAAATAAATAAATAAAATAGCCTTCCCCTTTGTTTTCTTTAAATGTTTAAGCCGTGTGGGTAAACTTGCAGAGTAGACAGCGTTTTACAGGAAGAAGAGTCAGTGTTGTTCCACAACAGTTCATGAGTAGTTAAAAAAAAAATGTCTCCCAGTTTATTTGAGTTTAATGTGAGGCCAAATATTCACTATAGGGTTCGAATTTGCTGACCAGGAACCAAAAACTCTGACCATGCCAAAACATGAGCCACTTCTTAGTTGTCTTTGCAATTTAGGCAGGAGCATTGACTTGTTGAAAAATACCATCTGATCATTCCTCTTTAGATAACAACTTTTCATTTGTGTGAAGCAAGCCATTCTGCAATATTCTCCTGTACTCCAATGCATTAAATGACTTTTCACAGTGAAGCAGCTCAACAATAGCAGCAGCTAAAAAGGCTCCCCACACAATGACACCTCTTCCTCCATGCTTCACTGTGGTAGAGATGCATTTACTATTATATTTCTCACTAGATTTTCGAAGACTGTTTCATTGTGATTCATCACTCCACACACAACTTTCCATATTCCACCAAAAACTTAATTCTGTCTTTGATGTTTTTCTGAGACAGCAATGGCTTTTTAAGTGCATTTGCTTAAATGTTGCCAATTTCCTGACCAATAATTTGTAGTTAAGGCAATTACAAGCTTAGTATTTAGCTGTGTTTGGCTTGGCCCATTTTTTGCCCAGGAGTGTACATCATCATTATAAAACAGCATCTAAATTGAGTGAAGCGCATCATGTGGCAGCCATGTGAATAAAATCCTTTCATTCGTTCCTTAAACTACTAAATGTTCTAGAAATAACTACTGGGTAACACAAACAACATTTACAATGAGAGACAGATGCTTCCAGCACATGACCCTGTACAGCTCAGACAGGATGAACATCTGATATTCCCTAATCATCAAACCCTCACAGAAGGGTCTTTGTAAATATATTCAACTGGTATCTTTGTTTTATTTGTATGATTTTGTTTATTAGACTCATTTGACACCATTACAACCATTATTCACCCTTTT
This sequence comes from Megalobrama amblycephala, assembly GCF_018812025.1. Taxonomy (NCBI): domain Eukaryota; kingdom Metazoa; phylum Chordata; class Actinopteri; order Cypriniformes; family Xenocyprididae; genus Megalobrama; species Megalobrama amblycephala. The sequence continues at coordinate 9,959,327 of NC_063052.1, forward strand.
GCCCTTTCTCACTTACACAGACTAGCCTATATCTAGCGTGGTTACTTCATTTATTCAGATTTATTCAGAATTATTTATAAGTTGCTGAGGAGCACAGCACTGTTGAGAGCAGAACAACAACGGCTCATTGGAATAATGTTCCTTTTTCCAAAATCTCCAATAACTCCAAAAATTTACCTAATTCACTGCAGTTTACAGTTGAAATGAACACAAGTGGCAGTAAAACACCAACTTTTATTGCTTTTCACACAAACTATGATTACGAGGCAGATTATCAATTAATAAAGACATTTTTTGTGTGGTTTTTTGAACAATATGTGAAGTTGTGACCTCAAAAAACTAACCCTAACCGTCACTGAATCATTCATTCAAGAGATTTTTTTCAAAAATGCTTATTCATCCAGTAATGAAACAAGTGAAGTGAATCATTGATTCATTCATTCAAACTGTTTTTTTTTTTTTTTTTTTTTTAAATAATTCAGATTATGCAACGGGTGTTAATGCATGTGTTTTTCGTGACATTCAATGGACATTTCACTTTGAAAGTGTCACAAAAACTGCAAGAAGCAACGTAATATTTTGTAGAAATGCCGCCACATACACGTTTTTCCAATGAGCCTGGGTTGGAACAGAAGTAGACTGGCTCCTTCGGTGAGAGACCAAGAGGGTCTATAAGGGACAGTCATCGTATCCTCCCGCATCACATCCTCAATCCACTCCAGCCTCCACGGTGATATCTCCATGACAACCGCAGAACAAGAGAATGCAAATGAGCCTCATACCAAGGTGTTCTGGGAGAAAAGGTCAAACGTAAAACCACTTCCGTTCTCTGATTTCCATTTCCAACACAACCTGTCCCTCACATACAATCAAAGTGAAACTAGTAAAAAATGATGCACAATGAGAAACAGATAAGTATGAGCATCGACAGGCATAATAAAGATAAGAAATAGCTCTTTAATGGGGCATGCACAGTTCCAGCAGCTTAATGAATGGATTGTTAAAAGATGGCATCAGTTGAACTCCAGAGATTATTATAGCTCCTTGTATTACTTCCATAATTGCAACTCAACTCTGAATTACAGACTAATGAAAGTGAGCTTCAGCCAAAACAGGAAGAAACAGGTAGTTACCATCATGCAAAGTTGCTAAGGTGACACGCTTAAAAGGAAACCATCAAAGGAAATCTATACTTAACTAAAACAGTTTCTAGAAGAGTTCTTGTGGTTTCCTATCACAACAGCACAATATCTGGGCCTATTTCTGAGTATGCTTACAGTTGTCTATCTCTAAATTATGATTAATGCATTTAGCAAACACATTAAAGCAGGAGCCAACAATTATCACTCACAAGCCAAACAAGTGTACAGCTGGCTGGGAAACTTGCTTGACGTGACAAAATTACATTTCCAACAACTTTTACCTCAGTGCAATGAAAACCCTGATAAGTTGACATTAGCACAAACTGTATGTTTAAAGGTGCCCTCGAATGAAAAATTTGAATTTATCTTGGCATAGTCAAATAACAAGAGTTCAGTACATGGAAATGACATATAGTGAGTCTCAAACACCATTGTTTCCTCCTTCTTGTATAAATCTCATTTGCTTAAAAGACCTCAGAAGAACAGGCGAATCTCAACATAACACCGACTGTTACGTAACAGTCGGGGTGTACGCCCCAATATTTGCATATGCCAGCCCATGTTCCCAACATTATGAAAGGCATTAGACAAGGGCAGCCAGTATTAACGTCTGGATGTGCACAGGTGAATCATCAGACTAGGTAAGCAAGCAAGAACAATAGCAAAAAATGGCAGATGGAGCAATAATAACTGACATGATTCATGATAACATGATATTTTTTGTGATATTTGTAAATTGTCTTTCTAAATGTTTCGTTAGCATGTTGCTAATGTACTGTTAAATGTGTTTAAAGTTACCATCGTTTCTTACTGTATTCACGGATACAAGAGCCGTCGCTATTTTCATTTTTAAACACTTGCAGTCTGTATAATTCATAAACACAACTTCATTCTTTATAAATCTCTCCAACAGTGTAGCATTAGCCGTTAGCCACGGAGCATAGCCTCAAATCCATTCAGAATCAAATGTAAACAATATAACAGTATATAATACTCACATAATCCGACGCATACATGACGAACACTTTGTAAAGATCCATTTGAGGGTTATATTAGCTGTGTAAACTTTGTTTATGCACTGTTCAAGGCAAGCGCGAGCTCCGTGGGCGTGGAGCAGGAGAATTAAAGGGCCAGTAGCCCTGAATCGGCTCATTTATAATGATGCCCCAAAATAGGCAGTTAAAAAAATGAATTAAAAAAAATCTATGGGGTATTTTGAGCTGAAAATTCACAGACACATTCCGGGGACACCTTAGACTTATATTACATCTTTTTAAAAAAAAGTTCTAGGGCACCTTTAAGATCACTTAGGGTGTGTTCACATGTGGCATGTGTGGTTAGATTAAAACAAACCCTGGTGTGACTGCTCTGTTAGTGTGGTTCATTGAATAAGTGTGAACGCTACCATCGGAACCCTGGTGTGCACCCAACAAGCTGAAAAGATGGGTCTCGGTCCACTTCCAAACAAACTTTGGTGCAGTTCAAATTAAATATGACTGCAAGACAGACCAAAGACATTTAAACGAACCAAAAATGCAACATGATGTCACAAGATGCGACCCTAAATAGGAAAGAATGCTCAAGCATACCTGTTTTTTCTTGTCATAGTCGTGTTGTTGCCCATGACAGTTCGTTACAGGCATCAGAAAATGCATCGTCTTCGCAGCAGATCATCTTTTTTTGTGTGTGTGATGGAGGGATTCCTGCCTCTGTTTTGACTCCTTTACACATTTTATAAGCTCTTCACGGTTTCTCAGCTGGTCAAAATACCATCATATGTTGGCTATGCGTATACAACAAGCGCATTTAGCCCTGAATACAACATTATTTTGGATGTTATGTCGCAAAATATACTTTATAAAAACTGACCAATCAGGGTGTGAACATATCCCAATGACTTTAGGTTCAGTATAGGTTTGGTGTTAAATATGCCAATGTGAATGGTAAGTGGACCAGAACAAAATAGGTTTTTTTTTGGTCTGGAACAAACAAATCAAACGAACCGAACTGCAAGTGTGAACACACCATTACTGAACTGAAAGTAAACATAACAAACATTATATTAAATCAAGTCTGTTCACTCTGTGGCCATATTTGCAATGCCTCCAGGCAGCTATTTTGGGCATTTTCCTTAGAAGGTGGGATGTATTCCACCATATTGCGCATTGCAGTTTCTCCCATTTATAAGTAATAGGAGTAAACTGTCTTTCTAAATCTATACTAGCCTTTGATTAAATGTCTTTATTGACATTCATTTTAATTTTGACTTTATTTCACCATATTAATAAAAATGTAAATGGTCACAATTGACTCAAAGTTTGCAACAAGACCCAATCATTTTCCAAACTTTTGACTGGTGGTGCGTGTGGAAAACTTCTCGCATTAAGCCACCAAAAACAAAATCATAAAAGGAATTAAATCAATGTTTTTGTAACAGGTGCAGTTTCACTAAGAGACTGGCTCATCTCTATCTAGTGTATAATTCTGCAAGTGATACAATGACTTGCAATGTTTATCACACAGCTAAATAATGTGAAATGCATTAAATGCATTTTAAGAAAAGAAAAGAATGCAAACAATACACTGCCATGACCAATAAGAACTATTTATGGGCAGTAAAGTTTCTCAATTCATCTGTCACTGGCAGGTGTAGCAAATAAAAGTTGGATACTGGGTTCAAAACACATGGCAGAGCATTACCAATACACAATACCCCGTCTATCACATGACTCTCTTTAACAATAAGAACACTCTTCTCTATTATGCACAAAACGGACAGAAAACAAACAATCTCACATGCAAGAGGAAGCTGTGTTGTAGCCTGTGACGTGAAATAGGCTAGTGTTATTTCCACACATAAAACTCTTTAGCACAAGTTGCTAATTAGATCTTCAAGCCACCTGCCCTATTCAGGTTCTCACACACTAGTATCACTACGGCAAAGTGCTATACAGAAATGCAGTAATAAATTCATATGAACACTGTAACCCTTTATAATGACTAACTTTCATAGTCAAATGCCAGTTGTCCATTAAACAAAATTTCTGCCACGGTTTCAACACAAAACACAGTTTGTTGTTTTTTCAGTGTGAGCAAAGTACACATTTGTACACATTTATGTGCGGTTTGTCACATGAATAAAGTAATCCGTTAGCCTTGCTTGACCACTGCGAGCTACTGTTTACCTTATTCATTCTGGAAATACATCTAGGCCTGGTCTTCATTTTGACACAGAGCTGTAACTAAATTCAGGTTCTCTAAGCATATGCCTGCTTTAAATTTCACTGCTTGTGGGATTGTTCCCTTTTCCAAAGAAGGGAAATCCTGTTGCTGTATTACACAAGCTTCTTCTCTCCCATCTACATGTATTGTGCAATAGATAGTATGAAATAGGGAACAAATGTACATTACACAACCACTTGGCAAGTAGTGAGGCATTCAAATAGGGCAGAGTACAACTGGAATATGGTTGAGAGAGGACATGAGAAGTTTTGGGTGTCCTCAAGCTCAGTGCAAGAGACAGGGAGGGCTGGGAACAGATTACATGATCCAACCAATAGCAGTCGTCCTCTCAGAATAAAGAGAAGGGCAGAATTGTGTCCCTTATGAGCTGGAGGTCAAACAGGGAAGTCAGCCAACATAAAGGATTTGGCAAGCAGAATCACAGAAGCAGCACAATTTGGCCAGCGTAACCATGTTTGTGTGTAGTGTCATTTATGCAATGTTGTGTAACACATATTCATGTTAACCACAACAGCAGAAGTATCTTCAGTACCATCTCAAATTGAAAAACAGAATGGCATTATCATTGTTAAATGAACTTTATCCTAAGGCCAATTCAATACTGTGGTTAGTTAGAAAGAATAAATTAAATAAATAAACATACATTAAAGTCACCATAAAATCAAAATTTGACATTTTTTTTTTATCAAATATTGCAGCATTTATTATAAACTATTTATCTGTGCACATCATTATTTTTAATGCATGTGCACTCCTAATTTTTAATCAAAATCATCTACTCGCATCCACTTTTAAACCTACACTCGCGAACTTCCTTAAGCACTTCCCCTCGGGGGAATTCCCACCGCCATTTTGAAGTGCATTCAACTTCTTCAAGTGGACGAGGGAAGTTTATTTGGACAGACCCTCGAACCACTCGGTTTTGACCGAGGGAGCAAGTCTACTCAACATTTACACTTCAGGCAGATGCACAGACCACAATGCAACAATTATTCCCTCGAGGGGAAGTTTGCGAGTGTATGTCTAAAACTAGTGTACCGCACACTTCCTGAAAAGTGAAGCCAAAGCATTTTGATTGCCCCTTGGTGGCTAGCTGCAGTATAGGTCATAAATCCCCGCCCTCTCCATGTAATTGAAAGGGACGTGAGTCAAACTAAAAAATGCAATTAAACTTCAAATAATTTCTTTCCAAAGACGAGGCGTTTCTCAATGTCAAGGATACTTCCTTGGCAGGACTGGTCCTTCCAAGTCACTTCCTTCAGAGGCTAGGCGAGGCTCCTCTTTAGCATTCGGAGAACACGTAAATGGAACAGACTAGCAAGAGCACGTCATTGCATCATTACGTCAGTGAAAAGGTAAAAGAAATGCCGGTGACGGCAACCAAGCTAACAATTGTTAAATGACGGTCCGGTTCAGTTAGCCATCAATAACGTAATTTGTATTTGTATAATTTATAATATCAATACGGTAGTAATTTGTACTGGCATTTAAACGTTAAATTTGATTTATCTGACATATTTACTACAGTTATAACAAATGTTTGGTAACGTAAATATACTTACATTTGAAAGCATATTGCCCGCTAACGTCCGACATTTTTTTTTTTTTAAAAAATCATTTTTGAACAAGATCGCAAAGCTGCGCGCATAGGATTGTGGGTGATTGGAGAGAACGAAGAGCGCGAAGGCTACACCTATGCATCCTTTCCTGTATATGGGATATTTTTCGAATGAAGGACTCAGTCCTTGTTTGAAATTCCGAGGATCCTCGACATTGGAACAGTCCTTCGACGGATGTCGATGACGTAGCATCCTCAAAATTCTGGCTTCCGAGGATCCTTCCTTGACATTGAGAAACACCTACGGTTTATGTCCGTGTAGGTAGCTCTTATCACGCAGATGTACATTCAAGTGTTAATTTTTCCAAAAAGTTTGGATGTAATGTTATGATTGACAGCTGCGCTTGTGATTGAGTCTGCTGAGGCTCCATCTCTGAATGACAATGGACAACAACCATTTCTTGGATTTTCAGGCTTCATTTTTCTACAGTGGAGTTAAAGGCAGCCTTTAAGAACTGACAATACAAAAAACCTTAAGTTGTGAAGATGGAAGAAATAGTTGCAAAATCTGTGATTCAGCTGTACTGCATTATGCTAATGTTTGCTCATGAATTTTCTATAGCTTCAGCGTGATAAAAGTCCAGTAGTTGACAAAATGAGAAGATAAATGATAGACCTGCTTTGTTCTTTTTGTGGTTAATAACAGGATGTAACAATAACAAAGTATAATAACTGTCTTTTTGTCCAGTTGTTTTTGCACCTGCAACACACCTGCACAGATACACTGCCCGGACAAAGTCTATGGAGTCTATGGATGGATTATTACATTATTACAGTGTTTTTTTTTAAGCATGTTATATGTTTGGCAACCAGTTCTTTTAACCCTGAAGGATGGAGTGTGTAGCTTTTCTTTTCTTAAGCAACCATGTATTAAGATGTATCATGGCCATATTCCAGGATGACAATGACAAGATTCATCATGCTCAAATTGTGAAAGAATTGTTGGGAGGGAGCATGAAGAATCATTTTCACACATGAATTGGCACTGACCTTAACCTCAGTGTAAGTTTTTGGGATGAGCTGGAGTAAACTTTACAGAGTTCTCACCACTTGCATTGTCAATACAAGATCTTGACCAAAAAATGATGTACCTCTCGATGGAAATAAATGTTCTGATGTTTTTCCATCAAGAGGTGCATCAATTTTTGGTCAAGATCTTGTACTGACAATGCAAGAGGTGAGCACTCTGTAAAGTCTACTCCTAGCACATCCCAAAAACTTTCAATGAAATTAAGGTCAGGACTCAGAGGAGCCAATTCATGTGTGAAAATGATTCTTCATGCTCTCTGAACCATACTTTAACAATTTTAACCCTGGTTGAAATCCTGACATTGTCATCCTGGAATATGGCCATGATGTGTCTTTCTACATGGTTGTTTAAGAAATGAAAAGCTACACACTCCATCTTTTAGGATTAAAAGAACCATTGCCAAACATATAACATGCTAGAAACATAATAATCACTGTAATAATGATCCATCCATAGACTCTTAAGTATCTGCCAATTAAAATCCAAACAGCGACCTTTTTTGCCGGGCAGTGTTGTGTATTACATATATATCACACCAAATGGTTAAAGGAAGTTCGATTCATTAACGCGAATCGGTTCTTTTAAACAACTCCTTTCAAAGAACTAGTTTGAAAACGATTCAGTAATTACTTTATGTCTGGACGTGATTACGCCATCACATTGTCCTTATTACGCTATAAAACATTTAATAAGGCCACCAAAGACATATTCCAGGCTTATTATTTTCGATTAGTTTTGGTTATAAAAGGTTTCAGTCTGCTGCAGCCAATCGAGTCATTTAAAACTAAATTTTAATTTGCATTTACGTTACAAAATACTAAAATGTACATACTGTACATCTCTAGGGGGATAAGAAAATGTTATGTACGTTTTAATAAAATGCTTTAATTCTTATGCTTGTTGATAAATACATTCGAGTCATACTTTACTATGTTTTCTGAAAGCATCGCGCAACCCACAACGGTTCAATTGATTCATTAAAAAGATCCGATTCAAAAGAACGATTCGCTCTGCGAATCGGACATCAACACCACGAAGCAAACTGATGTAAAACACACAGGGCCTAATCCCAAACTCTTATACACAAACACTGAACTTTCTAACTGCAGAAATAGGAAACCATAGTAAGAGCTGTTCAATACAAAGCTCTTATGAAATATGAATCTTACCTTTGGCGTGACAATCAGCGCAAAACTTGTTTTCCTCTGAGGCGAGAAGAGATGTGAGAACAGCCTGATAGCGGTCAATGTCTTTGACTGATTTGCCCGTCATCTTCAGAAATAAGTATCTCACTGATCTATCTGGTCTGTAATAGTCCAAAGCCGCTGAGAAGATGTTCAGATGTCTGTCCGTTAATGAAACACCGGGAAGCGGATCACTGACAGCCACAACCGGCTGCTGTAGATGAAGAGAAAAAACCACTACTGTACTGCTGGCTTCCGCTAATCTTAACAGGAAGAGGAAAAAGCTGTGAGCCACGGATCATATAAAAACACCATATTCCCCTCTGTACATTCGCTGGTCCTTGACACCCAACTTTCCACCCGCAGTATCAGAGACACATCGAGCACGTTCAACCGCTACACTTCAGTATTAACGTTACTCATCTCAGCTGCGCTAGTCACAGCACTGCCTCTGTTGTGTCTGCTAATGGACGGCAGACATGTGCTGTTTAAAACATTCAGTATTTAAAGATCTCGACTACATTCAGCATCTGATGGACAATTGCGGTCGTGATGTTCGCTGCTCGATGTGAATTACAACCCCTTTGTGTAATTTCTAGAAAATGGGAAATTGCGCCCCCCTGTGGGGTAACGCGACACTGCGGTTCAACATTCATTCATGTTCGTCTTGTCACACAAGAAATGATGTTTAAAGGGTTTAGTTCACCCAAAAATTAAAATTCTGTTCATTTATTACTTCACCCTCATGCCGTTCCACACCCGTACGACATTCGTTAATCTTCGGAACCCAAATTATAAGATATTTTTGTTGAAATCCGATGGCTCCGTGAGGCCTCCATAGGGAGCAATGACATTTCCTCTCTCAAGATCCTATAAAGGTACTAAAAACATATTTAAATCAGTTCATGTGAGTACAGTGGTTCAATATTAATATTATAAAGTGACAAGAATATTTTTGGTACGCCAAAAAAAAGCAAAATAACGACTTATATAGTGATGGCCGATTTCAAAACACTGCTTCAGGAAGCCTGAGCGTTATGAATCAGCGGTTCGGAGCGCCAAAGTCACGTGATTTCAGCAGTTTGGCGGTTTGACACGCGATCCGAATCATGATTCAACTCAAAAGATTCATAACGTTCCGAAGCTTCCTGAAGCAGTGTTTTGAAATCGGCCATCAATATAAAAGTCGTTCATTTGTTTTTTTGGCGCACCAAAAATATTCTAGTTGCTTTATAATATTAATATTGAACCACTGAACTCACATTGAACTGATTTAAATATGTTTTTAGTACATTAATGGATCTTGAGAGAGGGAAATGTCATTGCTGGCTATGCAGGCCTCACTGAGCCATCGGATTTCATCAAAAAATATCTTAATTTGTGTTACGAAGATTAATGAAGGTCTTACGGGTGATGAACGGCATGAGGGTAAGTAATAAATTACATTATTTTCATTTTTGGGTGAACTAACCCTTTAAGGACTGTATCTTAAATCGCACCGACATACACTCAGGCAAGTGTCAACTATGATAAATGTAGATTTTAACAAAAAGGTTGAAATGTGTTCTCAGGAGAAGGAGTATTTTTTATAAAGGGTTCATCAGGGCAAGTTTCCAAATGTGTTTAAAATGTATTCATGTAATTGTCAGGGGGAAAAGTCTGATTTCTGTATATTTATTTCATTTATTTATTTAGCTTTTTACATTTTTTACATCATGAAGTGTTTGTTGTTTAAATATTGTTTTAGTTTTAGCCTACTAAGATTCGACTGAAAAGCCTATAATAGATTATTAATGGCTGATTTCACTGTTTCAACTCATGCCACATCATTTTCGTTAACTGAACTAAATCTGAATATAAAAATACAAATAAAATATTATATAAAAAACCTTAAACTATACTAATTAAAAAAGTAGATGATGCAACTAACTGCAATGAAATAAATAACTTTTTATTCATTTTCATTTTTTTTTTGACAAAATAAATAAATAAATAAATAAATAAATAAAATGACAAAACACACAGCAAAATTATTAAAACCTAAACTAAAATGAAAATAGAAGAATAGAAACTAATTTTAAATATTAGTAAATACTATAATAGTATATTAATAATACTAAAATAACACTGCCCCGCATGTGACAACCATGCCCCACTATTGTCACAAACATGCGTTTGAACTGTAATATAAAAATAACTGTGACTGTAAGGTATATGCAGAAATGTATTTAAATAAATGCACCCTGAGAAATATTCACTATATTTAAAAGACAACTAGGCCTAGGTCTTTTCTAATGTTTACAAATCAAAATTAGGACGTCTTTGGACACTTTCTGGTAATTTTACACTTTGTGGAATATAGTTGATGATCTACCTGTGGTTAATCCCAGTACAACAGTGTGAACTTAAAGTAGGTGATTCTGGAAAATGCAAAACGTTAGCCTGCTAGCATTGAAAGCATACGATCCCACCCCAGAGATCATATTATTATAGGGAAATAGGAGGGTCTGTATCTCTTCCCACTGGGGAAAGCGTAAAGCTAACTTAATCACGTGCTGCACCTCTCAGCCTATCGTGTAATGGCAGTGACATCAGTTGCAACATTCCCTGGTCTGTCTTCTCTTAAAAAAATACATTTTTATTAAGCTAAAATCTACATATAGTTCCAACGAAAGTATTGTTTAGTGTAAAACATGCTGAAGATTAGCAAACAGGCTGTCGATAAATTAAATGATATTTCCCCACAAAAGCTGTTTAATCAGCATAGTGAAGCCTCTCATCCATTGACATCCATTCCAAAAACGGCCTCTGGTCTCCTTCCCTGCGTACCGCCAGAGGCGGAGCGTTAGCATTAGCCGTTATGCTTTTTTGGCTAAAGGCTGCAGGCTTGCCTTCCAGAGGCTTTGCCCACCCTCCCTGCAAATCGCCATCCAAAGCCACGCCTTCTCCAAAACACATGAACGCGCACAGACCAGAAGCGAGACGACCAGAGACAACGTTATTGGATTATGTGTCATTCACCGGTGAGAAAATTTTACAGTACAGTGAGTAACAGTACTACTAAACTAAAGTTAGGTTGCTGGCTTCATTCGGACCGAATGCAATGATTGAACTAACATTTTATGGTCCTACGCCTTTCATAGACTATATATATTTATACAAATACATTTAGACTGCTTAACATAGTGATTGCTGTCAGGATGTGAGGAGACTTTTAACCAGCATAACAAAAGTGATTCTCTTTAGAGAATCAGCTATTGCACCTTTAAAGAGACCTGCTTTCACACATCCTTTAAAAATCATCTTGAGACCATTTGGCTAAATGTCATTGCAAAAATGCCTAAGAAAAACTGCTGGTGTTGTACATTTTGGTGCTACAGTGCATGTCCAAGCCTCCTAATGCAGACATGAGTGTCTGTTTATTCGGCCTCAAAAACAAACATTCCTGTGTCCAGAAGCTCCACAGACCGTCCACTAAATCAACATCATGATGTCCATCGTACATATTCAACAATCTATTGAGGTATTCAGTAATGGGGGCGTGAGAAACACGCAAAAGCAGCTGCGTCCAGTTAGCTTTCTAGAGCTCTGCTTGGACAATCAGCAGAAGTCTCCGCCTCCTGCGCGGGTGATGGCTTCTCAGGTCTGTCCGGTCCTCAGTGTGTCGGGTTCTCTGAGCTCCCTGAGTTCTCAGGGGCTGGCTGTAGGGCTGGGTTACACCTCTCTCAATCCTCCCCTCAGGTCCCTGCCACTGTGTTTTTCTTCCCTGTCCTGGGCAGCGCACACACTCACATACACACACCTTTCTTTTCCCTGGATCCACCATCCTGGGCTGAGAAGCCAGGAGAGAGGGTGGCAAGGTTTGGAGGAACTGCTGATTCTTCACCATGGCTAGATTGTTCAGAAGCTTGGTCCTGTTGCAGGCGCTCTGCTTGGCCTTATCGCAAGTGGTGAGTTTGGCTGCGGTTATCTACTTTTTCTTGGTGCTGGATGATCTTGATTTTGCTGTTGAGGATGAGATCATGCATCTTAAGGATTGATATATGATTGACTGTGGATAGAACTGGATTGTCAGTCAAAACGCCAATAGATAAAGTTAAAATTCACACAATAGTTGACTAGTTTGGTAGGTGACCTGTTTACAGGCAACTTTTGATCCTCAAAGTTGCAAGATTTTCTGCTTGGAGATCTTCTAAATGTTTATCCAATGGGATTATATTGCTTCCTGCAGATACAAGAGGCCTGTTTTTGAGCAATATACTATCTTCAGTCAGTGTTATCTTTTGATTACGAAAGCTTAAACATTCAGTTTTAGTAATGGAAATGAATAAATGCACTATAAAAAAAATATTTTCATGATTTGTTATTACAACATTTTTAATGCGGTTCAGATAACATAATATTTTGAGTTTCTGTTGATTAAACCGATCACCAACTCAAATTTTTAATTTCAGTGAACTCAAAATTTTAAGACAACCAGGTAACTTACTTTTTTAAGTTAAACCAACAATTCTTTTTTACAGTGTGGAGACCTGCTGAATAAAATATGAAGCAGAAAGTGAACATCAGACAAATAAACAGAGTGAGGAGAAGGTTACAAAGAGCTCATTGAAAATACACCGAAGCTGCTATTCAAACAGAACCTGAAACTGCTCTCAGCAGAATAACACATACTTGTTACATTTAGATGGACCAGCTCAGAAAAATGCATGCATGCAGCTCATATGCATAAAATGCAATGGACACAATGAAAGTGTACTTATTTTGAGTCAACCATCTTATAAACTAATGCATTGAAAAATAGATCTGTCTTTGATGCTGAATGGGGGAGGGTTTGAGTAAACATTCCCAGCCTCTCTTTTCCCACCCCGGATACCCTGATTGCCCAGCCTCAGCTTTTAATTCGTTTTTCATCACAAACCCTGTTTGGTCTATCAAAGTACGTAAACATGTCTGAGGCAGCGTTTAGTGTTAACTAAAACAATTAAAAGTAATTTTTCAGTAAGCTGGAATAAGATAAGCTGTAAAACATACGTTTAAAAAACTTGCCTACGCAACTAACTGAAATGAGTTTAGGTTGTAGTACTAAAATACTAAAAGTTAATACAAATAAATTAAAGGTAAACAAAATTACAGGCTTTATTTGTTTGTTTATTATCCAAAACTAGACTTTCATACAAGAGAGATTCAACTAATTTCGCAAATTAGGTGTTTAATTTTTTTAAATATAATTTTTGAAAGCCAAAAAATTATTTGATTGTTAACAAAAACATTAATTAACATTTTATAATAAATTGCATAAATTTGTCTAGGTTTGTGGAAGTTAACATAAAATGCTGAAGCGACTGTCAGTGCACATCAATGTAGAGGATTCAGTAATGATGAAACTGTGTTTAATTTTAGACCGGTCCACCCGGACCCCAGGGCCCTCCTGGTCCCCCTGGTCCCGCTGGAACTCCCGGTGCCGACGGCATTGATGTGAGTATCGGAGCCGCCTGGCTGCACCACAGGTTGAGCTGGTACAAAGACAGTCATTGTGCACCTTGTTTCATGGGCCCCGTGTTCTTCTGCACTACCAAAATCTTGCCAACAGAGGGCGCACAAAATAAAAATAATCACACAAAGGGGTTCTGTTAGAGGGTTGCCTCTTTCCCATATTGAGAGAGAGAAAGAGAGTTAGTAGATGTTATTTGATACAGTTGTGGCCTAGACGGGGTTCAGTATAAAGACACTCAGTAGGATATAACGAGCCCGACTGATACAACAGAAACAGGATCCCAATGTTCCTACATGAGCTTCTACAAATACTGTTGGAGATTTAGATTTTATAGTCATAAATAGTGATTATATATGCATATAAGGAAATATAAATTCTGATATCCATCAACACATTCTGACATTATAAAGAGGTCAGGATCGAGGAGGAGCTTGTTTGTGGGTGGAGTTACACATAAATTCATTTAGTTACATTTTATTTTTTATAAATTTCTTTGACATTGGCTGTGAGAATTGAGGTTGAAAATTTGAGATTAAGTTATGTTTAGTAAGTTATATTATTATTTTTTTATTTTTTTAGTGATTTGTCCCATACTTTATATTGTCACAGTCTCCCATCTTTGCTAATGTTTTATTTCCCTTTTACAGGGTGAGAAGGGTCCTCCTGGCCCTCCTGGACCACTAGTAAGTAGCTACCACAGTCAACCATAAATGTGCATTTTATATATTTACACGATCATTCAAAGGTAAAATAAAATACCTGTTTTATATATATATATATATATATATATATATATATATATATATATATATATATATATATATATATATATATATATTAAAATGTCATTCAGCATCATTACTCCAGTCTTCAGTCTTATTATTATCAATGTTGAAAACAGCTATATCTTTTGCAGAAACCATGATAGTTTTTTCATTATTCTTTGATTAATAAAAAGTTCAAAAGAACAGCATTTGAAATAGAACAAAGTAAAAGTCACTTTTGATTAATTTGATGCATATTAATGTCCCAAACTTTTGAACAGTAGTGTATATGAACATTTTATACATAATTTGTCTAATAAAAATAAATGCATCTATTATTTTGTATCAAAGTCAAACTCAAAGAACTGAGAGTGTTTGATAGTATTTTAAATTTTCATGTTTGAACCACTTTACAGGGTCAAAAGGGAGAGGCAGGAGAACCTGGTCCTGACGGAGCTCCAGGGGAGGATGGCATTGATGTGAGTGACACCAAAAATTCAGGAATTACATATTCATAGTGTTATGGGTCATTCATATTTCAGTCAGGGATAAAAAAGGTAGAGCTAAATCTCATTTTCAATCAATACATTTTATCCATAATGAGTAATGGCATTTGAAATCATGTTGTGGTGAAGGTTATTCACACCTACACTTTGAAATGTTGGCATGAGACTGAGAAAAGAGATGTTGGTCCTAATGAGCGAGACTTTCTCAGTCACATGCTAGGAAGCAAACATTCCTTATTGGATTTACCACTTAATCTGTTCTGGAATGCCAATCCCCGGTTTTCCTTCCACTTGATAGTTTATCTGAGTAAGATGTGTAAAAGTATCTTTAAAAAAGTTATGTATAATATATAGATTGTTTCAAAGCAGCTTTACAGAAATAAATAAATAACCAACAATGCAAACAGAATTCAATTCTGCTGTAAAGCAGCTCTGAAAAAGCCAATAGTAAACAGTCATCATTCAGCTGAAGTCAGTTCAGTGTTAATTCAGTTTGGTTCAAGAACTGTGTAAAGTACTTTAGGATAATTATGAAATGAGTGCATTCAGCTAAAGCTCAGTTCAGTTCTCATCTGATAGTGTCAGTGCAACCAAACAATATTTCTGAATATTAAGTGTGCTGTCCCCAACTAAATCACCTGCTTTAGAGGTGTTAACATGACTCAGTGAATAATTCTATTTAAATAATTATTATTCTGAAGGCTTGTTTTCCTCTGTTATCTCTCCAGGGTTTGATTGGTGCTAAAGGTGAGAGAGGCCCTCGTGGTAATCCTGGACCAAAGGTGAGGAAATAATATTTTATTATTCTTCATAGATTCAGTGTACACACTATATATTCTTTAGTGTCATATTTTGGCCAACCAAAACACAATACAAACACACACAACAAATCTTTAAACGTTGAAAAGGTGATAATAGAGAACAACGACTGAAGAATATCATAAATAACATGAATATTATGTAGGCTATGTATATTGAGAATATTATGAATGACATATAGCCTAATCTTTTCAGTCATTGTTATTCTAAAAGTGTATAAAGAATGGGACGCATCTAATTCCACATCATGTTTTATTGATTTTCACAGGGTCAGCCAGGGCCTGGTGGACGATCAGGACCAACTGTAAGTATGAAAAATATGTAATGATTCATAATTTGCTGAACAAAAATAATGCTGCGAGACCACCACTTGCAGTTAATCCAACTATTCAATAGGTGACGCTGTAGTACAAAACAAAAAAAAACAGTAAAATTCCCGACCTGATTTTTGATGTTTGAGTATTTCTACAGACCCAATATGGAAGCTTGTTTCCACCTCGACTTTTTGCAATTGCGAGTTATAGACTAATGTCAGAATTATAATGTGATAATTCTGACTTTATAACTAGCAATTGCATATTATAAAGTCAGAATTGCGAGATATAAACGTGCAATTCTGAGGAAAAAAGTCTGACTTTATAACACACAATTGCGAGTTTATATAACGTAGCCTATTTCTGACTTTATAACTCACAATTCTGAGAAAACAAGTCAAATTTTTTTTTTTAAATTAGCTTTTTTATTTTTTTTTATTCAGTAGCAGAAACAAGCTTCCATAGTATTCCAGTGCTAATGGACTACAATCAAGATTTGTTGCTAATCCGTTTTTTTTTTTTTTCACCTTCAGGGAGCCGGACTGCCTGGACTTCCTGTAAGTAACCCACTTCATAACCCATTTTACTTCCTTATTTTGACGTTTCTGAGGCTGAATCCCAAATGGTACACTTCGGCCCTGTCTCAAAAGGCACACTTCATGGGCACTTTCGGTCTTGTGGACTTACAATGGCTGCCGTGTGCGCGTGTCCGTTAAGTCCACGAGACCATAGAGTGTCCCATTCATCATTTTAGGTTTCAGAAGGGTGCCTTTGCGGCCGCTATGCGCCCTCGATGCGCACTTCAGCTGAGTCCACAAGTTCGCAAGCTACACAGAGGACTTTACCTGGCAATCAAAGCGCCATTACGTCACGAAAGTGCGAACTCAGAGGAAGAACGTGAGGGTTTAAGTGAAAGTGTAGCCTAAATAAAATGTAGGGTGGGATCTTTTTATTTATTGGAATTGCATTATACCACAATGGAAGTTGGAGGGTTTGAAACATAAGGATTTATGATGTCAGCCAAAAAAAAAAGCGCTATATATTAGAACATTAGGCTACTAGAATAACATGCATCAATGAACCATGCCCTATGAATATGTATACGCAAAGTAAATAGGGGCAGTTGTGACTTTTAACCAGATGTACAAAGTGATTTGTTGTCAACATTTTTTCACATGCAGTGAGAATGATTTGTGCACGTTTACTGTTTGCTTGAAAACTATTTTGCATGTACTAAATGCTTTTGCAGTGCAAACCCTACAAAACCTTAAGGGATCTTAAACCGCAGAGCTTTCTTCTGTTCTTAGATTCGACAGCACATTCTTATTACTGTATCAGATTAATAAACAAGTGTCTAATTTCACTGTTCATTAAATCATTACAGGGAGCACCAGGCCCCATTGGACTTCCTGGACAGATTGGGCCTACTGGGCCAAAGGTGGGTCTCACTTGAATACATCAATAACATGAAAATACACAAATCTTGCCTGGTTAAAGGTCCCGTTTTTCGTGGTTTTTTGAAGCTTTGATTGTGTTTATAGTGTGCAATATAACATGTGTTCATGTTTCGCGTGTAAAAAAACCACAGTATTTTTCACATAATTTACTTATCTGTATACCGCTGTTTCCACTGTCATAAAAGCGGGCTGATGACTTCCTTGTTCTATGAAGTCCCTCCTTCAGAAATACGTAACGAGTTCTGATTGTGCCAGCGGTTCCTGTGTTGTGATTCGACAGCTCTGAGCACACCGTGCCCGGAAAAGTCACGCCTCTTACCATAACGTGGAGACGCACGCGCTCAGTGTTATTGTAAACATGTCTTTAATTTTACCCTATCAATTTGAGCCGGAATCAGACCCGGTGATTGGACTGCGGGATGAAAATAACAGCGTTTCGACAAACACACTCTACAAACGCAACTCTTGTGTATTCCTGTGGGCGGAGGTTAGTCAAAAAACTGTTTTAGTGACGTCATTAAAGAAGGAAGTAGAGGGATGTAGTCCAAACTGGCCGTTCGATGTAGGCGACTTCTGTTAAATAAAATATCTCGCTTGGCATTGAACTTTGAGCTTTAAAATTTTACAGATTTTATTTATACTCTAACAACAACATTACACACTAACTAAAGTTTGAAACATGGGATCACGAAGAACGGGACCTTTAAGAATACTGTTCATGCTTAACCTTTGTTACTAGCTAAGACAACTGTTTTTGTTGTAGCTTAAATAGTGGTAAAACATTCCAGAATTTCACTCAGTAAACCCATTTAATTAAACGAATCACTGAACTGATGCCTACTTGTGCTCAAATCTCTCATCACAGGGTGTCATGGGAAGTCCCGGACCTCCAGGATTACCCGGACCTCCAGGCAAGCCTGTAAGTGACAGTAATGTTTCATTTACTTCACTTTGAAATGCAGTCTTCTCAAGTGAAACCACAAAAATCTAATTCTGTGTATAAAGCTGTAGGGCTGATAATAAATCAGTGTCAGAACATTGTAAAATGACATCTCATCTCACACTGCATTTCTGGGTGTACGTTTTATTTCATTTTCTACTCTATTTCATTTCATTTCTTGAAGGCATCCATTTGAGATCTGCTTCAAAACCTTTTTACTTCATAATAAATAAACTCTCCAAACATACAGTACAGTCCAAAAGTTTGGAACCACTAAGATTTTTAATGTTTTTAAAAGAAGTTTCGTCTGCTCACCAAGGCTACATTTATTTAATTAAAAATACAGTAAAAAAACCGTAATATTGTGAAATATTATTACAATTTAAAATAACTGTGTACTATTTAAATATATTTGACAAAGTAATTTATTCCTGTGATGCAAAGATGAATTTTCAGCATTGTTACTCCAGTCTTCAGTGTCACATGATCGTTCAGAAATCATTCTAATATGCTGATCTGCTGCTCAAGAAACATTTATGATTATTTTCAATGTTGAAAACAGTTGTGTACTTTTTTTTTCAGGATTCCTTGATGAATAGAAAGTTCAAAAGAACAGCATTTATCTGAAATACAAAGCTTCTGTAGCATTATACACTACCGTTCAAAAGTTTGGGGTCAGTAAGAATTTTTATTTTTATTTTTTTGAAAAGAAATTAAAGAAATGAATACTTTTATTCAGCACGGATGCATTAAATCAATCAAAAGTGGCAGTAAAGACATTTATAATGTTACAAAAGATTAGATTTCAGATAAACACTGTTCTTTTGAACTTTCTATTCATCAAATAATCCTGAAAAAAAATATTGTACACGAATATTTTGTACAATTGTACACATTAAATGTTTCTTGAGCAGCAGATCAGCATATTAGAATGATTTCTGAAGGATCATGTGACACTGAAGACTGGAGTAATGATGCTGAAAATTCAGCTTTGCCATCACAGGAATAAATTACTTTGTGAAATATATTCAAATAGAAAACAGTTATTTTAAATTGTAATAATATTTCACAATATTACTGTTTTTACTGCATTTTTAATTAAATAAATGTAGCCTTGGTGAGCAGACGAAACTTCTTTTAAAAACATTAAAAATCTTAGTGGTTCCAAACTTTTGGACTGTACTGTAGTTCTTTCTCCCAAGCCACCTGCATTTATAACTTCTTTCTCAATTACATTCTGTCATTATGTCATTTTCAGGGTCCACCAGGAAAGTTTTTGGGTGTAGAGGAAGGGAGTGCTGACTTTCAGGTAAGGTGGTGTCTGCATGATAGTCTTACGATGTGCCACACCTTTTCCAGCAGCCTGAATTCCAAAGTATATTCACATTCCTTATTTCCATAGACATTAAAAAACACAATAATTAAAGAGTTTTAAGCCTTAAACAAAACCAGTCAACTCCAAAATGAATAATAAAATTACGACTCGATGCAAAAAAGTATTTGAAAAATTGGAGGTTCAAGGTTATAAGGGAATAAATGAACAGCCAATAATGTAATCAAACAGCAACAATGATACTGTACAGTATAAAAACATTGACTACACCGTGGAACAAAAATAACTTCTCAAAGGGGACATATTATAAAAATCTGCCTTTTTTTTTGCTATAATCGGGTCCCCGGTGCATCTACCAACCATGAAAACATGAAAAGGACAACCGGTCACTTTGTTTTGGTAAGCCATTCTCTGCAAATGTGGAAAAAAAAACGAGCCGCTCAGATTTTGCTCCCCTATAGGGACTATAGTGACGTAGGAAGGGGATCTTATTATAATATTACCGCCCCTTAATCTGCATGTTTCCACCCACGGCGCCACCATTTTGTTTTCGCAAGCGACAGCAGTGCACCAGTTCTAACGCCATGGCAAAAGTTTGAGCAGAGCATGCTAACTGTTCTGTCGTTGGCTGCACAAATGAGCACACAACACTATTTAGGTCATGGGCTGCTTTAAAGAAGAGGAAGAGTTGTTGTAGTAGAGTGTTGTTGCTATTCCATCATTTTACGCTGGACTGCTTCACAAACGAGGGTCAATTCAACTGGATTTGCACAAAACATTAACATGACGGCACATGCTAGTTGATGAGTTGAGTCAACTCCACAGGAACTACATAAATTTATCCACTAACCATTCAGAAACGTCCAGTTTCATTCTAAAAGAGTCTCTCCATCAGTGTCTGACTCCAGTTTGAACAGTGTAAGGCTGAACACCGTTACTGACAATCCTCATTTTGGCTGCGTGAGATTCTCCAGCTTTGTTGTTGTTGAGCAACCCAAGCGCAAGCTGTTAAAACTCCGCCCTCTTTTGGAAGGCTCATTTGCATTATTTAGAGGTCCATGGTTAAAAAAAGCTTAAGAAACTCTTCTCTAGATTTATGATATAGTGCGAAAGTAAAGCTATTTTACTTGTATATATATATTTTTAAAATCTTTAAACAACAATTTGATACTCTTTTCACAATTCTGTCATCATGTCATACACTGAAAGATATATATATAAAATCCTTCACTATTCAGTCCTTATCTTCCAAACCGTTCTTTTTGTAATCTGTATTTAGAATCCGTATTTAGTTTCTCTCAGATTTTGCCCTGTTATATGTTACACATCCCTTATTGATCTCAGTATTCATAGATTTTCCTAATGAGCTTCATTAAATAAGTGTCATCAAAGGCTTCTGCCCATTAGCACCTATCTGGATCAAGAAGCCGAGCGGGTCCCAGGGCTGTGATCTGCAGCCAGCCTGCCAGGAGTCTGCTCAGAATTGGGGGTGGGGTGGGGATCACATGGCAGCCTGGTTGACTGCTTCTTCTCCGGCCTAGCGCCCAGCTGGTGCCCTGTACTGTCTGGATCAATCCTTATCATCCATTTACTGTAATTAGAGGTCTGGTGGTCTGAGATCTAGAAAAAATATCCAAGCCCTTGCTGGCCCTTTTCTCTGAGCTGTGATGGTTTGAGTTAAACAGATCTGACAGTGATTGTTTAGCCTGTGTGATGTAGAGTCTTGTTCTTTTTTAATCCAATGTTGCCGTGTGTGTTCTAGTGTCCAACCAACTGTCCACCTGGGCCGAAGGGTCCTCAGGGCATACAGGGAGTGAAGGTTAGTAAGTTAGTATTTTATATATTTTTCTCAGATTTCTATTTTGTGAATAAATACATGATTAAAGTGCATAGTTAAAGAGATAGTTCACCCACAAATAAAAATTCTGTCATCATTCACTCACCCTGAAGTTGTTCTAAGCCTGTATGAATTTCTTTTTTCTGCTGAGCACAAAAGAAGACTTTTTGAAGAATATGGGTAACCAAACAGTTGATGGGCCCCACTGACATCCATAGTATGAGAAAAAAAAAAAAAAAAAAAAAAAAAAAAAAAAAAAATATATATATATATATATATATATATATATATATATATATATATATATATATATATATATATATATATATATATATATATATATAGAAGTAAATGTTGGCCATCAACTGTTTGGTTACAGACATTTTTCAAAATATCTTCTTTTGTGTTCAACTTTTTGGAACAACTTCAGGGTGAGTAAATAATGACAGTATTTGTGAAATATCCCTTTAAGGGCATTGCAAGTGCCAGGTCGCAACCCCTTTCCCCATGACTATATTCACAAAATAGTATAGCCTTGAGTGCTTCATTGCTTTTATATTCTGCACAATAAAAATAATTCAGATTAAAATGTGACTTAATAAGGAAATAAGTGCCATCCTTCTGCTAGGACTGCACAAGTGTTTTGCATCATAGCTTTACTATACTTTTGCATGGAATGATGTATTAACCAATCAACATCTGGGATGGGAACTATTAGTTTACTAAGACATTTTACAAAGTGGTTGAATTTAGTGACTCATCTAGTGATCATTAAATTATTTTCCTCACAGGGACATAAAGGTCGTGCTGGCGTTTTGGGAGATCCAGGAAGCATCGGAAGATTGGTATGTTTTTCTTTCTGTTTTTCTATTATCATTATTAATAACAACAACAAAATGATAATAACAACAATTGTGTGTGTTATATATATATATATAATTTTATAAGATATTTATATAATTATTCAGTACAGTCCAAAAGTTTGGAACCACTAAGATTTTTAATGTTTTTAAAAGAAGTTTCGTCTGCTCACCAAGGCTACATTTATTTAATTAAAAATACAGTAAAAAACAGTAATATTGTGAAATATTATTACAATTTAAAATAACTGTGTACTATTTAAATATATTTGACAAAGTAATTTATTCCGGTGATGCAAATCTGAATTTTCAGCATCGTTACTCCAGTCTTCAGTGTCACATGATCGTTCAGAAATCATTCTAATATGCTGATTTGATGCTCAGTAAACATTTATGATTATTTTCAATGTTGAAAACAGTTGTGTACTTTTTTTTTCAGGATTCCTTGATGAATAGAAAGTTCAAAAGAACAGCATTTATCTGAAATACAAAGCTTCTGTAGCATTATACACTACCGTTCAAAAGTTTGGGGTCAGTAAGAATTTTTATTTTTATTTTTTTGAAAAGAAATTAAAGAAATGAATACTTTTATTCAGCAAGGATGCATTAAATCAATCAAAAGTGGCAGTAAAGACATTTATAATGTTACAAAAGATTAGATTTCAGATAAACACTGTTCTTTTGAACTTTCTATTCATCAAATAATCCTGAAAAAAATATTGTACACAGATATTTTGTGCACTTGTACACATTAAATGTTTCTTGAGCAGCAGATCAGCATATTAGAATGATTTCTGAAGGATCATGTGACACTGAAGACTGGAGTAACGATGCTGAAAATTCAGCTTTGCATCACAGGAATAAATTACTTTGTGAAATATATTCAAATAGAAAACAGTTATTTTAAATTGTAATAATATTGCACAATATTACTGTTTTTTACTGTATTTTTAATTAAATAAATGTAGCCTTGGTGAGCAGACGAAACTTCTTTTAAAAACATTACAAATCTTAGTGGTTTCAAACTTTTGGACTGTACTGTATATATATATATATATATATATATATATATATATATATATATATATATATATATATATATATATATATATATATATATATATATAAATAATTTTAAATATACAAAATAATAATAATCTTATTTTTATTAATATTTATATGTTCCATATAATAATAATAATAATAACATTAATATATTTTATATTAAAAATGGTAATTATTTTGACAATTATTTAAAGATACATTGGTTAAGTTGGTGGCCTGCCTTCATACTAAAACATTATTATGGTTCTATTTTAGTAAAAGCCACACAGGTAGGCCAAATGGTGTGTACACTTTGCAACCACAAAGGGGCGCATGTGAGCACCCTACTGATTGAAAAAAAAAAAAGACAAATGGGACACAGCCCCTTTCAACTTTAAACTTCATAAACCTCATATCACACAATGTAAAAATACTGATGGCTTGGTAGAGTTAAACAATGTTTATTATTAAGCATTCAGATCATGCTTTAAAGGGCCCCAGTATCTCCCCCAAAACACATCATCCAGCAGGAGAGCAGGATTATGTGCTAATGAAGCCCCTCAAGGCATATAACTGCCTCTAATCTGGGTGTGACTCACAGAAAGAACACATTGACCCAGATGAAAGGAAATAGGGGGTCGGCAGGTACTGAGAAGCTGCTTGACTGTGAATTAATCAGACTTAATGAGCCCCACAAGGACATTAGAATGGACTACAGGGACAGAGCGGATTCGCCCGTAGTGCAGAGCACGATGTCTTTGGGAAGTGTTGACTTTAAAGTCGGCATCAAAGTTGCGATAGTCTTTTCTTCCCTATTGTGACGTATATTTGAGTGAAATGGCTTCTGGAATGAGGGTGGGATCTTGATTTCTTCCTCTGGAATTGAATGGATCTTAGGAAGATGGGTGTTGCTAACTATATGGACGCAGATCTGAATGCCAGAATTACGAGTGCATGTGAAAAAATAAAAAAATAAAATAATGATGTACATGGATAAATCATTTTTAATAAACACTGCAACATTCTGTAATAAATAAATAAATAAATAAAATTAAAATAAAAAAAAGAATTGTCCATTTTGATTTCATGGTGACTTTAAGATCTACTATCAAATTCAGGAAGCACATAACTGAAATGCAAATTAGTCATATATTTTAACAAATAACGTAAGCAAGAACTTCAAAGCAACAAGCCACATATCCCAAAATAAAAGGCCTTTTTTTTTTCTTTCAAATGTAAGTATCTGTTTCATCCTTGTATTCTCCATCCTTAGGGTACAAAGGGTGATGTCGGCATCTCTGGTGAACAGGGAATACCAGGCCCTCCAGTAATGTATTTATTTCTGTTCTGGTTATTTTATAATTTAAGCTTCTGTTGCTGTGGCAAGTAATGTTAGCAGTACATTTTATGAAGGTCCTAAGATCACCTGTGAAATAAAATGTCTGCTTCTCTCTACCACAATCACTTTAGGGCCCACAGGGTCTGAGAGGGTATCCAGGAATGGTGGGGCCCAAAGGAGAGATGGTGAGTCACAGTTCCCAAAATATTACTCTGTTTACGCCTACACTAAATATGACTTTGACTGGTCTGAAGAGATAACGACCTAAGAAAGAGGGCCTAAAAATAAATGATTACTGAGAATATAAAAAAAATTAAAGCTAATTCTAATTTTAATAAATACTGTGATAGTATATAAATAATAATAAAAAAACAAGTAGTCTTGTAGTTAAAGACATGACTAAAAATGATACACATTCAGTTTATCTATAACTGAGGGTGGGCGGTTTTGTATGGAAGCTTGTTTATTAAAAAATAAAAAAGGTAATAATTGCGTGATATAAAGTCAGAACTGTGTGAAATAAAGTCAGAATTGAAAAATTTAGAAAAAAACACAATTCTGACTATGTCATATAAACACAATTCTGACTTTATATCATATATCATATAAACTTGCAGTTCTGAAAGAAAAAAAAATCAGAATTGTGAGATATAAAATTAGAATTGACTGATAAAAACACAATTCTGACTTTATATCATGCAATTCTGACTTTATAACTTAAAAAAAAATTAATAAAGAATTTCAGCTTCCCCACCGAATTGTACGTCGACTTGATTTGCATACATGGGTTTTATTTTACTCAGAAAAAAACCCAGTGGAACGTAAACAAACATTGCACAACTTCAATTATATTTGTAGGACAAAAAATCTCCACAGACACTATTTTTATAACTTTGTTTTACAATGTGTAAAAGCTAAAAAGTGATTCACATATATTTCTGTGACAGGGACCACAGGGCTACAAAGGCATTTCAGGACCAATCGGCATCCCTGGACGCCCTGTAAGTCTGCAAGTCTTGTGTGAAAACATTTCATCTCATAACTGGCAAAAAGACATATAAATTATAAACTTACTGTGCAATGCAGGGTGAAGAGGGACCCCAAGGACCACCTGGAGAGCCTGGTGACAAAGGTGACTTGGTAAGTATTAGTGATATTATTCACATCTATTCATCCAGGCATTAATTTGTCATTCTACATGATAATTTATCAAAATCTTCATCCATATATCTATTAATCCTTGTAGGGAGAACGTGGCATACGAGGGCCTCAGGGAGTGGTCGGAAAAAAGGGAGAGAATGTAAGTAAAAAGCTGGTCAACGTAAATGCAATTTAAAACACGTTCCCTAAATGTATGCTCTTAATCTTTTGATTAATGTTCACTGTCAGGGTCTTCCAGGAATTGATGGAAAAGATGGTACTCCTGGCATCCCAGGAATAAAGGTATGGATGGCTCTTTTACAGCTCTTAAATCAATTCTCACAGGAGCCATCATTATTCAAAGAGACACATGACATGTGTAAAGGATAATGCATAATGCACAGTCAGAGTGAGCAAGACTTGTATCATCCAAAAGGGGTTTATTTTTGCAATATATCATATTTTATATATATATAATTTATATGAAATCCCATATTTGTATTAAATATTATATATTGCTAATAAACTAAACTAAAATATACATATATATATAATGAATTTATGAATGCTGCACTTTCCTATCCCCCCTTTTTTTAAGGGCGCTTCAGGACAAAGTGGAAGACCTGGAGCTCCTGGTCACCAGGGAGATGCTGTAAGTGGAATTTCATGCTCCATTATCCTTTTCATATCATATATGCAGTAATTGTCAGCATTAGATGTGCAAGGAGCCTTTTCCCATCTTCCTCACATCTGTCCGTTGTGTTCCCTATGTTAAATGAGGATGATTACAGATAAAAAGTAAAAGTTTAGTGGATTTTCTGCCTACACTCCCAGAGTGACATTCTTGCCCTCACTATTTTGGAGTTTAAACCACCTTGAAATTGCTCCTGCTATTAACTATTCATCATCATCAAACATGACTCTCCTGGCGACTTGGGGTAATGGAGCATGCTGGTTATGATACAAAACATCACAACGTACCTGCGCAAGCCATAATACAGGCGCCCTCGCTAACAGGATGAGTTATTGCAGCCTTGTTCTGATATCAGCACAGAGTAGAGGACAGACATGAAGCCATGAAGCTCTCCACTGAGGTCTGCAGGGGTCACTACATTCATTCTGCATGCTATTTTTCATATTTTGTAGGGTTTGCCTGGTATGCCCGGAGCCAAGGGTGAACTGGGAGTTAAGGTGAGATCATGCAGTTATTTTATGAATGCCTACATGGGTTTTCTGGAACTATAAACTTGTTTTTAGCATTCAGGATGTCTGCTGATACCAGTGTTGGGGTAACACATTACAAGTGACTTGAGTTACGTAATCAGATTACTTTTTCAAGTAACTAGTAAAGTAACACTACTTTTTCATTTTACAACAAAATATCGAAGTTACTTTTTCAAATAAGTAACGCAAGTTACTTTTTCACATTTATTGACTGACAGCTCTCCTGTCCTCATGTTGCGAGAAATTAATTGCAGAAATGTTGTGTGCGGTGTGTAAACATGATGGTTATTGTAGCTCTAGACTAAATGTGAACATGCATTTACTCATCTTACTTGCACGAAAACATTCAGTATTCCTCAAAATTAATAAAAAACAGTGAAGTGCAATCTCAGAATTTTCTAAACCTGTAATTAACTATATTAAATTACACAAATATACTTTATGGATTTAATCTCACTTTATTAACCAATAGGTCCGTCCCAATTCGCGTACTTATGCACTATTCTAGGATGTTTTTAAGTATAAATAGTGCGAGTAGTGTGTTCACACTGAAAATTCCAAAAAGAAAAAGTACACTTTAAATACCCGGATGATGCACTAAATTAACGGAAAAAAACGAAGTGTGGAATGTTGGACACTGCGTGCACTCAAATGTCGTAGCTTTAATTACGTAGTGGAGGGGAAGGGAGGATCGGACTCCATTGTTAAATGACAAAATAACCTTATACAATTCACGCACTACATGGATGAGTGCATAGTGCACAAGTACATAGTGTATAAGTGCATAGTGTATAGTGCGTCATTTGGGACGCAACTAATGTCTTGCTGACCTTCAATGATCTATTTCAACCACACTAATAAGCAAAAATTACTTTAGATTAGATTTATAAATAAGTGTGTTGAACTTCCTTCTCCTGTATCCTATTCTTCTTTAACCCGGAATGGCAGCACAGCTGAAAGGTTTGTTTGAGCTGCGCCCTCTACTGTACAGGAGTAAATATGCATTTCCTTCAGCCTGAGGCTTATTCATTTCACTTTTGGAGTGAAAGGGCCTTGACATTTGCCAAAAATAGTATTTTTTTTTGTTGTTATTAAAAAACAAACATGCATGCCCAGCCCAGATGAGAAAAAGTAACACTAAAGTAATGTAACACATTACTTTTCACAAAAAGTAACTAAGTAACACAATTAGTTACTTTTTTAGGGAGTAACACGTTACATTTAAAGTAACTTTCCCCAACACTGGTTGATACTATTCTATTCACAGTCCTGGGTAGTAACAGATTATAAAAGTGTTTTTATATTGTTAATTTTAAAAATTATTATTTTTATTTTACATTTATGATTTAATTATTAGCTTTTTATCAATTCACAAACCCCTAATGCACTTAATTTTGTATAATGTGATGTATTTTCTTTCTCTTTTTATTTTTATATCAATGTGATACAAAATAATCTATATCTTATATATCTTATATATAATCAAATCTATATAATATACTAGTTAGGTCAAAAGTAATCCAAAAGTTATCAAATAGTAGTCAAATATATTACCTAAAATGTGTAATCTAATGGATTACATTACTAACTACAATGAATTTACATAATGAAATTTGTAATCCGACTACAATTTGTAAGTAATCTACCCAGCACTGACTATCCACTAGTGGTTCGTTCTACCCTTTCAACAATTTATTTGTTCTCTTTTGTGTTTAGGGTGAGCCGGGACCTCGAGGTTTGATGGGAATGCAAGGCCCTCCAGGACCTCAAGTATGTCATATCATTCAAGGACACTGTTTTAAACCATTTTGTTTTCTGGCTTCTTATTATGTTTCTTTTTCTCTCAGGGAGAGCCTGGTCCTCCAGGTGAAGCTGGCATGGAGGGAGTCCCAGGGCCAAAGGTCAGTTTCCATCCTCATTTGACAAATCATTTAATTAACATTGAACGAAACGCTCTTTTCTTAACTTTTTAATTCTCATCCTGAATAGGGTGACAGGGGTGAAAGAGGACCAGTTGGGCCTCCTGGTATTGTTGGCCTGCCTGTAAGTTTCATATTTATTTTCATATAATTATTTTTCTGCTATAATCAGGGTTTCCAGAGTAACACTTGAGGTCTTTACGCATAATGCATTGTAAAAGTATACATAATGTATGTTGTAATGCATTGTAAATTTTCATAAAAAAAAATTGTAACCAAAGTTAAAATGCGCTATATTTGCAGATTTGCTTATCTTGTATGTTTTACTTGCAGGGAAGTAAGGGAGAGAGGGGGCCCATGGGCGTCCCAGGTGCTCAGGGTCTAACTGGAACTAAGGGTGACAAGGTTTGTGACCATATGAACACAGTAATTAAGAGTAAATGAACCGAGGATCTGTTTAAACAGGTACAGTGATAAGATCTGACCACATGGGGGCAGTCTTCACTCACGATTTGACTTTTCTTGTAGAGGACAGCTATGCTCTTAGATAATTCTTGTCCATGTTTCCAAATAATACCCCTCAATTCAATATGAAATATCTTCTTATGGACACTTTAATGTTTGTTGTCCTTTAATCTACAATATCCTTGCCGTTTAATGCATTGAATGTTGGCGGTAAAAGCCAGTTGATTTAGTGTGCTCGGAGGGTTTACGGTAAAATAAGATATTACCAACAATAAATTCCCGTTCGCCTCACCCATTAGGGCTGACACTGAGAGATATCTGATGTACAATTGCATTTCCTTACAGGGATTTCAAGGCAAAGTGGGATCAAAGGGAGACGTTGTGAGTACACCCTCAGATAAATACATACACATATTTATGGAGTGAAATAGAAACCATACATCACAGTCCACATCACAAAAGATAACAACTTAAGGTGACATTGATGGATCTCACCTGCTTCTTTCACAGGGTGATCCTGGTGTAGAGGGATTGGCTGGGGAGAAAGGAGAGAAGGTAAATAACACCTGATATATTTATTAAATAGATTGGTTCCAGAAGACTTCTGTTCATCTTAAAATTGCATCTCTCCATTAAACAGGGACAATCTGGGGAGCCTGGCCCTAAGGGACAGGTAAGGACAGCCTGAAGAACACCAGATAATGCAAAGTGAAATGCATAATTTAGTTTGATTCAGCTTTTGTAGTTTGTTTTATAATAGCGCAAGACATGACAAACTACCTTAAAGGTGAATTGTGTGAGTTCTTTATTTTGAAATATTTTATGCCGCCCCAGTTTTGTGAGTACATTTACACAAGCCATTTTGACATGTATACTTTTGGCTCAACCAATGTCATGGGTTGACTGCTTTTTTGTCCTATAAATAGAAGGCGATGTATCAGACATGTTTATGGCAGTCTTGTTATTAACTAAATAAAACTAAAATGGTAAAAAAAAAAATATATATATAACAATAATTTAAAAAATTAGCGTTAATTGAAATAAAGTTGAAATAAATATAATAAAATAAATATAAATAATAAAATAAATATAATTTAAAAAAAACTTAAACTTAAAAAAAAAAAACCTTGGGAACTAGCCAAAATAAGATTAAGTTGAAGTACTAAAATGATTAAAACTGAAATGAAATTAAAAATAAATTAATGCAAAATAGAAATTCACACACACACGAACTAATGAAAATATTATAAACTAAAATTAAATTACAAACTGAAAATATAAAATAAATCCAATATAAAATTTTAAATGCATAAATACTATAATAGTATATAAATAATAATTAACATGGTTAATGGGACATGTTCGGGAAACCTGTTTGGAAACCATTATTAATATAATATTTCTCAGACTAAATATTCTTTTACCCAAAACTACCAGACTACCAAATTATTCCATCTTGACAGACTGTAAAACATGCAAAAAAAATATTATTTTAATTATTAATAGTTGTTATTATCTGTTTTGTAATTGATATTAGCTTTGTAATTTATTCATTTTTGCCAAATTACCAGTTAAATTTTGCTATATTATTTAAAATAAAATAAAATAAAATAAAATAAAATGTGCTAATCTGCTCATTTTCCAAAAAAAAAAAAAAAAAAAAAAAAAGAGGCAAGTACCACTTAAAAATGTCAAAATTCGTTTTGCTTTCTAATTTTGTCCACTAGTGGTGCAGAAATTGCACACTTCACCTTTAAGTTAACGCTTTATTTAACTCATCAATAGTGAATATCCTAGTTCCTTTATTTTCTTAATTACTGCCTCCTCTATCAACAGCAAGGTGTGACTGGTGATCCAGGGCACAACGGCCCCACCGGAGATCCCGGTAAACCAGGAGACCAGGGTCCCGCAGGCTTACCTGGTCCTCGTGGCCTGTTTGGAGAAAGAGGAGTTCCAGGGATGCCAGGAATACAAGGACCAGCTGTAAGTGTTCAACAAAACCTCAAGAACAATTTCCATTCACAGCTTTCCCCAAACTACATCACCCACCAACAAACTCTGTTTACCAGAGAGCAGCATTTTATTCCTCCAAAACTACAAAGCCAAAGTGTTGCACCAGCCAGACAGGTTGCAGTATCATGCAGCGCTCAGCACAATTGAAAAACACTTGAAAATAATGAGAACTCTTGAAGTGAGGAAGATCAACTTTCTCTTTCAACCTCTTAAAGAGATAGTTCACCCAGAAATGAAATCACCCAGAGGTTTAGCTTCCTTAGCTGCTGTTCTCCAAATAATAGAGCTGTGGTCACCTTTCACTTTCATTATATGGAAAGGAGCAGCTTGGCCATTTTTTCTAAATATCTTCTTTTGGGTCAAAAGTCAAACAGGTTTGGTATAAGGATAAATGATTACAAATGATTACATTTTTTGGTGAACTATCCCTTCAAGTGTGTTTTCCACATTTTTATGACTTCACTTTTCAGGGTCGTGATGCTACCGATCAACACATCATTGACGTGGTCCTGAAGATGCTTCAAGGTGAGAAACAATCATTGTTCTTTCCATAAATGGCTGCGTTCCAAATTGGCTGCAATCAGTGTGTCAAAAAGAGGGTAGTTGTAATCTATCGCGCTAAATCTACAGTACTTTACATCCATCGGAATGTATTAATGTGCAACTCATCACTCCTCAGGGACAGCTTTCCTGCCAAACACTGCGGACTGTGTAGTCTGCAGCTATTTATCTGCTGCTCCAAATTGACTTACACACAGTTCTGTTTTCTCTGGGATTGTCAGTCTATGCTCTCTGGCCTTCTATTTTGCAATAGAGAGATGACCTGAACTTGCCGCGATAACCCTTGTTGGCTCCCACCAGTTTCACAATGTAATTCCTCAGCCTTTCAGCATGTGATTGCAAACATACCTTCGCTTATACAGCCACACACTCACCTGAAGCAAGAGGAAGGATTTCTTTTTCGTTCCCTATAGGGAATGAGATTAGATGTGGAGATTTGGTCACTGTGAGACCTTAACAACTGGTCAACAGATGAATGTCCACCTCTCGGTGGTTATCTTAATGATATTTACCCAATGTTGCAGGACACCCAGTTAGATGTGATTGTGTGCTAAGCGAAGGTTTAACAC
This sequence comes from Megalobrama amblycephala, assembly GCF_018812025.1. Taxonomy (NCBI): domain Eukaryota; kingdom Metazoa; phylum Chordata; class Actinopteri; order Cypriniformes; family Xenocyprididae; genus Megalobrama; species Megalobrama amblycephala. Next base: position 9,992,145 of record NC_063052.1, read on the forward strand.
TATTTGTAGGGATTCTTTTCAGGGTTGAGCGCCTGCGTCTCCACACAGAACACATTTTTGCATTTCACTGTGCTACTTTTCCATTTCTTTTGTATGTAAACTTTGCTAGATGGATTTGACCGCAGCGCTCAAGTAAAAAGATGTTCAATTTTAAAAATGCGTCTTTAGTTCTTATGTGTTTCCATTTCACTGCCCTGCATTTCACGTTTTTGCATTCCACTGATTTGCTTTTCTATTTAAACATACAGTAGATCAAGGAGTTCTTAACTCTGGCCCTCGAGATCCATTTTCCTGCAGAGTTTAGGGGCCATTTACATGAAACCGCTTTCAACTAAAAATGGAAAACTTTTTATGCATTTTGTTGATTCATTCACAAAACAACGGCGCTTTGGGGGCCTGAAAATGCAAACTTTTGAAAACCGCTTTCAAAGTGCACGTTTTTGAAAATGATAACGTTATTGTCTCTGTGTAAACTACAAAAACTAGAATTTGAGAAAAAGGTGATGTCTTGCGCATGCGTGTTACCTGTTCAGTCTATAGGCATGCCGTGTAGTGTTTCTTTACAAAGTGACATCGCCAACTACTGGCCTGGCATGAATAATACAGCGTTTTTAGTTATTTTCACGTATCCGTAGATCATTAATGGGCATCATTTTGACAGTGTTGTCTGTATTGATTTGACAACGATCTGGGTGATGTGGCCCGATTCAAGATTTCTCACAGCTGACTTTTTGTCCACAAAGTCCTTAACTGTATGGTGTCATTCATTATGATTATTTTACTGCTCCCGATCGTGTCGGAGCCCATACGATCCCAAATCGTAAATACTCTGACGACCTCTGACATCATACCCCGATAGCCAATGAGAGCGAGCAAGCTTCACCAACCGGATGTTGTGTGCTTCTATAGCTGAAACTGGGCAGCCAAAAACAAATGGGAGACGATTGATGTCGTCAGCTGGTTCTCATGGTGCAAGGTTTTTTTTTTTTTTACGGTAAGAAAAACAAAGAAGAAGAAAAAGAATATGGGTGATCTTCTTTCTTATCGAGACCACTGCCTGCCTGGAGGTTTCTAGCAATCCCGAAGACCTTGATTAGCTGGTTCAGGTGTGTTTAATTGGAGTTGGAGCTAAACTCTGCAGAATAGTGGCCCTCCAGGAGCTGCTCTGGACTTTTTTTTATTTTTTTATTCCACTACCGTGTTTCACATTCATAAATGCAAAAATGCATCCATTGTGAATTGCCCCTTTACTGCTCTTGGACTGATCACCTGAACTCATTTTACGAACTCATTTTAAGAACTCATCTTCATGTTTTTCTATTCTTCTGACAGAAAGGTTAGCAGCTGTCGCAGTGAGCGCTAAGAGAGCAGTGCTTGGCGGAGCAGGCGTGATGGGACCTCCAGGTCCTCCAGGACCACCAGGACCTCCAGGACCTCAGGGTCCTCATGGACTGACAGGCAGCCGTGGCATTCCTGGCATTATCGGGGCCCCAGGCCAAATTGGAAACACTGGTCTTAAAGGTTCAAAAAACCTTCTAAATGTAGATCTTGCTCAAGAACATTCTGTCAGTCAACCTAATAACTGTTTATATCATCCACATGTTACTTTTTTCAGGGAAAAGGGGTGCAAAGGGAGAGAGAGGAGATCCTGGACGACCACACCCTGGCCAACCGGGACCACCTGGACTGCCAGGTTAGTTCAAACTACGCCCACCTTTAAAGTCCCTTGAAGGTGAGTTGGTTGACTAAGCAGCCCATCCTGCTCTCTCACAGGTCTTCCAGGTCTTGACGGTGTGGCACGCGACGGTAGGCCAGGAGAGCGAGGACCACAGGGTGCAGCTGGTGAGGCGGGCCGCCCTGGAAAAGCTGGTTCCCCTGGTCTTCCTGGATTTTGTGAAGCAGCTGCATGTTTGGCAGCCTCAGCCTACACTTCTCCCAGACTACAAGAGGCAGGAACAGTGAAGGGCCCATCCACTTAAATCAAGCCCTCTACTGGGGCATAAGAACATCTGGGAGAGAGAGAAAAGAGTTAGAAAGAAACAAAGAAAGGGGAGAGAAGCATGGAAAGAGGGGCACGCAGGCCTTCACTTCATTGTGAGGGGGAGGGAACAGCCGTTGCCTGACATTGTGAATTCTTTTTGTATGTATTAGGATAGCATATGTATGATTTTACATCTACGGAAAGGAAGTTTTAAGGTGGCAATGTTAGCTGCTGCTGCTCTGTCCCACCTCACAGCACAGAGAGACGTGAGAACATTGCCAGTGACATCACCGATGACATCATCATCATGTGCCCTGGACTAGAAGAGCTGTGAAAATGACATTCAAACAAAGGTGCTGTTTTTGTTACTATTATTTTTTTGTTTTATGCATCTGATCCAAATAATGGCCAGGAAATTCCCCTTTAATTAATGAACCAATAAAAAAAAGTATTTAAATCTACTTTATTAAGAGATTCATTTACCTTGTGCTTCAGTAAACAGCTTCCCCGGCTCGAGTTGATACACCATGTGTACATTATGTCCCTGTTTGTACTGTGCCCGTCTCCGCCATGAGGCAACATCTTTGATCTGTTCTTCTATGTGAAATGGTGACATGCTCCCATTAACTTTATCCTTGATTCCATGCTGTAAATCTTTGTAAATGTGTATTAATTTTGTATGGACAGGGTGGGTTTAGAATATAAAACAGATCCAAAGTTAATGAACTTAATCAGCATTCAGGATCAAACCCCAAACATTGCTCAAACTGAATTACAAACCTGTATGCCACTTCCAAGTTACTGTGTTATGTAATTAGAGAAGAACTGATTATCTTCATTAACAACTATTTATTGTTCTTTTTTTGGTTCATCTGTAAACACTCAAGTTTTTTTTTTTTTTCTTTTTGTCTGGTTGTTCAGATTTACCCCAATCAATAAAGAGGAACGTTTTGTAAAACTCAATGTTCTTCTGTATCGTGAACATCTGAGGGGAACAACGATTTTAACTTTTAAAAAAGCTTTCTTTCTTCTGGATCTGACATCTTTTTTTGTTGTAATAAAAGATATTTCGATATCTAGCCTTGTTCATGATAAAAAAAAAAATGAGCATGCATTAATTGCAGATGAATGCTACTCTACCTATTCATCCAAAACACTTGTTCAGTGTTACTTTTAAGCAAAGCAAACTTTCCATCCTTCTCGCTCAAGGATACAACAGCAGAAAATTGTATTACTCGTTTATATCTTTTTATTACACAACTCTGTGCAATACTTGATTCTGATTGGTCCTCCTAACATACTCTGTCATCATGGCAATACTGTCAGCCGCTCATCTGGGTAACTAAAAACAGCCAAATCCCAATTTGCATACTTAACACCATTTTAAAGAATAAATAGTCTGAGCTTTGTTAGGAAAAATCCACTTCAAATACTCAGATAATGCACTTATTTAACTGATAAAATGAAGTGTGGAATGGGAGTTAGCACACTGACACTGAATTACCTGGATAACCTTATAAAATTCTTACACTAGACAGTAGAGTAACTAGTGCATTGTTCATCACCGGCCACTTTATTAGGATATAACCAGCTAGTATCGTGTTGGACCCCTTTTGCCTTCAGAACTCCCTTAATTCCTAGTAACAAAGAACAAGGTGCTGGAAACATTCCTCAGAGGTTCATATTTGGTTCATACTGAAATGATAGCATCACGCAGTTGTTGCAGATTTGTAGCCCATCTGCTTGAAGGCTGGACATGTTGTGCGTTCAGAGGTGCTATTTGAGTTAAAGGATTAGTCCACTTTTAAATACACTTTTCCTGATAAATTTACTCACCCCCCCATGTCATCCAAAATATCCATGTCTTTCTTTCGTCAGTCGAAAAGAAATGAAGGTTTTTGAGGAAAACATTCCAGGATTTTTCTCCTTATAGTGGATTTCAATGGCTACCATCAGGTTGAAGGTCAAAATTGCAGTTTCAGTGCAGCTTCAAGGCATTAAACGATCCCAGATGAGTAATAAGGGTCTTATCTAGCGAAACGATCGGTCATTTTCGAAAAAAATACAACCGTTTATGCTTTATAAACAAAATATCGCCTTGAACGTACTTTCCACTTCCGCATTCTTCATAACGCTTACGCTGAATGTTCTACGCCTTCCCTATTCTACTTACGGAACGAACGCGGCGGCAGTTTCGTTTTTTACCGTAAGTTGAATAGGGAAGGCGTAGAACATTCAGCGTAAGCGTTATGAAGAATGCGGAAGCGGAAAGTACGTTCATGGCGATATTGTTTATAAAGCATAAACGGTTGTATTGTTTTCAAAAATGACCGATCGTTTCGCTAGATACGACCCTTATTTCTCATCTGGGATCGTTTAAAGCCCTTGAAGCTGATCTGAAACTGTCATTTGGACCTTCAATCTGTTGGTAGCCATTGAAATCCACTATAAGGAGAATAATCCTGGAATGTTTTCCTCAAAAACCTTCATTTCTTTTTGACTGTCGAAAGAAAGACATAGATATCTTGGATGACATCGGGGTGAGTAAATTTATCAGGAAAAGTGTATTTAAAAGTGGACTAATCTTTTAATGTTGCCTTTTTATCAGCTTGAACCAGTCTGGCCATTCTCCTCTGACCTCTGGAATCAACAACACATTTTCGCCCACAGAACTGTTGCTCACTGGATGTTTTCTCTTTTTCAGATCAATCTCTGTAAACCCTAGAGATGGTTGTGTGTGAAAATCCCAGTAGATCAGCAGTTTCTGAAATACTCAGACCAGCACGTCTGGCACCAATAACCACATTCAAAGTCACTTAAATTACCTTTCTTCCCCATTCTGATGTTCAAATTGAACTTCAGCAGATCATCTTGGGCATGTCTACATGCCTGAATGCATTTAGTTGCTGCCATGTGATTGGCTGATTAGATATTTGCGTTAACACGCAGTTGATTATATTATATAAATATGCAGTTTTGGGATTGGCAAACCTGTGAGTGAATGAGTCCATATACTGTAACTGCTTTCAAAACTTTTATTGCTTCTCTTAAGTTTCTTTAAAAAAAAATTTGCACACAAATGACTTGACTTACAAATAGCACTATGATGAGTTGCATGATGAAGGGGGAGATTTTTTTAAAGCTTGGGATAAAAAAAAAAGAATGAAAGGCCAATCTGAAATTGGCATGCGCATACTGTCACTTCATGAAAAAGGTGTAATTTGAAAATTGTAAATGGGTCTGCTAAACTTTTCAGCTATCCTCCCAATATAGATACAGATTCTTTCTCTCTGTCTTCACACACACTCACACACGCATACAGTCCGAGGGAGTGATAAAGTGCAGAGTGTAAAAAGCATCAGACTGGCTGACGCAGCAGAGAATCAGAGATGCCGTTCGCTTCAGAGATGACTGAACTGTGAAGGTTGGGGCTCTGGTGTGTTTTAGCAAAGCATATGTAAGATTAGAGTGTTCTAGAAGCACATGATGGTTCAGCTGCAAGTGGTACAGTATATCAATGTAAATTCAAGTTTAAGAGTCCAGGGTAGCGTTTCCCAATGTTTTCAATGGTTTCAATGGAGCTACGATCAACTTAAGCTTACGATGCTTTTGGAAAACGCATCCCAGAGTGGTGGAGGAGGAGATGTCATCACAGAGCTCATCGAGAGATAGGTGTCACTGAAATACTCTTATAAAAATAAAATCTCTTTCCGTCCTGGTGATACGTCACAAAATTGCTTTCTAACCCAAAATTGCATATAAAACCTACCTTTACAAAACATCCATTTGTTTAGAGCTTATAAAATTATTCCAAAATATCTGAGACGACAATAAAAAGGGCTGCCATGCTGATGTCAATTTTTTTAAAAAGTACAAAAAGCCATTACATATAAATATGAATATGTACAACACAAGCCCTTGGGGAAATTCATTTTGAATAATTAACATAATTAATTAGGGCAATTGTATCTATGCCTCTAATGATAACATCAAACTATTTTATATTAAATGGCTCACACTATGGAAGGAATTATTCATTGGAAACAGATGGATATTTATGCCACATTGTCTTTGCCAAAGCAGTAAAATAACAAAATTAGCAGCTGCCAAAACAACCCCCTCACAAAAACATTATTAAAGGAATATTCCTGATCATATCAACAGCATCTTTGGCATAATGTCGATTTCTACAGAAAAATAGTTTGATTCATTCCTCATTTTGTTACAAAAGAATATTTTTTTGTACGTTTGCCCCATAACATTTTTTTTTTCATAAGCAGTGTATAAGTCAAAATAATCCCTGCAGTAATCAACAGCATGCCATTATGTAAGCTTTTTCCGCCACTAAATAAAAAATAAAAAAGGTAATGCCAACTTTTATCTCACAATTCTGACTTTATTTCTCAGAATTGCGAGTCAGAATTGTGCAATATAAAGTCAGAATTGCGAGTTATAAAGTCAGAATGGCAAGATATAAAGTCAGAATTGTGTGTTATAAACTCAGAATTGTGAGATATAGTCACAATTCTGACTTTTTCTCTCGCAATTGTGAGTTTTTATCATGCAATTCTGACTTTATCTCACAATTCAGACTATTTTTCTTAGAATTGCGAGATATAAATTCACAATTGCGATTTATAAAGTCAGAATTGCGTGATATAAACTCAAAATTGTATTTTATAAAGTCAGAATTGCGAGGTATAAACTCACAATTTTGAAATTTTTTTTAGAATTGCAAGTTTATATCGCAATTCTGACTTTATAAAATACAATTTTGAGTTTATATCACGCAATTCTGACTTTATAACTTGCAATTGTAAGTTTATATCTTGCAATTCTGACATTATAACTCGCAATTGTGAGTTTATATCTCGCAATTCAGAGAAAAAAAGTCAGAATTGTGAGATATAAACTCACAATTCCCTTTTTTTAATTTTTTTTTCATTTCATGGCGGAAACAAGCTTCCATATGCCATAGATGATTTTAACATGTATTTAGCTCAGAATATTGCTTTAAAATATAATAAAGGGCCTTGAAGACTGATGTGAAGTGCCAAAAGACAACTAATATCTCTTGTGGGGGCTAGTAAAGAAATGAAAATGTTGAATGATGAATAAATCTGGGCACCAGTAATGACTTTCAACACCTTCTATGTCCAGGGAACTAAAAGTCTTATTATTTACTGTAATAATAAAGCATAAAAACAGTTTATGATGCAAGCGTGGCATTATGGGACAGTTTCCAGGGGTTAAGGCACTCGAGTTTGGGATGTCTTCACTGGTTCAACAGCAGACAATAACTTACAAATGTCCCCCATTCGTGGTGAACCAGTGTTTTGGCATTGCATCATGTGGAAAGGAAATGCACATTAATCCTTTGGTTCTCCATGGATCTTCTCAGAAGCCTTAGCAGGTACAGGTAGGTAATTGTGAGAATGTCAATCTTGGGGTACCATCCTCCATCTTTTATTTCTCTTAAACCATCTTCTAGTACATGGGACCTTTGGGAGACGGGCCCTTGGGATTGTACTCCACAGGCATACTCATGCAGTCTGACGGGTGACAACGGCCATCTTTTCCCTTCTGTCCAGAGGGTCCTGGAGGTCCAGGAATTCCGGGGATGCCCTGCTGACCTGAAGGACCTGGTGGTCCCATCTTACCATAACCAGGAGGACCAGGAACACCTTAGAGGGATGGATAGGAATGAGAAAGAAATTACAGTATGACAGAAGAATAAAGTTGGGAAAATGACCTCCATATTTGAAAACTGACCTGGAGCACCCGGAGGGCCACTGTCTCCCATCTCTCCCATACCCTTATCTCCTTTCTCTCCCTTTACACCAGGGGTACCTGGGGACACATATGAAAGCATCCATATGGAAGAGTGGGCAAATGGAACATTGGACCGCTGTAGGAAACATTAGCACATTAGTTCCTCTTACCAGGTGGACCCATGGGTCCCTGCCTTCCTTCACGGCCGATCTGCCCAGGGCGGCCTGGCATCCCCGGGGGACCTTGGATACCTGGATTTCCATCTTTCCCTGGGGGTCCTGGTCGGCCAGGGGATGAAACCATCTCCACAGGCATCTGCATTCGTGACATGTAGTAGCCCATGCGCTCTGCGGGAACAAATAAACTTCGAAAACCAACCTAAGACACTTTCTCTGTGAAATAAACCTTCTAAAAATACAGTTCAAGTGCATTTTTCAGCATTCAGATATGTATGGTCAATAAAGTTCTCTCACCGTCAAAGATCTTTATGACCTGCTGTCTGATGAAGGATTTTAATTCATCATAGTTTACAACAGCCTGAAAAAAACAAAAACATTTTGAAGTTAAAATACTAATATTAATTAATATTAAAATATTAATAAATCTGTGCTTCACTCTGAAATACGCAGAGTATATATATATATATATATATATATATATATATATATATATATATATATATATATACATATGTATATTTTAAAATTAAATTGTGATACACTAAGCCAATATATCACAATTGTGGTTTTATCCGATTTAATCGTGCAGCCCTACTGTGTGCCATCACTGAATAAGCCTCACATCATTCCCTGGGATTCCTGGTGTTCCGGGGGTACCAGCTGGTCCAGGTGAACCGGGGCTTCCTCTTTCGCCACGGGGTCCGGCTGGTCCTATGATCCCTTCTGGTCCTTTGGAGCCAAAAGCAAAGCCTCCGCCTCCGCCTGGTGGGCCAGGACGTCCACGCTCTCCCGGAGGTCCCCTTTGCCCTGCGGCCCCTGATTCACCCTGGACAGTATCAAAGGAGCAGCTGTGATTTATCACACAGGTGACTCTAGGACAATGACCACAGGCTACTCAATGATCCCTGTAATAGCACTGCATAATAGGCTTTATATAGAAACTCAGCACTATACAGTCCACAAAACAAAATGTTCAAGGTCCATCCTATCTACTTTTATGATAAGGGTGACTAGCGTGAATACAGTGAACGCTATAATTATGGCCTATTTCATTCTGGTTTGCATTCAGTTGTAAATTTTCTACATCCTGAAAAGCCCTCTGCTGGGTATGTATACTCTTATATAACTATTTTTTTTTGTAAATTAGCTATTGATTAATCAATATGGCTTATTCAGGGTAGACTACAGATGAGTGAGGGATAGCTTTAATGGCCTGTATTGTAGTGTGACTTTGCTTTTAAAACATTGAAAATTGAAAATGTCTTTTAAAAAAAAAAAAAAAAAAAAAAAGGAATATGACAGTATAACGTATTGTATATGCTGTGCTATACTTCTGTCCCTCACAGCCTTGTTTTTATTCACATCAAAATAAATATGCTGTTGATTCCTCACAAAACTCCATTTTACTATGTACACTGTAGGGGTGTAACAGTACATATGTCCCGAACCGTCACGGTTCGGTGCATACAGTCAGACGACAAATACAGTCAGTCACAGGGAATCCACACTCCAATCCAGAAGGGGGCGCATGTGGTAATGCAATGCTGTTTGCTAACCGGCACAACAGGAAAAAGCGCAGAAGAGATGATCTATGCATAGATATTTACGTGTTATCTCTCAATCAGTGTTTCAACTACTTTATTTTGTTTTTGTCATTTTTATTAGTTTTTTAAATGATTTTTATTATCTTTTTTTAAAAATGTATATTTAGTTTTGATCCATTTTTATTTCAGTTTTACTTTAACTTCAGCTTATTTTATTGCATTAATATAAGATATATTCATTTAGGTTTTTTTTTAGTTCAGTTTTATTTTAATTAACCAAAATGTTTCTTTTTAATAGTTTTAGATTTTTAGCAGCTAAGCAAGATTTTTTTTTTTTTTTCACTGAAATTCATGGCTCATTTAGAAAATGGCCTAAAATAGACAAACAAATTTTGATTTTTTTGTTTGTTTTTAACTCTGCATTTCATGTCTTCTTTTTGTATATATATATATATATTTAATTGCTGTTGTTCATTGTTATGTTTTCAGTTTGGCTTTATAAATTATGACCTTGTCTAATTTCATTGGCTGCACTTAGTACTAACTTATCTCTTCAAATGTTGATTAATGCTAATAGTTGTATTAAAATATGTTTAAATATCACAAAGAGAAGATACGGTGGCCGTCTGGCTGACACAAGACAAAGATGTCATTTGAGACAGTAGAGAGTACGTTAGCCAGTGAAGAGGTTTCTTCTTACTTCTAACAAACAAAGAACGGTCTCTGCTGCTAATAAACCAGACAACTACTACTACCACTACTATCTCATCATGCGTATTCAACATAGTGACGATGCAAGCTGCCTCTAAAAACACAAACTATTTAGAAGAACAACAACATAGTAATGAAACGTGCTCTGCAGAGTGTATGTCCATTTAGGGCTGCTGTAGAAGGGCGGAAAATGACGACTTGACATGAAGGGGGGACCCGTGGTGTATGTAGATAGAAATGGCTCATTCTAAGGTAATAAAACATAACGGTTCATTATGTAAGGTATTTATACACAACTGAAAACACAGTTATGTATATTATATTGCATTTCTGTCAATACATCCTCCCAAATTTTACACATTGCACCTTTAATAGCTTCAATGTAGCTACTTTTTGCTAAAGTGTAGTTTAGGGTAGGGCAGTTTTAATATTTTAATTTATAAGCAGCTTGTAAAGCGACAGTTTCAAGTAGCATTCCCAATACTGATGTTGTACATGTAGTAGTCGAGTCACTTGTTTACACATTTAAGGGCTTCTGCTAATGGGTCGGGGGAAAAGCACTACTCTCACCTCATTCAAGCCTAAACTTCAAAAACCTGACAATGCTGTCCTGTCACAGTGACAGATAGAGGCTCCTGTATGGCTTTATTACAGAGCATAATGGTGTCACTATGTAAGCTGAGAGTGGTGTTCAAACAGGCTACTGTGGCAGATGAGGGAAAAAAAAAAAATAAAGAGTGAAGGCAAAGTGAGGTTAGATAACAGGCTCTTGTGATTGCAGATGGAGCCACCTGACAACTTCATTGTACAAATGTAAGCACAAAAACTAACAGGATGTGTTGAGCACATTGATGGGAGGGGGAAACACTCTCTTATGCCTGAATAAGATGTATCCAAATGCATGTGAAAAGATGACAGCGTTCAGTGGTGCAAAGACATTAATAACAGAGATGTGAAAACAATGCACCTTACCTTCGGTCCCTGAAGACCGGGTTCTCCTGGCAGGCCTGGGGCTCCCTGCGGTTACAAATAATTAGAGTGAAACTGGGACAAGTAGTACAGAGTTTTGCAGTAATAACCATTGCGTCTATGTGCACAAGAACATACCTTTATCAATTAGAATGTGGCCATATTTCAATTATGAATGTGTAAATATACAGTAATTAATTAATTAACCTGATTTTAACAATCAAATCAAATATGCTTCTAGAAAGTTTTTAGAATTCTAAATAAGACAGCTGGCATTTATTTGTTGATCAGAAGTAATAATAATCCAATTAAGCTTCTAGAAAGTTTTGAAAATGTAGCAAAAAAACAGCCAAAAAGAGTACAAGTATGTCCGAATACATACAGTAGTTTTCAAAAAACAGAAGGCAAAAAGTCCCCAGATGACCTACTACTTCCACCTACTGTAGATTCTAGGGTGGGCATTCGATGGAAACTTTACTATCCCATGAGGCCACAGGAGGGGATTTATGAATGGCAGTGAAGCAACGCAACTGACGCTGGTAGGTATAGAACATACTTTTTCTACGATCGTAAAGAAAATTCAAAAGTACGCGAGTGTGGATGCAGCACACGTTTTTGAAAACGATACCGTTATTGTCTCCGTGTAAACTACAAAAATGCGAATTTGTGAAAATGGTGACGTCATGTGCATGTGTATTACATGTTCAGTCAACAGGTGCGTAGTGTTTCTTTACAAACTGACGTCGCCAACTACTGGCCTGGCACGGATAATACAGCGTTTTTAGTCGTTTTCGCAGATCAATGTGAATGGGGATAATTTTGACATTGTTGTTGTCTGTATGAGAAAAATGCAAAGGAAAAACTGGTATTTATCCGTTAATCGAAAGTAATAATAATTCAATAAAGTTTCTAGAAAGTTTCTAGAATTCTGAGTAAAGCCGCGCACACACTTAACGATTGTAAGGCCGATTATGAATGTAAATTGATACTTATGACTGATCGCGCTCAAACGCGTCTAATCAGAGCCAGTTGCGTTCAGTCTGCGATTGCAGTCGGTGTTCAAATTCCACGTGTAAGTATTTAAATCGGCTTCAGTCGCAGGAAACAATCGCTTGTATGTTGAGCACAGTCTTAGAATGTTTAGCTAGTCGTTAAATGTGTGCCCGGCTTAAGACAGCTGGCAATTACCTGTGTTAATCTAAAGTCTGTGTCATGTAAACACATTATTAAAAATTCACTGTAACTGATTATTCAATTTACATCTGTCCAAATTTAAGTAATTCTGTTTTATATGAGGGAGAGGCAGTGGAAAAAATCCAACAGTCAAACACATTTTTGTACCAAATGGGATACAGATTCTTTTGAATGACTGACATGTTTATAAAAGTTGTATATTGTGTTTTTAAGGTCGTATACTGATGCAAATAAAGGAGACACTTACGTCTTTACCCGCCGCTCCATCACTTCCTGGTTCACCCTACAGAAAAAAAGGTTTGAAAGAATAAATTAATTACAATCTAAAAAAACTTATGGTAAATATTAATGTAAACAAACTAAGTTTAGGTACTGACCATCTGCCCTGGATGACCTGGCATCCCTGGTGGGCCAGGTAATCCAGCCTGTCCTCTCTCTCCCGCCTCACCCTTTTCTCCCTTAATGCCCTAGTAAAGAACAAAAAGCCACAGCATTCAACAAAGACATAAAGCATTCAACTCATTAAAAACATCACTGACACAATATCTGTTTCAGAAGACAATTTTGCTCACCACTCCAGGTGCCCCAACTGGTCCCGGTGGCCCTGAAGATCCGGCAGCACCCTAGAAATTTCCAGTTGCAAGCATTATGCCATCACATTCTCAAGGGATTTTTCTGTACACTACTGTTCAAAGCTTTGAGCTCTGTAAGATTCCCTTTTTTAATACTTTTATTGCAAATGGTTGCTGAAAATTCAGCTTTGCCATCACAGGAATAAATTACATTTGAAAACATATTAAACTAGAAAACTGTTCTTTTTACTGTATTAAATAAATGCCGCCTTGGTGAGTACAAGAGACTTTTTTCAATTTTTTTTAAAAATCATTAGATTTTTGAATGGTAGTGCATATGTATAAACTAAAGGAGAGATTATAAAACATTTTAAATACTTACCATATGTCCTGGAGCTCCAGGTGGTCCTTGAGGTCCAGGAGAACCAGGATCACCCTGAAATGCACGTAAAATCCAGACATAGCATGACGCAAGTATGTGTTGCATTCTCAGGATTGCTGGCGGTGCCATATTTTATATTTTAAATATTGCCGGCGCCACCTTATTTTATTATGGACATAAGCGTGAATTGTCTGCTAATTACTATCATGATAAAGCAAATGTTTAAAGAGGATATTCCTGAACAAATCAGTTAAACATAAGTATGTCTCTTCATCTCTGTTTGAATAGAATAATGAAATGGCTTGGCAAGAAAGAGCTAACTCAGTCGCTCCCTTGAGTACTGAGATTTGTTGCTGCCACACATGACAACACACATTAGGAATGTACAAAGGGATCACATGCTTGCAATACATTGGCCAAGCATTTGCATCTTTGTTTGCTTACTTACATAGAGTATATTTCTGGTTTAAGGGTGCAGAAAGCATTCTTTCGTTATCTGAAATCTATAGAGCATTTGTAGAGAAATCTATAGCGCATTTAAAGGTGCAGTGGCATTATGTCTAATAGAAGACAGCTTACCTCTAGACCAGGCCTTCCTGTTGCTCCAGCTGGTCCCTGAGGTCCTCTATCTCCCTACAGATAAAAATGAGGAAAAGAGATGGGTAATGCAGCATAAGAGAAAAATAAATATGTAAAAAGACAAAATAAAAACAGTTTTTAAAAAAAATAATGATTGTTTCCAAGCAGTTTTCCTAAGCTTACGCCATAGGTTGAGCTCAAAGTTGACATGTTGGGCCATTTAAACAGACAGAACAATATAAACAATGCAGTAATTACACTTTTCAGCTCATGTATGGCTTACTTGTGGTTGTCTCTGCTCATTAAGAGAAAGTATTACAACATCAAAACATTACACACATCAGCTTTACAGACAGGATCAATGGAAACTTTCATCTTTTATTCATTTATGCACTAAACTTTTCAAATAGAAATAATGACAAGGCTATGAAACTCAAGAAAATTCTCGTACTTTCATTCCTGGGAGACCTGTGTGCCCTTTGATGCCCTTGAAACCCTGGAATGAGAAACAGTTATACAGTGAGCCTCTTCCAATCAGAGAAGTCCAAAGCAAGTCAAGCTCCTCCTTAGAGACGCTTAATTAAAGTTGACTTTGTTCTTTGTTCCAGGCTTTGTTCCAACTGTTGATTTTTGTATTCATGTGTCACTGATAAAATCTACAAAGAACTTGGAAAGTGAAAACGAAGAAGGAAAATATGGCACGGTTAATACCGGTATTCCCCTGGGTCCGACAGGGCCAGCTGGTCCTGGTTCACCCTGTGTGATATTGTGAGAATAAAACAGAAATGGAGAAAAATATAAACAACTGCGACAAAAACAAGACAAATTATATATATATATACACACAACAGTTCGGCGGAGAGCCGTGCGATATTCTAGTGATAACAGCACTCCTACCTTTTCACTGTTTGTATCACTATGCTTGAAGCAACTGTCATGGCGGCTGAGCAAATCCACTATTTTTTTTTTGTTTGTTTTTTTTTACAAATACTACGCTTATTGTACCACAAACTGTAGTTTTAAGAGTTTTTAGGTGAGAATAAAGTTGTTTAGACATGAATTATGTGATTCGTATTTAATCATAGCACCTATTTTAATATTTGTTTTGATGCTTTCGCAGATGTGAGCTCCAGGCCGTCAGCGGCCATTCAGTGCTCGTGTATCCGCTGAGAACAGCTTCAACTCGGCCAGTGCTTTGGGGATTTGATGCTGGCTCTTATAGTGGTTAAAAATTAGGTATAATTAATTTTGGGTACGTAAAACGGGCAATCTTTAATCTTATTAATCTATTACTTGCTCCTGAGCAAATCGAATTGAGCTATGATAAATTTAATAATTTAATATACAGGCTATATTTACATCCTGTAGAGCATTGCTTTTGTACGTTTGACTGAACTGTACAATTGTGTTTATTTCTTATTGTCATTTACAATGGATATTGTTGTTAATTTAAATATTGTTGTTCAATAAATTTATTTTATATAAATAATATATTGTATTTGGTATTGAGAAAGGGTCCATTGGTGCATAATATGGATTGAGTGAAAGTTACATTAATACACCATTAGATGGCGGCAAACTTTACAAGTGAATGAGTAGGTCGCAAGAGACTTTTCAATTGAAAGGGACTTTTGTAAACAAAGGATATTGTTTTAGCGCTGTTATGGAAAATTCCCTCAACTGTAAAAAGGACAAATACAAAGATCGCTTTCCTCAGCAGACATTCAAACTGATTTTTATAATGGATATAATATTATGGATATTGACCTGAAGAATGAATGTTATATCAGACACAGGTAATGCTTGCTCGGGCAATCTCTCTCTCTCACTCTCATTAATACTGTACAAAATACAATGAGTATTTTCAATGGAGGGACTCAACATTCCTTCGTTTCTAGCTCTAAAGTGATGTTTTAGAATTAGTAACGTAGGCTTGGTCCATGAATCCATGGCGGAAGGAAGTAGTTCTGCACAAAAGAGGGTTTAACGACACTCCGTTGTTATTTCTTATTTATTTACACTCTCGTGCCGTCGAACTGTTGTATAAATGCAATATCACACTCGTAGCCGTGTGATATGGCTGTATATCAGCACGCTGTGATTACCTACAGCCGAATCACAGCCGTGCTGATATACAGCCATATCGCACAGCTACTTGTGTGATATTGCTCATATATTTTGCAAAAATACAATACATGTGGTTATATATATATATATATATATTTTTTTTCTTTCCTGACCCTTAAACCTGGTTTTCCATCTTTGCCATCTAGTCCTTCCATTCCAGGTGGTCCCTTTAAACAAACACAAAATGCAAAGCAAAACAAAATGATTATTTAGTCAAAGTTTTAATTATTACAGAGACATGATAGGCTGAATGTTTGCTGTAATAGGAGTCTATCCAGAAGATTCTAACACTCACAGGCATGCCTGGGGATCCGGGTGATCCTGGGGGACCTGTGGGTCCCTGTGAGCCCTGAACTCCAGCAGTACCCTAGTGGAGTACATGAAGTAAGGTGAGTGCTTTATAGAGGAGCATCTACATTCCACATGTTTTACGTCCAAAGTGCGGTATGTCAGAGTGCTTGTTTGTGAAAGTGACTGTTAGAGATAATGCAGATGAATGTTAATGGTGAATCATCCATCAAATGTCATTGCTCTTATATATTTATATCTGACGCAAGCGAGGAATGTCACCTATGTGGTATAATTTCATTCATCAATGTATGTTCAAGCATTATAGAACTGTCACTTGCTTTCTCAGCCTGTGGTCCTGGTGGGCCCGGAGGACCTGCTTTTCCCGGAAAACCTGGAGGACCCTGGAGACATGAAGGCAACAGTAAGAGATCTTGGTTTGTACCATTAGCATATACAGAGAGATGAGGATTATTTCAGAATTCAGACGTCAATATTAATTCTATTTCTATTCTATTTTCAAATGAAACAGGATACTGAATGAAAAAAATGTTGGGCGAAACTTGACCTCATCCATCAGGAATCGATTGGATTATGAAAAAATGGTGTCCCATACCAGAATGCGAGTGGGAGGACTCTATATGACAGGTAAGGGAAATAGTGACTGAATGATGACTGATAATGACTGAAATCTCACCGGTTGTCCTGGGAATCCTTGGGTTCCTTGGAAGCCCTGAAAACAAAAGATGAGAGAACTGTTACTGTGTGCATCACTGTTACTGTTCTAAAATCACAGCAACAAAATCAAGGTGATCCACCTGGGAATATGAGTGGATACACAAAGTTATAAATATTTATTTTCCAGGAAAAAACGGTATGTGTTTAGAACACTTCTCAGATCTTGGGCTTACAAATTTGAAAACGCAAACAGAACAACTTGCTCTACATATTGTATTATGAAAGAATAAGGTGTCACGAGAATGTGATATCAAAGGATATGATGGATACAGAAAGAATGATTTTTGTTGCCGACATATCAGTAACATGCTTTCATACCTGATCTCCCTTTGGTCCAACGGGTCCCAACGTTCCACCTTCCCCTTTAGGACCCTGCCGGTCAAGAAAACGTACGTTGTTTAACACTACAAATTGTCACAGTTTTTGAGAATAATGCTGAATCTTTTTGAGAAAGGAAAGAACATAAATCAATGTTTCCTAACAGTTTTTCACATTGAATCTATAAAATGTTTGAAGCTTGCTTGTTTGATCTGAGAGCTATTACTCACAAGAGAATACAAAAGGGAATCTGGCTTCTAAGATATATACTGTGCATGATTATCACCCATTCAAGGGATAAGGGTTTGTTTTGAAAAAGCCAATGATAAAAAAGACAACCAATGAAGTGCAGTGCTATTGAGGGTCAGAGTATACGTGAACCATTAAAACTGGATGTTTACTCACTGCTGGTCCAACCGGTCCTTGATAACCCGGAGATCCCGGTGGGCCCTATAAAACAAGTGCAAAGTTTCAAACACTGTTTACGAAGTCATTATAAGATATCCTCTGTGTATGTTCCTGTGTGGCTTGAACTCTCCAAAGGAGAGTCCGAATAAAAGGAGAATAAAGGGTTAAGGGGGTCTGAAAAGTAAGTATTTTTGTGCATATCATGTGCGTACTACCATTCAAAAGTTTGGAGTCAGTAAGATTTTTTTTTTTTTTTTTTAAATTGACACTTGCATTCAACAAGGAGAAATTAAGATGATCAAAATGAAAGTAAAGGCTTTTATATTGCATAAATTGCATAATATATTGCATTATATTACAAAAGATTACTATTTTAAATATATGGTGTTTTTTTTTTTAAACTTTCTACACATCAAAGAATCCTGAATAAAATCATCACGGTTTACACAAATAATATTATGCAGCACAACTATTTTCAACATTGATAATAATAATAAATATTTCTTAAGCAGCAAATCAGCATATTAGAATGATTTCTGAATGATCATGTGACACTGGAGTAAGACTGGAGTAATGATGCTGAAAATTCAGCTTTGCATCACATGAATAAATTACATTATAAATATATTTAAATAAAAAAACTGTTATTTTAAATCATAATCATTTTTCCAATATTACTGTTTTTACTGTAGTTTTGATTAAATAATGCAGCCTTGGTGAGCATAAGAAACTTTCATAAACCATAATAAATCTTACCGACCCAAAACTTTTAAACTATAGAGTATTTATACACATTTAAACATGATTTTTAAACATTTCAAGACATTTGTACTGTGTTAAACTATGAAAGTCACTGAATAATATGGACACTGTAAATTTAACATCAGCATTCTTACTGATTCTCCTTTCTGTCCCACAGTGCCTGGATTGCCACGCTCTCCTTTAAGTCCCTGAAAAAAAGGAAAATCGATTTCAACCTGCCAATCAAACATTTAGTTATCCCACAGTTATCCCACTACACTAATATAAGATGCCTCTGCATCTGATCATTTGGGAAAAATGTTGATTCCACTTACAGGGAGTCCAGGTGGTCCCATAGTTCCAGGATAGCCAGGATTTCCTGCTGAACCCTTGAGAAAATATCAAAACCACTCAATAACACAGCAAACTGTACATTGGCACCTTTCTACTATACGGGTCATTATTATTTTCAAAACTGATATTGTGTATAATGCATATTTTTGAGTCATGAACAATGTGTTTAAGCATGTTTCAGTGGTTAAATAACATTTCAAAATGTTTAAATTCATTTTTGACTGTTTTTATGTCAGACGTTAAAACCAAATTGTTGTATGTATACTGTACTGTAGTTGTACCAGCTGACATGGAAAGTGTACCAACCTACCTATACTTGAAATTCGCAGTTTTTAGTATTTGAGAGAGATCTACAAAACTTTTTACTTTGCCACAAGGATCAGTTGGGGTCCTTGTCAATTCATAATAAAAGAGCCATGTTTGGAGTTGTGCCACCCTTACATTTGAGAATATACAAATTGCTGGACAAAGTTTTTCAATTATCTCAACAACTTTAAAACTACTGATATTTATGAAATTAGTTTATATGAAAGGTTTCAAACCTAAAATTATTCCATAGTATCTAGATTAAATTTTTTTATTATTAAGACACCATTTTAAATAGTTTTCTTATTTCATAGTTTTCATTTATCCAGACAGTTGCACCACCTGACATTTTGGGGGTTTAAGAGAACAAAATATAATATGTATTATTTAAATGTATAAAAATGAATTCAAACTAAATAGGTTTTATAGAATAAAGTGATATATGTCATGAATTTATCAAATTATTTTAAAAGGAAATAATGCACTTGGATAAAAAAATATGCATGTCATGTCATTGACCCATATATTCCTGAATTACTCAAGACATACTTGAAGTTGACACACCTGTTCACCTTTCTGTCCTGGAAGTCCATCTGTGCCTCTCTGACCTTGTTGACCCTTTGATTAAAAAAAAAAAAAGCAAAGAGGCATTAGAGAGAGAGCCGGCAAAAATATTAATATTATAATATCACACATTAACCAGCAGCCTTTTTAGTCTTGTTGGAGAATACTTCTGGTTACCCACCGCCTTGCAGTTCAGATCATTTTAAACTTAATCACAATACAAAACAATTTATACATCTGCCACCAGCTTGCCATTTATTTTATAAGCAGGGGTTGAAAGTAAGGAAAATGAATTAATGTCATTTGTATTCCAGAAACACAGCCAAATGATGCAGAGTTTTTGTTTTTATTGTTTTTTCCTTTATAGTCACGGGACAAAACATGCCTTTTAGCAAATGCAAGCATAATGAATATGGTGTAGACCTGAGCTGAATATCATATTGGATGATCAATCAGTAAATGCTTCCTGCATAGATACAACACTTAGAGTTGTATCTTTTTTTTTTCTTAATCGATTTAACACATTTCCCTAAGGAAAGGTCAATGATCTTTAAACGATTAACATTGTGATCTAAACAGTTCATAATGTTCCTAGACTGATTGTTCCTATTTACTAACTTACTTTTTCTAAATGCATTGACCTTAGTTAAAATTGATTGAGGAAAACTGTAAGTAAAGGTACGCCCTGTGGGAAGAAAACAACATTTTTGTAGGGATATTTTATTTAGCTAGGTCAAGGGCAAATGGACCGCAACGTCATAAAAAAATAAAATAAAACAGCATAAATAATAAAAATGAAATTAAGAGCTACCAGCAGCAAGTCTAAAACTTGTTTAAAGGGGTGGTTGATTATGATTTCACTATTTTAACTTTAGTTAGTGTGTAATGTTGCTGTTTGAGCATAAACAACATCTGCCAAGGTACGATGCTCAAAGTTCAATGCAAAGGGAGATATTTTCTTTTACTTCTGGAAAGAGGGCCGGGAGCAGCAGCTCATTTGCATTTAAAGGGACACACACAAAAACGGCGTGTTTTTTTTCCACACCCAAATAGGGGCAAATTTGACAAGCTGTTATAATGATCTGTGGGGTATTTTGAGCTGACACATTTCTGGGGACACCAGAGACTTATATTACATCTTAGGTCATTATAGGCATTATAGGTCCCCTTTAAAGGTGCCCTAGAATTAAATATTGAATTTATATTGGCATAGTTGAATAACAAGAGTTCAGTACATGGAAAAGACATACAGTGAGTTTCAAACTCCATTGTTTCCTCCTTCTTATATAAATCTCATTTGTTTAAAAGACCTCAGAAGAACAGGTGAATCTCAACATAACACCGACTGTTACGTAACAGTGTACGCCCCCAATATTTGCATATGCCAGGCCATGATCGAGGCATTACACAAGGGCAGAACGTCTGGATGTGCACAGCAGATTCATCAGACTAAGTAAGCAAGCAAGACAACAGCGAAAAATGGCAGATGGAGCGGTAATAACTGACATGATCCATGATACATGATATTTTTAGTGATATTTGTGAATTGTCTTTCTAAATGTTTCGTTAGCATGTTGCTAATGTACTGTTAAATGTGGTTAAAGTTACCATCGTTTCTTACTGTATTCACGGAGACAAGAGAGCCGTCGTATTTTAATTTTTAAACACTTGCAGTCTGTATAATGCATAAACACAACTTCATTCTTTATAAATCTCTCAAACAGTGTAGCATTAGCCGTTAGCCACGGAGCATAGCCTCAAACTCATTCAGAACCAAATGTAATACATCCAAATAAATACTATACTCACATGATCCGATCCATACACGCAGCATGCATGACGAATATCTTGTAAAGATCCATTTTGAGGGTTATATTAGCTGTGTGAACTTTGTGTTTGCTGTTTAAGGCAAGAGCGAGCTCCGGGCGTGGCGGAGCACAAGATTTAAAGGGGCCGCAACCTATATCGGTGCATAGTTAATGATGCCCCAAAATAGGCAGTTAAAAAAAATGAATAAAAAAAAATCTATGGGGTATTTTGAGCTGAAACTTCACAGACACATTCAGGGGACACCTTAGACTTATATTACATATTTTAAAAAGAAGTTCTAGGGCACCTTTAGCTTGTTTAATTTATGAATGATTAAAGTAGTCTGTTCCAAATTCACACCACTGGTTGAGCCAGATGTTGAAATATCACATAAACCAAGAAAGAACTGAAAGAAACTGTCACAGAGCCAATGTTTAGACTCTTCAGGAACTTAATAATGGCTCACTTATAGCTGTCTCTGTACATTAAACAGAAATAGGAGAGGGCTTCAGTATTTGAATAATAAGCTAGAAATAAAGAGGAAAAATGCCCCTGTCTCTGTTGCCAATGTCTTTCTGTTATTCTCTTGAATCTTGCTGACTGCACAGTCTCCTCAGTGGTTCAGTTATATATCATTCTATTAGTGGATCAATTCCACAGAAAATTTCAATTTGGAAAACATCAGCCTATACTGTAAATCTTTATTTTCTGTTTTTCTGTGCTAATAGGAAAAGAAAAAAAAAAACGGCAAAAAATCTACACCGCTGAGTTTGTTGTTTCAGATTCGATTGAAGCGCATTAAAGAGAGTCAGATAAAGCTCACAAAGCATAAAGCTGGACGGCATTAAAATAAAATCCATTCTGACTCAGACTCGATTCACCAATTCATTGCTAAAACATGCCATTCTAGGCGTTGCAAAATAACCTGTCAGCACCACATACGCAATGGCTATGGAGAGGTAATTGAACAAGAACCACAACAGTACAGTTTTATTTCTATGTCATGGCATTTATTATGCTGCACGAGAGAAGATGAGCTGCTTTTCTGAGGTAATTGAACATCTTCTGAATGTGTTTGTTTGAGCTGATTGTGAGTTGGTGTGCTTTGACTTACAGTCAGGCCAGGGGGTCCTTGCGCACCAGGGAAACCAATATTGCCCTATGAAAGACAGATAATAAGAGAACAACATAAGAGAAACATATTCCTTTATAATGGGCAAAATCAACAAGCAAACAAATACAAGCAATCCTAATAAGTCCTAAATCTACCTCTTCATTTCTCATTGTCATGCAGCCTGTTTCACTTTGTTTTGAACTGAATGTGATGTTAGTACTAAAGTGCGATGAAGCTCAACGGAACTGTGCATTACGGACAAACAATTTGTGCGGACCAACGCACAGCTCAAAGTGAATCACAATAAACTTTCTATGGGTTTCAGTGAGTTTGTTCCATTTGTTGCTTTTTTGCAGAGCAATAACTGATACAAATGTCAGAGCATAATAATATTACAATTTAAATGTTTTCAATTTTAATACATACTTTAAAATGTAATTTATTCCTGTGACATCAAAGCTGAATTTTTAGCATCATTGCTCCAGTCTTCAGTGTCACGTGATCCTTCAGAAATCATTCTAATATGCTGATTTTCTGCACAAGAAACATTTCTTCTTATTATTATCAATGCTGAAAAAGGTTGTGCTGCTTAAAATGTTTTTGAATGGAAACTGTGACTTTTTTCCCAGGAGTTTCTGATGAATAGAATGTTTAAAATAGAAATATTTTGTAACAATGTAAATGTCTTTAATGTCACTTTTGAGCAATTAAATGCATTCTTTTTTGAAAAAAACATACAAACAAAAAACATTAATTTGTTTAAAAACAACAACAAAAAAAGGTTGTGTGCATTTACACATTGCAAAAAAAATTGATTCAAGGCAATTCATATCAAAAAGGGTTGCAGACTCCTGGTCTATAATAAGAATCCTCCCCAGCCAGTGCACACAAGTTAAAACGGGCACAAAGTCTTAACTCTCATTTCCATCATGAAATTAGGTTAGACACAGGTTTGGGACTCTTTTGGAAAACCTTCTGCATTTCTCTTCCAAACCTGTAGGGGGCTCTCTAACCTCACAGCAAAGAGTATCTCCTATGCTGTTTTTACTTCTTGGTCTGTCCTAATTGAAAACACTGAACCTGAAAGAAAATAGATCGTGCAAACAAACACTGCATCGTGGGAATAAATGCTAATGACTAAATGAAGTCATGCAGAGCAGTTCACCGTATGCTGCACTTCTGAAACAAGATCTCAGCATTGGTTTGTCTCTTATGATACGGACTGTACTGTAAAGCTATCTGAGGTCACTCAGTCTCAGAAAAGAGGGCTAAAAAAAGGGAATCCTGCTAGAAATTGCCTTTTAGGGAGACAATCTGGGGGAAAGAGGAAACTTCACCGGGGCTCCAACAAGACCAGGGGGTCCTCGCTCACCTCTGGGACCCTACAGTGAAAACAGACGAGGATAATGTTTTATAGAACACAAGCGGAACAACCATTATAGCTGGGTTAGGGGGGGGACACCTTTTTGGAAAATAATCATTACTGGCAATTCAGCATGATGACTAAGACCGAGCAGAAGCCTCTGCCAACCGGTTGCATCAGCAGTGAACTGAATGAATGTGCAGGCGGTAAGTAATGCTACTTTGCCTAGCTCCCACCTAATTGGCTTTCAGCAAATCATTTAGGATGACTGGGCATACATTACATCACCTAATTAATATTCATGAGTCAAGATGATAAGGTTTAGAAATGTGTCCCCCCACCCCCACCTTTTCAGATCATCCCTAAGCCTCTGATAACACAGATCTGGGACAGAATAATATATTTTGAGTGTGTTATATATAATTTTTATAACATATTTGCTTATAAAATTATAGTATTGTGTTAGGGTGCAGCAGAGCTCTTTTATCCTCTCTAATTGGCACTGGTACTAATAGGGCCTTTCACACCGGAGTAACCTTTTCATAGTTCCTAGAACTATTGGCTGAAGTACCCGGATTTTGCCGTGTTCGCACCGCAGGAACTAGGAATGATTTTAGTTCTAGGAACTCCTTTATTAACTCTTACTTCAGAGTAGGGTCTAAACCAGCACTATAGGAACTATCTGTGACATAAGTGTACATTGATTGGTTAAACGCATGTCAAACACTGGCACCCGGCAATTTTAAAAAGCCGTGTAAACGTATTTACTTCACAAACATGGAAAACAGCGATAACCTGCATATACCTGTTGTTTGCAGGGTTGTGTTTTTGTCTCCGCCTAGATGATATACTGAAAGTTGTCATTGGAGATTTCATCTCTTAACCCCACTTTTTGCTCTTTCAGTCGCATAAATTATGCGTTTACATTCCATCTCCGTTATCACGAAACCCACAACATACAACAAACACAACGTGATCACGGCATCCTCCATCCACCGGTTTTTAGCGTTTGTAAATACCGTGCTTAAAGGGTTAGTTCACCCAAAAATTAAAATAATGTCATTAATTACTCACCTCATGCCGTTCCACACCCGTAAGACCTTCGTTAATCTTTGGAACACAAATTAAGATATTTTTGTTAAAATTCGGTGGCTCTGTGAGGCCTGCATAGCCAGCAATGGCATTTCCTCTCTCAAGATCCATACAGGTACTAAAAACATATTTAAATCAGTTCATGTGAGTACAGTGGTTCAATATTAATATTATAAAGCGAAGAGAATATTTTTGGTGCGCCAAAAAAACAAAATAACGACTTATTTAGTGATGGCTGATTTCAAAACACTGCTTCAGGAAGCTTCGGAGCGTTATGATTCTTCTGTGTCGAATCATGAATCTGATCGCATGTCAAACCACCAAACTGATGAAATCACGTGACTCTGGCGCTCCGATCAGCTGATTCGATACACTGATTCATTATGCTCCGAAGCTTCCTGAAGCAGTGTTTTGAAATCGGCCATCACTATATAAGTCGTTATTTTGTTTTTTTGGCGCTCCAAAAATATTCTCGTCGCTTTGTAATATTAATATTGAACCACTGTACTCACATGAACTGATTTAGATGTGTTTTTAGTACATTAATGGATCTTGAGAGAGGAAATGTCATTGCTCCCTATGCAGGCCTCAAGGAGCCATCGGATTTCAACAAAAATATCTTAATTTGCGTTCCGAAGATTAACGAAGGTCTTACGGGTGTGGAACGGCATGAGGGTGAGTAATAAATGAAAGAAATTTCATTTTTGGGTGAACTAACCCTTTAAAGATGCCGCTGTTGGCCGCTTTAGAGTTCTATTCCAGTGCGACTGCAACCAAGAACATGGCCCGGGGGAGAAATCAGTTCTTGGGAACCATTTCTAGAGGCTAGTTCCTATAACTATTCGGAGCGAAAGCCCCTAATAAAACTGTTATCTGAATCTCTTACCGGTTCTCCTTTGGCTCCTGGGGTTCCTGGGTATCCGGGAATCCCTGGTGCACCAACACACTGACCGCTGTTACCCGTCTAAAAACATTGAGCCGACATAAAGGGTTACAATCAAAAAAAATGCTTTTTTGTGTCAGTACAATGGAATAAATGACAATTTTCAGTAGCGTGATAGTAACTCAGCTACTTTCAAAATAAATAACAAGCTACTTTTTCCAGTGAGTAGCAGCATCGCATGATATAACACTTCCCTAATGTGTTCTTTCTAGCATTCTGATTCATTTAGTGAACTGGGTCGTTTGGACATTCATGTAAATGAACCAATTCTAAAGAATGATTACTTGATTCAGTGAGAGCCTTTGTTTAACTACCTATGTGAAATATTTAGCTAAATGCTGCTGTTCATCATGGTTTTGAGTCATTTATGCAGTTAAGTGTTTTTTCTAGTTAAAAGTGCCTCTCTTATGCTTTTTTTGGATATTACATTTTATGCAGTGTGTTATATAGCTGATTGTGAATGGAAAAAAGTCTGCAAAATGCACGATAATGCAGTTATTGTCTCTCAAAAGAAAGAACTGATTCTGAATTGTCTTGTTTTTAATATTAACTTATTATAAACAAATATTATTTATAATAGAATATTATTATCCACCAACTTACAGGCCCACTTGGTGTTTCCTCTCTCTGCACCGACTGAAAACACTGTAAAGGTGATCATAGAGATGGATTTAGAAATCTGTGTGCATTCAAACAGTACTATATGTTGTACAAAACCATTGGGTACTGTAGAAATCAAAAAGGAATACCAAACAGAAAACAGAAAACAAGTGTGAACAAATCAATGTTATGAACACAAACCCACACCGTTGTCTGTTTAATACTAATCACATCATCCATCATTCATCCCTCTCACCCGTTCACATCCTTCTAAGGGCACAGCGCCAGGCTTGCCCTGATCTCCCTTCTCGCCCTTAGAGCCCACCATGCCGGGCACACCTGGTAGGCCCTTGGAGCATTCGCCACAGCCCTCCTATAGTGAAGCATACACATGACAGGAACACATGTGTAGTCACTTCAAGGAGCACATGAACAATAAATGCACAGCATCGGCATGCAAATACAAGTGAATATCATTGCTGCATTGAAGAGTAATGCGGTTCAGACAGACTGAGGAGTATGCATGAAATATAAACACAGGATATTTTGTTAAATATCGTGCTCTCACATGGCAGTTTGAAAGAATTCAAACCTCAGCTCCAAGAATGCACAAGGTTTCAAAGCCAAAAAAATAGGGTTTATAAAATAAATCAGTTTTAAACCAACTCTGATCAGAGATATTCTCTACCCAAACAGCACACATACATCACTGAGACATGGGTGAAAAAGATTATGTTCTATTTCAAGTGTCTTATTTTTCGACAAACATTTGATAAACATCTAAATAAAATCGTAAACATCTTAAATGCATCTGCTGAACATCTTATAAACATCAGACAGGGATTTTTAAGCAACATATTGCACGATAGAATGCTATTAAAGCTCGTTTCCGCCATGAAATAAAAAAATTAAAAAGGTAATTGCGACTTATGTAGCAAATCTGACTTTTTTCCTCACAATTGCAAGTTTGCATCTCACAATTCAGACTTCTTTTCAACTTTTAAACTTACAATTGCGAGTTATAAACTCACAATTGCGTCTTATAGCAGCACAACTGTTTTCAACATTGATAATAATAGGAAATGTTTCTTGAGCATGAGAACGATTTCTAACATGAATGGATCATGTGACACTGAAGACTGGAGTAATGGCTGCTGAAAACTCAGCTGTTCCATCAGAGGAATAAATTACATTTTAAAATATATATTAAATATTTAAATATATAAAAATATAATATTTCACTATATTGCTGTTGTAGTGCATTTTTGATCAAATAAATGGTGCTTTTTTGAGCAGATGGGACTTACAGACCCCAAATTTTTTAATTGTAGTTAAAATCAAATTTTAATGGCATTGCCATGAAAGCATCATAAACTATGTATTTATATAGTTGGATACTTGAAATGAAATATGGCTAAAAATGCAGCACTTTCATTTGGGCAATGTGCATCAGGTGTTCCCTGCATCATCTCTCTATCCACCAAGGGCTATTTGGCACTAAAAATCTTCCAAATGAAAATGTACACATGGCATCGATGTCTTGCTGTTGTATGTGTATTATTTGGGGGTTGGTATTCACACCATACCAACAAATACTAATGTGTACATTTCTATACACATTACCAGATAACACCAGTGTTTCATAACACATGCATTCTAATAATGCTATAAAAGTTGAACACCTGCAGTTAATATAAAGATGCAGATTAGACTGTTTGCTTACCTTGCCTGTGGAAGCTGAATCCTGAGGCAGAAGAACAGGAGGCTGCAAGATGGAGGAGACAGTCAGACATGGTGACTGCATCAAAAACACTTTTCATAACAACTGAATGTGCAGTTATCATCAAAAGTTCAGAAGAAAGTGACTATGGTGAGACCAAGGCAATGCAGTCCACTAAAAGTTATTTATGAAAGCATTGCTTTGAAATAGAAGTTATGATCTCATTATGTCATTAATAACAAAAATCTCATTTTAATAAGGAAATTATTTTGCATGAAATTATTCAGAAAAAAAAAATCAGAGAATAATTTAACGTGATACATTATTTCACATTATGCTACATTTATTAAGCTGTCATTTCAAAACAGTTTGCTGGCTAATTGCATCTATAAACATGTAAATGAAAATGTAATTAGTTATGGTTGAAAATATTATGCTAGTTGGTCATTTACAGCATCGATAAGAAGTTACTTTCACATCCTACTTTAATAAGCATTAGTTTCAGAGCACAAAAGGGCCCTGTTTACACCTGGTATTTAGATGCATTTTGGTCGATCAGATCACAAGTGGACGAGGGAGACACATTCCCGTTTACACCTGGTTTTTTAAGTGGTCTCTTCTGTCCATTTTCAACCAATTTCTTCGAGGGGAGGGTCTATGGGTGGGTGAATGTATGTTTTTTTTGTCTTTTGATCTAATGGATGAAAGAAGCTCGCACAATTGAAATATGAACGCGGCCAGACACAACAAAAACAACAACAAAAAACAACACACAGAGAGCATCAGCTTTAATTTCTGCTCTGACAGCCACAATACCACGCCGAATGCAGTGAATGTATGTTGCTTGGTACGTTTTTCATCTTCAAACCAAACTTGGGTCTTCAGCCGACAAAGATTAAATCCCATCTGGCTAGCGCACTTCCCATAATGTTTAAACATTAAGTCAGTAAGCGGACTTTTGTGGCAGTATGAACACATTTGACCACACGAGCGTTTACACTACGAATATAATCCGGTCAAATGCGTTTTCGACTACCTCAGGAAGTGGTCGAAAGTGGACAACCTCAAAGCATTTTAGAGCCCATTACACCTGTATTTAGCATCGTCCACTTGTGATCCGATCGACCAAAATGCATCTTAATACCAGGTGTAAACAGGGCCAAGATATCCAGAAGGACAAAAACAGACAATTCCTAACATTCCATTGTGCAACACCCACAATGTGAACTCATGTGGAGTATGTAGCGAGAATTTTAAAGCATTTTAAGGAATTCAACTCAAATTCCACTTCAACTAATATATTTCACGCAATTGGCCCACATGGCCCTTTTTGGTATAGAGGACTGGAATATTACTCTAACTACAGTTGAACCTGAGAGCTTGACCGAGGATGAGAGCGGCCCTCAGATGCTCTTGAAGGTGCTATGAGCATCCAGATACTGATGTGCTTCAAGTACATCGTCTCCTCTCACCACCGGCTGGTTTGGGCTCTCCACAGTAAAGTGGTTTCATTCCGGCACCACTCTTATGATAGCACCTTATGCCATCCAATTACTTTTAATCCAAACTACTGTAATTACGGTTTTAATATTTTTTTAGTTTTTAAGAGGACCATTTGAATTCCTTATGTTATTCATTACTCATTTAATTGAACTATTTAGTGTTTTTGGCTGTAAATGTCAGAATTCATTTGGAATATTAATGAACTAGCTTTGGGATTGAGCTTGTTTTAGCGGGTTGGCGAATGAGAATTAAAAGAATAACATGGTTTAGATCCGATTGTGCTCTGGAAGAACTTGGTGGTCGGATTCTGCCGATAGAAGTGGAGCAGAGCGGACCAGGACTGAAGTCTGGCCAAATTTCCTCTGCAGGCTGGAAGCCCGGTGCTCTGATTCCAGGATGGGCCTCCGGCCAGCTGAGAAAATATGCGTGCGGAGAGACGGGGCCATTAATGCCGAAATCCTGCTTCCAACCAAAGATCTAATGGCTCTTTCTGTAGGCACATCACTCACAGTAATGGCCATCCTAACCGTAACTCAACACAATGGCAGTGTTTACCATTACACAAAGCCTTGGAGACTGTGAGTTAACACCGAAAGGGTAATGGGACCATCGGCGGCCATAAAGGACACACTGCAACAGAGACGTCTCACAGAGTGCTGAGCTAAGATCCTTACAAATGCTTACTGGTTCTTTTTTGTATTATAAAAAAAGCTCGTCATTGCTATTGTCCTCGTGAATCACCTCTAGCGAGCTCCGTCTCCCCGCATTAGTTCAAAGAGGCCCAACCTGCTCCCCTTCTAACAACGCAGAAGTCGACCAACAAGGCTCCTTGATCTGTGTTTTATACTTTAATAAAGCTGTTGCACTCCACTAGCTCCTCCCCCTGTCTGGTTACTCACTGCTTGGCCGGGGGGACCCGGTTTCCCTGGTACGCCATCGTTGCCAGGGATACCCTGTAAGAAGGAACTGAGGTTGAATTGGTTTAGCTTGTGGCCACAATCTGGACACCTCCTTCTCCAGCGGGGCAGAGGGAAAGTAGCCAAAGCCCTGGACCCTCTCCTGGTTTGTGTTCCAGCTCGGAGTAGACATTTACATTTTACTTGCCTTTCTCTGTCTATTTTTTAATTTCAGTTCTTCTGAGGCTTGGGAAATCAACACAACACCAGGTTAAAGACCACTCAGTGCTCACGGTGAGATCATACAGAAGTAAATTTGCCAGTTTATCAGGGTGATTGTAAAGTTGATGGTCTGAAATACCATCTTATTTCTCATTCTACATTTAAAAAATACCTGATGAATAATACATATGAACAATGGACATGTGTATTTTACACCAACCTCACAGTGAGCTCTGCATGGTTTTTAAAAAGAAAAAGCAGCATGATCGATCCCCAACCACTTATTTAATTAATATATTAATTAAGATTGCATTTAAGTCATATTTTTGCGCAATATTTTAACTACACATTAAGGCTTTAGATTTACAAGCTACATTAATATCTACATTTACTTTACAATAACTTTTAAAAAAAGCACAGCCGTTAACAAAGCACATCCCACGGCACTAACCAAAAGTCCCAGAAGCCCCTTTAAAGCGTGCAAATTTAACATAGCGATCTTTTACAAACTACATTACAGTTGCATGACATTATATTTACATTACATTACATTAATGGCAGCTTTAAGTATTAATCATTATTTGCTAAAGTAACATTTGTTTTTATATGTAAACATTTATTGGTGCATTTAAATTTGCTTTAGCTGAAGCTCAGAGTTATCCATGCAGGCCTTCCCAATACAGAAGCCCCACAAAGACAGCAGGATGGAGGAGAAACAGACAGAAAAAGCAGAGGTACACCATGATGCCATCTGTTTAATACTCACCTGTGGGCCTGGGATTCCTATGAAGCCCTGGGGTCCTGGAGGACCTGGAGGGCCTGGTGGTCCAGGAGGACCCTAAGACACATTTAGCAAAATGAAATAAGTAAAAAAAAAGAAAAAAAAAAGGGGGCATTCATTAATCTTTAAAAGAGTTACAATCACTCCCACATTCATTTTTATGTCTTCAGTAGTCCAATAGTTCTTTTTTTCCTTTTACAAACTCAAAATGCAGACGTTTAAGCAGCAGAAGGGAGACAAAGAGTGAAAAAGGAAGTCAGACCTGTGGACCGGGCTGCCACCTGCTCTCACCACCTGGGACCCCCTGCAAGAAAAGAGCAACCAAGTTCAGAACTGCAAATGACATGATCTGAAGTGAGTGTTTTAAAAGGTTATGTTTAATAGCCAATATTTTCGGGGTGTATATGTATAAGAGTGTGCTAATGTCCTCCTGATTAACAGCAATTAAATAAATCATTAGCTCACAGGTCCGCCAGTTCCAGGGGACGTATATTGCAAACAGTTGCACTCTCCTGGTTCACCCTATGACACAGAAAAACAATTTAGTTGCAATGATTTCTACATTTTCTAAGTAAACTGCCACAACTATGCTAGGTTGTTGCAACAGCAAATCTATGTGGTTGCTAAAGTATTCTGAATGGTTGTTATGTTGCTGTATGGTTTTAGTGTGTTCTGGGTGGTTGCTAGGGCGTTGCTAGGTGTTTGCTAATTGGAGCAAACTCACCATTAGTGTATTGCTAGCTACACCTGATATATTCAACTTATATTAAAAGCAAGAATCGCAACTCAACAAAGTTAATGTATCATGTTTATTATTATGATACAGAATGTTTTTGTGTATAACAAAAATGCATTTTATTATTGTTTTATTTTTGCTTTTTGACAATAACTAAAAGATCATTAAACTACAACAAACATATAATATGCATTATGATATTCTATCTATCTATATCTATTCTATCTATCTATATCTATCTATCTATATCTTTATCTATTTATATAAACACACACATATATATATATATATATATATATATATATATATATATATATATATATATATATATATATATATATATATATATATATATATATATATATATATATATAGACATACACTACCATTCAAAAGTTTGGGGTCAGTAAGATTTTTTAATGTTTTAAAAGAAGTATCTTCTGCTCACCAAGCCTGCATTTATTTGATTAAAAATACAAACAAAAACAGTAATATTGTGAAATATTATTCCAATTTAAAACAGCTGTTTTCTATGTCAATATACAGTAAACTGTAATTTATTCCTGTGATCAAAGCTGAATTTTCAGCATCATTACTTCAGTCTTCAGTGTCACATGATCCTTCAGAAATCAATCTAATATGATTTGATGCTCAAGAAACATTCATTATTATTATCAATGTTGAAAACAGTTGTGTACAATTTTTTTTCAAAATTCTTCGATGAATAGAAAGTTCAAAAGAACAGCATTTATTTAAAATAGAATATTTTCTAACATTATAATTGTCTTTACTGTAACTTTTGATCAGTTTAACTCATCCTTGATGAATAAAGTATTGATTAATTTTATTTCTATCCCCCAAAAATAAAATTAAAATTCTTACTGACCCCAAACTTTTCAACGGTAGTGTTCAATGTTACAAAAGATTTAATTTCAGACAAATGCTGTTCTTTTGAACTTTCTATTCGTCATAGCATCATGAAATAAAAATGTAAATAACTGTTTTCAACATTGATAATAATCATAAATGTTTCTTGAGCATCAAATCATCATATTAGATTGATTTCTGAAGGATTATGTGACACTGAAGACTGAAGTAATGAAGCTGAAAATTCAGCTTTGATCACAGGAATAAATTACAGTTTACTGTATATTGACATAGAAAACAGCTGTTTTAAATTGGAATAATATTTCACAATATTACTGTTTTTGTTTGTATTTTTAATCAAATAAATGCAGGCTTGGTGAGCAGAAGATACTTCTTTTAAAACATTAAAAAAATCTTACAGACCCCAAACTTTTGAACGGTAGTGTATATATGTATGACATGCATGTGCACGCACACACACACACACACACACACACACACACACACACACACACAGACATGTTACAGTGTGACTCAACATCACATGACGTCGAATTACAAAAGGTTTTCGCTGTAGAATTCTATCCTGGCACTCAACAGGACTGACAGAGCACTTCATCACACTTAGGAGGAATATGCATCATTTGATATCAGCTGCCACTTTCCTCTGTGTTTAGACAAATTAGTCTGGGAGACAACAGAGGACATTAAAGAATGAAGCATTTCCAGGCCTTTGCTTTCGAGGTCTCTCTTTCTCATCTCCCTCACGCTCACTTCCTTTCTCTTTGATACTCTGTGATGTTGTCAGATTACAGATGACAGCTGTTATATTCACCAATTAATAGTCCTGTTTTAGCTCGAGGGCATTTTTAACTTTTTCAGCACTGTCAAACTCTTCTGTCAGACTTATGCGTCTGTTTGTGTCTCCAGGGTGGACACATCATTGTGCGTACAGACGGTCGCTCTAAACATTACTCCTCCTATCCCTCCTTCTCTCCACACATACACAATCTCACTGCTTCGGGGGACCTTGAAATCGCCTCCCCAGCTCACTGATCCAGACACTTACCTTGTCACCCTTAGGCCCAGTGACTCCCTGAAAGACAAGGAGAAACACACACACACAAAGGCTCAGTTAGACAGTGTTATTGTGTGTAACTCTCCAGGGCAAAGCGAGATGAGTGTAGATCGGGGAGGAGCAGCGACAGGTGACGTGATGCAAGCAGACAATGTGTTGCTGTTAGGGATCCAGGCAGAGTCGGATATGACCCAAGTCTGTCTATGGATTCGCTCCTCAAGCTCTCTGCGACAAAGCCCCAGGTAATTAACATCTGATGCCAGAAGAAACAACGCTAACTTTGCTTTTTTTAATGAGAAGAGCTCTGGCAAGACAACAAACTCTCGCTGCCTTTGTCTACGCAGTTTATGGAAGTTTGTTTGATGCCGTCTCTAGACGCCAAAGCAATGAACAATGGACAATATGGTTGCATGAATTTGTTAATGACAGAGTGTTTGTCACAATAAGGGAATAAGCTGGAGGAGTTGATCAAAGGATTGCTGGAGAGGAATTAATGAATAAAGAAATAAATAAATAACTTACAGGACTCCCATCCTGCCCTGGTATTCCAGGCGATCCTGTCGTACCATCCCTACCCTGTGAAACACAATATATAAATCATTTACTGGCTGTGTCTCACTCCACTCCCAATTTCCCTTATTTTTATTGAATCAGTACATTGTGAACATGAATATTAACATCATAAATGTGAAATATGTACTTATACTGCATTATTTATTATGCAAAACAGACAATGTACACTGATGAGCCAAAATATTATGACCAGTCACAAATGAAGCGAATGGCGTTGATCGTCTCTTAACAAAGCCACATATTAAGGTCTAGGTAGCTAAACAATCAGTTCTCGTAATCAACATGGTGGATGCAGGAGAAATTGGCAGGAATAAAGATCTGAGTGACTTTGACAAGGGCCAAATTGTAATGGCAAGGTGACTCGGTTAGAGGATCTCTGAAACGGCAAAGCTTGTGGGTTTCTCTCGGTCAACAGTGGTGAGAATTTACCAACAGTCAGAGGACAAACCACAAATCAGCGACAAGCTTTTGGGCACCCAAGGCTCATCGATGCATGAGGGCAACAAAGGCTATCCTGTCTGGTCCAAGCAAACAAAAGCACATCTAAAATCACAAAACATTTTAAAGGGGACCTATTATGCAAAATTCACTTTTGCATGGTGTTTGGACATAAATGTGTGTTGGCAGTGTGTGTACACAACCACCCTATAATTATAAAAATCCAACCACTCCTTTTTTTTAATCCCCATAAATCATAAGCAGTCAAAATAGCCACAGGTCCCACCCACGAATGTTGACAGACACTGCCATTTTAACATTGAACCGCCCTGAGTGAGTTCACAGCAAGTTTACGCAGTCCGCCATTACTGCACTGATGAGAATGTCTCCCAAGCGTTTTAGGTGTTCTGTAGCTGGATGGATTAATCCACATAGCTCTCTCCATTTACTCCTGAAATCTGAGCCGCTGAAGATGAGGTGGATTCATTTTGTTTTCGAAGAAAATGCCCCCTCAACTCTACCGAAATTTGTTTATGTCTACGCGAATCATTTCACACCGGACTGCTTTGTGAGCCAATGCCAATACAAAGGGAAGATACAAAACAGAGACTCTGCTAAAAAGTTGTTACTCAAGTATAGATCAGTAAACTGTTCGTGATCCAGCTTACAGTCTCCAGAGTGATACTGGATACGGCAGTAATAAAGGTGAGAGCACTTTATTACAGTTCATCAGAGCTGATTTACGGATATAAAGTGTACCAGTTTATTAAGCACCACCCGAAAAGGCATAGGGTCTCTATATATTTGTTTACTGTTAGTTGTAACGAGTGTGTCTGTGTACTTTGCTGTGTATGTTGATGATAATGCAAGGGAGAGGGAGAGAGAGTTTATGGATAATATTTTAATACACACTTGCACTGTGTTTTATTAAAGGTGCCGTAGAACGTCTTTTCAAAAGATGTAATATAAGTCTCTGGTGTCCCCTGAATGTGTCTGTGAAGTTTCAGCTCAAAATACCCCATAGATTTTTTTTTATAAATTTTTTTAACTGCCTATTTTGGGGCATCATTAACTATGCGCCGATTCAGGCTGCGGCCCCTTTAAATCGCTCCCTTCAATTTTTGATTCTAGGGCACCTTTAAGCTCTTACAGTGATTTTCTAGAGTGAAAACAGATGCTTCATATTTTGTGTGAAGTACAATAAATGTTAAAAATCTTATCGGTAAACTGGCTTGTACTAATATAGTGGCTAAAAACAAGAAGACAATATAAGTTATAACCATAATTAAACTAAACTATACCTGTTCTATCTCCATGCAGCATATATTCGGAGAATCAGCTGTTGAAGCTCCGCCCTCTTAGGCCGAGCGCAGCAGCTCATTTGCATTTAAAGGGCACACACTGAAACGTTTTTGCTCAACCCCAAAAAGTGGCAATTTTACCATGCTATAAAAAAAATATATGTTGGGTATTTTTAGCTAAAACTTCACATACACACTCTGGGGACATCAGAGACTTATTTTACATCTTGTAAAAGGGGGCATAATAGGTCCCCTTTAATGATGGTTATGGGAGGAATGTGTCACAACACACAGTGCATTGCTTTCCGGTAGGTATGGGGCTGCATAGCCGCAGACCAAACAGAGTGCCTATGATGACCCCTGTCCACCGTCAAAATGGGCACATCATGTTTGAGGAACATGATTAAGAGTTCAAGGTGTTGCCCTGGGCCTGGCCTTCAAATTCCCCATGTCTCAATCCAATTGAATATCTATGGGATGTTCTGGACCAACATGTTCTATCCACGGTGGTTCTACATCATACAGGTCTTGAAGGATCTGCTGTTAACGTCTTGGTGCCAGATACCCCAGGACACCTTCAGGGGTCTTGTAGAGTCCATGCCTCAGCGGGTTGGCAGGACCAACAGCATATTAGGCAGGTGGTCATAATGTTTTAGCTCATTGGTGTACTTATATAATGGCATTCAGATATTAAATTTATATAATTAAGGGAGGCAGAAAAAAATGTCTGCCTCCCTAGTTGAGGAAAATCCTTTTGTCCACGACATGCTCTTACCGGAGGTCCGATTTGTCCCATTCCCATTGGTCCTTGTGGCCCTGGTGGTCCCATCTCTCCTTTTGAACCCTATTGGTATCAAGCAATACATTAGGATAATAGTGAGGTCAGTGTCCAGTGTCTCTTTTGGCCTGTAGAGTACTGTGCCATTGCATTGGTGATCTACCCTTTGTCCTGCTGGTCCAATTGGCCCTGCGGGTCCTTGACGTCCTTCTGGACCCTGTAGGACAAACATGACTGATTTCACACTTGGTTTTTACATGTGGTACATATTAAACAGGGCTGTTTTAATTTATTATTGTGACTTATTCACTACTGTTTAAAAGTCTGGGGGTTAGTACGATTTCGTTTTTCTTTTGCTAAGAAAATATTACTTTTATTTAGCAAGGATGCATTAAATTGATCAAAAATTACAGTAAAGATGTTTATAATGTTACAGGATTTCTATTTCAAATAAATGCTGCTCTTTTGAACTTTCATCCTGAAAAATTGATCAGTTTCCACAAACATTCTTTTCAACATTCATAATAATAAGAAATGTTTCTTGAGCAGCAAATCAGCCTATTAGAATGATTTCTGAAAGATCATGTGACACTTAAGACTGAAGTAATGATGCTGAAAATTCAGCTTTGACATCACAGGAATACATGACAATACATTTTAAATTGTAATAATATTACATAGTACTACTGTTTTTACTGTTTTACTGTATTTTTGATCAAACATTTGCCAACATTTACCAACCCTAAAACTTTTGAACAGTAGTGTATGTATCAGATAAAAGTAGACAAGAAAAAATACAGACAATTCAAAGAGAACAACAATCTGCAAATTTGCACACTCAAAGGGCCAAATCCATGTGTGAACACCAAAGAACAAGATACTTTTTGTGCACTTACAGCAACTCCAGGAAAACCTCTAGGTCCCTGCTCACCCTGAAATGAGAACATCAAAACATTACAAAGGGCTGGTGCAGTCAAGGAATTATTTAAACACAACCGAGACCTGTACATTTCTCAAAAAATAGTATATAAAAAAAAAACAACAAGAGTTTGTCTAACTGATTACAATAGCTGTTCATTCACCTGCAGTCCTGGAAGGCCAATGCCTGCAGGCCCAGCATCACCCTAATGAAATAAACACAAGCATCACTCCACAGTCACTCTTATAACTCTGGCACATAAATGTGACTGATGTATGCATTGCACATTAGTCAAGATTGTAACTTTACCTGACTTCCTTTGAGCCCTGGAGGTCCCTGGACACCAGGTGGGCCTGGTCGTCCCTACAGAATAAAGAAATAAAAGAAAGAGTCCAGATGTTGCTAGATCCTGGGTCATGTACATTTTTATTTATTTTTTTTTACAATCAACAAATTAGGGAGTACATCATGCATTTCATCATGGTGCGATCTGACTCAATTCTCTTAGCCAGCGATACGATATTTGCAGATACTTTAAAACATGCCACAATGTGATTATTAGATTTGGGTCTGCAGTAGGTATATATCAATATTATGATATTATGTGCCAAAACCATTTACATTTTTATTACCTGTAACCAAAATATAAATAATTAATTAACTCTCTGAAAATTGCAAATCCTGTATCTCAGTTGGGACATCCACAACAACAAAAGAAAATACACTTCGGTTTTCTTAATAATATAGAAACATAAATAATGAAAATAAAATCAAGCCAAGCATGAGGCTTAAAATGAGCAGGGGCAACAGTCAATAAAGTCTTTCAGTCTTCTGTGCTCTCTAAAATGTGCAAATCTAGTATCCCCATTTGACAAACACAGCAAAACGAGGTACTCCAGTTAATGAAAAATACATTTATACAGAAAAAATACTTCTTACAAAAGAAGTTTCAAAAATAAATTTATTAAAACATATTAAATATTTGATAACAGCTGCGGTGTAAGATGTGGCTAATATGAGAGTGTCAAAGTATATAAATTATAAATATATATATATATATATATATATATATAAAAATTTTTATTTTTTATGCTTTTATGCATTACATCCCTATTATTCACACAGGTTTCTGCAAATAATCATGATTAACTTCATCTAGCATTTGTAATAATGAATATATTTTCACACTGAATGTCCAAATCAATGATGAAACAACTTAAAAGGCAGTATTTTAAACATTAGATTAGATGAATATGTAATTCATAGTTCATTGTTTGCTTTTGTATCACCTGCTAGGGAAAAATCGCAAGTCCAGTCACTTGGACAGCACACCTCTCCTCAACGAGACGCATGATTTGAAGTATATGTAGCACAAACTGTGTTCCCAAGTTTAATATTTGGAGTTAAGAGTTTGTTTTAAACATCTAACCCTAAGTTTGTGCAATAGTCATAGCAAACACCACTAATTATTTAAGAAAGCATGCATTTGTACAGAAAAACCTGCACCTGTTTCCCTCCTCTGCCCTCGCCTGGCAAACCTGGCTCTCCTCTCTCTCCCTTGGGTCCTGGTAAGCCAGCAAATTGCCATTTCCTTCAGGGAGTGATGGACAGCTGTCACATGCATCTCCCTGTCGATACAGACACAGATGCAATAAGAAAAGACAGAAAGCCTTCAATTTGCAAGGGAGCAGAAATCCAGATGGTCAAGAGTTCTGATCTGGTGAGATTTTTTTGCCTTGTACATAAGTCGTATAACACCTTAATTCTAAAGCCGTAATCAATTATATCAACATGATTAATGATTACTCAAATGCCCTGTGATGGCACATAATTTAAGGCAATGTAATTAATATGTGACCACATGATCAATGACCTTTTCTCCTTTTAGTCCATTAAGGCCGTTCCTGCCTGGCTCTCCTTGAAGTCCTGGGGCTCCAGGTGTCCCAGACACACCTGGGTCTCCCTGTAAACCCTGATCACCCTACAGACATAAATATGATATTTAATGCCTAGAAAAATCCCCCATATTGTGAACACGCTATTATTTGCTCTGTTTTAAAAAATAATTAACTTACTTTCTCTCCTTTGAAACCTTGAAGACCTGGTGGCCCCTGTTGAGAGCAAGGTCAGTGTGTTTTAGGCTTAAAGTACACTAACACAGTGTGTAAAACAGTCATGCTTACCTGTTTGCCCTCAACTCCTTCTCCTGGTGGGCCTGGAGGTCCTGGAGGGCCTTGTTCCCCTGCGACCTTTATCGTAGATGGGCCACTTCCCACCTCAGAGACAGTGGTTTGGCACACACCACATGAGTCTCCCTTTAATACAAAAGGCACATTTGTACTATGCAAGCACATCCATACACTTCTAATGAAGAAGAGAAAACCACAGTGTGAAAACATTTACTTACCTTTTCACCTTTTAGACCAGGAGTCCCTAAACCAGGCTGGCCAGAATCACCCTGCAAAACATTAAACCATTGGTGAAAATGCTTCTATTTTGGACTATTTCTATTTTAAGTTATATTATCAGTTTAACAATTTGAGTTTTAGAATATTTTTTTATTTGGTTTGTTCCTCATTTACTTTAATCCCAGTGAAACTCAAGCTGAATTAACTCTAAAAATGTGTTTAAAACATGATGATCATGTTTAATTTATGTTAAAAATTGTACATGGTCCCTTTTCAATTAAATAAATTAACTAAAACTAAAACTAGTGACAGAAAAAAGTGAAGAGTATGAAATTCTTAAAATATTTTATAATTATAAATATACATTCTTATAATATTTTTCATATTATATCAAATAAATATAATATAAAAAAATAATTTATGTTTCTTTTTTCAATATTTTAGGGTTCAAATGAATGCAGATTTTAAATGCAGCCTCAGATTTTGGACTCCCCCTGTATATTAATTATATACACTACCATTCAAAATTTTGGGGTCGGCAAGTTTTTGAAAGACTCCGCTTAATTATGCTTACTAAGGCTGCAGTTATTTTATCACAAATACAGCAAAAACAGCAATGCTGTGAAATGTTATTGGTTTAAAATTTTATATAAATGTTTCCTGGCAGGCACACTAAACTCAGCTGCACAGTCTTTCAGCAATTATTTCAGCAGTTTATTTTTTAATTGTATTTGTCTCTTCCACTATTTTCACTATTTCTGTGAGGTTCTAATCAAAACTTTACAATTAGTGCAGAATAACAAACTCGAGTTGAGCTTAAATCACCTTGGCTCCTTTATTTCCATCTTTCCCACTTGGCCCTCTTGGACCAGGTTTGCCCTAAAAAACATTAACATCTGCATATTTATCTAATGCTGAGGTCAGTCATAAATCACAGATGTAAGTAAAAATAAAAAAGAATAAACATGAATACAAAATAACTACTTACCGTTTTTCCCTCATTTCCTCTGCTGCCCGCATTCCCCTGTAACCAAACAGGGTGTCAACAATGTGACATAATCAACTTCAGAAAATCGGACAAGTGGATGAACATGTAAAACAATAAACTACTGTCCACATCTTATTGTTTCCAAAGAGACTTTACTATTTCTATACCTTCAATAGTTAACATACTCTTAAAAACAAAGGCTTTTGATACAATTTAAGAACCTTTATTTTTAAAAGTGTACACTTTAGACATGCACATGTATTTTGTCACATAAGCCACAGTTGTAATTGTATGAATCACTGCACTGGACAAAATAATGATAATACCAATAAAAAAATGGCACTGGAACCAAATGACGCTCAAAGTTTTCTCAAAACTAACTTTTTGCAATTACTTTTAACCATCTGGTCCCAAGGTCATTTTAAATAGATGTATGAAGTCATTTTCTCTCCACACAGGTGCCCTAGAGGTTGCTACCACAGGTGTAGTTCATCACATTAAGTATAGAGATGTTCCACTAAATCTGACAACCAACTTATTTTTGTGAAATGCATTTGTTTGAATTACCTAACATAATGACATCCATACATCTAAGTGTCCAAATACACTGTGGGGTCACTGTAAGAGCATGTAACCCATCTATAAAAATGTTTAACAACCTTAAAACCATTGAAATTGTAGGAATGCAGCTTTCGAGTGAATACATATCCATTAGGTTTACCTTTTCCCCTTTTAGTCCGGCAAAGCCACTTGGGCCTGGTTCTCCCTATACATGAATATCAAATAAAACAAAAGGAAAGAAAAAGAAGATCAGAGAAGATCAGTGCATATTTTCTTGTTTATCAGACATGAAATGAAAGCCTTGGCTGGTTAATTCCCCAATCTGTCATTAAAATAATTTTTTAAAAGCATTTGTGCCTGAAGCGTATATCCGAGCCAAATGCGTGGAGTTGTCTGCGTTGTATGCATGAGCGAATATATATGCATCCCTGTGCACTCATAAGCAGAAACTAAAGTGGATATCAAAAACTGTTTGCATTTTAATTTACTGCACTTCAGGACTTATGGGAGGAAGTGATGCAGAAGTTTTTAAAATGCTGTGCTAGCTGTCAATGAGGAACCACTCCACAACATTCACCTGCTCTCCTTTCTGCCCTGCATCTCCCTTCTCTCCCTTTAGATTCAAAATTCCTGCTGGAATCTCTCCATTGGTAGGGCAGCCGGAACATGGTTCACCCTAACAGAACGAAGATGGCAAGACTTTGAGAGAAATTGCAAAATTAAGTGCAATGTCAAGTAATTCACAAACAGCGAACAGATTCTTCATCTTTCTCGACAACACCTGGCAGACATACCTTTTCACCTTTGGCCCCATCAGCTCCTGGGTCCCCCTGTGAAAGAATCGCAACGTGTAAGACAGTTTGTAAAAGTAGCTCAAACTCTTGATAACATTTTCAGTAATTCAGCACTCTTGAATTTGAAAAAAGCAGGCAGCAGTTTAGTCTGGAATACACAATGCAACGTGCTGTAGTTGTCACAATGTACAGCTGCTGATTCTTGAGGAAAAGCTCTCCGACAGGAAGCAACTTCTGGCATAAAACTGAAGGCCTCATTTCATTGTCTTTGTGTGTGTGGTCATACTGTTTACTCTGGATTGGTAAATGACTAAAATAGGCCAAATAATTTAACTAATAGTTATTTTCCAGTGACTAGTCCAAAATAAGTTCAAAACTGTCCATAAAAATGCAAACATACTGTTTCAGAACTCAGAACTCAATACTCAAAGGGCCAAAGTTACTAAAAAGGGGAAATTAGCATGAGACCGCAATCCAAAAAAAGTGCAGATGGGAGTTCTGTGGGTGATCTACTGACAATTCGTAAATTAAGGGACACAGGCGCAGCCAAATCATTTCCATTATGACCAAGGCAATCTACCAAGAGCAGTGCAAATTAAAAATAAAGCTGCTAGGAAAATGATATGTTCTGATAATGTCTTCATGTGGCATTCCAAATAAATTAACAGAAGTCTCCTTTCTTCCACATGCTCTCTGTTCTCTGTGGTGTCTCCTCCAAACAGCGACTACCGCAGCCATGTCAAGTGCTAAATGCGTTAAGACGTTTTTTTTGGGGGTGTTAAATAATGCCAGTAAATTGACTACGCAAACCATAGTGAATAACTTTGTATGATTAATTCAAATATTCTCCTCCCATAAATTTTGCATCTGAAAGGAAAACTCCTATAAATGCATATGCAATAAGTTCAGCTGCAAAAATAACTGTCTCCATGACTTTTCATTGCTAATGTTTCACTGTGTGTCTTTTGTAAATCCAAGCTGTTCAAAATGGCTCATTATAAAGTAGTTTGCTATGTAATAAAAATGACTACATTAACATATTATGGTGCATATTTACACATCAACAACAGATATACAGTGCTTGGCCTGGTCAGTAATTAAGTAATAAGAAGGAAGTTGGATACATACTAATAGTCTGAAGTGT
Source organism: Megalobrama amblycephala (assembly GCF_018812025.1). Classification (NCBI taxonomy): domain Eukaryota; kingdom Metazoa; phylum Chordata; class Actinopteri; order Cypriniformes; family Xenocyprididae; genus Megalobrama; species Megalobrama amblycephala. The sequence goes on from NC_063052.1 coordinate 10,036,500, forward strand.
TGTTTCTAATTTCTCATGCAAATAGGATATTTACACTAAAGTCTGAAATGTAAAGTAGCAAAAACAGCCCAATTAATTCTAAGGGTCAGAGAGAGGGTGGAAAATGGTAATGTAAGCTAAATTATGACTAGTTTTAGTGCAAGAAATCTTGATTAACATTATAAGTGGACCTCAGGGGAACTAAATGAGATAATTAAAAAAAAAAAAATACACATTTTAGAATTTAAGGAAAATATGTGGAATTTGCCCATGGAAAAATAGCCTTCATGATCTTAGAGTAGTTTATTTTTATTTTTTTTATCCAAAAGACATTGTGGCTGGTGCTTTGTGAATGTCGAATTTTATCAGTCATTTTTATTTTTTAATTCAAAATAAATTAGTTGGTGTTAATTGTAGATGCTATATGATTTTGGGTACTTCTATAAAACAAACAGTGCAGGACACGTCACATGCTGAAGTTTAATACTTAAGTTTAAGGGTTTGTTGAAATATCAAACAGTGAGTATGAGCAATATAATACCTGCCTTAGCAAACACAGGAATGATGATATTCCCCCTCTAATCATGCATATATTCATGCGTTGTACTCATTATATGGGTTTCTATGCAGTAAGAAACAGAAAGTAAACACACACCTTCTCTCCTGCTTTGCCATCCAGTCCTGCAGGGCCCTATGAAAAGAGAGCCATATAAGTATCAGCATCAGTCTCCTTAATCATGACACTAATGTCATCCTAGCTGACCGCAGCTTCCCCGCTGCAAATGTCCTGCATTTGCACCCTGTCATTTTCTGCAACTTATGCTCTCGCTCTCTATCCCATAACTAGATATGAGGAATAGATCGTGATGGTATTGGAAATCATTACAGAGAAATGCGAACAAGTGTTTTATGCCGCACAGAATACTTTTTTCTAAGAATTTATCCATCTTACTCTGTGGAATAGAATGGAGAAATTTTAATGGGCTAAAAATGGAAAGGCCTTTACCAGAGTCACTGAGTAAAATGGAATCTGACGTGGAAAGTGGTCTAAAAAGTTGTTTGATTTTAATGGATGATAAGAGAGACCTGAATGTCCCTGAAGATATAATGAACCATGATAGAATATCTGTTCACCCTTCGAGAGGGTAGTAGAATGGTGACAGCATTACCCATTCAACACAACAACAGCAGGCGAAAAAGACCTGGCTGATTGTTGGATTATTTCATCGAGCTTGGCAAACACAAATATGGCGGGCCCACTGAGGTGAACAGCATCTTTTTGCAATGATAAAGTACCGACCAGGCACAGATTTGAGTAATGGAATTTAAAAGAAGATTCAGGATTCTACACAGAGACAAAAACAGTTTTTAGCTTTTTGTGGTAAACACAAGCAGTTTCTCAAGTTAGTTTCAGAGTGAACTCACAGGTGGGCCACGTTCTCCTAAGCCTGGGGCCCCTGGTTCTCCTTTAGGCCCCTGCTTGGCTCTGTGGCACAGTGTTGCCAGACTCCGAAGAGACCACTGAACATGGCTCACACGATTCTCCCTAAGAAAAGAAAGAAGCTTATTAAAAGGATTGTTCCCCCCAAAACAAAAATTCTGTCATCATTTATTTGCCTGTTATTGTTCCAAACCTGTATGACTCAGGGTTAAAGGGTTAGTTCACCCAAAAATGAAAATAATGTCATTAATTACTCATCCTCATGTCATTCTACACTCGTAAGACCTTCACCAAAAAGACAAAATAACGACTTTTCAACAATATCTAGTGATGGCCGATTTCAAAACACTGCTTCGAATCTTTTGTTTCGAATCGGATTGCATGTCAAACTGCCAAACTGCTGAAATCACATGACTTTGACACTCTGAAACACTGATTCGAAACAAAAGATTTGAAGCGGCAATCGGCCATCACTAGATTGTTGAAAAGTCATTATTTAGTTTTTTTGGCGAACAAAAAGTATTCTCGTCGCTTAATAATATTAAGGTAGAACCACGGTACTCACATGAACTGTTTTAAATATGTTTTGCGTACCTTTCTGGATCTTGAGAAGTTCGGAGAAGTTTGGCAATAGAGGCCTCACTGAGCCATTGAATTTCATCAAAAATATCTTAATTTGTGTTCCGAAGATGAACGAAGGACTTACAGGTGTAGAACGACATGAGGGTGAGTAATTAATGACATTATTTTCATTTTTGGGTGAACTAACCCTTTAATATCGTTAATTACTAAATTAATAGATGAAAACTTAAAAATTAGAAAAATTACAGGTAATTTTATACAATAAAATTACTAATTGGAAATAAAATAAAAAATAAAAATTAAATTAAATTAAACCTAAATAATAATATAAATAAAAATGACAAAAACAAATAAGAAAATGATAAAAAATTAAAATTAAAACTGAAAATATAAAAATAAAAGCTAATCTAAAATATCAAAAAATAAAACTATAATATATGGCAGTGATATTTTAGTATCATTGATATACTATTATAGTTTTAATTTATATTTTTTAGTCAGTTTTAATTTTTATATTTTCCATTTTCATTTTACTTAAAGCTTGAGTAATTTGGTTGCAGTGTTAATTTTAGATTTGTTCACGGACAAAAACGTGACGATTACTAAATAAAAATGCGTTTTGAATTTCTAAAACTATGACTAAAATCTACTCTAATTTTCGGCAATGAATAAAAACGAGATGAAAATGATAGAGAGGGACGATTTGGGAAGATATCCAGTCAGGACTGCTGTCCTGTGTGGAGAATGCGCACATTTGAACGTGCTGATCTAACCACGGGAAAAGCAACGCTGTTGCGCTCAAAAACCGTCCGCTTTGGCGAGTAAAGTACAGTTGGTCGTCTTAAGTAAACATAAACAGTTGGGAGAATATCAGAGGTAAATCAGAGTGTTGGATCTGTGTATTGTTAGAGAAATGCTTACTTAATGCATTACAATTTAACTAAATTAGATTTTAGTTGACTAAATCTATTGTAAATTTAGTCAACTAAAATCTTATGATATTTAGTCAACTAAATCTAGGCTAAACCTAAAACAATTTCTGATGACTAAAATATGACTAAAACTAAATGGAATTTTAGTCAAAAGACTATGACTAAAACTACATCAAAATTTGCTGTCAAAATTAACACTGTTTGGTTGTGTTTTTGTTATTCTTAATAGTTTTTGGTTTTTAAATATTGTCTAAATAGTTTTTAATAGTTTGTATTTTAGTTATTAGTTTAGTTATTTTAGTACATCAGGTTAAACTAAATTAAAATAAGAAATGCTGCCTGGACAACTAGCTAAAATGAAATCAATGTAAGTTGTTTATCTTTTATTTTATTTCATTTAACAATTATTTTATTTAAAGTAAGAAGTGTTTTTTTTTTTAGCAGTTTCATGTTATGGAAAAAACAAATCGCAAGAAAGAACGTCATATGGGTTTGGAGCAACATGAGAATGAGTAAAGAATTTTATGATGAACTCACCCTTTAAATGTAAAATAAAGTAATAACAGGTAAGAATATGCACTGTGACTTTCTGTGAATTCTGAGTAGACTCATAACACGCAACAGCAATTTTCATGCAGAATCTGAAATTCAGACTGCTATAGCTTACCTTCTCGCCTTTAGGTCCCCAAGGACCTCTCGGACCCTGTCAGCAAAACAAAACACGTCTTTGGGTATGCATGAAGATTACAACCACAGAAGCTCATTGAGTTGCAAATGCAAATTATGTGCTGATAGCTCCAGTGGTAATAAAACTAATTATGGTGCTGATGATAGTAAACACATTTTGTCCCTTACAGTGACAGAACAATCAGGATAGTGATAGAAAATCAGGATAATTAGCATCTTCAATCTTAGCAATTCAGCACACACCATCATTTCACATTGACATCTCTCTATAGGTCAAAATAAGAAAAAATTCACTTACAGGTTCTCCAGGCTTTCCATCTTCACCAGGTGTTCCAGAATTCCCCTAGACATGTACAGAATGTTTTGTTATTAGCACATATGGCATTGCAAGAGACATATCGGGAAAGCTAATTGTAAAAATATGTTAAAATCTTCATCACTTTGGGGTCAAAGCAAGAAAACAGATAAAACAATAATAATAACAGATACACTAGAATTTAATGGTAAACATACTTTCTCCCCTTTAGATCCTGGAGGTCCACCAGGGGGCCCCTGTGAGAAAAAGACAACTGTTTGGGTACTGATTACTGTATACTGCACACTATAGAGTGGTCGTATTTTTGTAGACCTGGAAACGAGTTAGCATTTTACCACTTCTGGTTCCATCGTCCTGAAGTCAATAGGTGTTTTGAATGGGTTTTTGGTTAAATGCTTGAAATAAGGTCTGCGGTGAACACAAGCTCAAATATTTTCACGTTTTATTTTACGATATAAAATACATCAGTAATATCATCTACTCTACGTTTAGTCTGCATATTTTATTTACGCTTCAAAATTCATAAAAACTGTGTTCATTTGTGAAGATTATCGTGATGAACCGCTAATATTTGATGTAACGGGTGGAATGATATTTACATTTCGTCATTTGCTGTGCGGGTGCAGGTCGCCCTGTAGTCTGAAGACCGCTGTCATGAGAAATCGAGTCCCCCCCAGAAATCGGGTCTCCTTTAGGAACCAGGCGGTAATGCCTGATCAAAAGTTGTGTCTTCACTAATTATAACCTATTTCACTATTGTATAATGTTTATTACATTAAAGGTGCCCAAGAAAGCTTTTTCAGAAGATGTAATATAAGTCTAAGGTGTCTCCTGAATGTCTGTGAAGTTTCAGCTCAAAATACCCCATAGAGTTTTTTAAATTAATTTTTTTAACTGCCTATTTTGGGGCATCATTAACAATGCACTGATTTACACTCGGCGCCGCCCCCTTAAATCGCGTGCTCCCTGCCACATGAGCTGTCGACTATATTACAGCGCATTTACAAAGTTCACACAGCTAATATAACCCTCAAATGGATCTTTACAAGATGTTCGTCATGCATGCTGTATGCATGCTTCGAATTATGTGAGTAAAGTATTTATTTGGATGTTAAAGTTTTATTCTGAGTGAATTTGAGGCTGTCCTCCGTGGCTAACGGCTAATGCTACACTGTTGGAGAGATTTATAAAGAATGAAGTTGTGTTTATGCATTATACAGACTGCAAGTGTTTAAAAAATGAAAATAGCGACGGCTCTTGTCTCCGTGAATACAGTAAGAAACGATGGTAACTTTAACCACATTTAACAGTACATTAGCAACATGCTAACGAAACATTTAGAAAGACAATTTACAAATATCAGTAAAAATATCATGCTATCATGGATCATGTCAGTTATTATTGCTCCATCTGCCATTTTTCGCTGTTGTTCTTGCTTACCTAGTCTGATGATTCGGCTGTGTGCATCTCTAGACGTTAACTGGCTACCCTTGTGTAATCCCTTTCATAATGTTGGGAACATGGGCTGGCATTATGCAAATATTGGGGCGTACACCCCGACTGTTACATAACAGTCGGTGTTATGTTGAGATTCGCCTGTTCTTCGGAGGTCGTTTAAACAAATGAGATTTATATAAGAAGGAGGAAACAATGGGGTTTGAGACTCACTGTATGTCTTTTCCATGTACTGAACTCTTGTTATTTAACTATGCCAAGATAAATTCAATTTTTGAATCTAGGGCACCTTTAAGTGCACAAACATGCTTGAAACATAAAATGATTGTCTATGTATTGCATAATAAAACAAACTGGAAACAAAACCATGCCTAAGATTTTTTTTTTTTTAAGGGATAAGGATTGTTGCAACATACTATGTTCTGTAAAAGTAATTTAATATTTGATATATTAATTGTCCTGCTAAGTACACACAAACCTAATTAATTTGAAACATGTAATTGGGAACTATATTGAAAGCAAAAAACAGACCTAATAATGAGCTAAGCTAGCAGGCTAATCAGATAGATGTATGCTATGCTAGTACATAAGCTAACAAAGACAATAAGAATGAGAAATGCTTGATTTCACAACCTATGGCTTCAGTTATATACCAGTATATGAACCATGCAATTTAAAAGACATTAATGGTCATTTTAACACAATTTAAACTATATAAATCATGATGTGATTTTGCAGGAATTAAAATCAGTCACTAAAAATACTACCCATTAAAAGTCAGTTGAACCAATGGGATCACTCTGGGTCCTAAAGGAGATTTCTCACCACACCGTCAAACGTTTCTAATTAAAACTCGATTCGCAGCGTTGAGCATTGTAGCCAATCGAGCTGCAACTGAAGTGATTGACAGCTTCAGTCATTATAAAGGGAGCGCTATTTGCTCGTATATAATCTATTCATAATTTGAATAAATGTTTTAATTTTCATGCTGCTAAGAGGACCAACAGCCACATTTACACTGCAGAGTTTCAGGAGAGAAAACCACATTTAAATGCATGAGTGAATCTGCTAAAATATCCTGATAGACTATTATTTGGCTGTTCTTTTGTACAAAATAGCCTGTATGAGCAGACTGTTCACATGATGTAGGCAAAAGTTTGTATTGTTTACGTGACGGATAGAAGTTCCCATCTTTGTTGAATGCCTAATGTTGGTTTGATTGCTTGTGTTACAGTACATGACAAATAAACAATTTTTGTTTAGCTGATGAAGTAGATTTAATGCAGGTGCGGTTCAGGTCGCAGTCTTTATGTCAAACGGGTCGGGTCGGGTCCGGAATTAAATTAGTGCTGCTGTCAGATAACGGGTCGGGTGTTCTGTTAAGTAATGCAGATATAGGGCGGGTGCAGGTTTTACCAAACAGGACCCTTGCAGGACTCTCCAATTTTTGCAATTCAACACTATTTTTGGATTTCTATTCAATAAACTCAAAAAGAATACACAAGAGAATACATCCAAAAATTTGTAACTTTAAAAGGTATTAAAGGTGCCATAGAACGTCTTTACAAAAGATGTAATATAAGTTTAAGGTGTCCCCTGAATGTGTCTGTGAAGTTTCAGCTCAAAATACCCCATAGATTTTTTTAAATTATTTTTTTTAACTGCCTATTTTGGGGCATCATTAACTACTGTATGCACCGATTCAGGTTGCGCGGCCCCTTTAAATCTCTCGCTCCCTGCCCTTCCGAGCTCTCGACTGTAAGTGCAGTTATACAGTGCATAAACAAAGTTCACACAGCTAATATAACCCTCAAATGGATCTTTACAAGATGTTTGTCATTCATGCTGCATGCATGCATCGATTCCTGTGAGTATAGTATTTATTTGGATGTTTACATTTGATTCTGAATGAGTTTGATAGTGCTCTGTGGCTAACGGGCTAATGCTACACTGTTGGAGAGATTTACAAAGAATGAAGTTTTGTTTATGAATTATACAGACTGCAAGTGTTTAAAAATGAAAATAGCGACAGCTCTTGTCTCCGCGAATACAGTAATAAATGATGGTAACTTTAACCACATTTAACAGTACATTAGTAACATGCTAACGAAACATTTAGAAAGACAATTTACAAATATCACTAAAATATCATGATATCATGGATCATGTCAGTTATTATTGCTCCATCTGCCATTTTTTGCTATTGTTCTTGCTTGCTTACCTAGTCTGATGATTCAGCTGTGCACAGATCCAGACATTAATACTGGCTGCCCTTGTGTAATGCCTTGAACATGAGCTGGCATATGCAAATATTGGGGTCATACATATTAATGATCCCGACTGTTATGTAACAGTCGGTGTTATGTTGAGATTCGCCTGTTTTCCGGAGGTCTTTTAAACAAATGAGATTTATATAAGAAGGAGGAAGCAATGGAGTTTGAAACTCAACGTATGTCTTTTGTGTACTGAACTCTTATCATTCAACTATGCCAAGGTAAATTCAATTTTTGATTCTAGGGCACCTTTAAAATCAAACTTTAAAATCTTAAAATTGTCTAGAAAGACTGTATTTAAATGATGAATATTCCTACCGGTGGTCCTGGTAACCCAACCCCGGGCAGTCCGGGAAGGCCTGGGCGGCCTGGTTCCCCTGCAAGCCCTTCTGGACCGACTAAACCAGGAACACCCTGTGAATTAATCAGAGCTGGGAAACACTGGCTGTGCATAACAAGCACTAAAGATAATTACAGCACAAAACTAGAGTTCATTTATAGTATCCCAGAAAACTGTTAAATGAATCCCAAGAGGATCAGTCCATTTTACCTTTTGTCCTTTAGGGCCCACCACACAAATAGGATTAGCTCGACCCTATGACAGCCAAGACCAATAAAAGATCATTAGCTTGAGTTCATCTCGAACACTGGCATTAGCAGTATCACTCTGCTTACATAACAGCCCTCTAAAAGGAATCAAACAAGTCAGTTCACCGACGACTTGAGGTTTAGATAAACAGTTTAAAGGCAAATTCCAAGTATGCATTAGCCAGCTCGGCCATATTTGCCATCCCCTTAGCATGCTTTGTATACGGAATAGAAAAGATTAAGCATAATACGACCCGGCTATCCATTTAAAAGAATCAATGAGGCTGCATTGATTTGTGGCTCTTTGTTGGCTTATGTAATCTATGCAGCATTAAGAAGATTTAACACCCGAAGAGATATCTAATGAAAAAAAGGCAGCAGTGAGTATATGGGTAAGAGTCTAAAACATAATGCTTTTCGCAGAAGAGCACTCTGAATATATGGAGCCACTTTAAACAATATAAAAGGAAAGAGACTCTTAAATCCTTGTAAAATGAAAATAATGTGCACAGAGACGTAGCGTGTATGCGATGGATTACATAATCGTTCATGATTTTTTGAATACGCTCCTGTAGCGAGACACTGAAATATTTCAACATGTCTGAAGGAGGGGATCTAGAGGCATGTACAATGTACTTAAAGTAGGTCATAAATATGAGCATGTTTCAAATTGTAGTCACTAACATCTTTGCCTGGACTTCCGGGGGCTCCGATGTCTCCTTTCTGCCCTTTGTCCCCCTGAGTACGTATATGAGAGAGACAGACAGACAGAAATGGAGAGAGAAGTAAGTGACAAGCTCTAACACGCATACACATCATACCAACATGGTGCTGTCTTCCTTTACCTTTACTCCTATTGCTTCCCCCCAGTTGGCAGCCAGACCCTGAAACATAAGAGAATGAGAAATGGGTGAATCAATAGCCAGAAATAGTATCAAGATATCCCCTCTGCCTCAGTGAATCGTGTTGAACAAAAATTCGATCGTCCATCTCTCTCTAAAAGACAAGGTTGGCGCACACACTTACCGACTCTCCCTTCTCTCCTTTCGCCCCTTTAGCACCTTCTAAGCACTAAAACACACAGATACAGGATGTCACCCAAACAACTAGTTCACATTCCGTGGAGTCCAAACATCTGAGACCACAAAGAAAATCTGGGATTGATAATCTACTTTAAACCTGGAAACAATACTAAAATAATACTAAGACTCGTGGCAAATTTAGCTCAGTTTACTATGTTGATAATCTAATATATCTACAGTATAAACATACAGGACCTAAAACTAACTTTTTGCCACACCTGCCAGCAGCTGGTGACTTAACAAAATTTACCAGCCACAAATATTGTTTTACCAGAAAACATGAAACCATGAAACATAGATTAATCCTTATTAAAGTTACAAAAGTTATTCAGTCAAGAGCAATACGTGATTGTTTTTTGTCTTTTGTTGTTTGATTAACATTAAAAACACAGACATCAGAAGGTTTATTAGGCTGCTGTCACTTTAAGAGCTAATGCACAGATCTAATCTACTGTTACACAAGCGTTTTATTTATTAACTTTATGTTCACTTAAAGGTGCACTGTGTAAATTTTAGGAGGATCTATTGACAGAAATGCAATATAATATACATAAATATGTTTTCAGTGGTGTATAAAGACCTTTCATGATGAACCGTTATGTTTTTATTACCTTAGAATGAGCCATTTCTATCTGCATATCCTCAGCATGTTTCTACAGTAGCCCTAAACAGACAAACTGCAGAGTGCGTTTCATCACTATGTTGTTGTTCTTCTTTTTAATACGCACAAAGTAGAAGTAGTAGTTGCCTGGTTTGTTAGAAGCAGAGATCGTTCTTTGTTAGAAGTAAGAAGAATCCTCATTGCTTGACTGGCTACTCTCTGCTGTCTTAGAAGACAACATCTTTGTCCTGTGTCAGACACCGTAGCTTTTCTATGTGCTTCGAAATGGAGGGGTGGGCGCCGTTGGTTGCAATTCGCAACCTCACCAATAGAAATTTAGACACTGCACCTCTAAGACAAAACTGACTATGTTTAGAAGGATACTTGCCAAGATGGGGATTTTGACAATTTTGTTTGAGCATGTCTGTTCAAGTGCAAGAAGACGTGAAAAATAGCTCAATTCAGAATTTGCACGCTGCCTTTGATGCGGCTTTCTGGGCGCGCACTTCAGATGTTTGCACACAGAAAACTCCCCACACAGTGAGTAACGAACTGAGTTCCCTTTTGTGTTTTCTTGAGCTTGAATATTTAAATTGGCTTAAAACTTAAAACAAGGCTTAAACTTTCGTGACAATGCAACACTGCCCCGCAAACTGTCCCGAGCGTCATTCACATTTGTTCACGTTCATGTTCAAACACTGTTTCAACACCGCTTTGTACTTAGCGGGTATTAAATTTTAAGCACTGTATGTATGTATGTATATATATATATATATATATATATATATATATATATATATATATATATATATATATATATATATATATATATATATATACTTTAAAACAGGACAGTTTATTCATAACTAAGGACCAGTCTGTGCCAGAAAGGTTATTTTCCATGCAAAAACCATATTGACTCACTCGTCCAGGAACTCCAGCACCAGTACAGTCCAAACCCTGTGAAATCAAACATTTTATATGAACATTTTAAGGAACAATATCACATATACTTATACAGTAATAGTCTTGCTTTTGTAATGCTTCATATCAGTCCACATCCTGAGGACACTTAATATTGTCTAAATGCAGGGTTTTTCATTAATGTTATTAATATATTAAGAGATAATGCCAGTAATAATGAAAGTTGAGTAGTTGGCCAAGCTGGATCACTGGCACAGAAGCTAGCTCCTAATGAGGCATTTGTATAATATGCCAAAATAAACAGCTCTGTAATCATTTATTCCCAGCAAGCCTGGACAGAGGATTTTGCACACAAACATACTTGTTCAAAGATTTACATTCCTTACCCGCTCTCCCTTCTCTCCTTTGAAGCCTGACTGACCCGTATAAGCCCTCTTGGATAACCTGCAATATACATTCAAGAATTCAATGTACTGCATGCATATAACATAACATCACATGAACCCCCTGTGAAAAAGACAGTGCCAAGATTTCAATTTTGTACATGCAAATATAGAACAGAGCATGTGACGTGGTGGTGAAAGCCTTGATCAATCCTTGACACTGTGCAAAAATATCTGGCACTGCCCAAAAAAAAAATCTAATCTGGCAATGCAAAAATGCATTAAGAACACTACACAGTGAGTGCATGTGGCTTTGCAAGTGCATTGATAGCTGCTTCTCATAAAGTTCCTCCAAAGTAGCAGAAAGTCTGGCCAACCTTTAAACATTCATACTTTACAAGCATCATAAATCCTTGCCAGATTTTTCAAAGACATAAATGCATCTCTTTCCAAGGGCGTGATAACACTGCACGCAGCACTCATGCACACTCATGCATGCAAATCCTGCTGCCTACAAACATAGCCATTATACATGCTGCGCACGACGAACTGAATGTGAATACCCACACTCGATTCCTCACTGAGCAGTACACAGCCTGCACACTGGAAAAAAGAGAAAACCTGGTTGTTCCTATCGATGACAAGTATGATTTTGATATAGTATTTCGCTCCACTCTACTCTCATCCAGCTTTGCCTTTGACGTTGTAACATACGTTGGCCTGCGGGTGGCAGTGCAACATAACGTTAATCGGCATGGGAGTGCAGAATCGGGGGCGTGCGCACGAGGACCACTTCTGCGTGTCATTTCAGCTTGCCGCGGTTCTCTCACGAGAGACAAAGATCAATAAGAACAGAAGACTCCTCACAGCAATGCTCACCAAAGCCAGCTGCACAGCTATAATGGAGGGGGGCACTGGAAGTGAAACACTAATAAATAACTGTTAGTTTTTAGCGGAAGAGCACAATTAAAACAAAATCTACAACCGTCGAGTCCTGCTCAGCCAACAGGCGGTTAACGCGCATTGATGTGGTGAGGTAAGAGAGAAGAGGCCCGTCTCTGTGCCGCAGCTCTGAGAACAGTTGGCTGACGCATTGGGCTGATTCATTCTTTCCAGAGGTGCACACAGAAGAAAGCAACATGATGGAAATCAACTCTTTGGGATTTTCACGCACTCGCTCTGTTTGCATGAATCAATAGATTTATATGCGAGCCTACTGTATATTCTACTGTTAGAGATGATATCATTTTAAGAGAGTTTGTGTGTCTGACCAATTGTGCACTCACTGTTTACAAGTCAAGCTCAATCAACAGCATTCGTGGAGTAATATTGATCATCACATAATTTAATTTCAACTTGTCCTTTCTTTTCTGTAAAATGTGGGTTACAGTGAGGCACTGTAATTGAACATGAAGTAAATGGGGCCAATCCTTTAACGTTAATATGTTCACTGTTTAAAGTAACAAAGTAAACTCAACAAAAATGAGACAACAGCAAGCATTTATTATAGAAAGCATCAGAAAAGCGTCTGATCATAACACCATGGGTATGTTAGCACGAGCTCTGCAAATTAGCACGTCTTCATATCACTTTAGATTGCTTAAAATCAAGCAGTTTTACAGTATCAAACATGAAAAACAGTGTTATGCTGCGTTCACACCGAACGCGTCTGGGGCGTCTGAGGCGTCTGATTTACATGTTAAGTCAATGTAAACGCGCGTCTAGGTGTCCTGCGGACGCTTGAATCAATTTCTAGCGCGGCGCGAATCGGCCGTTGACGCGCGAATAGCGCGGCGCGAATTGAGCGTTCACGCGGCTGACGCGCGAATTGAGCGTCTGACGCCCAAACGCCCGAGTTGAAAAATCTGAACTTTGGCGTAAATTCGCGGCGCGTTAACCAATCAGGGACTCTGCTTTCGTAGTAACGTGTTTATGATGTGATCAGTGGTGGAGACCAGAACAAAGATCTCGCTGTGTGTGTGGCCACCCTGTAGCTCTATGATGTCTCATTATATTTAACTCGAGACAGGAATAAACCAGGACCTTGCCTGGAAGAGAATAAGCGAAGAAATCGGACAATCTGGTTAGATGTAAAACTTTTTGCATGATTTTAGCCGTTGATAGCCCACCTTCTAGCTAGCAAAAGTCGGCCGGCATAACCGAGTTAAATTGCCGAGCAGGTTTCCAATTGACGAGATTATTGTTGCGTCCCAAATGACGCACTATACACTATGCACTTATACACTATGTACTTGTGCACTATGCACTCATCCATGTAGTGCGTGAATTGTATGAGGTTATTTTGTCATTTAACAACGGAGTCCGATCCTCCCTTCCCCTCTGCTACGTAATTAAAGCTGCGACAGTTGAGTGCACGAAGTGTCCAACATTCCACACTTCGTTTTTTCCGTTAATTTAGTGCACCATCCGGGTATTTAAAGTGCACTTTTTCTTTTTGGAATTTTCAGTGTGAACGCACTACTGCACTATTTTACTTAAAAACGTCATAGAATAGTGCACAAGTACGCGAATTGGGACGCACCTTATGTGTTTATTCAGAGGATCTGTGCAGAAAGAGATGAAAGCCCCTCCCATGACGCAAATTCGCGTCTGAACACACTTTGTTTAGACGCGCGAATTGAGCGAATTTTACGCGCGTCTGAAGCGTCTGACTTAAAAATGTTCAAGCGTCCAACTAGACGCGTCTGGCGCGAATTTGACGCCCCAGACGCGTTCGGTGTGAACGCAGCATTACCTCAACAAACTCAAACACACGAAATGAGTCAAAGACGCGTTCGACGCTAGTGAAGGCGGAGCCTCAGCGCACACCTCCTGTTACGTTATCGTCACGGACCAATGGTAGTACGAAGGTGTTTTGCAGCAGAAGCAACTTTTCCTGAAAGTTTGCTTTGGCAAGCCATTTCGAACTTTCAAAAAGAACACAAAACGAACTTCGTTTTGGCCTGATTTTGTTCAAAATGACGTCACATCAGTTCGTTCTTCGATTTCGTTTTAGGTATACCGGGGCCTTAATAGTTTCGTTCATTTTCAGAACCCAAATGAATATCTTTTTGATGAAATCTGAGGGACTTCTGTCCCTCCATAGACAGCTACACGACTACCACTTTGACACTTCAAAAAGTTCATAAAGAGATCATTAAACTAATCCATATGAATAGAGCGGTTTAGTCCAAATTTTCTGAAGATACTCAATCACTTTTTATGATGAACAGACTTCATTTAGGCTTTTATTCACATATAAACATTGATCAGCAAATATAAATAAAAGCTCAACCCGAATCTGCTTCACACGTGAGAACAAACCTCTTGCGGAAGCTCAAATGTGCTGTGTAAAGCTGGGTGCACACTGCGATTTATAATAGCCCACACAGCAAAAGAACTCTGCGGCGGATCGGCCGCGGAGGTATCACGGCTTCCGGACCGTATCCACGAACGGACGCATATCGGCGTCTACTTGCACGCAGTGAAGGATCCGCAACGAAGGCGGATCGTGGACCCGCCATGGCTCCGCGCTGCATCCGCGATTAAAACCTTACCTCCGCGGCGGGTCCGTTTGGGACCCTCAAATTGATACAAGCGTTACAGTAAAGGCACGTGCGCGTCCTCGGATCCGACATGGGTCCGCTCAGGATCCGCTGATTGACAGTAGAATTTACGGCGCCGCCCGGAGGCAGAACTGATCCTTTGGGCGGTGCCAAAACGAATGTGACAGTCACGCGGGTTTGGTGACTTGAATGCGGATCTGCCTAGGAGTCTCCTGCTGTGTGGGAGTCCTTTACGATTGTTGCTTGTCACACTGTACAAGCATGGTCCTCATGTCACACTGTGGGATCTCAGCTGTCCAATATGTCAGACTGTACGACAGTTAAGACATGTTAAAAACGGACACACGCTTGAAATCTTGACCGGAGTTTTACATCATCGACCCACACACATTTCGGTGACAGTGAGCTGCATTACACGCAGGACTGAAATGGTTACTAACAAAGAAATCTCTAGCGTTAATTTTGATCATGGCTTGTCTTGAAAAACGAAGACAAATTGACGTTTGTCGTAGAAGTCACACTGCAGGACTGTGCGCCAAATCTTCTGACACTGCCAGAATTTCGTCGGAGGTAAAATTTTGATTGCAACAGTCATTAATCGGCTGTCGGTGAACGTCAAACTAGCGATCAAAGACTACAGATTTTTGCCTAGGATTATAGGAATCTTTTAGGATTCTCAAAATTTGTCTCAGACGAACAAATCGTAGCCAAAATCGCACAGTGTGCACCCGCCTTAACATGAGAATGAACCTCTTTGGATTTCGCATGAAATGAGCTTCCGTTTACCACGTCCTCATGTCCATTTACCACGTCCTCATGTAATAACATGTATCATAATAATGATACATGCTATTACTAATACACATCAGTTGTGGTAAACGGAAGCTCAAGCATGTTGATGAATGTTTATATATGAATAAATGCCTACATTTAATCTGATAAAACAATCAGGTCTCTTCAGAAAATTTGGACTAAAGATTAGCTTTACTATCTCTTTATGAACTTTTTGAAGTGTCAAAATTTCAATTACATAGGCTGTCTATGGAGTGACAGAAATCTCTCAGATTTCATCTTCATTTGCATTCATAAGAATGATGAAAGTCTTACAGGTTTGGAACAACATGAGGGTGTGTAATTAATGACAGAATTTTTGGATGAACTAACCCTTTAATTTTGTGTGAAAGAAAAATCACATACTGGCCTTTTCTGTGTAAAGTTGCATCCAACTTTTTTTTTTTTTTTTTTTTTGCAACACCTAAAAGCCTAAAATGGCTGTGAAAAAGATGAGAACAACTTTAGTTTTAATTGAAGAATTAATGTAAATGCTTTTATAACATAAGCTTCAGATTTCTGCTATTAAATTGAATATTTATATATAACATTTTTATTTTATGTATACTTTTAGTAATATTTCAGTTAGCTCTCAAGGAAAGGTTTTTATTATTTTTTCATCTTATATTTTATTTATTTAGTTTACAATATTAACACGGATCTACAACAATTTGGGACAGGGCCATTGACCCATTGTTTAGCTCTGTGAATCATACCAAAACCACAAAAGCCCCACTTGCATCCCACTCAAATACTGGTATTTTCAGGCATTGCAATTTATTTGAAAGCAGGTAATACCTTTTCTATATGAGTCATAAAAGATGAGTGTTGAGTGGGTGCAGAGAGGGCGAAAGGTGTCAAACGAACAGGAGTTTTGTGTACGAAACATGGGCGGTATTCTTGTATTGTGTCAGGAAGCACATTTAGCAAGCAAAAGTATCTCTAGATCCTGGTGTACCATCACACAATATGATCTACTATCAGTAGTTAATTATCTTATATATGTGTTTGTCAGGGTCAGTGTCAATGTTCTTCCCACGGCAACTCAGCACGCAGCAGTTTACTTACAAATTAAACTGCATTTCTAGCAATTAGGTGGAATCTGCTGGGGCCGCACTTCTTTTTGTCAAGTTTGGAGCTTCATAATTGGGATGGTCTGTTGCTATCATGGCAAATAGAACTAATTTTTCTGTTGACTTAATTCAAATAACTTACTTTTTCCGCCAGTTCCTTGGATCCGAGGATTGCCTATAGAACATAAAAACAAAGAAATGGACAAAAAAGATTAGATTTTCATAACCAATATATAATTTCCAAGTGAGAAAAACAGTTTCACCATGGACATCATTTGAACCAAAGAGAGACTAATAGTAATTTAAATGTTAAGATAAAATTCTGCATGAAATAAGAAACCAGTTCAAGCAGATGTGATTGTGAGCTTTTTAGCTTCTGGTAACGATCGTATGCGAGTCTAGTTCCGGGGGAAGAGTGACCACTGACTCGATGCATGACGTACTGACGCACACGGACGCACAGTGGATAGAGCAAAGCAAAACACCAGTCAAAAATTGGAAGTCTAAAACGAGAATTTTTAGAGAGAAATGTCGAAGGAGCTTGAGTTTGTCTCGAGGCGTCTACTCTCACCTAAGCTTATGCTACGTCA
Organism: Megalobrama amblycephala; assembly: GCF_018812025.1. Taxonomy (NCBI): domain Eukaryota; kingdom Metazoa; phylum Chordata; class Actinopteri; order Cypriniformes; family Xenocyprididae; genus Megalobrama; species Megalobrama amblycephala. The sequence continues at coordinate 10,053,803 of NC_063052.1, forward strand.
CACGTCATACATCAGAACTCGACTCTCTCGTGAATGCACAGACGTTACCGGAAGCTAGTAATTACAGTTTGAAAAGTTATAATTATGGATATTTTTCTTACAAAAACACATCGCCTCACGTCAGAAGGCCTTTATTACTTTTATGATGGATGGATGCGCTTTTTTGGGCTTCAAAAAAATAAAAGGCACCATTCACTCCCATTATAAAGCTTGGAAGAGCCAGGATATTTTTTAAAGGTGCCATCTAAATGAAAAATTTAATTTACCTTGACATAGTTGAATAACAAGAGTTCAGTACATGGAAATGACATACAGTGAGTCTCAAACACCATTGTTTCCTCCTTATATAAATCTAATTTGTTTAAAAGACAGTTGGGATCATTAATATGTACGCCCCCAATATTTGCATATGCCAGCCCATGTTCAAGGCATTACACAAGGGCAGGCAGTAATGTCTGGATCTGTGCACAGCTGAATCATCAGACTAGGTAAGCAAGCAAGGACAATAGCGAAAAATGGCAGATGGAGCGATAATAACTGACATGATCCATGATATCATGATATTTTTAGTGATATTTGTAAATTGTCTTTCTAAATGTTTCGTTAGCATGTTGCTAATGTACTGTTAAATGTGATTAAAGTTACCATCGTTTCTTACTGTATCCACGGAGACAAGAGCTGTCGCTATTTTCATTTTTAAACACTTGCAGTCTGTATAATTCATAAACACAACTTCACTCTTTATAAATCTCTCCAACAGTGTAGCATTAGCCGTTAGCCACGGAGCACTATCAAACTCATTCAGAATCAAATGTAAACATCCAAATAAATACAATACACACATGATCCGATGCATGCATGCAGCATGCATGACGAACATTTGGTAAAGATCCATTTGAGGGTTATATTAGCTGTGTGAACTTTGTAAATGCACTGTATTATAGTCGAGAGCTCAGGGGCAGAGAGCGAGAGGATTTAAAGGGGCCACACACACTTAATCGGTGCATAGTTAATGATGCTTCAAAATAAGCATTTAAAAAAATTAATTAAAAAAAATCTATGGGGTATTTTGAGCTGAAACTTCACAGACACATTCAGGGGACACCTTAGACTTATATTACATCTTGTAAAAACTGGTTCTAGGGCACCTTTAATATAACTCCGATTGTGTTTGACTGAAAGAAGAAAGTCATATACAGCTAGGATAGCTTGAGGGTGAGTAAATTATGGGATAATTTTCATTTTTGGGTGAACTATCCCTTTAACTATAAGAAAGGGGCGGAGTTTAAACAGACTAAATAACTATGTCACCAGAGAGAAGTCTGTCGTTTCACATTAAGATCGAGTTACCACATTTTAGTTAAAAATGATGAGCACAAATAATAATAATAAAAAAAGATACATAGGCATTGACGAATTGTTTTTTAGAGGTTTTTAACAACTGATACAAAGAGAATTCAGAATGAAATAACTTTAGTTAGCTTACTGCAGCTGCAGTTTCAGGAAACATAAAGAGAGATTACAATCACAGATTTTTAGGGGTGACTGAGAAGAAAGACAGAAGAGCTGAAGCCCCCTAAAAAGGGTCTAGCAATGCCTATGTATGTAAAACACCATCTCTCACTCCTCATTCTTATCTTACAAAGTTCTGCCTGATGTTGGCGCACTCAAGTGTTTGCTTTATATAGATCTGTTTGTATTGTCATATTACTCTTACGGTGAGTTTTGTCAGTATGATCAACAGTGAATGAGACTCTTATGAAAGAGTGCAAATGGGGAGGAGAACTGGCAGGAAAAGAGAGGGGGAAGTGCAGTGAGGAGGAACATGATTTGAAAGAGAACATCAGCGACAGACAGAAAAACAAAAGATGTGTTTGTGGAGCAGATGTGAAAGTAAATACTTGAGTCATGTCCGAGCAGGGAAAGCAAACACAGCATAGGGAAGGCTGATCAGACTGGATAGGCATGAAAAAGTAAGGAGAAATCATAAAAAAAAGAGCATGCAAGAAAAGTGCTCAGTACCTAATCTCCAGTCATACCCTGAGATCCAGCTTAGAAATTGCTGAGAGCGCATACATGCACACACAAACGCTAAAAACAGGGTTCCGCAGAGAACACGAAATGGACATAGCGTCCATATAGCTACAGGCTTGCACAGGATGGAAGAGAATTATGATGACCTGTTCCAAAAACCCTGGTGGAATGAGCGCATGAATAATGCAGAAAACTTTGTTTAGCTGTAGCCGTGCAGCTCTCAGCTCATGAATTTCTCCCTGACGGTGAGCTCATTGGAAAAAGAATGTGATGACATAAGAATGCTGTGCTTTTAAGGGACTTTAAAGTGGGGTGGTTTGAGGATCTGGGTAGGAGGAAGGGGTTAACGCAGAAGTAGGCTAATGCTAGCAGCGTCCTACACAGCCTGGAACACATTACAGTCCGTCGTAAAACACAGACTGCTATGCTACAAGACAGTAACCCGGGTCGGGGGAAACATGGGAGCATGTGTGATTTTTTTTTTTTTTTTAATTCTTTTAAAGGGAAAGGCTGGAAGTATGTGTTTAAGTTCACAGCTGTGGTCTATCTGGTTAAGACTGTATATGGAAGAATTCCTTGAATTAACACAAACACACTCACACAAAAACCATAATTTGTGCATGATATCATGCACACGTAGGCAAAACATAGCAGGGTTTTTTTTTTTTTTTAAAGTAATGCAACTGCAATTTATTGAATTGTAACATTTTATTTTACGGGTCCATAATTATACTGTACTTAAAGGATTAGTTGATTTCTGAATGAATATTTCCTGATAATTTACTCACCCCCATGTCATCCAAGATGTTCATGTCTTTCTTTCTTCAGTCAAAAATAATTAAGGTTTTTGAGGAAAACATTCCAGGATTCCTCTCCATATAGTGGACTTCAATGGGGTTCACTGAAATTGCAGTTTCAATGCAGCTTCAAATGGCTCTACGCGATCCCAGGCGAGGAATAAGGGTCTTGTCTAGCGAAACAATCGGTCATTTAAAAAAAAACCAAAAAAAAAAACATATACTTTTTAACCACAAATGCTCGTCTTGCACTGCTCTGCGATACGCCACGCATTACGTTGAAAGGACACACGTGACTTAGGCGGAAGTACTGCGGTATATAGGGTGAAAAACTTTATCTAATTTTCTCCTCCAACTTCAAAATCGTCCGATATCGTTGTTTCACGCGTGACCTTTGTAATGTGATTGCATCATGTGTGCGGATCGCAGAGCTAGTGCAAGACGAGGTTAAAAAGTATATAAATTTTAATTTTTTTTTTTAGAAAATGACCGATCGTTTCACTAGATAAGACACTTATTCCTTTTGAAGCTGCAATGAAACTGCAATTTGGACCTTTCACCCCGGGAACCCCACTGAAGTCCACTTTATGGAGTTTAATCCTGGAATGTTTTTCTCAAAAACCTTAATTTCTTTTCGACTGAAGAAAGAAAGACATGAACATCTTGGATGACATGGAGGTGAGTAAATTATCAGGAAATTTTCATTCAGAAGTGAACTAATCCTTTAAATATTAACACACCGTTAGTTAATGATTAACTGAACACATAGTAAAGGCATATTATCCATTATTTATGCAGCAGTTAAGCTTTAACAAATTAGTAATTAATAATTATAGGAATAGTTGGCCCTTAGGCTACGTCTACATTAATCCGGAAACATTTAAAAACTGAGTTTTCATCTAAAAACGCTCCCCATCCACACTAGCATTTTCAAGCCTTTTCAAAGAGTTGCTCATCCACACTGAAACATCTGAAAACGCTTAAATCCCCTTACTGCGCATGCATAAAACATACTAAAAGCTCACAAGATGATGAAGAGAGCAGATATAATAAAGTTCTCAAGCTATTCTTCTGGCATGATCATTTTATGAACATATGATAACATCACTCACTGTTGCGCCCAGGTTGCACACAAAATCGGGTTTAAAATGCAACTGCATCATGGATGAGCATTTATATTGTGCAACAATGTTACACTAAATAGCAGGCACAAACATGCAGGCTCGGTATAACTATAGATATATATGGGTACAATATGAGTCACATGACTAAACATGCATCATCGTTTTCAAATACTTCCGTTTTCAACATCCAAACTACAACACGAAAACGGCATTTTCAAATGTATCCACTTTTGAGAGCATTTTCAAAAAGCTCAGTTTTCCTTGACAAAAACGCCGCCGTCTGAGTGTGGACGGAAGGCCAAAACTGAGAGAAAAAGATGCGTTCTCAAACGTAAACGTATTAGTGTGGACATGGCCTAACATTAAAAGTCATCATTTAATCACCCTGGTGTTGTTCTAATGCCGTATGCCCTTAATAATATTATTCATTTTAGGGTGAACTATCCCTTTAACTGAACATATATTATGGACATATTATTATTTATAACTTATCAAACATTTGAAGGATAAATAAGCAGAAATAAGACAATAATTAATGTCGAATGCCTTTAGATTACTAATTTAGAAAATGATTCCTGTAGTGTATAAATCGTGCCATGCTGTCTAAATTCAGACAATTGCTCAATTTGGCAGGCATGGTCAAACATTAATTTGTTAGCACTGCTAACATTTTATCAGAGGGATGAAATGAGAAAATACCGAGACAGGACGTGGCATGAAAGCACACAAAGTGATACATCTAATGTGTACCAATGGAGCTAATTCCTCTGTCAGTATGGCAGCAGAGATTAAGAGCATTTACACCACAAGATCAAACAATTTATATAATTTCCACCTCAAATGTTCTACTGTTCTTGTGACTCTGAGAGTGATTGATGTCGAGATGTTTTTCCACACAAAGTGGGAGTTTAAGAACAACTACATATTTGTTGTATGTGTAACTGTGTGGATGTAACAAGCTGCTTTGAGTGTGTCTGGCTCTAATACAGAGCCCTCTGGATGTAATTATGTTGCACGTGTGAGTGTATACCAAACAATACACGTGGCAAGTAGAGAAGATATGTGACCAGCTGGAGACTAGCTGAAGTACCTTCACCAACCAGCTTTTTATTAGCCCTGCTAATGATCATGACTCACTGCTGCCAGGAGAAACAACAAGAGCAGCCCACACCAACATCACTGAGAAACTGCTGATGAACTGTTTTTTCAGGGGAAAATAGCATCCAAATATCTGGTCTAAGTAGAAGTTATTGTTATATGGAAAAGACTGAACTAAGGTTATTCCTGGAGAAGGTAGAGACACAGAAACGTGAAATGGTGCGATGGGGTCAGTGAAATTGTGTTTACTCATTGCTGCTGATGCAAACTTCAGCTCTATGTCATACAACTTTGGTAGAGCTTTGTTTATAGTGTATGATTGGCTAGCAGAAGGATTGTTTTAAAGGTACAGTTCATCCAAAAATGAAAACTCTATCATTTACTCACCACTATATTCCTCCAAACCAACATAATTGTTCTTTTTCCTTGGAACACATGAGGAGGTTTTTAGCCGAATTCCAGAGTGTCTTTTTTATAATTTCAAAAGTCATGCTGTCAAGTCAAAAAAAAAAAGAATTTTTTCATATTTTTGAGAAAGAATGTATTACTAATATTAGTATTAGTAGTATTATAATAGTCGATCAAAGAAATTTGAGAAGAGAAGAAACTTATTTGGCCAAATTTTGACATGCAAACATGCAAACATGCATAGATCAAAATTAAAAGGGATGAAAGATATAGAATGTACTGAATGACAAATATGCGCTATTATTAGGTGCCTAGGCAAGTATTCATGCAGAGTGTGGAAGCTAAATTAGGACCGCAATTACGGCATGACATGTTTAACTTAACTCTCTATAGGCGCATCCAATTAGAGACGAGTCAGCATCATCAACTTCATCTTTTCAGCCAACACTGAGTTTATTAATAAATTATTAAAATGTTCAGAAAGTCTCCTTTCTGTTTTTTCCGAGACATTTATAATCATTACCTTTGCCGGAGCGCTGCGGCAAGCTTTATGCTTACACTTGAATGCTAAATTTTTAAAGGCTTAAGTTTTAGTATCTCTCTGTAATGTAGAACAATGATAGCAATGTTACATATACAGGTGCTGGTCATATAATTAGAACATCGTGAAAAAGTTCATTTTTTTATTGTAAATTATTTTTAAAAAAGAAACGTTCATATATTCTAGATTCCCTACATGTAAAGTAAAACATTTCAAAAGTTTTTTTTTTTTTTTTTTTTTTTTTAATTTTGATGATAAGAGCGTACAGCTCATGAAAGGCCAAAATCCAGTATCTCAAAATATTATAATATTTCCTAAGATCAATCAAAAAATGGATTTTCAAAACAGAAAAGTTCAAGTTCTTTAAAGTATGTTCATTTGTGCACTCAATACTTGGTCAGCAGCACATATTACAGCATCAGTGAAGTGCGGCATGGAAGTGATCAGCCTGTGGCACTGCTGAGGCACTATTGAGCCTTCAGATCATCTGTATATTGTTGGATCGACTGTTTCTCATCTTTCTCTTGAAAATATCCCATAGATTCAGGGGCAGGCATGTTGGCTGGCCAATAAAGTACAGTAATATCATGGTCAGCAAACCACTTGGAAGTGGTTTTTGCACTGTGGGCAGGTGCTAAAGTCCTGCTGGAAAAGGAAATCAGCATCTCCATAAAGCTTGTCAGCAGATGGAAGCATAAAGTGCTCCAAAATCTCCTGGAAGATGGCTGCATTGACTTTGCACTTGATAAAACACAATGGACCAACACCAGCAGATGTCACGACCCCCCAAATCATTACTAACTTCAGAAACTTCCCACTAGACTTCAAGCAGCTTGGATTCTGTGCCTCTCCAGTCTTCCTTCAGACTCTGGGACCATGATTTCAACATGAAATGCAAAATTTACTTTTATCTGAAAAGAGGACTTTCGACCACTGTTCACTGTCCAGTTCTTTTTCTCCTTAGCCCAGGTAAGATGCTTCTGATGTTGTTTCTGTTTCAGAAGTGGCTTGGTAGTCCTTTTCCTGAAGATGTCTGAGTGTGGTGACTCTTGATGCGCTGACTCCGGCTTCATTTGACTCATTGTGAAGCTCTCTCAAGTGTTTGAATCGGCTTTACTTGACAGTATTCTCAAGCTTGTGGTCATCCCTGTTGCTTGTGCACCTTTGCCTACCCAATTTCTTCCTTCTAGTCAACTTTGCATTTAATATGCTTTGATACATCACTCTGTAAACAGCCACCACATTCAGTAATGACCATCTGTGACTTACTCTCTTTGTGGAGGGTGTCAATGATTGTCTCCTGGACCATTGCCATGTCAGCAGTCTTCCCCATTAGAGTGGTTTCAAAGAACAAGAGACACCCGAAATTTATACTGTAGGGATGGTCATTTATTGAAACTCAAATGTAAATATTCTAATATTTTGAGATACTGGATTTTGGACTTTCATTAGCTGTAGGCTCTAATCAACAAATTAAAAAAAAAAAAAAACTTTTTCACGATATTCTAATTATATGACCAGCACCTGTAATATTCTTTCTCAGCCCTGAGACTCAAACCATTTTCTGATGTCACCTCCCCCCCAGTATATATTTAAGTATTTAAATTAATATCATAAACATGCGACTAGTTGACTAATGGCTTAAATGAACGTCTAATAGTCAACTAAAATCTTTAGTCAGAGACAGCTCTATATATAATATAATATAATATATATAATATAATATAATATAATATAATATAATATAAAAAAAAAAAAAAATGTGATTCTATGATCTGTGCAGTTTTTGTTTACAAAGCCTTAAAAGAAACTATACATTTTATCAACTTAAGTATTAATGTGCAGTGAGAACACATCCTAAACTGGAGATGATGGGCCAAAAATTCAGTTTGCATGCAAAATTCCCACTAAAAATAGGAAAGCGCAAGAAGGACAAGAATAAAAAAATTAATAAAAGAGCAGTGGAAGCAGAGAATGTTTGATTTCAGCACTGCTACAGCCCACTGGGCATTGTTCATAAGAATTTACGTTCATTTCCAGTTTCTGCAGAAGAGCTCATTCAACTGCCTGCTAGTGGGATGCTTAATGGCCACTAACTGTGTCATTTTATGTCGAATATATCAGAATGAGAAATATTTATCAGCCTACATCACATCTTCATCTCATCTCTTCATCTATTTATGTGCTGTAATGCTGCCGGGATGAACCATTCATGTGTTCTAACAGGGGAAATATACGAAAAACTCAACTGGATGCTGCACATTAGTATATTATTAGCATATTTGCCTAAAGGGTAAACCTGGTAAACCTATTCTAGAAAGATCACCTCTCTGGGCTTTAGACGGCATACACATGGGATTTGTTCTGTTTGCACCATTTTAAATTATTGGTTAATATGTACAAATGCATTTGATGGATGTCTTTGGTCACTGTGTATCTGTGTTGCTTTTTTAAAATGGTGTTGAACAATTCAGTTTCAAGAGGCCTCTTCAAAATATTCCATTCCACTGCATTCTTGTTGCTTATGAATGCATCCTGTTTGTGCGCCCCCTTAATGGCACCCACTGAGAGCAAGAACTGTGCGTCTTCAAACCATCTCAAGATCAGATCCCACATTCAAGAACTAACAAACCCTCTCTTAATTTCTGTAAGATCTGTTCATTAGAGGCCCTTGCACACTTTCAGTGGCTCATGTTCAAGTGCAGCATCGAGAGATCTTGTTGCAAACTAATGAGTTTATGTGCTGTATTTCAATAATAACATTTCTACAACCTGTTTTTGGTTAAACAGGTTTTAATTGCACAAGATTAAGAATAATTTACCTCAGAGAAGGGACTGGGCACAAACTCCACCTGGTTCTCTGCAGCTCTTCGACTCTTGGGAGCATCTGGTGGGCACTGTGGAAGCACAGAGATCACAAGTCAAACCAATTTGATTATTGTTGTTATTGTTAAAGTCCCCTTATTATGTTTTTTTCAGATATTAACTTTCATGTAGTGTGTAATATAGCTGTTTTTGAATGTAAAAGGTCTGCAAAGTTTCAAAGATCATAGTGCACGATAAATGGAGTTAAATTATTCTGAACTGAAACAAGTCGTCAGTAATTCATGAACCTATCCATGAAGCTATGTAGGTTTGTAACAAATTTGAATAATGCCAGCCTGTCGAGGAGATGCTGTTTTCTGTGCTGTGAAAGCAAATCCACTTTGCATGCACTTCCAAAATTTTCACACGTTAAAAAATAAATACGACCTCACGTTGTATCAATCACTTTTGCACACTGCCTCCAAAACTTTCGTCTGTCATAAAAAAATTCGGATCAGGTTTAATTTTCTGTGTTTTTCGCATCTGTAGCAATAATTTTGAAAGGTGTATTGACAATTCAGAGCCACCGTCCAAGCGAATGCCAAAATCCAGAATGGTGCCTGACAAGTTGATCCACTTCGTCTCGCAGCACAAAGTACTGTATGATAAACAAAGTGCGGAATACAAAGAGACGGCATGTAAAGACAGATTGTGGCATCAAACTGAGCCACTGACATCCTGAAGTAAAATTTGAATTGCTCCGGTTAACCCCCCGCACCTCCTTGATAAGGAGGTGGAACTGTCCTTCCTCTCTACGCAATCTCAGGATTGGATGGACCCAATATTTCCTCTTTATTTTCACTTTTTTCAAGAAGAGAGAGGACAACAAAATCATCCTCACTGCTTGAAGACTCCATTTTGTATTGTTTTGCAAATATTTTCGCAACAGATTAATACGCATCAGACTCAGTATGTTCTGTGCGTGATGGATTTTTAGGATGGCGAATACGAAAAAACACATACGAAAATTTCAGACTCAGTGTGCAAGGACCTTTACTGTTCGTATCACTGTGTATACAAGTGCTGAGCAAGCCTCCAGAGCCGAATTTCAGATAATGGTAACGGGCGTTTCATTTCTGACACGTGCTGTAAGCGGTAGACCAATCACAAGAGACTGGGCCATCTGACCAATCAGAGCAGAGTAGGCTTTCGGAAAGGAGGGGTTTAGAGAGACCGAATCCTTTATCGAACCGTTTAGACACTGTGAGAAAATGAGTGATGCTACGATGTATATTATGATAAAATTAAAGTGTTTTTTGACCTTGGATACATGTAAACCTATTTTAAGAGACCTCCAAAACAAAATTAGGAACCTTTAAATAGCATAATTGGAGCACTTTAATTAAAACTTTATTTCATCAACTGTAATGAAGCCTAAATAAAATATAAATATTAGCTGAAAAACTTACGAAATTAGAAAGGTTACTGAACTAAATACCTGAAATAAGTTTAGGTTGAAGCACTAAAATGACTAAAATTAAAACTGAAAAAAATAAAAAACAGTAAAACTAATAAAAATGACAAAAGCACAAAACTAAATTGCTAAAACTTAAATATAAAAATAAAAGCTACTTCAAAATATGAATAAATACTATAATAGTATATAAATAATACAAAAATAACACTGGATTTCATGTACTGTAAATCAAGTTATCATGCACACTTCCTGGTATTGATACTTTCAACAAATGTGGTCTTTCAAGACATCTGCGACATCCTTTCCTCTGCATCTCAATATGTAATCGCTGACTCCTCTGCTTTTAAAAAGCCATGCACATGCATTCAGAGGGAAATAGATGCCCTTGTTTCCATTTTAAACACTGCTCGCAGGGAGCTTTGAGCATTCGCCCCAAAACAACAGAGCACAAAGAACTTTGTTGGCTTACATTCACAACAGAATCCTTCATGTTTTAGTCACATGGTTTTAATGTTATTCATATCTTACCTCACAAATAGGCAGCTAACATGTAAAGGGAATAATCACTGAATCATCCTTTCAGACTAAAAATGGTCCATCTGGCACTCAACTAATGATATCTAATAGTTCTTGGCTGTGAAATATCCTCTGATCCAAAATTGCATCAAATTCAGAATACCAGCTCAGAGCTTGCTGTACCTATTCCCATGTGCACTTTCTTTGTCAAATAAGTTTCACAGGTGACATTTCCTGATCTCTACCTTCTTTACTATTCATTCTGTGGGTGGCTGGATGCTTTTCATACAGGCTGAAGTTATCTGTGAGTGACGCATTCCTGTGAGCCTTTTCGATTCAGCAAGTCTTGCCAAAGCTCTGATCAATTCAGAGAGGGGAAACGCACCAAATTCCAAATCCTCAAATAAAGCAGCACTCCCACATCGATGACTCAGGCGCTGTTCCTCCACCACAGCTGTCCCGATGGAAGCTGAGCCGCTGCTGAAGCTTGATCCATCAAGTAAAACTACAACAATGATTTTTTGACAGAAAGAACGCATCCATTCCCTTAGCAAAACATGAGCTTTGCCTCTGCTGTGATCATTGAAAACATGTGCAAGTGTTTCATCAGCTTGGGTGAAATATTTCTTTATAATGCTGGGGGAAAAAAAACTCACCTTTTTTTTTTTTTTTTTTTTTTTACCTTCTGGGTTTTTTACCTTCTACCTATACTTGTTCTGTGGTAGGTTCAATCCATTAGGCTAAACCTATAGATTTAACGGTTTAATTTCCATGCATGAGACAATTCATTGTTAAATGACTCTGTATAGGACTCAATTTTTACAATTACTTTGATGCAAACAGCTTCATATTCAAAGAAACTAATTAAACATTATTATTTTCTCTGACTTACCTGGCTCTCTGACAATTTTTTCTCTTATTTTCACTATTACAATTGGTTACACTTTATTTTAAGGTGTTCTTGTTATACATTTAAGTACTGAGTAATAATATTAATTAAATACATGTACTTACTAAAGTTAGGCCTAGTATTAGGTTTGGTTTAGGGTTAGTTGTATGTAGTCAGGGCCAGTGTAATGCATTACACGTAACTTGAGTTATGTAATCAGATTACTTTTTTCAAGTAACTAGTAAAGCAACATTACTTTTTCAATTTACAACAAAATAAGTTACTTTTTCAAATAAGTAACACAAGTAAAGCATGCATTTCCTTCAAAAGTAATGTAACAAATTACTTTTCATAAAAAGTAACTATTTAATGCAATTAGTTACTTTTTTAGGGAGTAACACAGTATTGTAAAGCATTACTTTTAAAAGTAACTTTACCCAAAAACAGGGCCACATTTGCATCCAGCCACTGTGGTTAGTGGTTTTCCAAAGTTACAAGCCACACTTAGTGATGACACACTTAGTTCACGATACAATACATTAAATATTGGGTTCATGGGAACAAGACGATATTTTGATCCTATTTTTAAGAAAGTATTTATTTCAGTAAGTTGCCAGTGCAACATTTCTAATTTTTGTTTGTTTCTTTTAAGTTTAAGTAATTCTTAATAAGTTGTTCTCATATTTATAGATATTTTACTTTAATTAATAAAAATGATTTTAATAGTTTTATAGTTAACAATAACAACACTATTACTTAAATCATCTATTAAACAACTTAATTCAATGGTTCAGTTGTACAGTTTTTTCTTTTGTGGTTGCCCAAAAAATTAAAATTGAGCCTTTCTGTATCTTTTATGCTACAAAATGAAATAAATTATTGACAGTCTGATTTATCTGACAAATTAAATGCTGATAATGTTAAAATGGCCAATTACTGGACGTCAAATTACAGAAGTGATTTCCTTTTCCTTTTGTTACAGTACAAAACCTACCAACAGCCTTAGATAACATTTTCTATCTTTTGTTCATTCAGTAAACATTGTCCAAACAAGTGTTGTTTTTGCTGTGTACATCTCATTTTAAACTGAAATGGGTACATATTTCCATTATATTGGCCATCAGGCACCCTGCTGTCTAGTATATAACAGTATACAAAGCCATTTAACAGCCCATAATGGCCGACAACTAATAGAAATTAATTCACTACACAAAATAACTTTGATATTTGGCGTAATACCATGTATAAGAGCATTTTCTGGTATTTTTGACAGTATTACCCGAGCTCCAGGTATCTCACAGCAGGCCTCCTGGATAGCCAGAGTGGGGTCACAATACACCATCACTTGCTGGACATCAATCTGAAGAAAGAAAAAGAGAGAAAGCATATTAAAAGCAGACCAAGAAATTGAGCTATTTAAATGCTGGACCCCCAGTGCTTTACATATGACCACTTACATGATCATTTCACTAAGTGGTTGGATTAACAAACTAATTAATTAGTAATGGATGAAACTCGTTTAGGCTACCACAGGCTGTTCTTTTCATCTTTTTTGAGCTGAGTGTGCTCAGTAGAGTTAGCCCTGAAGAGAAGCGCCTGTAGTCTTCCTGTCTCTCATACATCCACAGACACGCCCCTGCTACATTTCCCTTGCAGAAAGGATGCCTAGGGCAAAACCTGCGGGAAGCCGGCTTATAGGAAACATCAACTTCCGACTACTCTATTAGCAGTGTATAGCACTCAATTAACAGAGGAGCTGGAGGCTTCTGCAGTCATTCATCTAATTGACATCCTTGTATTCTAAGCATTGTCCTTTGGAAAAGGCTTAAAATACGGCTTCAATCATTTGTAGGATCACCAGAGTTCCTCACCTCCACAGGGGCAGCATCAGTAGCCCTCATACCCAACAGCGTGTGTCCATTGATGGGCAATTGGCCACGGAGCTCCAGAGGCTTGTTCTCAATGGAGCTGCAGTCCACGTGCAAGGAGGCCGCATTACTCTGCAGGCTCAGAGCCACCTTATGCCAGCGCATGTCCTTCAGGGATTCCACACCCTCACCGCCGAACACGCATCCCACCATGGACCCTTCGGGGTCAGACCCTCTTGCCCGCAGGGCCAGGTTGCCATCTGGACCATTCCAGTCTACTGAGAACTAAAGGAGTATGATAAATAGAGAAAACAAGTGTTTTATTTTACATGTGATTTTGTTGAAGCTGCAGTATAGGGTCCAATTAAGTTTTTTTCCATACCTGTTGGTCATTAATATTTCCTTTAGCCATGTTTTTAATTATTTCATAACAACAAACTACTGTTCAAAAGTTTGGGGTCAGTTTTTTTTTTTTTTAAAGAAATTAATACTTTTATTCAGCAAGGATGCATTAAATTGATCAAAAGTGACAGTAATATTTCCATTTCAAATAAATTGAACTTTCTATTCATCACAGAATCCTGAAAAAAACTAATTTTTCAACAGAAATATTAAGCATCAAAATGGTTTTCAACATTAATGATCATAATAAATGTTTCTTGAGCAGTAAATCAGCATATTATAATGATTTCTGAAGGATCATGTGACACTGAAGACTGGAGTAATGATGCTGAAAATTCAGCTTTGATCACAGGAATAAATTAGATCTGTGATTATAATAGAAAACTGTTATTTTAAACTGTAAAAATATTTTACACAATTACTGTTTCTACTGAATTTCTGATCAAATAAATACAGCCTTGGTGAGCATAAGAAACTTCTCAACAGAAGTGTAAATTATTTAGCTTTTTAATTAGGATATAACATTGTTTCAAGATTAAGATGCCTGTTTTAAGATTACATTTTTTCCTTATTTAACTATAATGGTTTAATTTATGTTCCAAAGCCAAATTTCTCACATAAAGACAATAACTCAAACAAAGTGTTAGTTTTGGACCTTGCTGTAGCATAATAATCAAGCACTAGCTTGCTGTTAAATTGAAATACATGTTATGAAAGAAGGATATAAGAATTCTACACGTGTCACGTAAAGAGTGCTACCTTTTGCACCACCCAGTCTAATATAAATAAAAATATCTAACAAATAATAGCGTTGAAGTCCTAAAATTATCATTTCCTGAAGACACAGCAGATTTTTAATCCCCGTATCCGCTTACATATATTTATATATAATCTATTTTTAATCTCTATAATACAAATGTATAATTCAGATTTTGATCTCCATATCCATTTACATATATTATATATATCTTCCAAGGGGTTTTTTCCCTCCTAGGACTTTTTTCCCAGTGTTAACACGCTGGGTTTTTCTCCTAGGGGTTTTTTTCCACCCCTGGGAGTCAGCCGACATTGGCTTAATGTAGCACCATCTTGTATTTGTTACATTTTACCACGCTTGCTTGTACAGCTCATTTTTAACCACTTCTCTTTTTTTTTCTGTGCTTCTAATATGTAAAGCTGCTTTGAAACAATTACCAATTGTAAAAAGCGCTATATAAATAAATTTGACTTGACTTGACTTGACTTGACACACACCTGAGGATATCCGTGCTCATCTGAGATTTGGAACAGGTAAATGTTATCATTCAAAGATTTCTTCTTCAGCAACATGGTGAAGACCAGGGTGAACTCCTCTGGAAGTCCATGAGGAAACACTTGACTGAGAAGACAAGGATGTGGTTAGACTGCAGCACATGAATAAACAAATAGGCATGGAGCAGGTGGGTTGTAATAGTACAGAATCAGTCTGAATGGTAGCAGAAGTGGGAGTATCTCTGTATTAATGGTGCTGTGGATACAGATAGAGGGATAACCCCTGACACTAATTTTGAAAAGAAATACAGCTCAGCAATCCCCATCTTCATTCTCAACTTCTGTCTCTTTCCTAGATAAACAGTTTGCCTGCCTCTTGGTGGGTCAAGGGCAGACAAACTCCAGGAATGTGTTTACCATCTCAAATACACACACACACACACACACACATAGACTCAGTGCTGGCTGGAGTTCATTCACACACAAATCATGGAACGGCGGGAAGCTCATCATAAACACATACATGCATGCATAACATGCACGACAATGAGCAGGAAGCTTGTTTGTCTCTAAAATGAGGTGACATTGATTTATAACAGAGAGTTAGAATCCAGAGTAATAACAGTGAGGCTGGCCTCCTCAAGGAAAAAAAAATGAAATCAGGACTAAGCACTAGAGAGAGAGAGATAGAGAGAGAGAGAGAGAGAGTTAGTTTGTACAGGATGAAACTTGTTATGACAGGGGATGAGGTACACATTTCTTTCAAAGTTTTCTTGTTGATATTACTGAACAAAACTAATCCACTGAAAGGGCCATCATAAATCAAAGATTAATGATTTTTAATTTGATTACTGGAGACAGTAGGTCTATATATTGTGACACTTTATAGAACAGAGGTGCATGATATATTGGCGTCCAGTAACAAGGAACGTTCAGTTATTGTGGAATGCCAACAGTGGAATTACAGCAATTTTTAGCCGATAATTTGTTACGGTATATTTAATTGGTGCACTTTTTTTTTCATAATGTGTGCGTAAGAACTAAACAGGCTCATATTTTCAGTGTGTAAGTGTGGCCTATAAAACTGCAGTGTTTTTTAGCCAAGTTAGCATGTCATGCTGCCAAGTTAGCATGTTAGCATGTCACGTTTTAGCCAAGTTAGCATGTCATGTCTGATAATATTTTTGTGTTTTTAAAATTGCTTTAAGACTTTTGAAGTGCGGCATCTGCCACTTTTAAATCAACAGACCGATCCGAATGTAGGAGAGAAATATATTTACTTACAGACAAGCCTGGGGTTTATATTAGGAACAATGAGCAACAAATTAGCAGGTTATATTAGCAACAGAGTTAATACTCTGCTGTGCTCCATCAAGCTATTTTTAATGTGCGAACAACCCATTAAATGTGTGTCTGAGCGTTTCATAAAGACAATACAATACCATTCACATTTCTTTTTCCCTTAAAGGGATAGTTCACGAAAAATAGTTCACCCAAAAATGAAAATTTGATGTTTATCTGCTTACCCCCAGAGCATCCAAGATGTAGGTGTCTTTGTTTCTTCAGTAGAACACAAATGATGATTTTTAACTGCAACCGTTGCCGTCTGTCAGTGGTATAATGCAAGTCAGCGGGAACTTGGACTATAAGAGTAAATAAAACAGGACAGACAAATCCAAATTAAACCCTGCGGCTCGTGACGACACATTGATTTGTCTGTCGTGTTTTATTTACTCTTATAGTCCAAGTTCCCGCTGACTTGCATTATACCACTGACAGACGGCAACGGTTGGAGTTAAAAATCATCAGTTGTGTTCTACTGAAGAAACAAAGACACCTACATCTTGGATGCGCTGGGGGTAAGCAGATAAACATCAAATTTTCATTTTTTGGTGAACTATCCCTTTAAAGAAATTAAAATGCATTAAATTGATCAAAAATGACAATAAAGACATTTCTGTCATGACAACTCTCAGAGTGTTTGGCATGGTAATGGATATGACAATGTTAATATGTTTAGTCATGGCGGAATAGATCTGCTACGCTGCTGCTGAGCAAGTTCGGGACTTGCTACATATATGACACACTGCTGTGAGTAAGTAAGACATACTGTTGCTGCACAATAGCATACATGAATTACCCGTAGCAGATCTATACAGGTGGAGCTGTGGGGATCCTGAAAGAGCGCTGCAAACTGTTATGGCAGAAGCTGACCAAGTATTTCAAAGATAAGCAGCAAGATCATTGCCTACTGATACAGCAGGAACCAATCAGCTGTGCCCAATAAAGAACGATGTGCAAGCTGACCGACTCATCAGTCTGCGCCATCATGAGTTTCATTGTATTTATAATGTTAAAAATGATTTCTTTTTCAAATAAACGCTGTACTATTGAACTTTCTACAAGGTTTTTATGGTTTCCACAAAAATATTAAGCAGCACAGTTGTTTTCAACATTGATAATAATAATAAAATGTTTCTTGAGCATCAAATTAGCATATTAGAATGATTTCCGAAGGATCATGTGACACTGAAGAGTGGAGTAATGATGCTGAAAATTCAGCTTTGGCATCAGAGAAGTAATTTACACTATAAAAAAGAAAACATTTGAATGGTAGTGTATGTGACTAAAACAAACATGTTGCAGACCTTTCCAGTGATATAAAATGCATAAAGTGATTAGTATGGTATTTCAGCAAATCCTGTTATGGTTATTATGAGCATATTTCATTAATTAAAAACAGAACATTTCTAATTTGTACGCTAATTAAAAAGAGTTGGTCACATCGCCTATATTAGTTGTAAAGTTCAGTGTTTTTAAACAACACTTATTAGGTGTCAAGTGAGTAGTTTTAATTAATTAGCTAATTAGCTATAAAAAGTAAAATGCTTCACTATCAGTATCAGCCAAAACAAGCTGCTGATTATCTGTTATTCTTATCAGCCCCCGATTTTCTGTACTTCTTCTCGGACACAAATACAAAGACCTGGGTAAACACACTCAAACATACACCCTCCATCTCTCTCCCAGGTGAGGTGAAATCTGAGATAAAGGAAAGCAAGAGGTAGACAGTTCTATTACAGGCCAAGTCTAAGCTAAGAGAATGACTAACACAGAGGTGGCTGAACAATTTAAACACCATCTGCTGCTATCAAATATCAAAGACCAGCTGACAAGACTTTACATTAAACTTTATCTCATTGAAAGAGAATGTAGGAGAGCATTTATGTAGGAAGAATCTTGTTTTTTTTTTTCCCCCCTCTGCAGTAAGCCGGCCATATCGAGTGAGATTCAAGTGCAGGCTCTTGCTCTCTTTCTGGCTACGAGATGAGATTTAGAGCGGGAGAAAAAGAGCTCAGGTTTCAAATGGGGAAAGCACCTGGGGCTCCATTCTTAGAGAGGAACTCCCTGATGATGGGGGGATTTGGGTATGTCTGTGTGTATGTGTATCTTTGCCTCTCCTTTCAAAGTTTCAGAAAGTCAAACTGTACAACTTTCAACCATAAGACAATTATTATTACAGCTAAAGGAGACATGAAATGGAACAAGAATGCATTTTGGAAACTAACATATATTAGCAAATCTGACCACATTTTTTGTGAAATTGTTGTGATCTGATTCTAAAATAATAACAAGGGTTTCTGAATTCTACATACTGTATAGCCCCTTTAATTAAAGGATTAGTCCACTTTTAAATAAACTTTTCCTGATAATTTACTCACCCCCATGTCATCCAAGATGTTCATGTCTTTCTTTCTTCAGTCGAAAAGAAATTAAGGTTTTTGATGAAAACATTCCAGGATTATTCACCTTATAGTGGACTTCAATGGCCTCCAGACGGTTGAAGGTCAAAATTAAAGTTTCAGTGCAGCTTCAAAGGGCTTTAAACGATACCAGACGAGGAATAAGGGTCTTGTCTAGTGAAACAATTGCTAGAAAAAATACAACTGTATATGCTTTATATAAACAAATTATCACCTTGAACTTACTTCCGCTTTCTGCATACTTCAAAACGCTTACGCTGTATTTCCTACGCCTTCCCTATTCTACTTGCGGAAAAAACTGCCGCCGCGTTCATTCCGTAAGTAGAATAGGAAAGGCGTAGGACATACAGCGTAAGCGTTTTGAAGAATGCAGAAAGTGGAAGTATGTTCAAAGCGATCATTTGTTTATATAAAGCATATACAGTTGTTTTTTGTTTTGTTTTTTGAAAATGACCGATCGTTTCGCTAGACAATACCCTTATTCCCTTATTCCTCGTCTGGTATTGTTTAAAGCCCTTTGAAGCTGCACTGAAACTGTAATTTTGACCTTCAACCATTTGGAGGCCACTGGAGTCCACTATAAGGAGAATAATCCTGGAATGTTTTCATCAAAAACCTTAATTTCTTTTCGACTGAAGAAAGAAAGACATTAACTTCTTGGATAACATGGGGGTGAGTAAATTATCAGGGAAAGTTTGTTTAAAAGTGGACTAATCCTTTAAGTGAATTTGAAGTATACTTTCTCTTTTTGGAACTGTCACCACTTATAAAACAATTTTTAACACTTTTTATAAAAATGGCATTAAATAATGCACAAATACGCAAATTGGGATGCACTTATAAAGAGAAGAGTTCCAGATTTCCATCTAACATCTGGATCCAAATCCCTAACCTTTAAGTAACATTTCTTGCAATGCACTATCAGCACAAAGATAAGCTGTGTCACATCCTCATGTTTATTTGCAACTGCCAAGCAGCCTTCTCTAAAGAGAGTGTCAGCCAGAGAACAGCTACCATCTTACGATAGGGAGATTAACAGCTGCTCAAGCACTATTAGAGACAAACAGAACACTTGTCCAAACATCTGAAAACTAATGGATAACTCTCTAGGAGGGATAGAGATAAAGATAGTGTGTCCATTATAATATTCACGTCACTCTAAACTTCAACAGGCTAGAGGCTATATATGATGAAACCATTGTACCAATTTGGATCTTATTTTAAACACAAATTTAAATGATCAGAATTAAATGTCCTACTTTACCTGTGGTCACCATATCTTCCTCCAAAATGTTTACAGAGGTTGTTAGAGCATTAAAGGCACATTATGTCAATTTTCGCCGCTAGAGGTCGCTTATCAAAACAAAGGCGTAGCTTGATGACGACTTGATTTCGTGGAATCATGGGAAGTGTTGTATTCATGTCTATAGCCGGTGGAAAAGAATCGGGATGGGACTCGGGCAGAAATCACATTCATGGATGAGATTATTAACGTTACTGTAGTATGAAGCAGGGCTGTGCGAGCAGAAATGAGGCAGCTGGAGTGATTGCTAATGAGAGATGAGCGTAACACATCTCGAGAGCAGCAGGACTTTTATTATGCCGCAGTCTCCGCTTCCGCTTCTTCCGGTCAAGCGTATGTGAGGTAAAGCAGCACTGTTTATCATATTAGATACATCTGTGTGTTGAAAGTTGTTCTAGTGCTACTCTGCGTTCGCTCAGCGGCTGATATGAGAATCTTGTGGCACACTGCAGTAAGCTAGATCGATATTAGGCATGATAAAACATGGTACTCGCTGTAAATCAAGAAAACAAGATTTAAACAATAAGACTTACTGTGTTGATCTACTGTATATAACATGATTAGTTTTCTGTCTATGAATTTATCCATCCAAACAGTTGCTCACCTATCTAATAAAACATAATATATTAAAGCGTCTTTGGTGGTTCCATGGTTTCTACAAAATAAAACCGGAAACCGAGGGTAACACGTGTATGATGTAATTGAAAGGCGACTGGTTAAAACTGCTTATTTCGCTGGATTTAAAAATTCTTGGATACATTTGGGATAATGTAAGTACGAAAGTTAGCAAAAAATATAACATTGTTCTAGTGTTTTTTATATATATTTTAATCTAAAAATCTTACATATTGTGCCTTTAACACTATAAATCTGAAGTAGTCCTCCTGTCCATATAGGGCTTTTGAAGGACATAATTTTGTGTGTGTGTGTGTTTGTGTATGTGTGCGTGTGTGTGAGTTCATGATATAGGGGTGATTTCAGCTTGATTTGGACAAAGTCATTTCAATCGCAAAAAGTGCCCCAATCACCCTGAATTCACCCCTACTGTATATACTGCAGATTGAGGACAGAGCAAGTACAAAAAGAGTATAAAAAGGTTCTACAGTGCAGCACAAGAGCGAGAGCTTCAGTATTACTCTTCTGACGTATTTGGCTCAAACACTCAAACTCTCATTTCTGTTAAGTCTAGAGAAAAGGATAACAGGAAATTCTAATAAGGAACCTGATGTGTAGTCTAAACCAATGCAAACTTTGTCATCTCAACATGCAGTACCTGAAAACTCAGAGGAAACAGAACCCATTAGCTTATATCATTGTCATTTTTCATCTACGCACGGCTCAATAAAAGCATTGTCATAAAACGGATTGTTACTGTGCCTTGAGGTCTCACCAAAAGCACTTAAAGTTATTGTTAATAAAAAATTTAACAGCGTTTCTGTGGAAAAGCACAAGGCAGCATGTAATCTGTTGAAATGTTTATTTGCAGAGAGATGGACATAACATAAGGAGGAAGTCAGAATCTCTCTGGTAACATTATTGTGATTCTTTCATGATGCTACTGTAAATGTTAGACCAAATAACAGTCAACAGCCAGGAATTCAAGGCTTGTACTGACCTGCTAGAATACTTTGGTAGTTCTGCAATTATAGCTTATTGAACTGTATTGCTTTTAGAGGATGAACAGACTCCATAGACTGAGAGTGAAAGTGTAGTTATTTATATAATTGAAGGGTTACAGAAAATGATGGAAATTAACTTTCCCTCTCTCTGAATCTCTGAGGAAAAACAGATAAGAAAAACAGGAAGAGGAAAGGTAAAAACAAATTACTCTGTAGGTTTGATGAGTTGGACTTTCCCAAGCCGAAGGATGACAGGCCCTCTCGGATTTCGGATTTTCTTGACCTCGCTGTTCTTCAGCAGGGAGAAACGGTGTGCCAGATTGAAACCTGCAGATAGGGCGATAAATCCATTTACCACCCCACAGGCTAATGAATCAGTGGACTGCTATTTGACATGTCCTACGCTATGTATCATCTCTGCTGAGGCAGTTTTCAATTCATATCAGGAACCTTAATAGTGTGGCATCTGTGACAGTTTTCAATTCGTGTAAGGCCAAAGGAGGAATCTTAATACTGTGAGTATCTATATCTTTCAGCTCATAGACTATTCCTTAGACTGCTTTATGGGCAGTTGGACTTTTATTAAGTGTATTAAAAGGCTGGAATGATTACAGATGGCAGTGCATATATAGAGTGAACATCTTTCCCATTTTTGGACATAAAGTGTGCAGAAATAATTGGGTGGTTAACGACATACAAATAGAGTTGAAGCCAGTGTTGAAAATATAAATATATATAAAAAATCAAAATAAATAAAACATAATATATACAGTACATATATTCAAATACAAAATGGTTATTTTAAAATGAAATAATATTTCATAATATTACTGTTTTTACTGTATTATATGCATTTTAAATTGCAATTTAATTATATTAATGGGTAATATTATATATATATATATATATATATATATATATATATATATATATATATATATATGAAGAGTTTGGTTCCAAAACGTGATAAACAGCATTTTCAAAAAACATTTGAGTTTCCGCCAAAATCAGTATTGTATCTGGTCTGTATTGAAAAGTCATTTATTAATTTTGCGCAAAATGCGATATCCATTGTAGCCTGGATGCCAGCCGAACTTAGACCCGCCCACAACATTTTGAGGTCGGGGAGTTCGGTCTGGACTCGATCCGTAGAGGAGTAATTATGCTCGAACAGAAACTGTTCGGACCAATCACATTGTCAGGGCGATGATTGACAGATTATCACCAGAAACGTAATCGTCTACGTCATCAAAGAGCGCTTGGGGAGTTTGATTGACAAGCGATCTAACCAATCAGAACGCCGCATCCGCCGTTTTGTCCGACAAAGCAGTCAGGAGTTAGAAGATTAAACTCGGTGGAGTTAAACTTGAAAAATTGTGCATATTGACGTCTTTCCGCGTTTGAAACAACATTCATTCTCATGTTCATTCATGTTTATTTGATTATACTATCGGTTCACGAGCCTCTTGAGCTGAGGCGCTACAGCAATCGGTCACGATCATGGTCACAACCAGGGCTTGACATTAAAGGTGCGTTCACGCGGCCTTGTAATTCCTGTAGTTACGAGATTCTAGCTTGTAAAAAGCGTTCACGTCCTCGTAGAGATCGTAGTTACAGCTTGTAAGCTGGGAGTTTTCTGAAAGCTCCCAGATGTACCACGTGGCCACTGTACCACCTGACCGCTGTAGATAGTGGTGCCATGGAAACGCATAATTCCCAGTCCAAGGACCAAAAGGACGTGAACAGCTCCGAATATAACGTCACGTGTTGTCATTTCAAGATTCCGGTAAGTACGAGGTGACGTGAATGCAGCTTAACACCCGCCAAATGCGGGTAGATTTCAGCTGTGGCGGGTAAGACAGCCACTCCCACTAGCCACTTTGGCGGGTTGAATATAATTTCAGTTTACAGCCAAATGATCGTCGAAGATCGTCGTAGCACAAAATTACAATCCAATCACACAATTCGTTATTTACGTGCAGTTAGTGAAGGAGCGATAGGCGGAATTGCGCTGAATGACACACAACAAAAGCGCTCTCTCTCTGTCGCGCGCGCGATCAGTTCTCCTCGCGCCTGAATAGTCAAATACACGTGCACACAGATGTCTAAATGTCCATCGTGTGGAGTATCTCGCGTGAATACAGTCGGTTATGGCTTAAGTGGACGTAAACAGGTGGGTAATAACTGGATATGCGTCAGTTACGTCCATGCATTCAGCAGCCCAATTAAATAGGCCTACCTGTCTGTCATTAATGTTAATCAAACAACAAAAGATGTTAAATAAATGTAGGCTATATGTTAAATAAACCTACTGTATCTGAAAAAAGATTATTTTTAATGTACTATTGTTTTTGTAATTTGCTTCTTTGTTCTTTTATATAGCCTAACACAAATAACTTATACAATTTCTCATATTAGCCCATGCTCATATTGTCTACCTCTTGCCCACCTGTACATACCAGCTGATATACAAAATGTAGTCTTGATTTAGGTGGTCAATCTGCATTTAAAAGTTTGAAAGGGTTTTAAATCTTCTAAATCAAGTAAAATGACTCAAAATAAAGTAATTTAAGCATAACAAAGTCAACTTTAATCATATAAAATGTAATTTACCAACATCAAAATTGTGGCCAGTGAAAATGCTGAGTGGCTAGTAACTTTGGAAAACCACTAGCCACAGTGGCTGGTGAGCAAAAAAGTTAATGTCAAGCCCGGGTCACAACACATTAAAGAGCCACAAAACGGTTTTTATTATTTGATTTTTTTTAATAACTACAGTTTGAAAGCTGGGACTTTGTTTAATATCATAAGTAACCTGCTCTGTCTCGTCTGTCGATGTGTTGTCAGTTTCCTCTTTGCTCCGCGATGTATCTTCCACTCTGTGTGGCGTGACAGCGCCACGGCTTGTCGGACAAAGCAACAGTAAGGGGGGCGGGTCTTTGCGAAAGGTCAATTAGTTTACAACAATGACTGTTGAAGAACTGAGATGTGTTACTTAGATTCCGCCATCGCGTCTGTTATAGAAGATATCGACAGCGCATTCATTTTTAAAAAGGAACAGAGGACCGCGATCAAGGCATTTGTCGATGGGAGAGATGTCTTTGCCGTCCTTCCTACGGGATTCGGCAAAAGTTTGATTTATCAGCTGGCCACGATGGTCGCTAAGAAGAGTTCTGTTGACAACTATGCGTCGCTCAACATACGTCACTTACTCTGTAGCTCTGATTGGTTGTAGGTCTATCCAATTGAGGTCTTTCCTGGATCGGTTGAAATACGCCCCCATAATCAAAGCCCAATGGAGCAGTATCAGACTCATATTCGAACTAGAATTGGAGTATGACCACGTCAGGCTATATCCATTGTGTTATTCTGTGATGTTTTCTCCCTTTCTTTCCAAAATGCAACAAACGCCGGTCTCCTTTTTCTGCAGAACGCGATATATCCGCTCTCAACCAATCACAGCGCACCATTCCATGCACTGTAAACATTGAAGGCTTTTTTAAAAGCCGTTTTTAATACCAATGTACTCGGCAAATGTGTTTATTTCACCGTGCGGTAGCGCCAGATACTCTTTAATCGGTAATAACAAATAATTTATAACATTAACAAGATGACCCATTGAATTAATTTTGGAATTCATTTTTATAACCAAAAGATGCTATGTGAAAGTCTGAAACAGAAAAAAGTGGTTTTCATCTTGACACTTTCTTGGTAAAGAAAACACCTTTTTACTCAAATTAATCAAAATGGAGTTATTGCGTTTTGGAACCAAACTCTTAATATATATTTTACCCATTAATATAATTAAATTGAATTGAAAAAGTCCTGTGTGAATGGGCCCTAAACAGTGTTTCTGCATTTTCATAAACATAAAATTATGAGAATAGGGATAGTTCAGACAAAATGAAAATTATGTCTTATCGCCATCATTTTGCTCAAACCTCATATGATTTTTGAGGCATGATTTGTAGTGAATAATAACTTAAATTTGGTCTATTCCTCACACAAAGCTATCATATTTCTTTAAAATACTTGCAATATAGTGTACAAGTCATATGGACTAATTTTATGGTCTTTTTTAGAGCTGCCAACCATCCACCACCATTCACTTTTATTGTAAGGAAAAGAGTAGGTTGGACATTCAACTAAATGTCTTCTTTTGTACTCCTTGGGAGAAGGAAATCATGTGGCATGAGCACATGACAGAATTTTCATTTCTGGCTTCTATAAAGAAGATCTAATGGCAGCAGTCTTTACCTGTAATGTTGTGTCTGGCAGTTTGAGGAAACTTCCAGTCTTCTACCTGTATGGACGGGCAGCTGACACCTGTAGAAAAAGAGAAGCAGTCAAGTTGCAGCAGATCTTGTCCTGCCACCTGTGAAAGGTCTTGCATAAAACAACTTGTACAACCAATCATGAAGAGTCCTGTCAAAACTTGGTCCTGAACATGAGGTGAACGAGTTGAGGCATTCAATGATTGTCTGAGGGAGACAGACACCATCTCAGATATAAATGGAGCTAAAAATAACATGCTCTTCTCTGGGGGAATCACTCTCCCAATCTAACTGCATAGTGGCAAAGACAATGACAGGTGGTCTGACACATTCTCAACTGGTGGGCGACATATTAAAAAGACATAAAGTTCATACAATCCAATCAAGTAGCCGTTTCACTCAGATATACATCAAAATAGGGAAGAATAGACAACTATAACTTCAGTTTCATGGCGATATTAAGGGGGAATTAATGGTGGTCCTTGCTCATTTGGTACTCTAGATGAGAAAACTTTAACTCATTCCTTTTTTGCCCACAACTATTGTGCAACTTGATGTAAACAAGTTTTCAGGGAGGAAGTTGCATTTAAAATCTACGTAAAATTATGCAAGGGCATTATGAGGGCATTCTCTGCCAATACGAGCCAATTATTCAGAAAGATATCTGCCGATACCAATATATAATTAAAGTAAATAAGCTCCTCTCTAGTGTTTTTTTATGGCTAACTAACAAACTGTGAACACTGGATAACTTTCCTGAGGTAAATGCAATGTTAAGTGACATATTGTTCTCAAGTTGTTTTATTGACGTCTTTCCGCGGGTGAAACATTGAATGAGCGATTACACGTGACATGATACATTTGGACAAGTTGTGTTGTACTATATTTTTCAACATATCTTTTGATATTCCTGCATGTTTTTTCATGCTATAACTTGTATTAAAGTGGTAGAAAATACTTGTGCTGCCATTTGAACTAAGACACTACAGCGATCGATATGTCCCGTCACATTTAAGAGCATCAAAGTGCCATTTATTGCTTGAATTTCATGATAAAATGGACAGAATTTGAAAGCTGAGACTTTGTTTCTTATCAGAAGTAACAAAGCACAAAAGATCTTTGCGACTATTGGATGGAAGGCACACCACAATTAACGTTTGTGTAGGAAAAAACTATGGGTGATTCATAGGGTCGCATTAACTTTGACAGCCCTAACTTAACATAAGAGATATTTTCTTCATAGTATGAGTTGCAGTCTGACTGCAATCTTTCCAGCCCCCTTTTGATCGAAAGGATATAATCGGCCCTGATAATCGGCTGTTTTTAAACAATCGGCCAATGGCCGATAGTGAAAATAATTGCTTCTATTGGCCGATACATTGGTACATCCCTACTCTGTATATATCTTTCCATGCCTTTTCTCATGATCCAGAAACACTGAAAAGTTCAGTTTTAGGACTAGGCATTTAAAAAAAAAAAAACCTTTTTTTCTTTGTGAAGAAGCATGTCAGAGGTGTCTGAGACAAGAGGAGTTTTTAATCAGCATGGTTTGATTGGCTCAAAGACACATACATCAATCAAAGTGCATTAGCAAGTTACTGCGGTGTAGGGAACTGTCACTTAGAAGTTTCAGAGATCAGATGAGTATGAGAATCTCAAGCAATAAAAGAGAGAAGCAGCTCAGAGCCGTCTCGTTGAGCTTCTAGTGGTGGAGGAGAGCAGGTGATGGGTTTTCCAACTCGTATTCTTGCCCTGTCAAGTTACAAAGAGCTCTTTTTAAATCTACAACACCTGAATCTCTCCACAGCCAACTCAGCACATACAGATAGGGAGGAAATGTCTCCAACAAAAACTTATCTGACAGATAAAGAATTCATTTTGAATTGTTCTCGCATTTTCACTTTTTGAAATCAGACAGACTCTGCTAAACCCCTTTTCTTCTTGGTTCTACAAAGCCCCTCTGCTTTCACACGGCAAAAAGGCGGGATTAAGATGCGGAGATGTCAGGGAGGAGATAGGAAAGCTGGAGGCGGCTCTCGCTCCTGAGGCGATGATGGAAAGTTGAATGCAGGGGGAGGAGAAGTGCATTTCACATGCATGGAGAACAGACACGTCATCAAGCATTGCAGACAGGGCTAGAATTTGAAGTGGAGTGAAAGTTTCTGAGGTTTAGGATTTCTTACGTTAAGAGTCAGCTTTCTTTTAATTTAGAGATATGTAGCTGTACAAGCTGCTTCACTGTTAGACTCTTTTAAGGTTCTTAGAAATACAAAATCCTTCACTTGCAAAAAGAATGAAATATAAAAACACATCCATTTTTATAGAGGGTAGAAGAAAAAATGTTGGGATAAAAAAAAAAATAAGGAACAAAAACATTTCACCTTGCCTGGATTCAGTCAAAATGTCTCCTCATTAACATTATCTGGAAAGCTCATGTAGGTGAAATACTGTGTCTTACCCTTGTTCAGATTCACTCCTGCGGCCTCTGCTCTATTTGTCCCTGATTGCATATTGTTTATTGTATATTTTTAGGTCTCAAATTTGGCCTGAAGAAACTCATTAAGGAGAAAGTCAATTGGGGATTTGCACAGCTGGGGGTGAGAAACGACATCCCAGAGATGCCATCCACACTGTGAAATGCAAGCCCAGGGTAATTGGAGGTGGCTGAATGTGGGAATGTGGATTAGTTTGTTAGTTCAAGCAATCATGCATCACTTCTGAGGACAGTTTTATATGGTGATGAAATAGAAAATGGTGCAATCAGAACAAAAATGCACAAGGGAAAAAGTCACATAAAATATTTTGGCTGTTTGATACACGCTCCGAACCACTGATTTGAAACAAAAGATTCGTAAAGCTTTGAAGCTTCATGAAGCAGTGTTTTGAAATAGCCCACCACTAGATATTGTTGAATAAAGTCGTTATTTTGTTTTTTGGCACACAAAAAGTGTTCTCGTTGCTTCGTAACATTAAGGTTGAACCACTGTAGTCACATGAACTGTTTTAAATACGTCTTTAGTAGCTTTCTGGGCATTGAAAGTGTTAACTGTCTTGCTGGCAATGCAGGCCTCACTGAGCCATCGGATTTTATCAAAAATATCTTAATTTGTGTTCCGAAGATGAATGAAGGTCTTACGGGTGTGGAACGACTTGAGTAAGTAATAAATGATAGACTTTTCATTTTTGGGTGAACTAACCCTTTAAAAATGACCAAATATGGTTTGATTGAAGTCATCAAACAAATCTTGGATTTGACTGTTGAATGTTTGAAAAGAGGTTTAGCCTTAAACATAAAAAGACTGTGTACTCATATTATCAATCTGCACTATTTTTGGCATAAGAAGCACTAATGGAAACAGAGGTTTATATGCTAATATTTCAGTAGATGTGTGGCTACATTCAGCCAGACTTGCATTATTATAATAATAAGATAAAGCAGCATTATTATATAATACATAAAAGGTGTTGACATTTCTCACTCCTGCGTCAAACCCCACAGAGACCCAGCATGAGAAGAGCCTAACAAGCAAAAGTGCAAAACAACATGCATTAAGAGTATAAAGTGATGAATGATATCAAACAAGTCCTAACAAACTTTAAACTTGAGATTCGGCCTCAAAACAAGCAGAGCTTCTCATGTTTCCTCACATTATTAGGGCACAAGCCAGTCTTGTATGAAACCACTAGCCAGTAGTTTCTGAAGGACTTCAAAACGTCTTAAAAATTAGACTAATTACTCTGAGGATATAAATTGCCATTTGAAAATCAAAAGTATAAATACTGAGGCACCCCCACTTACTACTCGATTCTGCTGCATGAGAAAGTAAGGGGAAAGATGAGAAGGTCCCAAATTTCCATAACTATATTTTTGAGAAACAGCCCTGGCAGTCTTGAGAACAAGGCATGGCATCGCTCTTTAAACGCTGAGCCATTTTCCACAAGTCCTTGTTCTTTCATGCTTTTTTCCCCCCCTCCTTTTTTTCATTTTAAGTATTACCAGACCTTATAAAAGTACAACATTTGAATGGAAATTGTAAAATAAGGAGCAATGAGTACTTTTGGCTGACTCAAGCTTGCCTAGTTGGCATACAGATACAGCAAATGTAAGCACAGAAGGCTTCACTAAAGAGTGCATTCAGTTAAACAATGATAGTTGGGCATTCGGATTCATTTGGAATATGACACTATATATACATTTCCTCTTCAAGATCCATCGCCTTAGATTTGTTTGCTGTATTAATGGATAGTTCACCCAAAAAGTAAGCTACTGACATGATTTACTCACCTTCATGTTCTTCAAAACATATGACTTTATTTTTTCTGTGGAAAGCAAAAGGAGATGTTTTAAAGAATGGTGCTGTTCACTCTTTTTCATGCGAATATGATGCTGATTGAGACTTTTAAGCTTCATTGTGCAAAAATACAACAAAGTATCATAAAAGTGGCCCTACAACTGTTCCAAGTCTTCTGGAGCAGGAAAATGATTAATATTGACATCCGCTTCAGTTGTATCAGATGAGTTCTTGAGAGAAGCTGTGACACATGATTCATGAACGAATTTTCAGTGAATCCCTTTGTCCGGTTCACAAACCAATCTGAATGCTTTATTCGTGAATCAGTTCATCTGATTTATTGATCCATTCGCAGCAGTTCTCTAGTTCAGTGGATAACCACTTTAATGTTGGTCTGTTTCTAACACAAAACTATGACTGTAAAGACTTGGTATGTAGTGCACCAACACTTTTATTGTGCTTTTAAAGCATATCATGCTTTCTGAAGCTTGAAAGTGTCAGTCTCCATGAGGACTAACAATGGCGGCCAGTACACTTCTTCAAAATATCTCCTTTCATGTTCCATCAAATCCTATGGGTTTAGATTGACATGCAGGTTAGTAAATGATAGTAGAATTTTAATTTTTGACTGAAGTACCCCTTTAACTATTCCTTTAAAAATTCATAATGTTATGTTGGAAGTAGTATGAATTAAACATACAGAATCTTAGCTGTCTGAGCTAGCCTCTGACAAAGTCATCCTTTGATTTGGAGACCAGGCCCTTACCTTCAGCTGATGCCAGTCGACCCCCGTGACCCAAGCAGATGGTGAGAAGCACCAGAGAGGAGCAGATGACCCTCATGACTCCCTCCTTCAGCTCCTAACCATGATAAAAAAAGATTAAGTGAACAGGTGAGAGAAACCAAGACCGATGTAAATAATCAGGAAACAGGTGTGTTAAGAAATACTGTTCTAAGCTCATTCTTAATGACACAGCCATTTAATACCTTACGTCTTTTACATTTAATACCATACGTCTGCAATAAAAGAGCTTCGAAATAATTGCTGGAAAGTGTAAGAAAGCTTGTGGGAGCAGTCATAATCAATACAGCGGTTAAAGGCCAGATTAATAATGGTGCCTAAAGGGTTGGATGGGTGCTTTTAGAGTATAAATTGCGCTAATGATCCAAAGCATTTCCAATAAAGCTTTGTAACCCATGACGTTTGACGATTATCATTACAGTGTCCATCTGTCCCTTTCAGTAACAGTGTCATCTCTCACATACACAGAAACACAATGCTTCACAATACTGAATAATGCAC
This sequence comes from Megalobrama amblycephala, assembly GCF_018812025.1. Lineage (NCBI taxonomy): Eukaryota > Metazoa > Chordata > Actinopteri > Cypriniformes > Xenocyprididae > Megalobrama > Megalobrama amblycephala. The sequence continues at coordinate 10,085,568 of NC_063052.1, forward strand.
AGTACACTGCCTACTATTAAAACAATAATAATATGTAAAACAGAAGCCATTATTCCACTCTAAATGTTTCAGTCTGTGCAGGAACTCATCAATTTTCATGTTTAATTCTTGAAGAGGCGTCCAGATATCATCTTGGAAATAAAAAGGTTGATTTGCATTTTTAATCCCATTTTGTGCAGAAATCAAATAAATAAGTCATATAAATATGGTAAAACATTATATTACTTCTGGTTCATCCATTACATTGGAAATAAAAGTAGAGCATATTGCATTATGGGATACAGTATACATAAGGTTATCCAAGTAGGCTACTACTGTTCAAAAGTTTGGGTATAAGTAAGATTCTTGTGCTCAAGAAGGCTGCATTTATTTGATTAAAATACAACTGTTTTCTATTTTAATAATATCATTTTAAATTGTCATTTTCAGCATCATTACTCCAGTCTTCACTGTCACATGTTCCTTAATCAATGTTGAAAACAGTTGAGATGTGTTTTTGTGGAAACTGCGATATATATATTTTCAGGATCCTTTGATAAATAGAAAGTTCAAAATGCATTTATTTAAAATATAATTTTTTTGTAACATTTTAAATGTCTTTACTGTCACTTTTGATCAATTTATTTGCATCCTTGCTGGATAATTTCTTTAAACAACAAGAACAACAACTAAAGGTACTGACTCCAAACTTTTGAACTGTAATGTACAATGGACTATATAGTGCAGAAACAATAAGAGTAGCAAGGTAGTATGCTATTCTGAACATAGCAATAATATAGTGCAAAATTAAAAAAAAAAAAAAAAAAAAAAATAGCTGTTTAAATTATTTAAACACACAAAACACATGTTGGGTACTCATGCTTCATAGGGACAACTGTAAAATCGAAGAGTGAAATTAATGAAATAAAATGAGTTTGTTTCACTCAAATAATAAGGAAAGTTCATTGTATTTAATAGAAAAATATTGCGTGAACTCAAAATTTCATTGTAGTAAGCTGAACTTAAAAGGTTAGTTCACCCAAAAATGAAAATAATGTAATTTATTACTCACCCTCATGCCGTTCCACACCCGTAAGACCTTCGTTAATCTTCAGAACACAAATTAAAATTGCTGGCTATGCAGGCCTCACGGAGCCATCGGATTTCAACAAAAATATCTTCATTTGCATTCCGAAGATTAACGAAGGTCTTACGGGTGTGGAACGACATGAGGGTGAGTAATAAATGACAGAATTTTCATTTTTGGGTGAACTAACCCTTTAATATGATTGAGTTGAGCTGCAGCATGCTTTGCATCGGACTGTATAAATAAATGTTGAAATTAAGTGTTATTTTTTGCATTCGCTATTTACACGGTGGAATTTGCAAGTGTAAAAACCGAATGCTTCTCTAGCAGACCATCTACGGGACGAGCCGGATTCCACCAAAGCATTATCTTATGCACACAATAATAATCTTTTACACTGTAATCCTTTTATTTTTAATATTTGGCATGTTTTTGTGCTGCTGCGCATCCCTGGTGTGTAACAAGCAGAGTGTACGCGCATTGTGCACCCGCCTATAGGCGCATATCAATAACGCACTCTTTAAATAACAAAAATAAATAAAAAATATTGCACCATTGACTTGACCAGGTTTCAGTTGGTCAATGGCGCAGTCTATTTCAGCTGCTTCAAAATAGCAGCGCACCAACAATGCACCTGAACACACCTAATTTTCATACCAGCACACCCATGCGTGCACAAATGGGTGCAAATGCATTTGCTATATAAACAACATTGCGCAGTACATGAAAATGATAACTGTGTTGGGCTGAAACTAGCAAAAAACATTTACGTCACGCCTGGCCACGTGTATGATAGGGCCCAAAAATTTTAATTTCTACTAACTTAAAAAAATTAGTTAGTTTACTTAAATGTTTTCAGGTAATAAGTTTGCTCAAATGTTTTGAGTATTCTGAACTTATCGAGTTTTACAGTGTAGACATAATGATTATTATACTGTACAAACTGTATATTCTATCCCCTAACCCTAAACCCATCACAGAAAACTTTCTTTACATTTTTTTTTTTTTTTTTTTTTTTTACAATTTTTCCTTTACATTTTCAAAAAACATCATTCTGTATGATTTATAAGATGTTTTCCTCATGGGGACCAAAAAGTGTCCCCGCAAGGACAAAGATTTTAGATATTGCCATCATAGTGGGGACATTTTGACCCCATTACATAGGGTTTAGCAGGACTACACACACACACAAACACACACACACAAAGAATTCCGTTTTCCCTTGCTATTAAATATAAGAAGTGTTCTTATGTGTACAAATGATTTATGTGTATTATCTTTCAGTGCATATGGAGGGATTCAGCATCTGTAATTGCTTGTAACATGCAAATGAAACTAAACAGACGATAAAGTATATCTCAAACATGTTTATATGTGTTCACGGAACCAACACCACCTCACTTTCCTCTTTACAGACATGCTGTTCACTCAAAGTGACCCTCACTGGCATGTCTGGACATGAACCTGTCAGAGTGATGTATTAGTCAGAACGCCCGAGGGACAAGGTCTTCTCCTCGGCCTTTAATGGCTTTCTTGTAAATTTCAGCTTGTCGGCGATGTTTGTGCAGGCAACACCTAATCTGCATCCTCCGACTGAGGTCACACCACCTGTAGGCGCTATACCAGTTGAGACACCGAAAGTGAAGGTGTCATGCGAAATAACACCACCCCAGAGTATACACTATCACCTGAAGATGAGAAACGCTCTACCTTTCTTTCACCGGCCGCCCGCACGTCTGTTTGTATCATTCCGTTTCAGTTATTTACAAAGCTCTACCTCACTTCTCACCACGAAATCAACAGTGTTCTAGTAAACAAGACAACATCCATTTCAGGTGAGCGAGGCGGAGATACTCCATTACCTGTATTCAATGCCTCTGGGCAATTTCTCATTACCATTCGCTTCCACGCACAGAAAAAGGAATGGAAATTAAAGCTTGTGCTTGTTTTGTTCCCATTTCACTCTGTTTGCTGTGCAGCGAGAACAGCTGGACCGCGCAGATAAAGGAAAGAGTCTCTCTCGCATTCTGTCTTGGCTCAGTGCCTGGAAATCTGAAGTGAATGTCTATAGTTGAAATGGCAAAAAGCACTAGTTAGGGAATCAAGTATGTGGGCTACAAACGACAATTCATAGCGTTTCAATGAAAGATTGATCGTTACAATCAATCTACGCATGCGAAAACAATAATCCGGGACCATCTAAGAGAATGGCTAAAAGTGACAATGTGATTTTTAATAAACAAGCGCTTTAATTAGCTATTGTTAAAACGTCTACAGTCATTTTGTTTTGCAGACCGCTGACAGGAAGGAGGCTGTCAAGAAGCCGCGTAGTGTGTTGTTTTCATGTCAGAGCCTGAGAGCTCAGGGAAAGAGGGAGTGTTAGACTCTCTCTCTCTCTCTCTCTCTCTCTCTCTCTTCAGAACAGTGCAAACAAGCGACAAACAGTATTCTTATTTTATGAAGGTCTTTAGTGCTGTCAGCTATTCGCTGGGTTATAAATCACTATTTTGGAGGTGCTAAAAATGTAACTGGTGTGAAAACCTAATGATATGACATCATAAACATCCTAAAAGGTTAAATAGAAAGGCTGAACCTGGTGCATATACCCAAATTTTCAGCACAGACCATTTGGATACAGGAACCTGGGAGCTAGAGAGACACTTCAAACACATGCAGGGAGCAATCCAGAGAGATTTATAATCGGGTCTGTGGCATTTGTAATCATGTCTGCGGCACTGTTTAACCTTCAATTACATCTGTTTTGCAATCATTCTTTTCCAAAGGAGCATTTATCTCTTTTTTTCTGCTTCTCACTCAAGGAGACTGGAATTGGTTTGCTTGAAGCTTGAAGCTTGAAACTAAATCGAATTCTTAATGGAACATATGCCAAATTCACCAAATGGGAATAGTCTGTGTCCACAAGTTATGTCTCCTCACCTTGACTCCCCCCGCATTAAACCAGATGGTTTTACCATCAGATTGAGCATGCATTTTTTCCACTCCCACGGGCTGATTTTGAAAAAAAGCCCTGTGTGTACCCTAGGCAGAGAGTGTGCTGAGAAGGTTTAGAAAGAGATCATGAATGAACTATGGTCTGTATCAAATTTAAAAGCACCTTGCCAGAAGGTTGCATGAAAGAACTGTCCTTCACATTACACTTAAGCTGCATCGTGACACGCAATGCCTATTCGGAAATTATCAGAGAGAAGTGTGAGATTGCACAGCTGCACGCTGCAGATGCTTCCAAACCTTCTCTTCTCCTCATACAGACAACATCACAGGGATGTGATTATAATCCAAACGTTATTGTGACACGCAGCTGTCCAGATGTGCGTGTGGAAAGAGCAGCTCATTTTTCATTTTATAACTTTAAACAATACTACTGTGATTTGTATTAATGTAAAGCAAAACCAATGTAGGTAATATTATTATTAGCCAGAATTAAATATATTTTTCTCTCATTTTTGTTGTTGTTTTATTATACCCTTGCGATTTATTTCTTAGTGTGCATAATTTTTTTAGATTTGTAAAAAAAAAAAGTTGTTCATTACAAATCAATATTTCCCCTCATACTGTTTGTGTTAAATTGAGCAATATATATATATATATATATATATATATATATATATATATATATATATATATATATATATATATATAAGCAGTAAAGAAAAGGCGACGCTATCAGAATACCCTGAGCGCGCGCGTTATCACGCTCTACCGCTTGGGGGCCACGTTTAGGGCAACAAGTCAAAAACTTTTTACCAAAAACCAAAGTGGTCAAAAGTGCAATAGCAAAAAAATAAAATTAAATAAAATACACATTTGGACTAACAGCATGTGGAGTATAACATGTGCCAAATTAAATGAAAAAAAAAACGTTGTGAACCGCACATTTGAATAATGAAGGAAATAGCCTAAATTTAAACGGCTATATAACTAATATCTGATATAGAACGAAACATTCCTATCATTTGCATCCTCACAAAGCATGAAACGCGTGATTATATGCATACAGTAGCCTATATTGATAAATAAATTACGTCAAATATGGAATAGGCTGCAAATGTCACGTTTCAGACGTAAATAGCCTATAACTAATGAAAAAACCTAAACTATATCTCCCTGGGGGGTTTGCAAGGATCCTTGTCATCGTAAAGATTCCCCATATGACAGACCACCAAAAAAAACGTAATTTTACCTTCTGCGTTCGTTAATCCAATGAATTATGGCCACATTAATCCACAGAAAACTGTTCTTAGTGTAATCCAGTTTGCTGAAAGAGCTTCCAAGAGTCCTCTCCTGCGTGGATAAAGTTTTTGCCTGGGAGTTCTCCTTCTCCAACTCTTTTCTCCCCTCCCCTCACAGTTGTTTTAATAAACTTTCCCCTCTCTGTCGTTTCTTGATGGGAGAATCTCCAGGATACGCGCGATGACATCATCAGCTGAAGTGTGTGGAAACGCGCCGCAGGCTTTTCTTTCCGCTCCCACAAGTCCTGCTTTGTTTGATGATTCCCCCTTTTCAACTATGATTCCACGGCTGAGGAACTTATCTGAGGTCATGGTAATGCAGACATCGTTGTGGGTTAGACAGGTCATCGGTGACTGAAAACCAAAGGCAAAATATTACAAAGTGCTGCCACAGTTTTGATGGTAACCATATGGTTAATCTGCAAAAAAGTCGTCTGGTCCTTGTTCTGTTGTTTTGGCTTTGGCGGTAAACATGTGGATTGAATTGTATTTGTTTCCTGTAACTATAATATACGTTTTTAATCGAAATAAGTTGCTGACCCCTATAAAAGTTCACTGTGGTAATTCATAACTTCTTGCAAAAACATTCCCAGTGTCCAAATATGCATATTTAAGTAAAAGCAGTATGTATGATATCTGAATAGCCTACACTATTGATGAAACAGTATACCTGGAGGACATGCTGCTCCCTCTTTGAGATGTCCAACCACTTTTCCCATAAGGCCATTGGAGCTGAAGAGTTGTTGTGCTTTGGCTGTTTGATAGTTTACAGTGAAATATAATGCTGAAGGTTTTAGAAGCACAACATGTATGGGTAGGCTAATTATTGGCAAACTACAATATGAAAGTATTACAAATTATTTGGAAATATGAATCTAATGCCACAAACAATAATCCTTCACAACAATCAAAGTTTCTCATTGAAAATGAATTGTTAGCAGCTCGTGCTGTACTTGACCAATCACTTCAGCTGTTATCTGCCTTCCCATAGTAAAAGTTTCTTCAAAAGGAGCTAAACGGGTGCGTTTCCCGTACAACGACGAAACTCGCTGCTAACTATACACTGTTAACGATTTTCTTGTATTTTTACAGTACAGTACTGGCTGCACGGTTGCCAGCAAGTTACTGTATTTTGATTTACAATTGTAATTGTACTGTAATTCAATTTACAGTACACAAGAACAGTACTGTAATTCTACAAAACAGTACTGTATTTTTACTGCATTTTCTACTTTTACTTTGCTTCTGCTGTAATTAATACAATATTGTACTGTAATATCAATATTGATATATTACTGCTAAATATTACTGCAATTTTCAAAATAATAACTAATAATGTTAATATTATAATTATATAATATGTAGTTATTACAGTATATACATTTATGAAGTAATATTAATGATGACAGAACTACCTGCAAATCAAAAATATGTTTTATTCAATCAATTAAACTATTAAAACCATTTTATTTAAAACCATTGCATGTTCAGTGACCTGTACATCGTTGAAGAAATCAACTAACTAGTCACAACTGTTTCCCGAAATCGTATTGTCGCAAATTTGTCGTTCAACTACGTTGGTGAATGATGTTATGCATGTGGTGGAGTAATAACTTCTGTTAATGAATGAATCAGTAACACTTTACAATAAGGTTCATTAATTAAACAGTTAATGTGTTAACTAACATGAACTAACCATGAGCAATACTTGTTATTGTATTTACTAATCTTTGTTAATGTTAGTTATTGAAAATACAGTTGTTCATTGTTTGTTCATGTTAGTTCACAGTGCATTAACTAATGTTAACAAGATTTTAATAATGTATTAGTAAATGTTGAAATTGAACATGAACAAAGATTAATAAATGCTCTATAAGTGCAGTTCATTATTAGTTCATGTTAACTAATGTTAACTAATGAACCTTATTGTAAAGTGTTACCAATGAATCCGTTTGAAATCTAATTAATGTTAGATTTATTTTAATAGAAATTACAGACATGGCATCTGCGGACTAATTCTCATTTGTCTCACGTATGCACATGCGCACTCTTCAAAAACGGCTCTAAATCTCTTGACAAACTAAAAGATTTAAATTATTTTGTATAGGCTATATTCGAAATAAAAGATATAGATTATACTGAATGTCAAATTGCTCACTTTTGCTCAAGATTATGATTTATTAAGTCCACATGTCATAAAAACAAGAAACTAAGCTTTTAACCACATTGAGAGCTGTTGTTGAGAGCTGCACAACTTTGCGATGCTGTTTGCGAATGTTCGTTGGAACTGTGGATTCGTTGAAATATGTTGATAACGACGGAACTTGCGACCATAGTTGGCGACCGAAGCAACGCTTTCGGGAAACACACCCCTTATCAGGTAACATAAAATCTATAAAAGTCCTGCTCATAGGCCTATATACAGTTCTGCCATAATAGTTTAGCTACATCAATCTTTCTTATAAATTTACATTCCCCTTGCAGAAGCAATGTTTAGCTTCTTTTTTTTTTTGTCTTTTTTTTTTTATGACAAATTTTTAAAGACTGCCTCAAAGAAGTTGCAAGAACAAGTATGTTTGTAGAGTGTATTTGAACTCCAAAATATATTTAAACTTTTTAACATCCTTGTACCAATGGGCTGTGGGTATCAGGTATCTTTAATTCTTAATTTTATCTGATCTTTTCTAGATCTTGATAGCCACACTAAAGATCCAAAATTTGGGAAACCTGGTTTGAATTGTTGTTTTGCACCATGATATGGTATTAATGGGCTAAGAGCCCTGGATGTCATTTATGTCTAACACTTCTGATTTGCACAGCAAAGGCACTGATAAGTCATGGCTTGATAAAGTCAGCTTGCTTTAACAACCTAATACATTTCATAGAACAAGGCTGCTAAACTACTTTTGCCATCTTCAGTCTTTTTTGCACAAAGGGCATAACCTTTGACTTAACCTGCTCATAAGCTTTGACTTAACCTGCTCATCTGTGTCTTAACAATGACCTGGTTCTCTTAAAGTTCAAGGCATCTAGAAAAACAGGATGTAAGTGGCTGGAGCGATGACAGGAACATCTGGAAAAAAAATGTGCTATCTATCCTCATGTGCCTCTAGTCCTAGACTATGCTAAACATAAGGTCCAAAGTCGAGAAATACTCGAGAAAGTATGTTTCAGAGCGTTGGATTGTCCATAATATATCAGGACCAATCCCAGGGAGTGAGAAGGGCCAGATTTTACATACTAATGCTGCATCATTGTGTTCCTGAGTTAGCCTCACCATATGAAGTCCAACATTCCCCTCTGTGATTGTGCTGTGCTGTTTGGAACGATGGACAATCTTGATGTCATATTGTAAAATATAGATGAGATGATGTAAACTACGTTGTAAAAACCTACCCCGGGGATACAAATAAGCAGCAGCAGTGGTGCTGGAGCACAGCCAAAACATGTTTCATCTGCAGTTAGACCATTAAATAATATGACAGAGAGGACTAGCTTTCATATTCAGTCTGGGTTCTACATATCAAATTTTTTATGATCCCCTGTCTGGCTTTGGCATCGATTTCCACCTATGTTCTTTAAAGCAGGAGAAGAGTAGACAGAAATAGAAGACCCTATGCAGGAAAGCTTTAAAAAGCATCCAAAAATTCTCTTAAAATATCTGTAGAATATATTTGTGGGTAGAGTGTCTTAAAACACTGGATGCTAGCAGTATATTTAATGAATATAATAATTGAAAATTGATCATTGATTCTCATGTAAAGCCCAAAGTGCACGTACTGACAAAGAGGATGCTGCATGAGACTGAAGTGCCAAAATACCATTTAAAAGTTTTGGGTGAGTAAAAAAAAAAAAAAAAAATGAAAGAAATTAATTTGTTTCATCAGGATGAAGGATGCAAGGATGCATTAAATTGATCAAAAGTGACAGTAAAGTCTTTTACATTGTTACCAAAAAAAAAAAAAATCTATTTAAAATAAATGCTGAACTCTTAAACTTTCTGTTTATCAGAGAATCCTGAAAAAAGTGTAAGTTTCATTCTACAGTTTCTTGTGACTGGGATTTTTGTATACATGCTGTGCAAAGCAAACAGCTTTTTTGCATAGTATAAATTAAGATGAGACTATACCCTGCCAAATGTGAAACGCCTCTAGTCAGATTTTGTTGATCATTCAAATGGATCCATGAAATTTTAATGGAATGAGAAAAGTAATTGGATAATGGAAAAAAAAGGTCAGGCACAAATGATGCCAGTATTCCAGCTTGATATGCTTGACATTATTTGTAACATTTCTCAAAGTTTCTGAGAACATTTGTAATAGGTTTGTTGATCAGAATAATGTTTGAATGTGGGTAAGCAATTTTCAGTGAAGAGAAATGGCTTTCTATGAGGAATGTCCTTTTCTGCTTGCCCATAAAGCCTAAGGCAAACTGCAAGACTGAAGATAGTTCCCATTCATACTGGCTTGTGAATTCCTGAATTTGAATTGAGGTAGCAAACTTAAAGGGATAGTTCACCCAAACATGAAAATTCTGTCATTCTTCAAGTTGTTTGAAACCTGTATGAATTTCTTTCTTCTGCTGAGCACAAAAGATGATATTTTGAGTCAATGGGGTCCATCAACTATGGAAGCCCGTTTCTGCCACTAAATAAAAAATAAAAACAGTAATTGCGACTTTGTATCCCAGAATTCTGACTTTTTTCTCAATTGCGAGTTACAAAGTCAGAATTGCGAGATATAAACTCGTAATTGCGTGATATAAAGTCAGAATTCTGACTTTTTTCTCGCAATTCTGACTTTATAATTCACAATTGTGAGAAAAAAAAAAATCAGAATTCTGAGATATAAACTCACAATTGCGTGATATAAAGTCACAATTCCAACTTTTTTTCTCGCAATTCTGACTTTTTTCTCACAATTGCGAGTTTATATCTCAGAGTTGACTTTATATCACACAATTGGGAGTTTTTCTCAGAATTGACTTTATATCATGCAATTGCAAGTTTATCTCAGAATTGACTTTATATCACGCAATTATGAGTTTATATCTCAGGATTGTGACTTTATATCTCGCAACTCTAACTTTATATCACACAATTGTGAGGAAAAAAATTCAAAATTCTGAGATATAAACTCGCAATTGCCTGATATAAAGTCACAATTCTGACTTTTTTTCCTCGCAATTCTGACTTTTTTTCTCACAATTGCGAGTTTATATCTCAGAATTGTAACTTTACATCACGCAATTGCGAGTTTATATCTCGCAATTCTGACTTTTTATCATGCAATTGTGAGTTTATATCTCAGAATTGTGACTTTATAACACGTAATTATAAGAAAAAGGTCAGATTTGTCAGATATAAACTTGCAATTGTGAGATGAAGTCACAATTACTGTAATTTTTTTTATTTAGTGGCGGAAATGGGCTTCCATAATCCACTGTTTGGTTACCCATATTTTTGTGACAGAATTTTCATTTTTGGGTGAACTATCCCTTTAAGGATGCAGAACGGAATAACATTTAACTAGAAAAGGAAAGTTCTTTAAGAAACATTTGAAAGTTTTAGAAGTTTTACAGCCATCCATACAAACAAAGTATTATTTGAAATGTCACCTAGAAGGTTGCATTAATTTATATTCATTACATTTAACAAATTTGTCGCCCAGGGTGGAAGAACACTTCGATCCCCAAAATGCATGTCAAATTTCTTTGAGTTGTAATTGAATAAATTCCTATTCCTGCAGTGTCAGTTCAAATTCACGCTTGTTGGAGCACATCTCAAAAACAAGCACACTAAAAGAGGATTGTGATGGAGACTTCTTGGCATAGAATAGTCAACGACTGAAAACATCAGAGGTGACAAGCTTAAGCCTTGCAGTATGCTGGCTATACACTTATGCTAAAAGTTTAGAATCTTTTTTTTTTTTTTTTCTGTATTGAAGAAGCATTAAAGTGTTTTATTTTTTTTAATCTCCTGCTGCTACCCCATCTGTCTCGTTTCAATGACTCAAATTCCTTTGCCCATCTCAAGCTTGTGTTTCTTCACTCTTGAGCAAAGTCCATTTAAAGGAATATGGCCTGGCAGTCTTTTTTTTTTGGCCTTTAACTTCCATTCCATACAGTTTTGCACTCTTAAGAGGATGAGGGATGGGGAGAAAAAAAAAAAGATCTGTTTTTTTTTTTTTTTTCTCACCAAATGCTCTTGGTGGATGATTCTCGAATAGCATCACAGAGAAGTCAATGCTCAAGGACTGGGCACACCTATCCAACCACAACAATTGGATTTGATTTCAAGGTTCAGCAGAGAGTAACAGATATGAATCATCTAATCTATGAGCTTGAACACAGACCCTTAGACACATATGAGAGCCTCATGGAAAGAAGCCACAACAATTTACTTTTGCAACCTAAAAATGAAAATACATATTTACAGAAACATTGTAAAAAAAAAAAAAAAAAACAACACTGCTGTTTGATCAAACAATTATTAATTTTAATCCTATCCCATTATGACCCATATAGCAAAATATATGGTAGATATGTTGTAAACAGCTTCTTAAGAAAAAATATATTTTTTTAAATGAAAACATACAGTACACTCTTAAAAATAAAGGTTCATTGGTGGTTCCATGAAGAACATTTAAAGAAGAATGTTTCCATTGTTCTTTATAGTGAAAAAGGTTCTTCAGATTATTAAAATGTTCTTCACACTAAGAAAAAAATGGTTCTTCTAAGAACTGATTACTGAAAGGTTCTTTAGGGAACCAAAAATGGTACTTCTATGGCATCACTGCAAAAAACACCTGTTGGAACCTTAAAGGTGCCCTAGAACTTCTTTTTAAAAGATGTAATATAAGTCTAAGGTGTCCCCTGAATGTGTCTGTGAAGTTTCAGCTCAAAATACCCCATAGATTTTTTTTTTAATTAATTTTTTTAACTGCCTATTTTGGGGCATCATTAACTATGCACCGATATATAGGTTGCAGCCCCTTTAATTCTCGTGCTCCCCCTCCCCCGGAGCTCGCGCTTGCCTTGAACAGCATAAACACAGTTTACACAGCTAATATAACCCTCAAAATGGATCTTTACAAGATGTTCGTCATGCATGCTGCTTGCATACATACATCGGATCATGTAAGTATAGTATTTATTTGGATGTATTACATTTGATTCTGAATGAGTTTGAGGCTATGCTGCGTGGCTAAAGCTAACACACTGTTGGAGAGATTTATAAAGAAAAGTTGTGTTTATGCATTATACAGACTGCAAGTGTTTAAAAATGAAAATAGCTACGTCTCCGTGAATACAGTAAGAAACGATGGTAACTTTAACCACATTTAACAGTACGTTAGCAACATGCTAACAAAACATTTAGAAAGACAATTCACAAATATCACTAAAAATATCATGCTATCATGGATCATGTCACTTATTATTGCTCCATCTGCCATTTTTCGCTATTGTTCTTGCTTGCTTACCTAGTCTGATGATTCAGCTCTGCACATCCAGATGTTCTGCCCTTGTCTAATGGCTTGATCATGGGCTGGCATATGCAAATATTGGGGGCGTACATATTAATGATCCCGACTGTTACGTAACAGTCAGTGTTATGTTGAGATTCGCCTGTTCTTCGGAGGTCTTTTAAACAAATGAGATTTATAAAAGAAGGAGGAAACAATGGAGTTTGAAACTCAGTGTATGTCTTTTCCATGTACTGAACTCTTGTTATTCAACTATGCCAATATAAATTCAATATTTAATTCTAGGGCACCTTTAATTTTTAAGAGTGTGTAGTTTCAAAATGCCAAAATATATTACAAAATGCAAGTACTTTGTAGATGCTTTCTAAAATTTCTATATGAGTGTCAGCTCATTCTGTGTGTCACTGTCAAAGCAAATGAGTAATAAAACTCACTCATAAGGACCGGCTGTCTATAAGTTGGTTTTTACAATTAATTAATTGTAGCAGACATTATCATAATCTATATTAATTGTGCAGCCCTATAGAAAGCCAAAGACTGCTTTGCATAATTAAGGCAATGTAGTCCCTACACACATTTCCAGAACAGAAAAGAAAGTTCTGGCCCAGAAAAATTGGCACCGCACCAGCCCCTAAAATCTGCTGAACCAGCAACCACTTACACCAGAAACCAAGGAAACGGTATAATATCTGCACCAAGATAAGTTTTCAGACCAGCAACCAAATTTGACAAAGACTGACACAAAACAAAACTTGATCACTCCCATAATCTCGATCCTAATTAATAGACAGCTGTTGTAGAGCAGAGAGAGAGAGAAAGAAGCAAGATAAGTGGACAGATTGGTGGAGCATGTTAAAGTTTTCTTCACAGTGTTAGAGACAATATGGCTGACACTTCTGCCACATCCAATGCCAAAAAAAAAAGGAAAATATAGCGCTCATGGCCAACTGACACATATTCAGAGACTTTCTTTTACAGTCCCATTTAGGAAGTAAGAGATGGAAAAAACTAGGGGGATGGAACTTGCTGAGACAGAGGAATATAGTCATGACCACAACAGCCAATAGAGTTTGGAGCACTTACAAATGTGCCTCAATTACATAAGGTTGACATTTATGACATTTGAATATTTTAGGCTGAGTTGGATAAAATTTTCTTCTAAAACTTATTTATTTAAACTTGAATATGATTGTATTGTATAATTTGATTGGGTTTAAGAATAATATTGGAAAATCTGTGTGGCAATAAAGATTCTATTCTATTCTATTCTATTCTATTCTATTCTATTCTATTCTATTCTATCAGAGCAGATGATACAATAGACCCTGCAGTAACTTGGAGGAGATGGATGGGATAGACAGCCTCTTTGGGAATTCCTTGCACACTCACAATCCCCAATTTTTCCAGACATCCTTCCAAACATGCACCGCAAAGCTGATCCTAACATGAATCCGGACTTTTTTTTTGCCAAATGTATTTTCCAGTCAAGATGTAAAACAGCCTCCGTTCTTCACAGACTGTTTTTCACTTCTCTTACAACTTTCATTTCGACTGAATCCCTGCAGCTACACATAATTTAGCTTCACAACCAACTTCAAACTTTCAAGGACAAACCATAGTGGAAGCAATCAAGTGCACTCATTCAACCTAATGCACCACAGCATTCAACCTAATGCACCACAGCAATAAAAAGTGTACAAATGATGTACATTCAACAGCTAGAGAATACTTAAAATGCACTGTGAGGGTCATGCCGAATGAATTCCCGCATCTTGCCAGAAGATGACTCCCGTGGCTCATCCTTCCATTTTCCAAACCGCTTGTCCAAAGTGAGTACAGCATAATATCATACAGGTATAAGTTTCTTTTTAATTGATTATTAAATAGTTTCATTAAGGTTGCTAGTTTCCATGACAGAGTTCAAGGTAAATCTTTTCATTACTACTGGAGCTGCCAGTTTGCTAAGCTTCAAATGATTATTAAACAGCAAGCACAAACTATGCAAAAGCGACCGCCCTTCCGGTACACTCAGTGTCTGAATTCGCTCACTTGTTTTCATTCACTCCTTCAACTGGACTATATTAGTGGACTAATGTAGGGAATAGTGAATAAGGGTATAGGGGGCGATTTCGAAAACAGCTAGTGTTTCTGAACAAATCGGTTTAGTGAACGATCCATTAATGACTCATAATACACTCACTTGTCAACATCTACGATGTAACCTGCTGAAAAGCTTCCAAGCACTAATGTTGTACCTCACATTGCCATCATTACAATTATTTAAAACCATTTTTGATTGTCTTTACAAAATTTTACTGTGCAATGGAATTTTCAGAAAAAAATATAGCTGTGAGCGGCAATTATCGGGGTTCAAGCGCTTTAAGGCCTTAAAGCACATGCGTAAAAAGGTATTATGTTTTATTTAGCAAGCTTAGATCATAGATGGAAAAGACTGTTTACATCCAATACAGGAAGTTTAAAGGAACACTCCACTTTTTTTGAAAATAGTTTCCAACTCCCCTAGAGTTAAACAGTTGAGTTTTACCTTTTTCGAATCCATTCAGCCGATCTCCGGGTCTGGCGGTACCACTTTTAGCATAGCTTAGCATAGTTCATTGAATCTGATGAGACCAATAGCATCTCGCTCAAAAAAACGTCCAAAGAGTTTCGATATTTTTCCTATTTAATACTTGACTCTTCTGTAGTTACATCGTGTACTAAGGCCGACGGAAAATGAAAAGTTGCGATTTTCTGGGCCAATATGGCTAGGAACTATACTTTCATTTTGGCGTAATAATCAATGAACCTACCTTGGGTGCAGCAGGCACAATGATATTACGCAGCACCTCTCACAAATGTCTCCATGGTTGCAAGGCATGCTCCCTGTGCAAACGGGGTCACAGTCGCTGCGTAATATCATTGCGCCTGCTGCACCCAAGGTACGGCAGCAAAGTTCATTGATTATTACACCGGAAAGAGAGTATATTTCCTAGCCATATCGGCCTAGAAAATCGCACCTTTTCATTTTCCGTTGGTCTTAGTACACGATGTAACTACAGAAGAGTCAAGTTTTAAATAGGAAAAATATTGAAACTCTTTGGTCATTTTTTTGAGCGAGATGCTAACGGTCTAATCAGATTCAATGAACTATGCTAAGCTATGCTAAAAGTGGTACCGCCAGACCCGGAGATTGGCTGAATGGATTTAAAAACGGTAAAACTGTTTACCTCTAGGGGAGTTGGAAAATTAGCCTATTTTCAAAAATAGTGGCATGTTCCTTTAACATAGGAAATATATCGTTTTTAAAGCTTTTTAACAGTTATATTGCCACCTATGGTCCGATCTCCATAAAAGTTGCATGGCATGCTTCTTTAGAGCCATATGCTGCATGTGCTCACCTATTTTCATAAAGTTCTTTTTGTTTAGGATTTATAGGCTTTTGTGAGCACTTGGCCACACCTCTTTTCTAAATTAACCTGTTATAGCTACCCAAAGGATAAAGTTAAACTTTTTTGGATAATTATTGACCTAGAGAATCCATAGAATTGTACTGCACTGGTTTGGTTCTGATCGGTCAAAAAACCTAGGACTAGTTCGCAAAAGTAGGTTTTTTACATAATCACGAATATTTAACGAATGATTCAATTGACAGTGGCTGTCCCAGAGGCAAAGTTGCTCAGAATGAGGAGTTATACAACATGGTATGAATGTTGTGGGCATGTGCAAAAAATTGCTCGATACACAATCCCCCTGATGCCCGTTTTCTTTTGAATTTCTCACAGGCCTCTAGGACAGTGAGTCAAACTTGCCCAGCAAGTTTCATTCCAATCGGCCTCCGTTAACCTTGTCTGAGAGCTGCTCAAATTTCATTGGCCGATGTCGGACATTTTTTTCGAGATACATCAATGTCCTCATACACGATCATGGCAACTTGGACAAAGACACTGCATGCCAATTTTCAAGTCAACTGGTCTAACAGTGAAGTAGTTATAGCCATTTACATGTGTTTTTGTAGCCATTTACATGTGTTTTGTAGCCAGTCTCTCACATTGGTGTGCTGAGTTTAGTGAAAATATCTCATTCCGTTCACGAGTTATAGCCATTTTAGTAAAAGTGGCTCCACCCACTTGTAACATTTTGGAAGCCCTTAGGGGCCGTGAATTTATTTTTTTTTTTTTGATAATTATTTACAATCAGACTCCAGAGAATCTTGCTGCACTGGTTTGGTTCCGATCGGGCCAAAACCTAAATAAAACAGTTAAATAAAACCTTATTAGAAAGTTATCAAATGACAAAAAAGCTTTCTCCGTTTCCAACACCAGTACAGGTATAGACTGGACTGGTAATGATTAGCATTCATTTGATGTTATTAGCTAGGCGAGATCTGGCACTGAAATATTATGTCTAATATTATGTTACCTTTTCTTAAGGTCAGATCTGATTAGATGATACATTTGCTTTGGTTCACACCACCCGAGTAGAAATTTTTTTATATCTTCTATCTGAGCTGTTTGTGAATCATCTCTTACCACACACCAAATTTGCTTTCCAGCTGAACATTACAACGTGGCTGAAGTGGACTATTGATGTGGCTCTTTAATTAGCTTGAGGTACCTTCAGCACTAAATCATCTTAAAAAAGCAAAACTGCACTTGAAAGAATTGCTTTGATGCACCTGGAGTACATACTGATGCGTTTGGCTGCCCATGTAATCGAGTTTGTAGGGCTGAAGTCATTTGAATGCAATATATACAGTACAAACATGCCAAAGGCTATGCGGTATAAGCGTGCACTTGTTGGTAGTTCATAAACAAACACCTGCATGCATACACACGCAGACATGCTGACAGTACAACTGAAAAGTGCAAAAATTCATACATTTATATGAAATAAAAAAGACCGCATTTTCTTCTCACTAGAGTCATTCATCCTTGTCCACTGGTCTATATAAAACATGCAGTTAGTGTCAAACCAAATCAATGAGAGCATGTCTTGGTGAGTCCAGCATAAATATGCCTCCCTTATGTCCTCGGCCCTGTTTGTTATGCTCTTATCCCATTACACTGGCCCGGGCCTGGCGGTGGTGAGCCTTGTGAGAAGTTGGTTTTGGTAAACACTCAGAATGGAAGACCAGATGAAAGGTGACTTTTCCCAGTGCAGTGAGCCTTGAGGGACATGATATTTGATAAATTTAAATCTAAACAGACAGCAGAAATGTACTCTTTGCTTTTATCATTTTGTTAGGGAGAGCTTCTCGTGCTCTGTTTTAGCTCTGGGTTCGGGGTCTCTCTGGAATAACTGGTTGACCTGAAGTGCTTTAGCTCAGTTCACCAATAAATCACGTAAAGTGAAAGCCCTGAAGCGCTCAAGGCTGTGCTAAAGAATGGACCCAGGCAAGCTCATGCTTGATAAAGGAGTAGTTCACCTTAAAATGAAAACAATGTCATTATATGTCCTGATGAAGTTTCAGAAAGGTATGATTCTTCTGTGGAACACAAAAAGAGAAATTCTGAAGAATGTGATAGTCGCTTTTCCCAAGAAGTTACTGTGAGACTTTTAAGTTTCAAAAAGAACTCAAAGTACCATAAATGTTTAATGAAGTGGATATATGAGTAAAAGGTAAAATCTTCTGAGGTCATACACGCTTTGTACTGTATGACAAACTGATCAAAATTTAAGTGGTTATTCACAGAAACTGTTTTAAACATCTTTTTAGTGAATCATTGATCCAATTTACAAAAAGTCATGTGGTTCTCAAATTTAACTCATGACTTATCTGTATCAGTAAATAACTCTACTCTTTAAATAATGAAAAAAATGATAACTTTTTTTCATTATTTCCACCACATAAAGCTATTGTATGATACCCGAAGACGTTGAAAATAGTGTGTGAGTCATATTGACTACATTTATGATACTATGGTGCTTTTGAGTGTTTTTTTGAAGCTTGAATGCTCCAGTCCCCATTCATTGCATGAAATGGCACAATAGCAGTTTCTTCTATGCTTTCACTATTCTTAACATTCCCTGTTCTAGCTTCTGCTTGTCTGGACGATGACATATAACTCTGTATTGCTAACACTTCTCGTGTTATCGCCTCCTTAAAGTGATAGTTCGCCCAAAAGTTCACCCAGAGTTGTTCCAAATCTGTATGAATTTCTTTCTTCTGCTAAACACAAAAGAAGATATTTTGAAGAATGTCAGTAACCAAACAATTGATGGGCCCATTGACCATAGTAATTTTTTTTCCTCCATACTATGGAAGTCAATGGGGTCCATCAACCATTTGGATACCCATATTCTTCAAAATATCTTCTTTTGTGTTCAGTAGAACAAAGAAATTCATACAAGTTTGTAACAACTTGAGGGTGAGTAAATGATGACAGAATGTTCACTTTTGTGTGAACTATCCTTTTAAGATGAATTGCTTGTTGCATTCCTCATCTGTAAGTCACTTTGAATAAAAGCATCTGCTAAATTAATAAATATAAAAGGCTTTCCACTTCTGTGTTCCACAACAAAAATAAAGAATTTTGAATGACATGAGGGTGAAAATAATGACAGAATTTCCCTTTTGTGTGAACTATTCCTTTAAATTAAATAGTTGGATCTGCTCATTAATGATTAGATTAAGTTTTTAGACAAAACAATGATTTTAGCTGCCTCAAATTAAAAATCACAGAATGATTAGACAAAAAAAAAAGCCTAGAAATGTAAAAAGGGAGTAAAATTTTGCAGCTGGAGGGAAAGCGACAGAGAGAAAGCAAAAGCAAGAGACAGTCAATGAGAGAAAGAAAGAGCAGCCTTGGGCGATGAGGGCTGATGGGGCAACATGAATGCTCACATCCTCTTCGCATTAGTGTCTGCAGTGGGACTGCGCCAACAGCAGATGTGGAAAGATCAGCGTGCTGGGAAATTATGCAAATGAAAAGGTGAAGGCTATAACTCACGGATTGATTTAATGCTAAATTATGTGCAGGAATACATGAATGGACTTTGATAAAGCACGACGCATTCGAAGGTTTTAGTTGAGCGTGTCTTTCTCTGAATTCTTAAAAACCATTGTGCTTACAGTACATCACTCCTCGCATCACTGACACCTCCTTTCTTTGTTTTACTGTGTGCATTAGTCAACTCCTAAATGATTGCTGCAGTGTTAGGGACAATGTAACACTTAACATTAAATGAGATGTTGCAGACTAGATTAATGCTAGTCATTGTCTTTTATTGCATAAACAATACATCTGAAGGAAGTTTGATTGCATGTGGATCTGGGACGCTGGGATCTGTATAAGATGCAATGATGCCCTAGTTCCAAAGCAGACACAACAGACACACCCCGCACACCTGTCAGCTATTGATCAAAGCTCAATATAATCACTTTGACAAAAGCATACGCTATAGTCTCAAAGCCAAAAAATAGGCCGTCGGGTCCCACACCTTGAAGAAAAAAAAAAAAACACAGCTAGCCCCTGCTGGTGACTACACATAACACAATTCTGCTGCCATTTTTCATCATTAATTGCCATTTGATTATGAAAATGGCAAAAGATGTTGATAGCTAAAATATAAAATAATCATGAGAACTAAAGCTGCATTTATAAGATAAATAGTGTGAGATGTATAGTCAAAATTGTGATATATAAATTCACAATTGTCAATTTTTATTGTAATGACTGTATTTCACAATTGTGAGATATAAAGTGACAATTGTGGGACAAAGACACAATTACAATAAAAAGTGACAACTGTGAGATATAAAGTCACAATTACAATAAAAAAGTGACAATTGTGACTTTAATTGTGAAATATAGGGTACGTTTATATGACAACAATGTACTAATAACGGAAAAGTTTTTTCTTTACATTTTTGAAAAGTTCCGCGCGCAGTATCTCCGTTCACATGGATCCACGAAAATGACTAAAGTGCTGTATTATGCATGCCAGGCCAGTAGTTGGCAATGTCACTTTGTAAAGAAACACTATGTGCCTATAGACTGAACATGTAATACGCATGCACATGACTTCACTATATAATGGTAAGGAAGGGTTTTTTTCTTATTTTTTTTTCTTCGTTCTCTCCCCCCTCCTTCCCCTCTCTATCCCTGAGTTATATTGTGAACTTACTGACTGATCCACACTCTGGCGGTAATGCACCATTAAGCTGGATGCCAACCGCCATTAAAGAAGAAGAAGAAGAAGAAGAAGAAGAAGAAGAAGAAGAAGAAGAAGAAGAAGAAGAAGAAGAAGAAGAAGAGACTTCACCGTTTTCACAAATTCCATGTTTTTGTAGTTTACACAGACACGATAATGGTATCGTTTTCAAAAACTTGCACTTTGAAACCTGTTTTCAAAAGTTTGCATTTTAGACCCCCAAAACACATTTATCGTGTATGAATGGCCAAAACGCATAAAACGTTTTTCACGTTTAGTTTAAAACCATATAGCATAAACGCCCCCATAGTCATAATATAGGCATGTAGTGTTTCTTTACAAATTGAATTCACCAACTAACTTACTGGCCTGGCATTTAGTAGTGATGGCCGATTTCGAAACACTGCTTCATGAAGCTCCGAAGCTTCATGAATCTTTTGTTTCGAATCAGTGATTCAGAGCGTGTATCAAACTGCTAAAGTCACGTGATTTTAGTAAATGAGGCTTCATTACGTCATTACTGTTTCGAAACATTTCAAAACAGTTTGAAATTTCAATGGTTCACCAGTAGAGGGCGATGATAAAGTGAACCCATGAATCATGCAGATTCACTGAGAACTGTTGAACAAGTGTCTAGGGCTTTACCCTATGGTTTTACTTGATCTCCGATCAGTTTTATACATTTGAAGATGCTTTGATTATACATTAGAATAATTAAAATTAATAATGGTAGTTATTAATCTCTTATTGGCCTGTTTAGCTTGAGCCATGGAACAGAGAAACACGCATTGAAAATTGATTAAAGAACACATATTATACAGACACTCTATATTTAATCTTATTAGATGATTAGTTAATTCCATTTAATTGATTTTACTTTAAATAAAACTTTTGTTAAATACATTTGTTAAAGGGTATTTTTAATGCATGTTTGGCCTGAGTTTTTTTTTGCATTTGCACTGTTCTGACCACTAGGGGTCACCGTGGAGACGAGTGTCAGATTGTTTCGAAGCCTCGAATCATTACGGCACATTTGATTCAACTGCTTCAGTGTTTCATGAAGCCTCGATCTGCCCATCACTAGCATTTAGTCGTTTTCGAGGATCCATGTGAACGGCGTTGTTTTCTGTCAGCGAAAAACGTGTGTATATGGAGAAACGTTTCTATTTTTAGTAGTCTTTAGTAAACTTACCCTAGGTGAGATATAAAGTTACAATCATGACAAATAATGCCATATTTGTAAAATAGTCATAACTGTAACTAGTGATGGGCAGATCGAGGCTTCATGAAACACTGAAGCAGTTGAATCAAATGTGCCGTAATGATCGAGTCGAAACATCTAACTGTCTCCACGGTGACCCCTAGTGGTCAGAACAGTGCAAAAAAAAATCAGGCCAAACATGCATTAAAAATACCCTTTAACAAAGATTTAACAAAAGTTTTATTTAAAGTAAAATCAATTAAATGGAATTAACTAATCACTAATAAGATTAAATATAGAGTGTCTGTATAATATGTGTTCTTTTATCAATTTTCAATGCGTGTTTCTCTGTTCCATGGCTCAAGCTAAACAGGCCAATAAGAGATTAATAACTACCATTATTAATTTTAATTATTCTAATGTATAATCAAAGCATCTTCAAATGTATAAAACTGATCGGAGATCAAGTAAAACCATAGGGTAAAGCCCTAGACACTTGTTCAACAGTTCTCAGTGAATCTGCATGATTCATGGGTTCACTTTATCATCGCCCTCTCTGGTGAACCATGATTCAAACTGTTTTGAAATGTTTCGAAACAGTAATGACGTAATGAAGCCTCATTTACTAAAATCACGTGACTTTAGCAGTTTGATACACGCTCCGAATCACTGATTCGAAACAAAAGATTCATGAAGCTTCGGAGCTTCATGAAGCAGTGTTTCGAAATCGGCCATCACTAACTGTAACCAGACGCGACGCCGCAAAACACGATAAAAGGTATAGACCTTATTTTCCAGAGAAACATGCGCGCCGCCATCTTTAGAATATTGTCTTTGAACTTCCGTTTTTGCGGTAGCCCTGTATATTTCTATGGCATCGCTGTTGAAGAATAATTAGCTGGTGAAGTGAATTTACCTGTTGTAGAGTTAATGAAAGTTATCATGAGCATTGTTATGTTTAAAGCAGATGTCTTAACAAATGTCAGTAGACCGGGAAGATTTTAAAATGAGCAGTTCATTCATAAATACATAAGATAGCTGTGGAAATACAAGCCGGAAGTCGAAAGACAACGAGCGCAGCGCTGAAAACGGGCGGGGCTACATAAGGTCTATATTTTCCTTGTTGGAGTTTTTGTCCTAACCAGCCGCGACGACGACACGCGACAATTCTATTTTAGAAACGGTTTCTATTTCAACACAAAGGCAATGATCAGGTACTGTTTATGTGCTTTATTTAATGTTAAAAGCGTCTAATGTGAGTTTGAATATCATTCTGTGTTCCCAGCTTTTTAACTGCAATGAAAACACTGGCTAATTCACCTCAGATCTTGAAAATAAATAAATGGGTACTATTCAAACTGTCAATTCATGGCGAACAAACAAGTGTATTCTATGACAATGATTGGTTCAGTCACTCTGTATGTACTTTAGATAATGTTTAAATGGTGTAATATTTATAAACTTTACTATGTACTTGCCCATTTCATTGTGGCTGCGTCCGAAAACCTAACTTAGGTAGCTGTCTTGCTGCCTCGCTGCCTTATAAGAGAATGACTTGTACGGCAGCGTTTGTGCATGAAGGCTCCTCACGAAACTGATTTCAGACAGACTTCTGAGGCAGCGTAACGGTTTAATGATCTACAGCAAAATAGTGTGAGCTTTGGTGAGAACTAAACACATGATTAATTACTACAGTAGCAATTTCTCTATAGAAATTATATCAAAATTGAAATATGTTGGTCAAAATCGTACATTTATGCACAAACTGAGCAGCAAACGCAACTTTTGGACGCCATCTTTATTTTTCTAGCTCAACTGTCACAGAATGGAAAGCACAGGATTGTGGATATCAAAGGTAGCTAAGGATACATCCATGCTTCCTTCAAAAATCGATCTGAGGAAGGTATCTTATGAGACAGGAAGTGAAGCTAACATTGGATTCGGACGTGCCTTGATGCCTTCTTACCTTGAAATGTGTCCTCAGAAGGCAGCATTTTCCAGTTTTCGGATGCAGCCTGTGTCTACTGTGCTCTTGCCGAGAGAGCCCACCCACACTCTCTTCTGATTGGCTGTGGTTTTTGATTGATTTTATCAATTGTCGTGTCGCGTCTAGAGTGGACAGTCAAATTGCTCGTCGCTGGAATCATATCGCATCGCATCTGGTTAGGACACTTTAGGGGCTGTTTATACGATACCATTTTCAACTGAAAATGGAAAACTTTTATGCCTTGGTCCGTTTATTTTATGCCTTCTGACCATTCAAAACGCAAACTTTTGAAAACGGGTTTCAAAGTGAAAGTTTTTGAAAATGATACTGTTATCATCTCTGTGTAAACAACCAAAATGCGGATCTATGAAAACGGTGAGACAGTATTTGTAATAGGTATTGGACCTTGGAACAGCACATTAGGGGAAAGAGGCAAAAACAGGAAGCGAGAAGCATATGTGTTCCATTAGTTTGACTCAGCTGATCATTTTTATCGCAAGAAGAATTTAAACACAAGACACTGCCACTGAGCTGTTTCACACCGGTCTGCCCACCCCAGACGCTCGTGAAAATACGTTCAGTCTGTGAGACTGAACCCTTTGATTTATGAGGCTGTTGTTCTGTTCATTTTTACGGCACACCATCAGTTCCAACGCGAGCGGATTTATGCACTTTATCTCTAGATAGAATCCGGCTCCGCACAGGATCAAGGTATTATTGATTGTCTCCCAGCCATTGATCCTATTGAGTGGATAGTTAAGCAGTCGTCCCCTGTGTGGCTTTCGAGATGAGAGCGAGTACTAGCTTTATTGGGGAGAGTGGGTGGTCTGCTGTCAAGGGCACAGTCTGAGACTTGCACACTGTAGGAGGTTTAGAAACAATTGTCTTCTTTGAAAAAGAAGGGGTTTCTTTAGCTTTGCAGCATGCACTCACTGTAAATACAAGGACATATAATATAAGGCAGCTTCCAACACATTTTTGTACACAAACGTGCCTGTATCCCATGATCCTTGACCGGACACGCGCAGTCATTGGCGTTTCTGCAGCTGTGCTCATTTGTAGCCTTGATGCTCTGTGGAGGCTTGATCACATTTGACTTTGTGCTGTTGTATGTGCTCAGCGGGGGGACCTTATTATCTCTGTAACACATTGCTCTATTTTTGTGATCCTGCCTTAACATCCTCCCTCTTTCTTTATCCCTCTCTCACTCTCTGCTCTCCCTCACTCCCTCTCTCTCTCTCGTTTTGGAGGGGGTGTGGGTACAGGAATAGGACTGCAAGCGCTCAGAGGGCCTCTGAAGACTTTATGTCCTCTGATCTCAGCGTGTATTCCAAACAAGCTAAAGAAGCATAGAGAAAGCATGTGTGTGGGTTTAGACGAGGGGAGGGAGGATATGGCAAGCATGAGTGTGTAAACAAACATACGCTTTAACCCTCAGCCAATTGTGCAGAGAGACTTAGAAATCAGAGATCCATACGGTGACAAGATGATTCTCAAGAGGTTGAGTGCATATGTGGACCTTCATGGACACTGGTGACTATCTGAGTGGCTGTAAAATAATGACTGTAAAAGTGAAAAGTTAGGAAAAGTTCAGAAGATTGTATGTCATTTCTTAAACATCTTGTCTCAAACTCAACACCATGCAGGCTAAAACCGATTATTTACAATTTTAGCGACTAGCTACCCAACTACTGACACTCGCTGTAAAAAAAAATTAAAAAAAAATAAAAAATTGTTTCAACTTGAAAGAATAAGTGTTCATGCTGCCTTAAAATTTTACGTTTAGCCAACTTGAAATGTGACGTTGTACTAAGTGACAACTTGGATATTTGAGTAGACTTAACTTAAAATTTTAAGGCAGCACAAACACTTTTTTAAGTTGAAACAACAAAATGCTGAATGACTGAAACAGTGCTGAACGACTTTCCGTGGGTAAACGTGAGGTCAGGTGATGTCTTTCCATGGTTAAAAACACTGATTGGGGTATTATATTAAATTATACATTTCATGTCTTTCAACACCCCCCTCAAAACATTATGTTATCTGAACCACATTAATTTTCTAAGTTGATCTGGCAAAAAAAAAAAAAAAAAAAAAAAAAAAAAAAAAAGTGATAAATCATGAAAATAATATTTTACAACAATACAACTTTTGAACCAAGAACCTTAGTGTTACCTATCTAGATCTTTAATTGTAAGTACATTTGCAGTAAACAGATGCTTTATCATTAGGTACTATACTCAATATGCAAAAAACTTTTCTTCTTCTTCTTTTATTTTAAGATTAATGAGCCCTCAGGAGAAGCGAACAAAACCACTTGTACTTAAAGAAAATTAGACAATAGACTTTCTAGGTTAAAACTTTGTAATCATCAGACCTGATGGATCACATTAACCCTTATAAATAGCTAATGTGACCAAACTCTCTTAAGAAGGTTCTATTGTTACTATATGTCAGCAGGGAATTTTAAAATTATATAGGCTACACACACAATTTCAGACAGATTATACTACATATACTTAATTGTATTTATCTTTTTGGTCCTAGTTCATTTTCTTGGGATTGCTTAATGACTCCAAAGACCCAAGTGGCCAATTAATAAGGATCATTTTAACAGCTTTTAGCTTTAAATGTGTTGTTTATTACTTTGTCGAATGAAAGACCAATTTGGCTAATCTTCACCATTTTCTCACTGTCCATTCTCCAGGAGCCATTGGGGATGTGGTCATTTTGTGATTTGTGCGCTATGCAATTAATTTATGATTCTCACTTCACCTATAGCTAACACTGCACATAAAACTAGCCAATTATCTCAGTCTCAAGAAAATCTAAAGCAGGTTAAGCCGAGTTCAGACTGCACGATTTTCAAAGTAGTCGGGTCACTGTTCTTTTCACACTGCATGACTATCTTGGCCAACATTCAGTCGCTGCTATGTTCATACTGCACGATGGATCGGCGACAGAAGGTTTCACACTGCATGACTTTACAATAGGAAGAATCGCCGACAACTCTGTCTGGCACGCAAACTACGTTTCACAACCAAACACACACGAGACATGACAAGGAAACAACGCGCGCAAGACCAGAGTTCTCACGTGAGACTGGCCCTGTGTCTCAATCAGCTCTCTAGCTCCCTAGGTCGTGAATCAGTATATAATGAAAGCGAATGTGGCTGATACCCTGATCAGTGCCCTGACTACTGAACTAGGGAGCTGATTGAGACACACGGTGGGATTATTATTAAAAATAGTAGCCCGCAAGAAGCTTGAAATACAAATTGCCTGTGCGCTGATTTGCAGTGAAAACAACATAAAGAAAAGAAGAATATGGAGAAGGAAATGTTTGGGGAGACGCGAAGGATTGTGTGTTCTGCAACGACAGTTGGAGCAAAATACATAACTTTTCAATGTGCTGCTGTTGATGGTCAAGCAAATGTTTGTGCTTTGCTTCTGTATGATAAAATTGTAATGTTTATCTGAAACGAAGCCATGCTTGCTGATATTGTGGTCTATAACTCCTCCCCGAACTCTCCGCTGCTCTGTATCTTGCTCTCTCATTGGCTGTCGGTCATCGCAGATGTAGTTTTCAGTCAGAACAATTTTCACACTGCAGGATTTTGAATCGCCGACAGGTCCAGATATTTAGCATGCCAAATATCTCACGGGTGTCGGCGACTCGTCGGCGATTCTCTCAGATCACGTCTTTGCTCATTCACACTGCGTGATTGTCACTCGCGTGAACGAGCACCGATTTGCCTGTGATTTCGGGCATTTGTCGGCGATTTCTCAAGCTGTCGGCGAGCCAAAATCGGGGCTAAAATCGTGCAGTCTGAACTCGGCTTTAGAGTCACAATCTTCTGCGTACGGTTACTTGGCTACTGTAACACTAACATGTGCCATGCATAGAAGGAGCAGAGGTTTAGGGACCTTTGAAACCGAGGCAGCCTTGAGTCTCAGTGCAGCTGTTTGCAGCCTAGATCTGCCTCTCCGGATTAGCAAGGCAGCTGAGATGCCTCCTTTCAATTTTTCATGATGTTTACACAGCTCTGTGTTCTTCAGGGAAAGATCAAGGCGATGTTTCCTGTCATAGGATAGAAATATTTATCACCTAATTTTTCTCTCTCTCTTATGGTGTAGTATTTCATGAGGTGGGATCGAAAAAGAGGACAACTCCAAGAAACTCCACCATTTTTAAAGCTCTACTTAGATATAGCTGATTCAGCTGTTAAGTTAACTTGAGTCAGTTACCTAAGTCACCATCTGCCTTGTTAGTGCGCTTCTATAAAGTGAATATCACTTTATTCATTGCTCTGCATAATTTAGAGAGAGTATGCATAGCTTTAGAGCTGAAGTGTGTAGTTTTTTTTTCTTTTTTTTCTTCCCATGCTAATACTTCCTCTTATCACAGCTGGATAGTCAGTGAGTGGTGGAGACCGGGGATGCTTGTAACATATCAGTTTAACCACTTAGAAATTATTTACAAGGATGAAATCACTCTCAGACATGAGCATGATAGTTATAAATAAAAATTAAAAAAGAGATTTGCAGGGCAAAAACTATTTTAAGGTAAAAAAAAAAAAAAAAAAAAAAAAATAGATTTTTGATTATGTTAATGACAGATCAGATCTGAATCAGCAGATGTTTTATATATATCTGCCAATGTTTTATATATTTGTTCAATCATTTTTTCTTGTATTTTTTTTATTGTTTGCTGTTCTAGAGAAAAATGGCTCCTTTAATTACCATGCTTACCATTAAAATGCTTAAAATGAAATGGGGCAGAGCAGGGTGAAGTGGTTGCTGGGATTTAGTATAAAAACAATTTTGACAAGTTTCTTGTTCAAAACAACACTAAAAAAAAAACTAAACAAATTTACACAGTAAAATACAGTTTTCCATTGAAACAGTAATATTCCGTAAAACAATGCATTCTGGGTAATTTTGTCGTTTTCGATAAATTAAAGTTTGAGATAAATAGTGTAAAACACACTGATTGACAGGCCACAGTATAAGTCACAGTAATTTGATTTCCCTGAAAAGTCCCGACCAGCCACACACGGTGACCCTGTCTCAACCAAACATTTGCGTTTAGGGTGGGGCTACCTGTTTTTCTAACCAATGACAGATAGGGGGTGTCATTATGTTCTATTCGACGCTGCCAGTGTTACAGAGATTACACACTTTAGCTTTAATATATAAAACTAACAAAAGTTCAATCCTCTGAGGTCTCTTTAAGCTTCATTACATATTCTGATAAAATATCACAAATCTCCTTATAGCTTCTGGCTAATGTCTCGGTAAAATCCCAACATAAAAGGCATGTCTGGACTTTGGATGGCCTCTCTTCTCAGCTCTGTATAGTGAATGATTTATCTATTTCAAATGGTGTTTAAAATGCCCCACCATTAGCAGACTTGTCTTCTGTCGGATAATGCTAAACTCCGGGAGGTGGACTGCTGCATTAGCATTCACCTGACCGACTACTACCCCTATAGCATATGCTTTTCTCTCTGTTGCCCTCTCTTCTTCCTTCCTCTGCACTTCTTCCTTATCAGGCAGTGTTTAAGATGATAATTGACATTCTCTGACAAGATCAGCAGCGGAAGAACGAAATGGGGCCATTTAGACTGCAGTCTATTCAAAAAACGCCTGTTGTTCCTCCAGTAATTACACTGCGGTTGAAAAGATCACCATTGCTCATTGAATTCATATCAGATTAAATTGAAGTGGCAGCCAAAATGTCCGTGCTGTTCATCTTCAGTGAAATTCTCCTAATTTAGTTAGTTATTCTCTTAGTCAAGCTTGCTTTCATTCTCTTTATGCCCTTATCTTTGACCTTTTACACACTCCCTCTGCTTTTATCGTTTCCCCCTTTCTCTGTCTTTCAGTCTTGCTGGTCCAACTTTGGTGCATCATATTCATCATTTAATTGTTTTTCTGTCTTCCTTTCCTCTCATATTTGAGTGGCACACAGTGCTCGGACTGCATGACTGTGATGTTCCACAGCAAACCATCCGACAAAGAGTGACCTGTAATGAGAACCAATGCCGAGTGTTTCGTCAGTCCGCAGTTCTCCTGTACACCACTTGGAGGCAACATTTACATGGTGGAGAATGCATGAATGGCCACAGAACGACTGTAGCTGTTCTCTTTGGCCGTCCACATTACGCAGTCAGCCACCCCTAAATCAAGCCAGATGAAAACAGATGCTGGATGGAAATGTCACAAGTGTATCTCAAACTGCCAGCGCATTAACCTCCTTACCCACAGTGCCCTGTTCCCCTGGGACCTTTACTGAACTCCATTGATTAAAAACACTAGCAGGTTAGGAGACATGAGGGTGAGAGAGAAAAACAGAGTAAGCAAACAAGATCTCTTTAACTCACCGTGCTGTCAGAGGAAAGAGACAGAAAGGAGGGGGTGGACATATTTCAGAAAAAAAAAAGAAAAAAAGGTGAGGGTGAAACAAAATCCTTGCTTTATTTAGTCTGTTGGTGCTAAAACTGAGTGACATGAGCCCTAAGTCAAAAATATATATAAATAAATAGGTAGTTTTGATGATCCTCAATAAAAACAACAGTTGCTGTGTGTATAGGGAACGGAATGAAGAAAAGAGAAAAAGGAGGACCGAAATAACCTGATTTTCATTATCCTACGCTGAGATTTTTGATGGAATATTTGAGAATGCACGTGATTTAACAGGAAGTCTGGTGTCTGAAACCATCTTAAATCTTGATGTGATTTCTTCTGCCGTCAAGTTCTTCCATACACCCACTCGCACCGAGCAGCAGCTCTGATCTTCAGACCTCTGGCTCCTCTAGTAATTGTAACTTCTCCTAAGCGAAATGCATAGAAAGATGTTTTGATACGCGCTCCTTTATAATAACTCTCTTGAAACTGTAATGCATCGTAAATGTTTCTCCAAGGCAGTGGAGTAGGTTTCATTTGAACATCGAACACCCTAAAGAGCAAAGCTCTTAGTCAGGGCAGACACTGCATTTTAGAATATTTAATTCTGATACAGAATCACGTTATTTAGTAATATCACATGAATATATTCAGGCAAATAGCACAATTTTTATACAACAGTTCAATAAGCATAAATGTAACATTGAGTAATCACAATATCGTTAGTTACCTTGTCAGTTTTGTGCCAACAAAAACATTTCCAAACAAAGCCACGGTTTTTTAACAAATTATTGAAAAGTTATTGAAAATGCCCATCACTAAAGGCCCTGATGCTTCAAGCAAAACAGGTGTGACATCATTTTGAACAAAATCAGGCCAAAATGAAGTTTGTTTGGAATTCGTATTGGGGCGTTTGAAACAGTTTGAAACAGCTTTCCTGAAAAGTTCACTCCAGCTGGTAAACACCTTCGAACAACCATTGGTCCGTGGTGATTAAGTAATAGCAAAGTCCCTTTCAAGGAAAGTCTGTTTACTCGGTGACCATATTTGCAACGCCTCCGGGCAGCTATTTCGGGCATCCAAGACCAAGTCCTATCTATTTGAATGGGGAAATCCTGAAATCTCAAATCCCTGAAATCTGCTCAGTGAACTCACAATTAACATACAGGTGCTGGTCATATAATTAGCATATCGTGAAAAAGTTCATTTTTTTTATTGTAAATTATTTTTAAAAATGAAACTTTCATATATTCTAGATTCCCTACATGTAAAGTAAAACATTTCAAAAGGTTTTTTTTTTTTTTTTTTTTAATTTTGATGATTAGAGCGTACAGCTCATGAAAGTCCAAAATCCAGTATCTCAAAATATTAGAATATTTACATTTGAGTTTCATTAAATGACCATCCCTACAGTATAAATTTCGGGTATCTCTTGTTCTTTGAAACCACACTAATGGGGAAGACTGCTGACTTGGCAATGGTCCAGGAGACAATCATTGACACCCTCCACAAAGAGAGTAAGTCACAGATGGTCATTACTGAATGTGGTGGCTGTTTACAGAGTAATGTATCAAAGCATATTAAATGCAAAGTTGACTAGAAGGAAGAAATTGGGTAGGCAAAGGTGCACAAGCAACAGGGATGACTACAAGCTTGAGAATACTTGTCAAGTAAAGCCGATTCAAACACTTGGGAGAGCTTCACAATGAGTCAAATGAAGCCGGAGTCAGCGCATCAAGAGCCACCACACTTGGACATCTTCAGGAAAAGGACTACCAAGCCACTTCTGAAACAGAAACAACGCCAGAAGCATCTTACCTGGGCTAAGGAGAAAAAAACTGGACAGTGAACAGTGGTCGAAAGTCCTCTTTTCAGATAAAAGTAAATTTTGCATTTCATGTTGAAATCATGGTCCCAGAGTCTGAAGGAAGACTGGAGAGGCACAGAATCCAAGCTGCTTGAAGTCTAGTGGGAAGTTTCTGAAGTTAGTAATGATTTGGGGGGCCGTGACGTCTGCTGGTGTTGGTCCATTGTGTTTTATCAAGTGCAAAGTCAATGCAGCCATCTTCCAGGAGATTTTGGAGCACTTTATGCTTCCATCTGCTGACAAGCTTTATGGAGATGCTGATTTCCTTTTCCAGCAGGACTTTAGCACCTGCCCACAGTGCAAAAACCACTTCCAAGTGGTTTGCTGACCATGATATTACTGTGCTTTATTGGCCAGCCAACATGCCTGACCCCTGAATCTATGGGATATTTTCAAGAGAAAGATGAGAAACAGTCGATCCAACAATATACAGATGATCTGAAGGCTCAATAGTGCCTCAGCAGTGCCACAGGCTGATCACTTCCATGCCACACTTCACTGATGCTGTAATTTGTGCTAGAGCAAGTCATTAGACCAAGTATTGAGTGTACAAATGAACATACTTTAAAGAACTTGAACTTTTCTGTTTTGAAAATCCATTTTTTGATTGATCTTAGGAAATATTCTAATATTTTGAGATACTGGATTTTGGACTTTCATGAGCTGTATGCTCCAATCATCAAAATGTAAAAAAACTTTTGAAATGTTTTACTTTACATGTAGGGAATCTAGAATATATGAAAGTTTCATTTTTTTAAAAAAAAATTAACAATAAAAAAATGAACTTTTTCACGATATTCTAATTATATGACCAGCACCTGTATTTCAAATCAACAACAAAATCTGACATGAACTCCTATAAATGTTGTTTCATATGCTCAAATAGTGTAAAAAGCTTATTTTTCAGGCTAGACCAGCTCATGCTCATGTGCAGTCCTAAGCGCAAGTCTCAGGTTTCTATGGGAACCGGAGCTTCTAACGGCTGCTGCAGTGACGCAATGACTTTATCAATCAGCTATTGGCTCTTTTACTTAGAAGGCAGGACCTATTCCACCATATTGCGCTTCTCCCATTCATAACTAATAGGAATGAACTAATAGGAGTAGCCAATAACAGACGTATCTGTTGAGCCTGTGAACACAATGGCCAATCAGAAGTGTTTACGAATCTGATCAACAGTGCTCAAAGCATCATGTTTTTAACATTTCAGTACCAACTTGGCATCAAAGTCAGTAATTTTGACAACACTAATCTAAATGCCGCTCTCAGCAGATTGGGCAGCATCAGGATTTGAACAGTATACCGCTGCAAAGGTATTTCAAACTTCTTTTTAACCCTAAGCGAAGAACTTCACCATGAGTATATCGAGGTCTTAATGCACAAAATGAAGCTGAATTTGGAATAGCAACATCTTGATAGGTTCATGGTTCTAGGTATCATAATAGTTGTGTTATTGTTTTTCATTGTGAGTATCATGTTATGAAAGTGCACTGACAAACATTTAACCCTGTTCTGGAACTAAAGTGATGACTAGAGCTGTCAGGGTTGTCTTATTCTGTGGCTCTGTGACAGGGCATCATGGAGAGTAGATGTGGGTGAGCTGCTGCAGGTAGAGCTGACTTTAGCACAAGCACAGCAGGGCCCTGCGGGCAAGGCTAGTTGTGAATGGACAGGAAAGAATACAGCCCCAGGGAGGGCATCTGCTGATAGGTGTTCTTCACTGTCTGAGCACGGCTCTGTCTCTGGTCTGTGGTCAGAGTGTGTGGCATTATGGAGTTACCGTATGCTGGTACTGCAGTGCAGCAGAGTGCCTGTTTACTTAAATTGTCTCCTTACTGAATAAGATAAGTTTTCCTGAATGTAAACAACTGTAAAAATGCTTTATACGATAATCTCCCTTACGAAAATGCTGACTAAGGACAGAAAATGTTATGGAATATAAGGAACCTTACAGAAAGTAGTCTACTATGGTGGTAGCATAGTACAGTCGTGGTAATATATATCAATAAATGGGCAATTGATATTAAATACTTTAAAATGTGTCATGTGACATGCTACACTTTTTTGCAGTGAATACTCCATCTAAAACTTTAATTTTAAACATTAATGACCTCATATTAATTGAGGGGCTACATATATTTGCACTAAAAAAAATCATTTGTCACACGACTAGTCTTGCATATCCAGAACTTTTGCCTGACAACCAAATGTCTGAGATCTTTAGCCTCTGTAATTGGCCAAGGACCGCACACTTTTAATCAGGAAGAGGCCGTCCGACTGACATGTAATGTAAACGTTCATCGTTTTGTTTAGCGGTGTGGAACAGACAGACAACAGACTATTGGTACATTCATGTTTACCTGCATATGCCACAGATATTTCCTTCTTAGTGATGTACTTTACCTGATCTTACAAACAAATAATACATTTAAATCACTCAGGAATCTAAAAGGTTGGCCTAATTTAATAGTACTTTTCCCATACCCAGCATTTCAACTAAATGCCTAATACAAAACACTTTTTATGTAATTTTTTAAAGACATTATATTGTCTATACCATTCTTTAAAGAATTGTACATTTTCATTATTATAAATGTCCATAAAAAAAGAAAAAGAAAAAAGGTCAATGTTTGAAACCACAAAACCAGTGCAAATAATTCTAAACTGGGTACAAATAATCTTAGATGACAGTTCTTGGCATTGCTTTGTTTTTTGTTCCCTTGCTCCTTTTTGCTGTTTTCTCCTTTTCATTCTCATCTAATCTCTCATCTTCGTCAGCTGTCATACATTGTCATACGCTATTCTTCACTATTCTCTTGTTTCCAGGTCCTTCTCTCTTTTTCCTTCAGCATTATTGGATTGCTGGCTTTCAGCCACAGTATTAAGTCAGAGAACCCTCCAGCATGGCAATACATAGAGTCCAACCAAAATATTCATCCAAAACATAGACCTCTATATAAACTGAATCAATAATAAATTGTAAATGTGTTTAGTATTCTGCAACAAATATTCTTGGGATTTTCTAGATTATTTTAAGTCATAAAGTGAGCGGGATATATTAAAATTTAATGTATGACTTCGGCAGGCATGTATCATGATGCTAAGTGGCGCAGTGGGTGCCTGAACCCTGCCCAGTTCTACAGGGCCCCAATGTAAATCTGTGGTAAAAAATGAAACTGCAGCCATTGGGGCAGATTTCAGACTGCCCTAGTTATTTTACATTACTTTACATAAACCTCGCTCCAGACCAAGAAGATATGAGGCCTGCATTTACAAGTTAATTTACACTTTCAATGCCTGGAAAGGTACTAAACACATATTAAAAATAGTTCATGTGACTACAGTGGTTCAACCTTAATGTTATGAATCGACGAGAATAATTTTTGTGCACCAAACAACAACAAAAAAAAAAAAACGACTTTATTCAACAATATCTAGTGATGGACGATTTCAAAACACTGCTTCATGAAGCTTCGAAACTTTACGAATCTTTTATTTCGAATCAGTGGTTCAGAACATGAAAGTCATGTGATTTCAGTAAATGAGGCTTCATTACGTCATAAGTGTTTCAAAATTTCAATGGTTCGTGTGGCAGTTTGATACACGCTCTGAACCACTGATTTGAAACAAAAGATTCATAAAGCGTCGAAGCTTCATGAAGCAGTGTTGTGAAATCGCCCATCACTAGATATTGTTGAATAAAGTCGTTATTTTGTTTTTTTGGCACACAAAAAGTATTCTCATCGCTTCATAACATTAAAGCGCATAGTTTTATTGTTTTATAATGTTTCCTGGGGTACACTTATAATGTTAGTATGCTTTTTATGTCAAAAATTGTCATAATTTAGAAATAAAAGGCATTTTTTCCTACCCTGATTTTAGCACTCTGGTTTGAACGCTCTGTTTTAAGAGGCATGTCTGCTTTGAGACTTCAGTGTAAACGCCCACTGCTGTGATTGGCTGACATCTTTCCATTTGAAATTACTCTCTCTTTTAGCGTTTTTTACTATTACAGCTCTCAAGGTTAACTAATCATGAAAAGTGTTGCATTACATTTAGATCTATGGCACTATATTTAGATTGTTGCATGAAAGGTTGCAGAGATGAACACTGTAGCCGATCAAAAACATGTTGAGCGCATGAAAGCAGTGATCTCATCATTGCAACTCAATTTCTGCACATTAACGAATGCTTTCATCTTCACTAACAGTATAAAATGATATAATTAAGAGATTCGTTGAATAAAACGGTAGTTTTGCGTGTGTCGGTCACTGATAAACTCGCGCTGTTTGATTGACAGTTTCAGCGAGCACTGCTCCAATGATTGCAAAGGGAGCCTTCTTTGATTGCCTTCTTTAATCACCATTAAATAACATATTATTTTCATCCTACTAAGAGAAACAACGCAAGTTGACGTTTAGTCATAGGTTTGATTTACTGACACACAGACAAAGAACATCTGACAGTACATGAATCATTACATATCAGATCAGGCATTAGAATTAACACAGTTACTTACATGTTGTTGCATTACTGTCGAGTCCAGGCACTGCACAATATTTTGTAATCCTCAACGGCATGTTTATTGCTTGGTAGCTCGATCTGGTTTAGCACCACGTAGGCCTATGTTACTTAGGCTTGCTGCCCTTTGACGTCATAGATCCCCACTTTGAAAAACCTGTCCTTTGCTGGGTCTGGTGTCAATAAAAGCTTTTATTGGACTAACAAGGAAGTTTTCAGTTCTGAAACTTACAGGATATTCTTACAGAATGATGACCTCTTATATGTCAAAAGCTCAAGGAAAATTTGATTTCTCAGTTCATCACCACCAATCATTTGGACCAATGTAGTCACATGAACTGTTTTAAATATATCTTTAGTACCTTTCTGGGTGTTTGAAAGTGTAAATTAACTTGCTGTCAATGCAGGCCTCACTGAGCCATCTGATTTTATCAAAAATATCTTAATTTGTATTCCGAAGATGAACGAAGGTCTTACGGGTGTGGAACAACATGAGGGTGAGTAATTAATGACCGAATTCATTTTTGGGTGAACCAACCCTTTAATATAGTGCCGTTCTGCTTGTTTTATGTTTGTTCTGAGAATAGACATGACTTTCTTTCCCTCACCAGAATTCCACAACTCGTAATATTCTAAAACAACATTCTGAGGCAATAAATACTACATTTAAGGCAATTCTAAGATACCATTCTATGTGTGTGTCAAGTGTACTTAAAGCCTGTCAATCAAAATTAGAGCGCCACCCTCTGGCTGAATAACGCAAGGACACTAGACCTCTGCCAAATGTGAGTCTGCATGTTCACTGATTAGAATATAAAGCTTACAAAATGTTCAACATAAACTAGCACTAATAAACAGAATCTGCCCTACCTAAATTTACGTCACGCTACTGTGCACGATACTCTATACCGTGCTGTTTGCAGCTGTTGAAGCACTAGACTTGGGGTCTAAAGGCCCACACCAAGAAGGATAAGTAAAGATAACTATACGAGTGTCCACACCAACACTCCATAACGTTCTGTTTATTATAAACGTGCGCTGCAGTTTTGTCTCGTCACTTTAAATGCTCAAGCTCTTTAATGCTAGATGAATTCTGATTATCTGTCAATGCTTTTATCGTTCGTTAGCTGGGAAAAAAAATTGCTCTGACAGTGATACCCACGATATCATTCCTCTGTGTCGTTATCGATATAGTTGTTGTGTGGACTCTGCTATTCTTTTCAATTTAGAAACGATTTTTAAAACTAAATCTTTATTGTTACCGTAATAGTCCTTGGTTTGAATGGGCCTTTATGTGGGAACAAAGTTCATTACCCATACAGATTGTTAGAGGTTTACAACTCAATATACACAAGGAGCAACTGATAAACAAATATGAACATATAGAAGTCTATAAAAAGACCTCAAATCCAGCTCACCCAATAATCCCCTCTCACCTCCATGACTGGTGAGCTTAGGAAGCAATGACATGCTAATAAATCACTCGGCAGCAACGGTTGTTTATGTTGGGGGCAATTATCCCAGGCATATGTAAACCATCAGCACCGTGATAAATTAGATGCTGTGCATAGGTGTCCAAGAATGACACCATCACCATGTGCTTCACCGCCCTTCAGCGCACAACACCAGCTCTGACACCGCGTACAACAAGCTTCTGTCACTCTCCGTCAACTGGCTACTTATGGGCAAGGAAGGAATGGGGTAATTGGGTAAGAAAAAGGGAGATGGGATGGACAGGATAATGAGCGCAGGGTGTGGGATATAAATAAGCCTCATTTTGTTTCAGTTTATTTTTGACTGTCTTACGTCGAGCGTTTTAATTCCTGGCTCTGCTGAGATGTCTGCAGAGTGACTTATATCCCGTCTGGAGGAGGAAAACAGAGTGGGATCCAGGCTTCTGGAGAAATAGGGGAATGACAGATAGCGAGAGATTTGGCAGTTGGAACTCAACGCCATCCACCACTGCTATCAAGGTTTATTCTCTGGCCATTCCAAATCAGACAGATTGTTCCAAATGTGGATTAAGCCACAGACACAATGTCCCCGCTATATCCCGCCCAGAAGAAAGACGGTAATAAAAGTTTGTTTTAAGGTAGCAGACAATCTCACACCATGACTGCAGCTGGTGAAGGACACGCTCTAGTGCTCCTTAATGTTGTACGGCGGTCGCGGTCATGAGTGTAGCTGTGGCACATCGATGCAGGAGAGCATCACTTACTCCGATAGGAAAATCCAGCCAGTGTCACTAGAGGTAAAGAATGCAATAGATCTCAGCAAAACAAATCTAGGAAATTTATCACAGGGATGAGAGTGAGCTACTTGTGATTCTGTTGTTGCAATGGAGAAGTAATATCAATAGTCAGCCATGGAGAAAACGAATAAAATAGGAGGGGGCGTTAAAACTATGACTATCCTAGAGGAATTGTCCATCACCACCCATTAGCTCCAGGAGATGGATGTCATCAGAGTGAGATGCAAATATGACAGAGAGGCTAATTTCATTTGGTCACTGCTAACCATGAGTGATGACAACTGCAAACGCATTGGCATTCCTAGTGTAGAAGACTAACTGATAGCCTACAGAGAGAGACAGAGAGATTTGTTAACGCCAAACAGTATTTTGTAGTGGTGACCTGCTACTAAAGGTAATTATAAAACCCTGTTGTCTGACTCAGAAAGCATTATTGATATCAAAATGCAATGAAAAAGAGTGTATTCTTACTTAAAGTCCCCTGTAGTCAATAATTTTATCCTTTAAAACTCATCTTTGATGAGAAAAAAAAAAAAAAATCCCCATGCCTTAAAATAGCCTGAATGTAACTCTACACCCTTGCTTCATTTAATATACACAGATCTATAAATATGCTAATTAGCTCCACATCCACTCCCTCGCACAAGCTCAGAGATCCACTCGGTCAACTTACTGAGGTAAACACTGCACAATGGTATCGCTGTTTACAACGTCGGACACATAACAGTAATTAATATGATTCAACTTTTTCTACTAAATTTGACTACATTATCAAACAGCTGCTAATAATGTGTTGCTAATGTTACAAACCATGTTCCCATTCACCATCTGAGTCAGACAGCTGCCTTCTAACAATCAGTATCCTTGGAAATGCTTTGAACAACTCAGAACGTCAGTAGAGATAGGCATAGTTCATCATAACATCGTAATGTACATCAGAAAAATATACCGGGATTCCCTTGAGACTCCCCTGCTTCAGGGACAGTCATGGTTAATGATATGCTAAAGCCAGCACGTTGACGTGATTGGTTACAAGGTAGTTTGTGACGTCACAAACACCAACGATTTCAAACCGTGTTTTTGAGATAGATCAAGTCTTTAGATCTTTAGATCACTGCCGTTTTAAACAGAAAATACTCAACAATGGTGTTGACTTATGTATTTGCACATGGTTTGTCTTAAAGCATATTAAAAACACAAAACAGACATATAAGCGACATAAATTGATTTTCACCACAGGTGGACTTTATGCACAAAATGTCAGAGCACTACATGTTATGCAACCAACTATTTTTAAGTGTGATTGAACTATAAAATGTCATAAGCCATTAGTGATTCCCAACCATGTCTACATGCATGTTCCAGAGGAATATTATATATACAGTGGGTACGGAAAGTATTCAGACCCCCTTAAATTTTTCACTCTTTGTTATATTGCAGCCATTTGCTAAAATCATTTAAGTTCATTTTTTTCCTCATTAATGTACACACAGCACCCCATATTGACAGAAAAACACAGAATTGTTGACATTTTTGCAGATTTATTAAGAAAGAAAAACGGAAATATCACATGGTCCTAAGTACTCAGACCCTTTGCTGTGACACTCATATATTTAACTCAGGTGCTGTCCATTTCTTCTGATCATCCTTGAGATGGTTCTACACCTTTATTTGAGTCCAGCTGTGTTTGATTATACTGATTGGACTTGATTAGGAAAGCCACACACCTGTCTATATAAGACCTTACAGCTCACAGTGCATGTCAGAGCAAATGAGAATCATGAGGTCAAAGGATTCAAATTCTGCTGCACTTAAGGTTCCTAAGAGCACAGTGGCCTCCATAATCCTTAAATGGAAGACGTTTGGGATGACCAGAACCCATCCTAGAGCTGGCCGTCCGGCCAAACTGAGCTATCGGGGGAGAAGAGAGGTAAAGAAGAACCCAAAGATCACTGTGGCTGAGCTCCAGAGATGCAGTCGGGAGATGGGAGAAAGTTGTAGAAAGTCAACCATCACTGCAGCCCTCCACCAGTCTGGCCTTTATGGCAGAGTGGCCCGACGGAAGCCTCTCCTCAGTGCAAGACACATGAAAGCCTGCATGGAGTTTGCTAAAAAAAACACCTGAAGGACTCCAAGATGGTGAGAAATAAGATTCTCTGGTCTGATGAGACCAAGATAGAACTTTTTGGCCTTAATTCTAAGTGGAATTTGTGGAGAAAACAAGGCACTGCTCATCACCTGCCCAATACAGTCCCAACAGTGAAGCATGGTGGTGGCAGCATCATGCTGTGGGGGTGTTTTTCAGCTGCAGGGACAGGACGACTGGTTGCAATCGAGGGAAAGATGAATGCTGCCAAGTACAGGGATATCCTGGACGAAAACCTTCTCCAGAGTGCTCAGGACCTCAGACTGGGCCGAAGGTTTACCTTCCAACAAGACAATGACCCTAAGCACACAGCTAAAATAACGAAGGAGTGGCTTCACAACAACTCTGTGACTGTTCTTGAATGGCCCAGCCAGAGCCCTGACTTAAACCCAGTTGAGCATCTCTGGAGAGACCTAAAAATGGCTGTCCACCAACGTTTACCATCCAACCTGACAGAACTGGAGATGATCTGCAAGGAGGAATGGCAGATGATCCCCAAATCCAGGTGTGAAAAACTTGTTGCATCTTTCCCAAAAAGATGCATGGCTCTATTAGATCAAAAGGGTGCTTCTACTAAATACTGAGGAAAGGGTCTGAATACTTAGGACCATGTGATATTTCAGTTTTTCTTTTTTAATAAATCTGCAAAAATGTCAACAATTCTGTGTTTTTCTGTCAATATGGGGTGCTGTGTGTACATTAATGAGGAAAAAAATGAACTTAAATGATTTTAGCAAATGGCTGCAATATAACAAGGAGTGAAACATTTAAGGGGGTCTGAATACTTTCCGAACCCACTGTAATATATATATCATGACAGTGTTTGTCATGGTAATGGATATGACAATGTTGATATGTTTAGTCTTGGCGGAATAGATCTGCTATGCTGCTGCTGTTGTAGGTCATTGCTGCTGCTGATGAGCAAGTACGGGACTTGCTACTGCCAATACATACATGACACGTGAGCAGTAAGACATGCTGCTGCTGTAGAAAATAGCATAAATGAATTACCCATAGCAGATCTATGCAGGTGGATCTGGCGAAGGTGGAGGGTTTCTGAAAGCACACTGCAACTGCTACAGCAAATGCTGACCAGTATTTGAAGGTTAAGCAGCGAGCTCATTGCTACTGCAACAGGAACCAATACAACAGGAACCAATCAGCTACAACAATCAGCTGTGCCCTATAGAGAATGACGTGATTGCAAATTTAGTTAAGGACCTGTCAGCTTGTGCCATCTAGAGTTTCATCACAAAACTTTGTATATAGCAAAATAAAATCTTTTTATAAACAAACACACACATTGCATCTGTAAGTAAATCAATAACGTCGTTTTTATTTGCTTTTTTCATATTTTTGTGATTGTCAGAGAAATAGTGCACCTCCAAAACAGGGTCCAACATTTTAAATGGAAAGGAATGACCAGCATTCGAATTCTTCTGAAATCTCTAGAACTTTCTGAGGAGTTCTGCAGGCGTTACAGTATACTGTAACATTATGATTGATGCTAAGTGATTAAAACATAAGATACAGCCCAGTACCTGCTTAACATCTCCTGAGCTTTAATCAGTGTTTAATCAGGCACTTGTTTTAGTAAGAAGCAAAATGTTATTCACACAGCGGGATTAAAGACAGCAATTCATTTTCCATAATTGTGATAATAACTCTTTCACAGCAGCTTACACACAGTAGATGAAGTAGATGATTCAGCCATTGAAATAGACCAAGTACTTTTCGCTCAAAGCTGAAAAAGATCAGAAATGGACCACCCGAATGAAACCCCTGTCTGTTTGTGTATGGAGTGTGTGTATGTGTGCTGTGTCCTTGTGACTGCTGAAGTGGAACGGTAGTGAATAAGAAAAGAGAAAGGTCACTCCCAGCATCTCTTTAGAGAGCTTCTAACTCTCACTCTCTGAACGAGTGATGTCTTCGCCCCGGCCCACTGACCATGGTCAAACAACATGAACATACTCACCCATTCAAAGACACACATATGCTCTTTTGAACTCCATAGAAGCCATTTAAATCCTTGCCTTTCGACTCTCTCAGAAAGTGGTGATTACAGACTGGAAATAAAAGGTTGTTTGTCCATGTCAGTGTTTACATGATTGACAGATTAGGAGCATACTGTACCTCACACCGGGAAAACAGCAAAATACATTGGCAGAAAATAGAGAAAATGTGTAGTAAAACATTCAGACATGACTTATAGTCTTTTTCACTATTACTGTCATCATCTGGATGTAGTACACAGACTAAATGTTTAACATGATTATGTTGGTCAAAATCATAGAAAAGCAAGAGTATGGGTTCAAATCACAATATGCCTCTATAGTTTTGTTCAGACAGGCAACAAAAATCTATTTTTTTTGGTGTATCTGACTCAATTTATTTTGAAGGGCAGTTCAATTTCAATTGAACAATTCAACTGAATAAATATTATGCTCATATATCCACATGAATGTTTAAAATGACATGTGTTGTCTTACAAGCCTTGTGAAGCACAGTGCAACTCAACATTACTAGCAACTCATGTAGATAGAGTGGATATTGACTACAGTGTCAACAGAAACTGATTTGACTTCACTTGATAGTGTGGACAGTCAGTCAGTTTGAATCCATTTGAAAATGATTATATAAAAATAAATATAAATAATTATTAACACACACAAAAAAATTAAAGGTGCCGTAGAACGTGTTTTCAAAAGATCTAATATAAGTCTAAGGTGTCCCCTGAATGTGTCTGTGAAGTTTCAGCTCAAAATACCCCATAGATTTATTTTTTATTCATTTTTTTTAACTGC
This sequence comes from Megalobrama amblycephala, assembly GCF_018812025.1. Lineage (NCBI taxonomy): Eukaryota > Metazoa > Chordata > Actinopteri > Cypriniformes > Xenocyprididae > Megalobrama > Megalobrama amblycephala. The sequence continues at coordinate 10,129,707 of NC_063052.1, forward strand.
CTATTTTGGGGCATCATTAAATATGTGCCGATTCAGGCTGCACGGCCCCTTTAAATTCTCGTGCTCCCACCCCCGTCTTAAACAGCATAAACAAAGTTCACACAGCTAATATAACCCTCAAAATGGATCTTTACAAAGTGTTTGTCAGGCAGCATGTCTAATCGCGTAAGTATAGTATTTATTTGGATGTATTACATTTGATTCTGAATGAGTTTGAGGCTGTGCTCCGTGGCTAAAGCTAACATTACACACTGTTGGAGAGATTTATAAAGAATGATGTTGTGTTTATGAATTATACAGACTGCAAGTGTTTAAAAAATGAAAATAATGACATTCTTGTCTCTGTGAAAATAAGAAACGATGGTAACTTTAACCACATTTAAAGTACATTGCAACATGCTAACGAAACATTTAGAAAGACAATTTACAAATATCACTAAAAATATCATGATCAGCAGTTATTATGCTCCATCTGCCATTTTTCGCTATTGTTCTTCTTGCTTACCTAGTCTGATGATTCAGCTGTGCACAGATCCAGACGTTAATACTGGCTGCCCTTGTTATGCCTTGAACATGAGCTGGCATATGCAAATTTGGGGGCGAACATTTGATGATCCCGACTGTTACGTAAAGTCTGTGTTATGTTGAGATTCGCCTGTTCTTCGGAGGTCTTTTAAACAAATGAGATTTATATAAGAAGGAGGAAACAATGGAGTTTGAGGCTCACTGTATGTCATTTCCATGTACTGAACTCTTGTTATTCAACTATGCCAAGGTAAATTCAATTTTTAATTCTAGGGCACCTTTAAAACATTTTCAATCAGTGCAGACTGGTCTGATCTAATAAAACCTGATGACTTCTCTTATTGCTTTATTATCTCTCTCAAAAAAAAGTAAAAAAAAAAAGAAAAGAAAAACAAAATATGATCACAGGATGCGAGCAACCAACCACAGTTTAGTTTTTTACATCTAAAGCCCTATTCAGACGGTAATTGTTTCTAGGGACGTACGATATTTTCAGCATTTACAGGGGTTGAATTTTATTGCAATTTTATTGCTCTCCAAATGCAGAATGTCTGCGTTTTTCTCCACCACCCGGCCAAATTACCTACTCGCCTACCTACTTTTTTTTTTGACAAACACCATCTCTGAGTTTATAAGAGGGGATCCAAAAGACATTTTGTAATCCTTTTTGACCACTGCCAAGCACTGTACAGTAACTTGGCAATAATTTCCATACATTTTAAAGATGAACACCTTCATAACTGAAATGCTGGAAGGTGTTTACAAGAACATTAGAGTGGGAGCTGTTAGAACAAAAAAGAAAGAGAAGAAAAGCACATAAACATTTGAAATGGGCCATTATTATGGCAGCAACAGGTATAACATTTTAAAATATGTATTATATACATTAAAATTATAAACCAAATAGCCAAGTCAAATGTTTACCTTATGTAAATAAGATGTTGCATTAACTTATTTCTGCAAATTTCTACATTTTTAAAATGACATCTTTCATTTTGAGAGAAAATGCAAGACAAAAAAAAAAAAAAAAAACTAAATATGAATTTATTCATATTGTCCCAAGCAAATGACATTTTGTTTACAGATGATAATCATGTGACTGACCACGCTCCTCCACCATTAATAAACCGCCATCGGAATGCATTTTTATCACTTGAAGTGGCAAAAATTTACAAAAGAAAAAGAAAAATAGTGTAGCCCTCTTTGTGAAATATATTAAGAACAGTGCAAATTAAAATGAGTGTCATTTAGTTGAGCCAAATGGCCGCAAACATAACTCAACTCATGAATAAATTTCAAAGAATATTTTGGCAAATCTAGCAGGCCATTTCACACAGATCTGAGTGGATTCCCTGGAGACGCTGGCTAGAGTGATGATACAGTTCACTGCAAAAAGTAGCAATAATGGCTTTATCGTTTTATAATTTATAGCATGTTGTATTGTTATGAATTTTACATAAATCTGAACATGAATTTAAAATAAAACCTGTAACTGATGGTATTATTGTGATTACGGTGGCACATATTGTCATGGAACAATTTATAAGGGAAGAATACAAAAACTAAACAGACAGTAAATGGCAACTAAAAATCGTAATTTAATCGTCATTAAAAATAAAAAGAAATAAGAACTATTTACAAACCATTTAACCATTACTGACCATTTTTAGTTTGCTAAACCAAATGGTGCAAATCAGGCACCATAGTCATTTCCCATTGGTTCAGTGCCACCAAGAAATGAGTATCCCAATAAAACATAGCACAAGATGGTCATCCGCTTCAAGATCCTTATATCCATAAAACTAATAATATAAGGCAGATCTCATCAAGCATGTCCAGACAATCATATATGATAAAGCATAACGGCATCTCATTTTGTAATTAAAAGTGCATTTCCTTTATCTCCATGACTTTTAGGATAAAAAGAAGCACTCTAGTCTCAATCAAGGGAATGGCACTTGATGAGCAGAGATACTTCATATACGAATAAAACCGTGAAGCCGCATTAGAGAGGCCATGTTCATTATCATTAGAGTCTCGCACCGCTGTGGTCTGCTTTGCTCTAGTTCCCCCTGTCCGCAAAAGCAATTCGGTCTCCGTATCTGAGCTGTATTAGAACAAAAGAGGCAATCAGGAGAGAGGAGAAGAAAAGCTCAATTTTCTCCTGGCTAATTAAAGTAAAGGAAGACAAGATGAAGGGCAATGCCCCCGGCATCCCTGTGCAAACTGAAGGACCCTTAAAGGCTGCTCTTTTATGTGTCTGGAAATTGGGTGCCACTTTTTTTCTATGACAAATCTCCAAAGAGAAAGAAAGAGAGAGGATTAGAGATGTTCATGTCTATCGATAGCGAGACAGAAGACCTTCTACATCTATACATTAAAGGTGGGATCAATAGATTTTAAAAAACACTGTTGGACATTGTTGATATTTGAAATTAACCCAAACAAACCCACCCCTTTCTTCATTGCTCCACCTCCAAAACTCACACTCCAATCCTAACCACCCTGCTCCGAGTCGATCTCGAACCCCAGCCCGTCCGCTGCTTGCAGGCGAGGTGAGTGCACTAACAATGACGCTAAACACCGGAGGATGCGTGGCTTTAGGGATGCTCTGAAGGGAGGGTGGGATCTTATGTATTCAAAGCTAGCTTGCTATTGCTAGCCTCTCCAAAAATGACTTACCCTACCTTTAATTTCTGAACTATGTGACTTCAAACCATCTCACTGTGTAAATGTTTTGAGTGGAAATTATATGCAATACAATTATAAGGGTGATTTCACAGTACACCTTTTGGTACAAAACCAAGTCTGTTCGTCTGATCATTGTAAAAGCGATTTTCTGAATTCAGCTGCGCACCAGTGAATTGCTTAAAGGATTAGTCCACTTTTAAACAAACTTTTCCTGATAATTTACTCACCCCCATGTCATCCAAGATGTCCATGTCTTTCTTTATTCAGTCGAAAAGAAATTAAAGTTTTTGATGAAAACATTCCAGGATTTTTCTCCTTATAGTGGACTTCAATGGGCACCAAACAATTGAAGGTCAAAATTAGTTTCACTGCAGCTTCAAATTGTTCAACACGATCCCAGATGAGAAATAAGGGTCTTATCTAGTGAAACATCACTCATTTTCTGAAAAAAATTGAAAATTATGTAAGTTTTAACCAGAAATGCTCATCTTGAACTAGCTCTCTTCTTCTTCTTCTCTATTAGAATTCCAGCAGTGTAGACGCTGCTAAGCGTAATACTGCCCGCCAAAGTTTGAACTAATTGTTATATACTATTGAACTAGCATATTGCATATAAAAATTAGTTCAAACTATGACCTGTAGAGGGCAGTAATACTCTTAGCAGTGTCTACACTGCTGGAATTCAATTAGAGGAGAAGAAGAAGAGAGCTAGTTCAAGATGAGCATTTAAGGTTAAAACTTATATAATTTTCAATTTTTTTTCAGAAAATGAGTGATGGTTTCACTAGATAAGACCCTTATTTCTCATCTGGGATCGTGTTGAACAATTTGAAGCTGCAGTGAAACTAATTTTGACCTTTAATTGTTTGGTGCCCATTGAAGTCCACTATAAGGAGAAAAATCCAGTAATGTTTTCATCAAAAACTTTCATTTCTTTTCGACTGAAGAAAGAAAGACATGGACATATTGGATGACATGGGGGTGAGTAAATTATCAGGAAAAGTTTGTTTAAAAGTGGACTAATCCTTTAAAGGAATAGTTCACTCCAAAATGAAAATTTTGATTTACAAGATTTACTCACCCTCAAGCCATCCTATAGGTGTATATCTTCAGACGAACACAATCGGATATATAATAAAATATCCTGGCTCTTCCAAGCTTTATAATGGTAAGACATTCATCCATCATAAGAATGATCCATACAGCTCCAGGGGGTTAATGAAGGCCTTCTGAAGCGAAGTTTGTAAGAAAAATATCCATATTTGTTATAAGCAAAAAATTATATATAAAGAGCCTATATATAAAAAGATTTTGCCATGTATAAATGATGGAAGCTTCTATGGGTTCTTCTACATGTTTGCACAACAATGCACCTCCTTGTTCAATCATGCAACTGTGAGCGTGCAAAGAGAAGTGCCAGGATGCTTCTAAAGATGTTCTGAAATTCCCCTGTCTTCAGTTGTTTATTTGTGGAAATGCTGAATTATTACATTTTTATGTTACAGGAGGGAGACAGTTCTGTTTTCCATGGCAACTGGCAGAGCTCACACTATCACTGACATTATCTGCTCTCACACGGTCACAGAGCTGCAGCTAAAGAGATTTGGATGTGTCTCCATGTTCCCAAGGAGCCTATAATGCCAGGCTGCAGAATTGTTCTCGGCACACCATCCTCAAAAGAAGCACCATATTTAATTAGCTTTAAAATATTTATTCAATCAATAAAAGAGGCACATTTTCATAGACAGAGGAGTATGATGGTGAAATACTGTAAGAGATACTTACAGGAATAAACTGAAAGTGTTGAGAGAAGAGAGAGAGAAAAAAATAAAGTGAGGGAATTGCAGGCATTACAGTTTTGTTTTGTTTTTTTTTGTTGTTTTTTTTTTTTACAATTGCTAGGACTTTTTTAAAACTCTTCACACAGTGAGCACAACATTAGTCTATGTGCTAAACTGTGGGTCATTTATCACTGTTTGGCACAAAATGCATTCAGTGACTACATCTCTCAAATTGCATTCATTTTTTTTCACTCAAACTAAAATACAGCCAAAACATTATGTACCTACAGGCCAATTTGCATATGTTTTCATACTCTTTCCAAAACTGTTAAACTTAAGTTCAAAACCTAACATGGTAACACTTTAGTTTATGGTCCAATCCTCACTATTAAGTAATTGCTTATTAGCTTGCATATTACTAGCATATTGGCTGTTTATTAAAGGGATAGTTCACCCAAAAATGAAAATTTGATGTTTATCTGCTTACCCCCAGCGCATCCAAGATGTAGGTGACATTTTTTCTTCAGTAGAACACAAATGATGATTTTTGACTCCAACCGCTGCCGTCTGTCAGTCAAATAATTGCAGTAGATGGGAACTTCATCTATAAGAGTAAATAAAGCTTGCTTAGACAAATCCAAATTAAACCCTGCAGCTCGTGACGACACATTAATGTCCTAAGACACGAAACGATCGGTTTGTGTGAGAAACCGAACAGTATTTATATCATTTTTTACCTCTAATACACCATGTCCAACTCCGTTCATGGCTCCTTTAGTGATGTCTGATCGCGCTCTGACAACAGAAGTGATGTCTCGCGCATATACTTCAATGAGTGTCAGACATCACTGCCGCTGTCAGAGCGCGATCAGACATCACTAAAGGAGTCATGAACGGAGTTGGACATAGTGGTGTATTAGAGGTAAAAAATGATATAAATACTGTTCGGTTTCTCACACAAACCGATCGTTTCGTGTCTTAGGACATCAGTGTGTCGTCACGAGCTGCAGGGTTTAATTTGGATTTGTCTAAGCAAGCTTTATTTACTCTTATAGATGAAGTTCCCATCTACTGCCATTATACGGCTGACAGACGGCAGTGGTTGGAGTTAAAAATCATCATTTGTGTTCTACTGAAGTAACAAAGTCACCTACATCTTGGATGCGCTGGGGGTAAGCAGATAAACATCAAATTTTCATTTTTGGGTGAACTATCCCTTTAATACTTACCGTATAAAGCACATATCAATGCCTTATTCTACATCCCTTAATACCTAAACTTAACAACTGCTTTATTAACTATTAATAAGCAGTAAGTAGGAGTTGATTGAGGGCAAACAGTCATAGTTAATAGTGAAGTGTTTAGTTTGTGTTCCCCAAATTAAAGTGTGACCCCAAAACAAAACTAAGTAAAACCATATTGAAATTCCAAATGTAAAAAATGAAATACTATCAAAATGTAGCTGAACACCTACACAAGGGTTGGTCTTTTACTTTCATTGCCATTTATACAAAAGGGGAAAATGTAGGAATAATTTTCTAATGTAATGTAAACATGAACCATGTAACATACAGTACTGCAGTGAATTATAAAGAGTGTCATTCTTTTTTGTAAATTAATTTTATAAAAGAAAATATTGTGTGCTACTGTAACTGTTGTTAATGTTTTTAGGTCATTGTTTTATGAGTGACAAAATGTGCTTGTTTAGTGACAACATCTGCTAGTGTTCGGAAGAATAAGTTGATTTGAGACATGAATAAAGTGTTTTGGTAGTTTTAGTGCAATTTGGATGTGAAATTATCTGCTGTGCCAAGCTGAGAGTTGGTTAGGATAACTGTGTGAAGAGTTTTGATGAAGTACGTTTTGAGAAATAAGTATTGAGAAATGGGTTGGGAAAAAACTGTAAATCTAAACAAAACCATGAGGGTTTAGCGACTGCCATTAAGGTGTAAGTTTGTCCAAACATTTTCATTTTTATCATCCTTTACTCACCCTCATATCATTCCAAACCTGCAGGATTTTATTTATTTATCAATTTATTTTCTGTGTAAAACAGAAAGAAAATTTGAATGTCCGAGGGGCTGTTATTTTGAACAACACAGTGAGTAAATGAGTTGGTTTGGTATTTGATGCCTAGGATTGAGCCTAACTTAAAGGTGCCCTAGAAATAAAAATTGAATTTATCTTGGCATAGTTAAATAACAAGAGTTCAGTACATGGAAATGACATACAGTGAGTCTCAAACTCCATTGTTTCCTCCTTCTTATGTAAATCTCATTTGTTTAAAAGACCTCCGAAGAACATGCGAATCTCAACATAACACCGACTGTTACGTAACAGTCGGGCTCGTTAATATGTACGCCCCCAATATTTGCATATGCCAGCCCATGTTCAAGGCATTACACAAGGGCAGCCAGTATTAACGTATCTGGATCTGTGCACAGCTGAATCATCAGACTAGGTAAGCAAGCAAGAACAATAGCGAAAAATGGCAGATGGAGTGATAATAACTGACATGATCCATGATAACATGATATTTTTAGTGATATTTGTAAATTGTCTTTCTAAATGTTTCGTTAGCATGTTGTTAATGTACTGTTAAATGTGGTTAAAGTTACCATCGTTTCTTACTGTATTCACGGAGACAAGAGCCGTCGCTATTTTCATTTTTAAACACTTGCAATCTGTATAATTCATAAACACAACTTCATTCTTTATAAATCTCTCCAACAGTGTAGCGTTAGCCGTTAGCCATGGAGCATAGCCTCAAACTCATTCAGAATCAAATGTAATCATCCAAATAAATGCAATACTCGCATGATCCGACGCATGCATGCAGTATGCATGACGAACACTTTGTAAAGATCCATTTTGAGGGTTATATTAGCTGTGTAAACTTTGTTTATGCAATGATAGAGTCGAGAGCTCGGGAGGGGGCAGAGAGCGCGAGTAATTAAAAGGGCCGCAACCTGAATCGACGCATTTCTAATTATGCCCCAAAATAGGCAGTTACAAAATTAATTACAAAAAAATCTATGGGGTATTTTGAGCTGAAACTTCACAGACACATTCAGGGGACACCTTAGACTTATATTACATCTTGTAAAAAAACGTTCGATGGCACCTTTAATGTAAACAATGCAGTTGCCAATTATGAACAATAAATGATACAGAGTTATGACTTTATGCCATTCCTCAAAACATATGAAAGGCTCTCATCTCTAAAAGTGGAATAATTCATAAGCATTAATGTTGGCGTGTGTGGGGAGAAGTCTGACCCAATGGAATAAGTGGTGGTAGATGATAAATGATAGAGGTGAAGTGCAGCAGAATAATGAAGACACAACAGACAGAAACAAAATCAAACTAAAACAGAATGAGCAGTTCAAATGATGGTGTAAAAAACATATGATGCCCAAGAAAAGTTTACAAAGCAAAAGGCCATTTTCTTCATCATTCTTTTTTTTCTTCTTTTTTTATAATTATATGCTTAAACCAATTTTATGTTTTAGGATTTGTGCTTGAAATAAGAAGAAAGTCTTATGCTGTGTTCATGCCATGTAGTAATTACTGTAAATAAAGGTCCATATGCTTTTGAATCACACTGGTGGTGCTTTGATATCATACACCGATCAGTCTGCACAGCGCCGCTTCAAGTCGAACACACCTTAAATCTGCAGTGGTCAGGTGGTACAAGTCGTAGCGTCAACAAGTAAAATTATGGGTTTACATGTTGTAATTACAAGTCCTACAAGGCTTTTTACAGTTCAGAATCATTACGGTAATTACGACATGGCATGAACGCACATTTAGTCCTCAGTAGGAACTGTTAACTGGAATGCCCTTTCAAGTCAGCGTTGAAAAAACTGAAAATCATTAACAAAACCTTTGTCTCAAAATATAGTCATTATTTGTATCACTTCTCATTTGCTACATAAATCTAAAAACATTAAATATTAGATCAAGTTAATGCAGAATCAACTTTGCGTTGCAGTTCGCAATCGCTTCAATGATCAGCCAAATTTCCATGTGCATCATCAAAAGTAATTCAGTTAGGACCACTTGAGTCAAAAAAATGACCAGAGACAAACTTTTTAGTCCATTTTTTATTGGCATATTTTGCTGAAGTTACATTTGGCGGTATGGCTCTATTCTAAATTCCCTGTCCTTTTCATGAGCTCCATGAAAGCTAAGACCGGGAACAGCAGCAGCTTCTGGGGAAAGCATGCATCAATGACAACAGAATGACACTGATTAAGTTAAACAAAAGTTTAAGGAGGAGCTGGGGGAGGAGGTGGGTCGCATGCAGCATGCAGTGGAAGCAGCCAAGCAAGCAGAGAGACAGAAGCTGCGTTTAAGTAATGCGACTTATTTGAGAGTTGCAAATAGAGTCCATAGAAATCAGATCAGCTGATATGGGTGGGGTTGTAATTTGTGAATCAGCTGATAGTGGAGCTTGGCTACGAGGCCTGCCTGAACTAACGCAGAATGCTTGATTTGTTAAAGAGATAGTTCACCCCAAAATGAAAATTATCCCATAATTTACTCACCCTCAAGCCATCCTAGGTGTATATGACTATCTTCTTCCATTTTGGTATAAATTTTGTTTGTTTTTTGAAGTCCAAAAAAGCGCATCCATCCATCATAAAAGTGTGCCGAAGAGTGAAGTCTAACCTATCAGAAGAGCTTGAGTTTGTTGCCCAGCCCAAAAATTTATTGTTTCACTTCAGAAGGCCTTTATTAACCCCCTGGAGCTGTGTGGATTACTGATGGATGCACTTCTTTTGGCTTCAAAAAAATAGCACCATTCACTTCCATTATGAAGTTTGGAAGAGCCAGGATATTTTTTAATATAACTCTGATTGTGTTTGGTTGAAAGAAGAAAGTCACATACACCTAAAATGGCTTGAGGTTGAGTAAATTATGGGATAATTTTCATTTTTGTGTGAACTATCCCTTTAAGAAAAGTGCTGAGCTGAATTTTTGTGCCATCTAGTGGTTTAAAAGAGAATAAAGTCAAATGCGCCTTTTACCCCGGGGTGCCTTTAGCCCTGTTGTACCCTACTATCTAACCTCTACTGTATATGCGGACATGATTCTTTGGTATTAACTGTGGAAAATAGTGCTTTTTTGTGTTTATATTCCGAAAGAGCACAACGAAAATTTGCCTGGACATCTCCATCTTAGTTCCCTTTCATGGGAACATCGACGCTGCGTAGTCGCTTTGGGAACGCCTCTGCGTGATTACGTCTTGAAGCACTCGTGAAATCAAACCAATAGTGTAGCGGGACGTCAGAGCGGGTGACGTCACGGACCAGGAAACTATAAAGCACCCCTGAGAACAAAGAACGCCAGCTTCTGCGTCTTCAGCAAGCGCTCTGTGTATTGTGTGTCTTATTTGGTGTTGTCTGTCATTATCTACAGCAAACAAAATATCTCTTTGTCCGAGGACAAGAGTATTTTAGTCACCAAGCATATATATTAGTACTATATATATATATTGCAAAGACACGATTATGGTGGAGAAAGATAAGCAACAGTTCACTAGATGTGCTCCTCCCTGCCCTCGTTTCATCACGGGCGGGGATACACATGATATGTGTGTTGCTTGTATGGGAGTGGAGCATGCACAGGCAGCTCTCGAGGGAGCTGTCTGCGTGCATTGTGAGAAGTTAACGCTCCGTGTACTCCGATCACGCCGCGCGTTCTTTGATAAAAAGGAGGATGCCGCGGCGAGTGTTCCCCAGGGCACGGGTCCCGCTGCTGCCAAGGCACAGCGTAGACTTCGTTCCTGGGGTTCACAAATGGATCTGGTGGAGGGGTTAGAGATGGGTTCTGCCCTATCTCGACCCTCACCTGCCAGATCTGCTGCCTCTTCTCTGGCCGCGGAAGCACGCGTAGCGGTTTCTTCCCCCAGAGTGGAGGCACCGGAGCTTCGCTTATCTGTCTCCGAGGAGATGGATGTAGCGAGCGCCGGTGCTGGAGATGAGGGCCCGCCACCCGCATCTCCAGCATATGAGGAGCTTTTAGAGGTATTGACTCGGGCAGTGGCTAAATTAAAAATCGAATGGCCAGAAGAAAGACCTGAAGCGCGAGTTAAAAGCAAATTAGATGAGCGCTTTCTCCCTGCCCGAGCACAACCTCAGCCCCGGGGATTGCCGTTCTTTCCAGATCTCCACACCGAGGTGTCGAGATCGTGGCAGAGTCCGGCACATTTCCGTGTTCATAACCCAACAACATCTCTGTATAGTAACATCATGGGAGGGAAAGAACACGGTTATACAGCGATGCCTCAGGTCGAAGAGACGCTCGCGAGCTATCTCTCGCCTGAGTCAGCATCGTCGTTAAAATCCCCGACTTTGCCCACCAGACCCCTGCGTACAACATCAGCGTTGGTGGGCAGGGCTTACACCTCAGCGGGTCAGGCGGCAGCATGTCTCCATACTATGTCGGTCCTCCAGGCATACCAAGCTGACCTGCTGGGGGAAATGGATCAGAGTGGCGAGGCGTCTTTTGAATGCATTCAAGAATTGAGAAAGGCGACTGACTTAGCTCTCCGGGCCACCAAGGAGACGGCAAAAACAATCGGCCGTTCTATGGCAGTCCTGGTGGCCACGGAGAGGCATTTATGGCTGAACTTATCGGATATCAAAGAACGGGATAAGGCAGTGCTTCTCGATGCGCCAGTGTCTGTTCAGGGCCTCTTCGGCGACTCCGTAACATCGGTCGTCGAGAGGTTCCAGGAGGCAAAACGTCAGTCTGCAGCCTTTCAAAAGTTTTTCCCTCGCCGCTCTGCTGAGGCTGCTGAGCGGGAGCAGCCTCAGGCATCTACAAGCTCCTCATCTGCGCATAGAGCGCAGCAAAAACAAAGTGTTGCCACCCGTGCTCCCCCGAAAAGATCTTGGGGACCGGGTAAGACAGCACAAGTGAAGCCTTCCCGGGGTAAAACAGATCTGCGGGCTGTTATTATTGCCAGGAAGGCTGCGAAAAAGTCCTGACACGAGGGGTCCAGGACTTCCGAGGGCAGCCCCCTCCGGAGAGGGTCCAGAAAAATTAAAATCTATAAAGTTGACCCGTCTTCAGTGCCCTCAGGGGGCCGTTCTGTCAACCCCGCCACCTCGTGTGTCTCGGGGCACAGCAGTCCCCCCCGATCCTCTGAGGAGGGTCGGCCAGCACCTGATTCGACTGTTCCCTGCCGGTGCGCCGCTTCAGGGCGTCGAGCCAAGTGCTCAAAAACACCAGAGACCAGTCTCGAGAGACTGGTTCCCTTAGTAGAATATTTAGAAGAATGGAAAAGTCTTCCCAATATTTCTCAATGGGTGCTGCAAATGATAGAAAAGGGGTAAAAAACACAATTCGGGTTTCGCCCGCCCCAGTTCAATGGGGTCCTCGCTACAGTAGTGGACCCCCAGCAGTCTCTGGTCATGGAACAAGAAGTGATGACACTTTTGCAAAAGGGGGCTATAGAGAGGGTTCCTCCCGCCGGCATACAGTCAGGGTTTTACAGCCGATACTTCATAGTTCCGAAGAAGGATGGAGGGTTGCGTCCTATTCTAGATTTACGCATGTTAAATCGTTCAGTGCAAAGGCTCAAGTTCAAGATGCTAACACTCAAACAGATCACTACACAGATCAGGTCCGAGGACTGGTTTGTGACAATAGATCTGAAAGACGTGTACTTCCATGTATCAATCCATCCTTCGCATTGGAAGTTCCTCAGGTTTGCTTTCGGGGGCGAAGCTTACCAATACAGGGTTCTTCCGTTTGGCCTATCCCTTTCACCCCGCACCTTCACGAAGTGCGTGGATGCAGCGCTGGCTCCTCTGAGACTCCAGGGCATCCGCGTGCTGAATTATATCGACGATTGGTTGATTCTAGCTCAATCAGAGCAACAGGCAGTTCAACATCGAGATGTAGTTCTGTCCCATATGAAGAGGTTAGGGTTGAGACTCAATGCCAAGAAAAGTGTGCTTTTACCGGCTCAGACTACCAATTACCTAGGGGTAGTTTGGGATTCCACTTCGATGCAGGCACATTTGTCCCCTGCTCGGGTGAATTCCATTCTCTCAACCGTGAAAGGGGTGAAATTAGGCCAGTCACTCACTGTGAAGCAATTTCAGAGAATGTTGGGTCTGATGGCAGCTGCGTCCAACATTATACCTTTTGGCCTGCTGCACATGAGACCCCTACAGTGGTGGCTCAGAACCAGGGGGTTTTCTCAGAGGGGAAATCCTTTTCGCACAATCAAGGTCACGCGGCGATGCCTTCGTGCTTTGGCGGTGTGGAAGAAGCCCTGGTTTCTATCCCAAGGTCTGGTGCTAGGAGCTCCTTGTCGTCGCAAAATGCTAACGACGGATGCTTCTCTCACAGGGTGGGGAGCGATCATGAGTGGTCGCTCAGCTCAAGGTCTTTGGGAGGGCCATCATCGATCTCGGCATATAAATCAGCTGGAGATGATGGCGGTATTTCGAGCACTCAGATACTTCCTCCCAGACCTGAGGGGCCATCACGTGTTAGTTCAGTCAGAGAACATGTCGGTGGTCTCTTATATCAACCATCAGGGGGGTCTGAGGTCACGCCAATTGTGCAAGTTAGCTCATCAGATCCTTGAACCTCTGAGGAAGCCTTGAACCTTGAACCTCTAGAGGAAGCATCTGAGAAGATCCTTACTCTCAAAACCTTATTTCTTCTGGCCATAACATCCCTCAAAAGAATCGGGGACTTACAAGCACTATCGGTTGCTCCTTCATGTTTGGACTTTGCACCTGGAATGGTCAAAGCCTTTTTACATCCTAGACCTGGATATGTTCCTAAGGTCCCTACTAATGTTCCAGGGCCTATTGTGCTGCAGGCCTTCTGTCCTCCACCTTTTACGAATCCGGATCAGGAAAAACTAAATCTGCTCTGCCCGGTGAGGGCTTTAGACGCGTATGTCCACAGAGCTGCCCTGTGGCGAAAGACTGAACAACTGTTTGTGTGTTACGGTTCTCCTAATAAGGGAGGTCCTGCGTCTAAGCAGAGAATGAGTAAGTGGGTGGTCGAGGCTATCTCTCTTGCTTACAAATCGGCCGGACAGCCCCCTCCTTTAGCTGTCCGGGCACATTCTACCAGGGGCATGGCTGCCTCAAAGGCTTTAATGTCGGGGGTTCCCCTCCAAGACATATGTGATGCTGCTGGGTGGTCTTCTCAGCTTACTTTTGTTAGGTTTTATAACCTTGATTTGGGCTCCACTCCAGGGTCCTCAGTCCTGTCGTCCTGAAATAATAACACAACAGGCATTTGGTCTTATGGCCTAGTTGGGATAGCGTTCCCAAAGCGACTACGCAGCGTCGATGTTCCCATGAAAGGGAACGTCTCGGGTTACGTCTGTAACCCTGGTTCCCTGAATAAGGGAACGAGACGCTGCGTAGCTTAGCCATACTCCCTGCACGCCTGTGAGCGTCTGCTTCATCCATATCAGAAGCTGGCGTTCTTTGTTCTCAGGGGTGCTTTATAGTTTCCTGGTCCGTGACGTCACCCGCTCTGACGTCCCGCTACACTATTGGTTTGATTTCACGAGTGCTTCAAGACGTAATCACGCAGAGGCGTTCCCAAAGCGACTACGCAGCGTCTCGTTTCCTTATTCAGGGAACCAGGGTTACAGACGTAACCCGAGACGTTTTCTGATATGTTTACTGGAACGTGGTCAACTCCAGGGCCGACATTGCCCATCCCTGGACTAAAATAAAACATTTTTGTTACCAATGCCACTGTAGAAATCTCTGTAGAGCCCCTTTTAATGTCAACCATGATAAATATTTTAAAAACAGGGAGGTTACTGAGATAAAGTGAGTAGTATTCGGCTAGTCATGTGATCGCAACATGGCAGCCCACCTATGAGTCGACCCACTCCATGTAAAATAAATCAGTTTTTATATGGCTGCAGATATGATTGAAGAAAAACAAGACAAAAATACTGATTAGGAAAAACATTTTGCTGTATGGGGAATTAAGGGTACACAGAATGAAGCAGCCTGAAACAGTCAGACAAATGAACAGTATGGAGAAAGATGCAGTGACAAAGAAAGATAGAGGGAAGAGTGAAGAGGGAAGCAGAGGGCAGAACCAGCAAGGGAAAGCAGGAGAAAAGGGCAAAAGCAATGGATAGACGGGGGAGGATGGTGCACAAAAGTGTGATGCTGAGTTTGGCTGGCTTACAGACCCTCTCCATAATTCATCTGAGTTCTCTTCCCGGCTGAGCCTACAGGCTGTCTGCCACTCAACCCACAGCCTCTTTTAATTAATGCGAGGTGGGGACTCGCAATCCCACAAACCCTCTCTGTTCCTCAGTTTCTTCTGGATCAGCCTTTAAGGGCTCTGTCCTTTGTCAGCTATTTTCCTAAGACGCACTGTTTTAATGTGTGTGTGAATAATAATGACGATCTGTGTGAGGCACATGCAATTGCCTGAGAGTGTATTCTGTGTTCATACAAGCATAGTTTATAAATGTCCATTCTTTTATTATGAACGATTAAATACAATTAAATGTCCATTTAAAGGCTCTATTAAATCCAAATTAGAGTTTTGTGGCTTTTAGTTCAAGTCTATTAGCTTTGGGGTCGTCTAAACTACCATTCAAAAGTTTGGGGTCAGTAAGATTTTTTTTGAAAGAAATTAATTTTTAGTCAGCAAGGATGCATTCAATTTATTAAAAGTGACTGTAAAGACATTTATAATGTTACAAAAGATTTCTGTTTTTTAAAAAAAATGCTGTTCTTTCTCAAATAACCTGAAGAAAAAAAAAGTATCACAGTTTCCACAAATATATTAAGCAGCACAACTGGTTTTAACATTGAAGACTATGATGCAATACAGCTTTGCCATCACATAAATATATATTAAAAGTTTACTTAAATTATAATACTACAGTTTGAAAGTATTACTGTATTTTTGATCAATGCAGAAGAGACTTTTTTAAAACATTTAAACATCAACCCCCGACATTTGAACTACGTGTACTATATATGCTTGTGCACTTCTAGAAGTTTACCAAATTACATTTTTAGCAGATAACGTCTCGGTTACAAAGGTAACCCTCGTTCCCTGAAGGAGGGAACGGAGACGTACGTCGGATGACCGACGAATAGGAATCTCGCTAGAGAGGCCAATCTACTTCGAGTGTAACTAAACGAGCCAATGCACATTGGCATGCAATCATATGCATCAGCTGCTCGCCTCGCAGCGCGGGTATATAATGAGCAGCAGGTGCGTTGCATCTTCAGGTTTTCGCTGAGGAGCCGAACCCAGCAGGTGGCAGCATCAGCAGGACAGCGCCTGTGGCGACGGGACGTACGTCTCCGTTCCCTCCTTCAGGGAACGAGGGTTACCTTTGTAACCGAGACGTTCCCATTCAGTCGGTCACTTCGACGTACGTCGGATGACCGACGAATAGGAATCCCTACCAAAGCGCCACAGGAGGTGCCCTCTTCCAGTGCTCTGTTGTGAGCCACCTGAACCCCCTTGCCTAAGGACGGTGGGACCGGGCTCACACAGAGAGGGTCGATCACTGTTGTTCCCAAAACCCACTCAGTGAGACTATAGATACCACTGGGAGCGTAACCTTACGTCAGATAAGGAACGCTGCGGAAGCCATATCCTTCCCCGAAGGAGTTATATGGATAAGTACATATGGACTAACCTTGTAGGTTGTACAACATATGGAAGAACTGGGGTGACTCCAACTTGGTGGGTTCTCCCAGAGGGAAAGACACGGGCTTCGATTAGGAGCAACCGTGGAAAGCCGCATATGGGATCCCCGTAGGGTCACACATATGGAACCCAGCCTAAATCCGGTTCTCAAGGATTCAACGGAGTAAGGCCTGGCGACCGACGCTCCGCCACGTCGGCTGCCGAAGGGATGTCGGAGGACTCGACAGGGTCTGCCTTGTAGGGACTCTCTGGAGAAAAGAAGCGCATGTCGCGCAGCAAGCGGACACTAAGCCGGGGCCTCTCCGTGCCTCTGACCTGAGGCGAGAACACGGGAGGAGACCGGCTCCACACGAAGGCTATAGTACCTAGCGAACGTGTTAGGTGTCGCCCAGCCCGCAGCTCTACAAATGTCTGTCAGCGAGGCGCCACGAGCCAGCGCCCAGGAGGATGCTACACCTCTCGTGGAGTGAGCATGCAACCTGAGCGGGCAGGGCACGCCCTGAGCTTGATAAGCCAGGGCGATGGCATCCACTATCCAGTGGGCCATCCTCTGCTTGGAGACAGCCTTTCCCTTCTGCTGGCCTCCGTAACAGACAAAGAGCTGGTCTGAGGTCCTGAAGCTTCGAGTTCTGTCTATGTACCGTCGCAAAGCGCGGACTGGACAGAGCAAAGCCAGGGCTGGGTCTGCCTCCTCCGAGGGCAGCGCTTGCAGGCTCACCACCTGGTCCCTGAAGGGAGTGGTGGGAACCTTGGGCACGTAGCCAGGCCGGGGTCTCAGTACCACGTGGCTGTCGCCCGGCCCGAACTCCAGGCACGATTCGTCGACCGAAAATGACTGCAGGTCCCCTACCCTCTTGATGGAGGCCAATGCAACCAGCAGCAAAGTCTTCATAGACAGAATCTTTAAGTCTGCTGATTGCAAAGGCTCAAAGGGAGCAATCTGGAGTGCTCTTAGCACCAGAGCGAGGTCCCAAGAGGGTATGGAGGGAGGTCGAGGAGGATTTAACCGTCTCGCCCCCCTAAGGAACCTGATGACCAGGTCGTGCTGACCAACAGATTTGCCATCTATGTGGTCGTGGTAAGCGGAGATAGCAGCAGTCTGGACTTTGAGGGTGGAGGGGGACAGCCTACGCTCCAACCCTTGCTGCAAGAAGGAAAGCACGACTCCGATCGAGCATCTTCGGGGGTCTTCTCGGCGAGAAGAGCACCACTCGACGAACAGGTTCCACTTCGAGGCGTAAGCACGTCTTGTAGATGGTGCACGTGCCGAAGTGATGGTGTTAAGTACCTCAGGGGGTAAGTCACCTAGAACCTCCGCGTCCCGTCCAGGGGCCAGACATGGAGTTTCCAGAGGTCTGGACGCGGGTGCCAGAGAGTGCCCCGTCTCTGAGAAAGAAGGTCCTTCCTCAGAGGGATGGGCCAGGGAGGGGCTGTCGCGAGGAGAGAGAGTTCTGGGAACCAGGTCCGGTTGGGCCAGTAGGGCGCAACTAACAAGACCTGCTCCTCGTCCTCCCTGACTTTGCACAGTGTCTGTGCAAGTAGGCTCACTGGGGGAAACGCATATTTGCGCAGGCCCCGGGGCCAGCTGTGTGCCAGTGCGTCTGTCCCGAGTGTTCCCTCGGTCAGAGAGTAAAACAACTGGCAGTGGGAGGTCTCTAGAGAGGCATACAGGTCTACCTGAGCCTCTCCGAACTCCTTCCAGATCAGCTGAACCACCTGGGGGTGGAGTCGCCACTCTCCTGGCAGCGCAGCTCGTGACAGCTCGTCGGCCACACGGTTGAGCACACCGGGAACATGAATGGCGCGAAGCGACCTCAGATGCTTCTGACTCCAGAGGAGGAGATGGCGGGCGAGTTGCGACATGCGACGGGAGCGTAGACCACCTTGATGGTTGATGTACGCAACGGTCGCAGTGTTGTCCGTACGGACCAGTACATGCTTGCCCCGTAGCAGGCCTTTGAGGCGGCCCAGAGCAAGACGTACTGCCAGCAACTCGAGGCAGTTGATGTGCCAATGCAGATGGGGTCCCGTCCAAACCCCTGACACTGCATGCCCGTTGTACGTGGCACCCCAGCCGGTGGCCGAAGCATCTGTGAATACCACAGCATGCCGGGACACTTGTTCTAGGGGCACTCCTGCCCGAAGAAACAAAGGGTCCGACCACGGGCTGAAGGCTTGGCGGCACTCCTGAGTGATTGGCACCCGGAACGTGCCGTGTAGCCACGCCCATCTCGGGACTCGGCCGTGAAGCCAGTGCTGAAGCGGTCTCATATGAAGCAGACCGAGCGGTGTTACAGCCGCTGCGGCCGCCATATGCCCCAGGAACCTCTGAAAAAATTTCAGTGGGACCGCTGTCCTGCCGTTGAAAGTATTCAGGCAGTTCAACACCGACCGAGCACGTTCCTCTGTGAGGCGTGCTATCTGTTCGACCGAATCCAACTCCATACCGAGAAAAGAGATCCTCTGCACTGGGGCGAGTTTGCTCTTTTCCCAGTTGACCTGAAGCCCCAACTGGCTGAGGTGACTGAGCACCAAGTCCCTGTGTTCGCACAACTGATCCCGAGACTGTGCTAGGATAAGCCAGTCGTCTAGATAGTTGAGGATGCGAACACCCTGTTCTCTCATGGGAACAAGGGCTCCCTCCACGACTTTCGTGAAGACGCGGGGAGACAGGGCGAGCCCGAAGGGTAGGACCCTGTACTGGTATGCTCGACCTTCGAACGCGAACCTCAGGAATGGCCTGTGTCGCGGAAGAATCGAAACATGAAAGTACGCGTCCTTCAGGTCGATCGCTGCAAACCAATCTCGGGGACAGATGCATTCGAAAATGCGTTTCTGCGTGAGCATTTTGAACGGTAGCTTGTGGAGGCTCCGATTTAAAAGACGCAGGTCCAAGATCGGTCGTAACCCGCCGCTTTTCTTGGGTACAATGAAGTAGGGACTGTAGAACCCTGACCTCATATCGGCTGGAGGGACCGGCTCGATCGCGTCCTTCGCCAGTAGGACTGCGATCTCCGCACGCAGGACAGGGGCATCGGCAGCTTTCACTGTAGTGAAGAGGATGCCCCTGAACTTGGGGGGGCGCCGGGCGAACTGAATCGCATAGCCGAGCCTGATGGTCCGAAGGAGCCAGCGAGACGGACTGGGGAGCGCTAGCCAGGCTCCCAGGGACCGAGCAAGCGGCACCAAGGGGACCACCGGCGTACCCGCCGCGGGGCAGCGAGGTGGAACGCAGGGACGCGGCCCGGGGGGCTCTCTGTATGAGGCGGCCCGAAGCGGGGTCACAGTGTGCTGTGCAACACTTACCTGCTTCCACAGGTGGACAGAGGGAGCAGTCGAGGTTTTGTCTGCCTGCTGCTCGCTGCTGTCCGCTGGCGACAGAAGAGGTGGATGAGAGTGGTGAGGTTCTTGCCCTCCCACTGCCCTCCGAGCCCTCTTCGGACCCGGAGATAGAGGAAACTGCTCTTTTATTGAAAATTTGGGTACCGCTGGTCGTTGGGCCAGCGGCGGAACAAAAAGGGGAAACAAAAGATTCTCCACCCGGCCCTCCTCCGGGGGAAGGAGCGGTGCGGTCACCACCTCCTGAAGAGCAGTCCCATCCATCTCCGGGTCGCCCGTCCTAGGGCCGCTTGGACTTGGCCTTGCCACCCTTCTTTTTAGGGGGTGGCGGGACGGGCTGGGCACCCCGCCCGCGACCGGCTCCACGACGCCGCTTGGATGGAGGCTGCTGCTGCGGCGTGGGAGCGGGGGCGGCCGCAGGGGGGCGCCCTCGGCGACGGGCAGACTGAGGTGCCGCCGGCGGTGGGGGTGCAGCAGCTGACCGCCTCGGCAGGATGTGACTAATGGCCTCAGACTGCTTTTGTACAGCCGAGAACTGTTGGGCAAAGTTCTCGACCGCGTCGCCGAAGAGGCCGGTCTGGGACACGGGGGAATTAAGAAACCTGACCTTGTCGGTATCCCTCATGTCCGCGAGACACAGCCAGAGATGGCGTTCCTGGACCACCATGGTGGACATCGCACGACCCACTGACCGCGCCGTAACCTTCGTCGCACGAAGCGCGAGGTCCGTCGCGGTACGAAGTTCTTGTAGAACTTGCGGATCATGACCACCCTCGTGTAGGTCCTTCAGTGCCTTGGCCTGATGGACCTGCAACAACGCCATAGCGTGTAAGGCAGAAGCGGCTTCCCCACAGGCCTGATAAGCCTTGCCGGTAAGATCCGACGAGTGCTTACAGGCCCGGGAAGGGAGAGACGGCTCCCCCCGCCAGGTGGAGTTAGGGCACAGTTGCATAGCAACGGCCCGTTCCACAGGGGGTATGCGCGCATAACCCTTCGCCGCTCCGCCATCAAGGGTGGTGAGGGAGGAGGACCCACCGACACGGTTTCGGGCAGTAAAAGGTGCCGTCCATGTGCCAGTGAGTTCTTCATGCACCTCCGGGAAGAAAGGCACTGGGGTGGGGACTGAGAACCAGCCCTTGCCACCCCGAGAAACCAATCGTCCAACCGCGAGGGCTCGGGACACGGTGGAGGATTCCACACGAGCCCGACCCTGTTGGCGGCCCGGGAAAGCATAGCCATCATTTCCGGGTCTGAATCGGGCACAGATGTCACTCCCGAAGGAGGCAGCTGCGCCGAATCGTCATCCCCGAAAGTATCAGGCTCACCCTCCGATGCAGCGATCGACATCTGGTCGTCATGGGGAGCTCCGAAGGATACGGATGGTACACACCTCTGGGGTGGTCCACCGCGTTCCCCCGGCAGCTCTACTGGCTGCGGAGTGCACGAGGGATGAGGGTTCCTAGGGGGTTGGTTCCCCGAAGGAAGCGCGCTCACCATGATCCTCAAGTCACCAGTCCCAGCGCCCGAAGCAACCCTCTGAGGAGGATTGGAACGAGGCGCCGGGACCGGGACTCCACCCCTTTGCAGGAAGTGGAGTCTCGACCGCAACTCCGCGACGGTCATCATCCCACAATGGGTGCATGACTCGTCCACAAACGCCGCCTCAGCGTGCCTTAAGCCCAAGCACGTGATACAGCGCTGGTGACCATCCCGAGGCGCCAGGTAACGACCGCATCCAGAAACACACAAGTAGAACGACATCTTTAAAAAGACGCGAACTACTCGTGTAAGCTCTTTCAGGAACTGCTCTTTCAAGTGCCGAAGCACGCAGGGGAAAGCCGCTGCAGCACAGACAGGGAAATGTGCAGCCTGTCGTGTGCACTCTCTTTGGAGATGCCGCTCTTACCAGCCGTGAAAACAGCTTTTCAGCGCTCTTTAAAGCGCACCGTACCAGCCGTAAGAACGGCTTTCACAGCTGACACACAGCTTTCTTTGCTCAGTGGGCAAAAAAAGAAAATAAACAAAAGGAGAGAATCGGCCCCGCTGCTGTGCTGTTCCACCTGCACCAGACGAGAGAGCAGTAGAGAGAGCTGGCTCGTTCCTTTCACACTCGCTCGTAGATACTACCATGTGTAGTTCGGCTCCGAAGCGAAAAGCTGAAGATGCAACGCACCTGCTGCTCATTATATACCCGCGCTGCGAGGCGAGCAGCTGATGCATATGATTGCATGCCAATGTGCATTGGCTCGTTTAGTTACACTCGAAGTAGATTGGCCTCTCTAGCGAGATTCCTATTCGTCGGTCATCCGACGTACGTCGAAGTGACCGACTGAATGGGAAATGCATTTAAAATGTACTTTCTCTTCCAGAAAAATGGATCAAAAATATTGACTCCTTCAGAAATTTTTGTCCAATCAAATGTCAAGTCACCTTTATGTATATAGTTTATTTCAGCTGTACAGCAGCTCTAAAAGATAACAGTATCATTGTTCAGCTTAAGTCAGTTCAATGTTGATTCTGTCCTGTTATTAAATTTGTCCATTTCATCTATAAAGCAGTTCTGCAGAAAAAGTGATGTGGCACCCAAACTCCATCAGGTGACAGTATGGAGAAAAAAATCATGGGAGAAACCAGGCTGCATCACAAGTAAAATCAGATTGTGGATCGGTATAGCATTCAAATATTTCATCCAGTTCCTTTTGCTTGAAGATTGGATTCATCACACCAGTGTGGAGATGAAGCTGGTCATAGGTCTGCGCAGAGGACTTGTCTGGTTCTTGTGGTCTTTGTTGAGGATCTGTGCTGATGGCTGTCATATCGACGAGGACTTCGCAGGAGATTGCAGGATCTCTGCTGACATTCAGGGCTGTGTTGTGGTCTTGTCTAGGAGGAGGTCCACCATCTGATCTCGACGGTCAGATGTAATGCCCCACCCCCTAATTCCACCTTGTGGCGACCAGGGTGGGTGAGAGCCTTGAGGGAACGGCGCGAGGCCGGTGACGCAAGAGTTAACAAACCGGCCTTGAGTCTCTCACGGAGGAGCTCTGGGAGCATAAAAGGAGGAGCGACGACAGTGAAGGACGAGAGAGGACCAGGCCTGGACTTTATTTTATGTTTTATTATGTTTGTGTTGCCGGCAGACGTCCGCGAGGGTCTGCCGGCATTACTTTAGTTTTGTATTGTTTTGTTGAATGTTCGCCGGTTCCAGCCTCCTCCTTCCTGTACATACGAACTGTGTTACATTGGTGCCGAAACCCGGGAGGAAGGAGGGACATGCTGTTGGAGAGCCCTCGCTGCTGAGGGGGATCGCGGTGCTGCGGAGTTTGGGCAGCACGGGAGTGAAGACCGCGAGAGGCTGCCCAAGGCGGTAGTACTGGAGCCTTGTGACAGGTGGGACTGAGATCCCGATGCCGTGCTCCTGGGACGAGGTTGGGTGGCTGCCGTCCTGGAGGGAGCGGAGGAGTGCCGTCGTCCGCAGTGGGCTGGAGCCTGCTACCGTCCGCCATGAAGGGGAGAAGCAGGGGACGGCGGACTCGCTGCCGGCTGCCCTCAACCAAGGAGCCATCACCAGCCGCCAGGAGGCAGTCGAGGATCGGGCCGTCCACCGAGCGTCCAGTGCCATCATATGGCACCGCGGGGAAGAGCCTCTCGGCTGGCTGAGGACCGAGCGGCAGTGTGTCTGGGAGCCGGACCCAGAATTTTTTTTCTCTTTTTCCTCTCTCCCCTCTCTCGTCCTGTCGCTCCCCTTGCTTCTGTCTCCTTTCTCTCGTCTCGTCTGTCCTTACCCCCAGGTGCTGCGGCCGCCGAGACAGGTCCCCGGGGGGGAGTAAGCGCAGTCTCGGGAGTACCCCCCGGCCTGCGAGGGGCGATGGGGGTATGTGGCGACCAGGGCGGGCGAGAGCCGTGAGGGAACGGCACGAGGCCGGTGGCGCGAGAGTTAACGAGCTCCACCTGGGAGGTGCACCGGCCTTGAGTCTCTCACGGAGGAGCTCCGGGAGCATAAAAGGAGGAGCGATGACAGTGAAGGACGAGAGAGGACCAGGCCTGGACTTTATTTTATATTTTATTATGTTTGTGTGGCCGGCAGACGTCCGCGAGGGTCTGCCGGCATTACTTTCGTTTTGTATTTGTTTATTTTGAATTAAAGTTTTGTTGAATGTTCGGCGGTTTCCACCTCCTTCTTCCTGTACATACGAACTGTGTTACACACCTGCACCTGACTAACTTCATGGTACCACAGAATACATCAGGGTTAACTTAAAATTTAACCATTTTGAATCAAAAATCATTTTAAAATAAAACCATGCACGCAAGAATCGAAATCGAATCATAAGATCGGTTGAGCCTCCCGCTCCTAATAGGTGGGTGGTTATTCTCCTGGGTAGCTTGCTGAAATATAATGATGGATTCAGAGCTCTGGAAAACTGCACTGGTCCATTTGACTTGATTGTGTCCAATCAAAGAATCTGGCTGCGGGGCCGTGTGATTGGAGCGAATCAGTCAATCATTAGCCAGGCAATCAGCTCAAATGCCTCCTTTCCCACGGGAGCCTCACATCGGCTGTTCTGAGAGGGAGAAAGGATGGGAAAGAAGAGGAGCAGAAAAAACAGCCCTGTTCAATCACAGCGATAATCAAATTTCTATTTACCTTCTATGTCCCTTCTTTTTGACTCTTTTACACCAAAATGTTGTCTCCACTGTATGTCAGAGTCTCTGAACGATATTTCGCCCATTTCTGGACTTGTACGTTTCTCTTGCTCTCTTTCTGTCTCTTCTCTTCTCTTCTCTTCTCTTCTCTTCTCTTCTCTTCTCTTCTCTTCTCTTCTCTTCTCTTCTCTTCTCTTCATGATGAATGGCTCCTGTCAGAGATGAAATCAATGGGATGGTGGTTGTTTTAATTTAGCAGAGCGCTGAGAGGATACTGATACTGGCAGTCAGAGAAGAGGAATGGCAGTGGCCTTTCACCATCTGTTTTTACTTTCCCTCCCTGTTTCGCACATTGATCAACATCCAGCACTTGCAGAGGTGGCTTGAACCCATGCGGTGTAGGTGGCTATGCACAAACTACAGCCATTTTTGGCAGCGGTGCTAAATGACACAGTTAATCTGTGTTTTTAAATAGAAGACTTTAAGGTAAGGCTTGATATGGATCCACATTTAGCTTGACAGCTTCTTCCTCTCACACTGTCTCACATCGAACCTATCATCATCACTTATATCATCATCTTGATTAATGTTATTCATTTCTCTCTATACCGTGTGACTGCGGGATGCCTGTCTGGAAATGTATCCACTGGAAATAGTGAGACAGAAGCAAATAAAGAGGGACAGAGCCTAAATGGTGATTAGCCAAACCAGTAAGACCTTTGTTCATTTTCAGAACACAAATTAAGATTTTTTTGATGAAATCCGAGGGTTTCATCAAAAATAGGCAGCAATGTCACTGCACATTTCTGCACAGGTCCAGAAAGGTAGTAAAGACATTGTTAAAATAGTCCATGTGACTACAGTGGTTCAACGTTAACATAATGAAGCAACGAGAATACATTTTTGTGTGCAAAAACCAAACAAAAATAATGACTTTATTCAACAATTTCTTCTCTACCCTGTCAGTCCCTTACACTGTTGATGTAGTGAACACAGTGCAGCGCTTCCGTGTTTACGTCAGAACGCTGACTCATTATTGGCCAGCTCCTGCGTCAGCATCACACACATGCATTGTGCTGCTCACGTGAACAGCGTTGGCCAATACTGAGCCGGCGTTCGGACGTAAGCACAGAAGCGCTGCACTGCGTTCACGACTTCAACAGCATAAATATGAGTCCCATGTAATGGGGAGGGTTGGGGAAAGACCTGGCGATCTACCCCGGAAAAAAAATCATCGCCAAGAAAATTCATGGACAGTCTCTTGTGTATGTCCCATAGAATCACCAAGAGTCTGAATACAACTGAAATGGTTAATAAATATATGATATATTGAGTTACTCGTCTGACACGCTGCTTCTGTAGAATGTTCCAAATCAGCCACTTATGAGATTCCATTTCTTCTAGTATGCTGCCTATGTAGGCAGCATGTAGTGAGGCAGCTCACTAGCTCTTGAAAGAGGTTAAATGCCATTTTAATAGTCTACAGGGGCCTTGTGATGTAAATTTGATGTTGGCTATAAGGAAGAGCGGGACGGGGAAACAGGAATGGTAAAGGGTTAATGGATGCGAGCATTGGAGGCTCCCAGTAGTCCTGGAGAGCACTTCCCATGTAGCCTACGGGCAAGAAACGTAGAAAAAGAGTTAACAGTTCTCCCAGCCTGTCACATGGGATCTGCCTCATTTACAGCGATGTACATCATTCCTGAAAATGACATGAACCAAAGAGCAGAAAAGAGGAACAAAGAATCTGAAATTGAGAGTGATAAAAGGGAAGGTGAGGTGCGTATGGGAGTTTTAAGCATGTTTTATATAGTGTGCGAGTGCCAAGAGTGTGGGAAACGGATCTCTCCTGGGCTCTTTAAGGATAATAGGACCATCTTCAACCTGCCACGTTTCTTCTTCACACATACTTTTTCATTGACTCATAGATTCACTCCCACTCTTTCCTCTTTCTCTCTAATAGACCAATCTGTCCTTCTCTTGCTCGGTCGCCCAGGCTGCTCTTTGAGTCGCGAGGCGTTTTGATGAGATTCGCCGCAGACAGGCCGCTGACCCTGAACTGATCTGAGATGCACTCGAGTTCACTGTTCGTTTCCAGGCCTGTTCTGGGAAAAGGTGGCAGGGGGCGATCTGTCTGCTTCATGACCAGTGCGGGACAATACATAACCCTCACCTTATAACTATGGACTTCAATCTGTAGGTAATGGTAAGGCAAAGGTTAATTGATCCACAGCTGGGATTGCAGCTCTGTCAGCAGAGGAGAACTGTGCCAATAAATGATCCTAAGCAAGCCATTTGTCATCATTTATAAAAGGTCAAAATGTCCCTCCTTCCTCTCGGGGTGGATAACTAAATAAAATAGCCTTTTCTTTTTCAAATAAGTTATGTGTTTTAAGTTAAAATCCTTTCAGTAGACCTTGACCTCTTAGTGCATTGATCAGTATGCAGGTGTGATTCTGCCGCAATCAACATTTCTTGCGAAATGCGTTGAAACTTGCAGTCCATAGGGGGAGCTGTGTGATATGATACTGACTGCATGGTGATTTATTCTCTCATAGAGAACGCATTGGAGACGGACATGGAGGGGAGCAGAGTGGGGTAGTCTGACATTTCAAGTTCATTGGCCGCTACAGGCGAAAAATGTCATAATATTCAGCCTACAGTATCTGTCAAAATCAAGAAGAGTTTTCCAAAAGGTGGAGAAAGTTAAGCTATAATCTGTTCATTAGCTCAACTCCCTCTCTCCATATTGTTCTCACTCCATTTCATGAACACACTAATACCAACCTAAATGGTTTCAATTGGCCATGTTACATAAATATAGACACACATTTCAATGCAATACCAATAATTTTGATGCTATTTGCATAATTTTTTTCCATATCAGTAGTGACTGTGCATTGATTCAAATTTTTATCATCATATTGGTTCAGATATCTGAATGGGTGCATGTCAATCAGCTCTCTAGCTCGTGAATCAGTATATCACAAATTTGGGCACTGATAAGGACAGTAAGAACCCTGGCTCACTACACATTGGAACACTGAGAGAGAGAGAGGAGACGGGGTGTTAAAGATAGAAAGGACAGGCAAATGGTTAACCCTCTGGTGCTCTTCATGATTTTTTAGATTTTATTTACTTCTTCAGAATGGTACAAAACTCTGTAAAGGTTTTGGACATGGACATGATTCTAAAAGGTTAAATGGTCCTGAAAAAAAATAGTCACACTTGATTAAAATTTAAAACAGCATTTTTGTGCAGTTTTCCTAATAAACAATATGTAAAATTATATAACTTTTTTATGTTCTCTTTTTAAAACTTTTTTCACTTTAGCAATAATCTGCCAAGTGTCATCTTTAAAAAGAGACCAAACTTAAAGGATTACTCCACTTTCAAATTAAATTTTTCTGCTAATTTACTCACCCCCATGTCATCCAAGATGTTCATGTCTTTCTTTCTTCAGTCGAAAAGAAATTAAGGTTTTTGATGAAAACATTCCAGGATTATTCTCCTTATAGTGGACTTCAATGGCCTCCAAACAGTTGAAGGTCAAAATTACAGTTTCAATGCAGCTTCAAAGGGCTTTAAACGATACCAGACGAGGAATAAGGGTCTTATCTAGCGAAATGATCGGTCATTTTCGAAAAAAATACAACTGTATATGCTTTATAAACACAAATGATCGCCTTGCACATGCTTCCACTTTCCGTATTCTTAAGAGAATTCAAGATTTATAACAGTTTAAGTTGGAAATTTCATTTTCAGGTCTATGCTCAAAAAGTGTATGTCTCAAAAACTGCATAAATGGAATTTATACAATGCCCTAAAAATACAAAAAAAGATGAAATCAAAAACATTATCGAACTAAAATATAGTACATATTATTTCATAGAGAAAAAAAAAAAAAAAAAAAAAATTGACTGTCACGTAAAGAGCACCAGTGGGTTAAAACGCTTGGAGATGTGCAGGTTCCAGCAATGTTTTTCTTAACCTGCACTTGTCTTTTCTGGTACCCTTGGCATTTTTTTTTTTTTTTTTTTTTTTTTTCTTTTCGCAGTGGTTACTTTGAGCAACATTAATATCACAGTCTTCTGAAGCATGAAAAAAATTGAAGCTGCGCTCAAAGGACCCTTGGCATCATTTTAGGTGGAGGAAATGGTTATAGCCCGAGGGTGCACTCACTTTACAAGAGAATTCAGTTAGCCTCCTGTGAATGGGAATCTACTATAGCTTTACAGAGCACTTGATCACTACATTGCTGACTTCTAAGAAAGTTCTTATGAAAGCATACACACTAAAAGCCTGGTGATGATCATAATTATTCAAAACCAAATGCCAGTAACTGTCATCCTGCCATTTTCAAGACTGAAATACAGACTGAAATTGTGTGCAAGTAGAGGATCACTAATGGATTTTTTGAAGGAACATACAAACAACTGCACTTTTCTCGGTAAACACATTGCTCATGAACCTAAGAGTGGTATGCACTTCCAAAGATGGGACCACCTATGACTTTGTCTCAAAGCCTGAGCTAAGATGAAATAGTGAAATAAATACTGTACAAACAAAATACAGTTATCTAAATATAGCAGTTTCAGATTCACATATGTTCTGACTGATTCAGATATCAAAACCCAAATAAACAATCCAGCACAATCATTTCAAATCATTTGCAAAAAAATAAAAAAATAAAATAAATAATGGAACTTACAACATCGGGCATCACTATAGAAATAAAAACCACATAAGGAAAGTAAAGAGACATACATTTACTGTAGACTTTATGCTTCACACAAGGTCAAAATAGTATTTGGCCTGTATGTCCTTCAAGCACATTCAATTTTTACAAATTTGATTTATGGGATAACCTGTGATGGTCATGTCTTAGATAAAGCTTTTTGTTAACCATAAATCTTGTTAGCCTTATTTAGCTCATTATCCTATTCAAACAGTGCCAGGAAAGAGAGGCTCTTAAAGTACTAACTTAAAGGTAGGGTAGGCAATTTCGGAGAGGCTAGCATTAGCGAGCTAGCTTTGAAAGCATAGGATCCCACCCACCCTTTACAGCTGACTTGTGCCACCTGACTGCTACAGAGTAATTTCACCGTTGATAGTGTTGACGTAAAACACGTAAAACAGTTAAAAACAGCCTACAAGATAAAACACACAAATTTATCTCTTCTAATTAAATGCATCTGTTCTAGCATTGTACCACCCTGGTACTTAAAGAAATTTGGTATGCATTGAATTAATTGCTGCTTGCATGATTCTTGTTTGTAAGTTGTTTCGGATAAAAGTGCCTGCTAAATAAACAAATAAATAAGGGTTATTATTCACTGTTATGGCTTTAAGTACAATTAGTACAAGGACAGCTGTTCACTGTCACATAAAAAAGTAAGAAGGCCTCCAATATAGTGATTCTATCTTGTGTCAAATAAGTCAGACGGCCTCGGGAATGTGCTTTGGAATCCCATTATATGGCTTTGGAAACCATTTCAGGGTTTCAGGATTCGTCATGTCCATATTAGTTTTTATTTTCAGCATGGGTAACACAGGAAAAGGGGTCGTCACAGCAACACCTGCTGCCGTGGGACCGCATGAATGAGGAAAAGGAAAGCTACAGAGGTTTTATTAGGATCTCACACTCCGTAGCTTAACCTTGACTTTCGGCGGGAAGCGAGCAAGCCGCCGTGTTTCAATATATCAAAACCACAGGGCCCGAATTTGTGCTTATAAATTAGGTTTAATAAAGCAAAGCTGCTTCACTGCTCTGTTTTTTCAGTTGATGAGAAAATCAACTGTGCCATCAACCACGGCTGCCCTTCTGAATAACATTAACGTTCCAGAGGAATGATTTTGTGAGGACGGTGACACTAGAGTGACGAGACCACCGATGTGACACTGTGATAAAAGGACAGAGAGAACAGACACCGTGCGGTTATGAGTCTGAAATACCGTGACATTCTACAGCGAAGAAGCCACAAGAGAGTAATTGATCCAATTACTGAGGTACTCTTGGGTAGCTATCTATCTGCATAGGAGATACAAAAGGTTACAACACTGGAAATGATAGCGTGATTATGACAAAGATGCAAGTCATACGTCTCTCAAGAGCAGCCAAGCCTAAAAGCAGTTCTTTGCGTTCAACCATAAGCCTTGTTTGTGTTTTCGGCGTGCTCAGGTTCCATAGCTAGACATCTGTCGGCATGCTGTTGTTTCTTCTGCCACCGCTAGCTCCAGTCAGGGTAGTGGCTTGCTTGGCGTCCAAAGATAGCTCTGAATGGGCCAACCCCTCAGGCTCTCAGTCCCTGCCTGACTGCCTGAAAGTCACTGTGAATTATGCATCATATTTCTGAGATTTGCCCTTCTCTTCTATGCAAAAAATAACAGTGGAGAGTGCTTAGAGGCAGACCTACACAATGTTCAGTGAAAATGAGAGACAGAAAAAAAAGAGATTTTGAAGATAGAGGGTAAAAAAAAAAAAAAAAAAAAAAAACTGAGAGATGAGCAGAAGCAAAGTAGCCCCAGTGAGTGGATGTGTATATTTGGTCACAAGGACACAAGATCATGTAAAAGGAATGTGGTTGATTTTTCAAATGAGGAGGCAAAGTGCCCCTCTTAAGGTTTTTGCATCCAAAATATTGGTTTATATTAGTGCTGTCAATCGATTAAAAAAAATTAACTAATTAATCGCACAATTTTTTTAAATTAATCGCGATTAATCGCAATTAAAAGACTGAAACTTTTTGGATATGTAAATGTAAAATGTAAATAATTAATGTAAACTCAAGACAAAGAAACTATTTAAATTCAAAATATGATTGTTTATTGGAATTTTTGTTTAACTTGTAACAGATTTTCTCATGTAAACAACATACCTGCAATAAACCATCAATATCCTCCAAATTAACTGTTGGCTTGAAAGCCATATTTATTACAGAAATAAAAACACAGGCATGTAAGTGCCATTTGAATTTCAAAACAATCAATGCCAATAAAAAACAAAAATGATTTCCATGTTGAATTCTAAGTGGACTGCAAAAAAATTCCAAAGTATAGTCATTGCAAATATGGAAATTGGAAAATAATAATAATAAAGGAATGAATACAAACAATTGTACTCATTGTAACGTTGTATTGCTGAGAGTTGAGAACATTAATTATAAAGTAGAAACTATTTTGCTTAGTCCTCCTTTACATTCAGCCAGTTGCTGAGACAGACCAGTCTGTTGACATTATCAGGGGACAATGTGGCCCTTTTCTTTTGAATGATGTGACCTGAGAGTGAGAACAGTCTCTCACAAGGCACCGTTGTAGCAGGGGTTGACAGATACTTGCATGCTATTGGTGCCAGCCTTGCATGTGTTGCTTCTCTCTTTTTCCACCACTGTAGTGGACAACCCTCCATGTGCAATTTGGGCTCTGCTTTGTAGCGGTTAAGACACTGTTCTATGGACTCTTCCTCTTCATCTGACTCTGAATCAGAAGAAACCAGCAAGACGGAGATCCTTCTCTTCTTTGGTGGCTGTTGGTCTGTTGTCTCTTTAGACTCTTGTTTTCCAGGACTCTGGGCCATTAACAGCTTGCTTAGTGAAGCCCACACCTCATTCCTTTCATCTTTGGGAAGACACTTTAGGTCTTTAAACCTTGGGTCAATTGCAGTAGCGATCTTCAGCCATGTGAGATTAGTGCTGTCCTTCCTTTTAGATAGGTCTGAAGTAAAATCATTTTTGAATTTAACTACATAGGCTGGATCATCCTCTGTGGACTCCAAAATTTTGAACAAGTGGCACAAGGCTGGCAATACCACTGAGCAGGAGATGTACTGCTCTCCTCCCAGCAGTTCAGTTACATATCTGCAATGGAAAGCACAAGATGTTGCTATTAAATGCAAAGAAACTAATTTTGTGCCAGTATGTAACATGTACACTTACACTCTCACACTCACTCATTCTCTCTCTCTCTCTCTCTCTCTCTCTCACACACACACACACACACACACACACACACACACACACACACACACACACACACACACACACAGTTGTATTTTATTTACATTACATTGTTCAACACCATATTTATTTCTTCTTCACCTTTTTAATAATGTTTTACACTAATCTTAACTTATTTTTATTTTTGTTTTACGCAGCATGCCTTGGCTGCGGGCACACACGCACACACAGATTGGGGGATAGTGAAAACAGACAAGAGACGGAGAAAATAATATTAATCTACCTGCAAGGTTCAAGTAGTTCCTCCAGCTTTTGCAGTTTGGCGAGCTCCTGTGTAGTCAACATGGCAACATTGCTCTTTTGCTGAGCCAGGGTAGTGGTCAGTGGAGATTTGTTTCGCTGAATTCGCTTGACCATCTCTAGGGTAGAATTCCATCTAGTCGTAACGTCCTGAACGAGAGATTCTTGTTTCTATCCACATGCAACTTGCTGTTCCATTAGTTCGTGAGCGTTGGATGGACTATGCTTAAAGTGCCCAACAATCTTGCGACATTTAGCTAGGACACTTTCAAATCCACTGCCGTGAATGGAAACTGTGACAGTTCGTTGCAAAATGTGGGCCGTGCAGGGCAGGTGTTCAAATGGAAGTAGTCTCGCGGCAGCAACCATATTACGAGCACTGTCAGTGCCAAGTGTGCTTAACTTGTCCTCGATTTTCCATTCTCTTGCCACATCGAGAAAATGATCTGCACATGCCTCAGCGTACTGTCGTTCCTCAGTTTTAGACACGGTTAGTGCGAATGAATGCAATTTCCATTCTTTATCAACGAAGTGCGCTGTGATGCCTAAGTAGTTGTCATTGCTCACAGAAGTCCAGTGGTCCCCTGTCAGTGCGATGTGTGTCGCTTGCTGTAACGTGTTCATCCTCCGTGCCTTCTCATCGTCATACAAAGTGTGTATTTTTGACATGATGGTTCCTCTTGAGGGCATATTGTATGAGGCGTCTCCGGATGCAGTTCTAATGATGTCCCGCAGTCCATCGTCATCTACTATGTTAATGGGTCGGCAGTTTTTAGCTATCCAAATAACCAAAGCATTCATTACCTTATCACTTACAGATCTTGTCATTTTACCACGAACGCACTCCTGCAATTTACATTGGCGAGGCCCCGTAGAGATGGTTTCGGTGGGGTGTTTTGCTTTTAAGTGATATGCCAAAGACGAATTACTTCTGTGGTAATTAAATTCGGCTTTGCAAAATGCACAGATTACTTTTGTTTTATCCACAGAACCATCCGGCAGAGTTTTATACTGAAACTTTCCGTCTAAAAGTCCTTCCTTGGTCTTATCCATATTTCTTTGCACGTTGAACACACATGGGCCACAACCAGAAATAAAAAAAACTGCAACCGCGTTAATTGCGTTAATTTTTTTTAACGCGTTAAATATTTCAAATTAATCGCATGCGTTAACGCGCTAATTTTGACAGCACTAGTTTATATATATTTAATTTCCAGCATTATTATTCCAGTCTTAAGTTTCCCATGATCTTCAGAAATCATTCTAATATGCTGATTTGCTGCTCAAGAAACAACATTGAATTCAGTTGTTCTGCTTAATATTCCTCTGTAAACATGAAATATTATATTATATATAATTATATATAATTTGTAACAATATAAAAGTCTTTACTGTCACTTTTGAGCAAATTTTCTATTTGGACCACTAGAAAACAAATTCTCAGTAAACAACATAGATGTCATGTGGGTAACAGACATGAGCATATTTCATAATATTTGTGTAACCCTTCCGGTTCTACTAGCACAGCTCCAAGTGGGATTCAATCTCGCGACTGCAGCCTCTAGCGTCAGTTGCTAGTGCTCCTCTCGAGGCACCAATCTAACCCCTCTGGTTCTACTTGCACCCTTCCGAGCAGGATTCGATCTGGCATTTCTGGCATGGGAGGTGGGCGCTACCAATGACGCTAAAGACCGCAGCCTCTTGCGTCAGTTGCTAGTGCTCCTCTTGAGGACAAGGGAGTAGGTTTACTTGCACAGCTCTTACTAGCTTGCCTCCGTTACACTCACCCCCTAAACTCACTCTCATCCAGGTCAGGGCACCAATCTACCCCTTCCGGTTCTACTTGCACATGCTCTGAACGTGATTTGATACGGCATTTCTGGCATGGGAGGTGGCCGCGCTAACAAGGACTCTAAAGACCGCAGCCTCTAGAGTCTGTTGCTAGTGCTCCTCTCAAGGCCAAGGGAGTGAGGTTTACTTGCACAGCTCTTACTGGCTGGCCTCCATTACACTCACCCACTAAACCTCACTCTCATCTGGGTCACGGCACCAATCTAACCCCTCTGGTTCTACTTGCACCCTTCCGAGCAGGATTCGATCTGGCATTTCTGGCATGGGAGGTGGGCGCTACCAATGACGCTAAAGACCGCAGCCTCTTGCGTCAGTTGCTAGTGCTCCTCTTGAGGACAAGGGAGTGAGGTTTACTTGCACAACTCTTACTAGCAGGCTTCTGTTACACTCACCCCCTAAACCTCACTCCCATTCGGGTCTTGTCACAAATCAAACCCCTCCGGTTCTACTTGCCCTGCTCAGAGCGGGATTTGATCCGGATGTGGCCACGTTAATAAGGACTCTAAAGACTGCAGCCTCTAACGTCAGTTGCTAGTGCTCCTCTCCAAGGCCAAGGGAGTGAAGTTTACTCACACGTTTCTTACTAGCTGGGCTCTATTACATTCACCCCCTAAACCTCACTCCCATCAGGGTCATGGCACCAATCTAACCCCTCTGGTTCTACTCGTGGGAGTGAGGTTTACTCACACAGTTCTTACTAGTTGGCCTCCATTACATTCACCCCCAAACTTCACCCTCATCTGGGTCATGGCACCAATCTAAACCCTCTGGTTCTACTCGCACCCTTCAGAGTGGGATTCCGCATTTCTGGCATGGGATGCATGCTCGCTAACAAGGACGCTGAAGACCACAGCCTCTAGCCTCTATTTCTTTTCTGTCAATTATTTTCTCATCCAAATTTCATTGTTGAGGCTGAATCCACTTAAAAAACTCCTGAGCACTAAATCAATCTACATTTATTTTTGGCAAATATTTTTTTTCTTTTGCTAATTTACAATTATTATTGAAGCACACAAAAAAGATTAGGCATAGAATAGGCATTTCTTGAAAAGAGCAGAAAGCTTTTACTTTCTCTCTCTTTTATGAAAGCTGAGCTGTAAAAAAATGTTGTTCTGGTATAAGAGAGGGAGAAAAAACCTGGCCTTATTTAAGAAGACAGCTCATTTGTTTTGGCCTCTTAAAGTCATGGTTGGGTCACTTAGGCAAGCATGGAATCTGGACAGCATCATTAAAAATTCCTGGTTTTTGTAGCAGAAAAGAAATGCACATTCATTGTCTTGCTCAAAAACATTCCTCTAAAACCTGGACTTTTTGGACAATGAGAAACACAGGCTTTGAAACTCTTTAACGAAAAACAACTTTAACGATTATGCTTCAAAAACATTGTGATTTTTAATTGCATAGCGGTAGGTGTGTGAGGGGATTTGAGCAGAGATCCTTTGAATACTTAAAACCATTAAAATTCCTGCTCAAAGGGAAATGTATGGATCCAGCAGAGCATATACATACCATTACTATCCTCTGATAAATATACATATATTCATGCATGCTTAATAAAAAGCTATTTCCCTGTCGACAGCATTTGAGCATACTAGTATGGATGTGTTTTTGTCTTGCCGTTGGGATGGAGTTGGTGCTCTTTGTGTTGGGTGAGGTATGTGCCGTTCCCTGAGGCCGAGCAGTCCTGAAATCGCATTCTTTCATCCAGGGCCATCCTTCAGGCATCCAGAGAAGAAAAAATATCTTGTTAATGCCTGGATGAAACCCTTCCACACATGATATGTGCGTTCTCTGCATGTTTGAGGGACGCCTTGCATCCCACCTGCTTCAAAAGACCAAGGAGCGATGCTGCTTCTGAGGACTCAACAAAAATTTTGCACGCCTGTAGGGAGCACATTACTTTATGTATACATATAGGAGACTGGGCTAGTTGTCATTTTTTTTTACTTTATAAGTGCTTACCTTAAAATCTTGACTACAAAAAAGCTATTGAACATTTCACCATTATTTCAGAAAAAAATTGCAGTTTATTGCGGTTCATGTGACAACTTGCCCCAATTATGGGATAAGATGTCAAAAAGGAACCTGCCATATCCTGCATATTTACATGGCTACCAAAAAATAAAGGTTATACATGGGCATGAAATATTGATTCTACTAAGAATAAAAGTCAGTATACAAAAGATCTGAAGAAGATGTCAGGGATGTACACAGAACTGTTTTCTCAAGGGAACCAGGGGCGATTTAGTCAAAACCCGGAAGACTAATTCGCCCCTGGTCCCCACGAGATTTTCCTATGGGGTTTTATAATGTTTTTTTGTTTTTGTTTTTTTTAATTTATGAGTAAAATAAAGCATGTGGTAAATATAACTTGATGATATTTGGATGTTTTATTTTTACAAACCCATACCAAAAACGTGAATTTTGAAGCAGTTATGTTTATTTTTGAAAATGTAACTAGTTCTGATAAGTAACTAGATAAGACAGTTTGCAGTGTGAGTGTGTGCAGTTTACGTTGTAGAACAAAACGTCAAAGTATCATCAAGCTATGTTTACTACAGGCTTTGTTTTACTCATAAACTGAAAAACCTCATTATAAAATCATATAGGAAAATCTTGAGGGAACCAGTGGCAAATTATTCTTCTGGATTTTGACGTTATCCATGCAGCAATCTATAGACTTTATGTAGCCCTGCCCCTTTTCAGCACTGTGCTCATGTTCTATCTTCTGGTTTGTATTTCCACAAGTCAAGTCAAGTCAAGTCACCTTTATTTATATAGCGCTTTTTACAATGCAGATTGTGTCAAAGCAGCTTTACATTGATAACTGGTACATAATTTTTGCTGCACAGCAGCTCTTAAAGAATAGGGTCAATGCAGGCAGATCAAAGCACAGTTGAATAAATGTCAAGAATACTGTTGAATATCAAATGTCAAGTCAAATGTCAAGTGTCCCCAACTAAGCAAGCCAAAGGCGACAGCGGCAAGGAACCCAAACTCCAACAGGTGACATCAGGTGGCAAACAAGTGGCAAATAGGTGTTAAAATGGAGAAAAAAAACCTTGGGAGAAACCAGGCTTAGTCGGGGGGCCAGTTCTCCTCTGGCGAACAGTGCTTTGTTACGAATCAGGTTGCTATCATAAGTCTGATAGGATCGCAACATTCAAAGTATTTATTTCAGTTCCATCCAGTTGAGGATCGTATTCATCAAGCCGGTATGGACGGTTTGTTGAGGAACTGTGCTACTGGCTGTCGTGTTGATGAGGCCTTCACAATGGATGATCTAGTTGACTCGATCTCTGCTGATACTTCAGGGCTCCGTTGTGGTCGTATCCAATTGAGGATCGTATTCATCCACATTCATCCACAGCATGAAGGTAAGATCTTACGAGTTTATGAATGAACCACTTGTTTTAAAATCTTCTCAGTCTACTGATACTTGTTATGACATCTGCTTCAAATATTACAATGCTCATGATAACTTTTGTTAACTCTACAATAAGTAAATCCACTACAGCAGCGAATTACTCTTCGACAGCGATATGCCATAGAAATATACAGAGCTACCGCAAAAACAGAAGTTCAAACACAAAATTGTGAAGTTGGCTGCACACTTGTTTCTTTGGCATATAAGGTCTATAAAAACAGCCAATTGTAGGCTCTTGAGCAACAATTATAAAACAAAACAATTATGAAACACTAAACAGTTCAAGAAACAGAAAAAAATGTAAAAGGTAACATACAGAAATACCAAACAATTGCTTGGGCTAACAAATACTGTTAATGGGATGCGTTTAAACACACTTCTAACATTTAAACACTACTCACAACTTGCTCCATCCCCGTTTATAATACATATCCATGTAATGAGAACATAATTTCAACTTACCTTGAGTTATGTTTTCTTCAGTTTTAAGTTGCTTTGGATAAAAGCATCTGCTAAATAAATAAATGTAATGTAAATGTAAATGTCATTGTAATGATAAATGATAAAATAATCCACTTCAACTCTAACTGGAGACACCTAAAAGGAAAAAAAAAATGACGCTGTCTATTAGGTAACTCAGAACCACACAGAAGACATAACATGATCCTTCCAGTGTCATGTTGTCTAAAGAAAATAGTGGCAGGTGAGTTGATGCCTCCATTTATCTCATTTGATGGAGGTCGAACCCTAAATAAAAAGAGCAGAATGACTCTCGAGGCCTGATTTTTGTTAAATTAGATGTAAAAAACCGACACAGTACAAAACTTTAAGGAATAACAAGCTAACAGGAGATTGCTCTCGAAGCCTCATTTGGAGAGGCCATGGCTGCTATTAGCAGGCAGCTGTGCAGGAGGCTGGGTAGAACATCTCATTACGCGGACACAAATCTTCCACTGCTGAAGAGAGCAACCCTTCCACTCGGCCCACTCCCACATAGTCGTGGAGAAGCCCCGAAGGCCACATTCAAAGCCACCGCATTAGATCACTCGCAGGCACAGCACATCGGATTGATAGCACAGAGGTTTGATGTGCTTCAAGAGGCTGCCCATTGGACAGTGAGCCAATTGCATTTATGATGAGGCAATCGGCCAAAGCGGCCCTCAGCGGAGATACGACGCACTGGCTCTTGAAGTTCAACTGTAGAGATGAGGGGATCAAGCCGGCAATCTTTGTGCTTTCCGAGGGGCCTCTGAATATTTGCATTTGTGCAAGACAGAGAATCCACAATCATTCTCCTCTTCCAGAAACAATCAGGGACAAATGTGGTCTGATGACAAGCATCGAAGTGGTCTGATGACTGCTTATCAGAAGACAGACTGTTTGAAATGGACCGCTGGCTAATTGCCATTGTTCTGGAACAGAGCTTTGATCATTGGGCTGAATCGTGGTGACCCCAAGGAAGATTTATTATTCAGTTTCGCCAAAGCCATGATTGTTCCTTTTCACCACGTTCTTTTCAGTCTAATAAATTGATTGTAAAATTACAGCATCAAGCATTATGATAACAACCTTCCTTCACAATAACTTGATTAAAACCAGTATAAATTCTAATAATGAGACAAGTCTATACCCATAAGTATAAAGAGTACACAGTAGACAACAGCATATTTAGTATCTAAGAAAAGAACATTCTAATTATACAGACCTTCATTAACACAGAAAGCCTAGTTGTCAGTTGCACAACCAACCATGAGCACCATCCTCCTGAGGTGGCAGCAGAAGTTTCAAGACAATAAAAGGATTTAGAGGATAAAAAAGAGGTATACTTTAAAAAAAAAGGTTCTAAAATGGGGTTTGTGCAGTGATGCCATAGAATCACACTGCAAATCCTAACTGGTAGAGTAATTGGTATGTGTAGGACAAACTTAAATTAAACAAATTAGTTAAACCTGATAATTTTAAGTTAAATGTATAAATTAGTGTTCTCAAATATTTCAAGTTAAGAAGGTTCTTAAGTAAAAAAAGTCTCATTCAACTTTTTTGATTTCTGACAACTTATTAGGGTTTACAGTAAATAACTCATTTGATTTGCAAGAGCTCAAAATAAAAAAGTTAATTAAATATTTTATGTTAATTGCTATCAAAATGTATGAGTTAGCTAACTCAGTACTTCAAGTTAGGAGCAATTAACATACATGAGTACTACAAACTCAAAACTCGATAGTTCTGCTTACTTAAAATTGGGAACATCATAACTCAAAAAGATTGGATGTAACTGATTACATCAATTTTTTTAAGTTAGCCCAACTTATTCAGGTTTACAGTGCATCATACTGGGTTCCCCAAAGGACCTTTCAGTGAACAGTGCTGAAAAGAAATTGTTTATTAGTGTGAAGAACATTTTAATAATCTGAAGAACTTTTTTGCAATCAGGTTAATTAATGTTAAATGAATACTGTTATTCAATTTGATATATAACATTTACTCAAAATGTTATAATCCATCCCGCATTCTTTTATAGCTGCCACTTGACATGCAGTTTAGGGATAAGTTTAGATGTAACTTTAACCCTTAAAGGTGCCCTAGAATTAAACACTGAATTTATCTTGGCATAGTTAAATAACAAGAGTTCAGTACATGGAAATGACATATAGTAAGTCTCAAACTCCATTGTTTCCTCCTTCTTATGTAAATCTCATTTGTTTAAAAGACCTCCGAAGAACAGGCGAATCTCAACATAACACCGACTGTTATGTAGCAATTAAAGGGGCCGCAACCTGAATGGGCGCATTTCTAATTATGCCCCAAAATAGGCAGTTAAAAAAATTAATTAAAAAAAATCTATGGGGTATTTTGAGCTGAAACTTCACAGACACATTCAGGGGACACCTTAGACTTATATTACATCTTGTAAAAAAAAAGTTCGATGGCACCTTTAAATGCATGAATTTTTCACCAATCATTATTACATATTCGGGTCTTTAGCGACCCGAACATCTATCTAGGTCTATGTATATCTAACACGGATGGATCTCTATCTATCAAAATAATATAAAACTCTCTTAATATTAGAGTAACAATTACAGAAGAATAAATTAAAGCATTTGCTTGGAAGCTTGGAAGGGTTCAGTTTGAACAGATGTTTTATACCATCATCACTATCATCATCAGAGCTCATTTCCCAGTACATTCAGCATCTGGCTCATATTCACAATCTTAAACATATTCTCAAAACTATAATTTTCAACATCTTCAAAATTTTGATCGCTGACAGCTTCTTCACCAGATCCACCATCAAGTGACAGTGACACTAATATCTGATTGCATTCAGTACTTGCTCTGCAGTAAATCACTGAGCCATTTTCAAGTTTCTTTTGTTTTCTGCCTGCAGTAACTATGAGTGATAGTAGTGATAGTCAAACATCAAAGATTCAATTATTCTTGTGCAGAATAAATATACAGTACTTACACTGTTATACACCTCGGGTCGTTAGTGACCCTATACAATTTTTTACAAAAAATGAATGGGAAAACAGGCAATCTTTCATAATTTTATTTTTTTCTTATATTGTTTATAATGAATTGTTTGAGGAATACTAAGAAGTTTGATGTCTAACTTTAAAAAAATGAATGAGGAGGAGGGTAGTGAATGATGTCCCGGGTCCCTAAAGACCTGAGGTATGCGTTTAAGGGTTAATTTATATCATCGTTTGAGATTAA
Source organism: Megalobrama amblycephala (assembly GCF_018812025.1). Lineage (NCBI taxonomy): Eukaryota > Metazoa > Chordata > Actinopteri > Cypriniformes > Xenocyprididae > Megalobrama > Megalobrama amblycephala. The sequence continues at coordinate 10,171,631 of NC_063052.1, forward strand.
TAGCTGAAACAACACTGTATTACAATGTAAAAAGTGTGACAGCATTGAGCTTTACCAATGGGACCTATGACAAAATAGATTGGAAAACTCTGGTCTATTCCACCTACACCATGAGGAGGAAAAACCCTACAAGGGTGTTCACCAGTTTGAAAATTTATTTTCATATAAAAAGACACTCTATGAAAACAGTAGAGGACTACTTTGTACAATCTTATGTATAAAAAACTTAAATGGTGCAAGGAGGATTCTCTGTGATAGCCATCTTCTTTAGCCAATGGGATTGTGTGTGCTGGCAAGGGGAGGATCCAAAAGTTTCAAACATGTCAAGCCATGAAGAAAACATCCTGCATATCAGGAAGTCCAAGGAAACATATTCATTCTTCAGTGCGTCCACACTCAGCTGTTCACCATTCATTTTTCGACGATCATCCTCCTCACAAAAATACATCTCATAAATTTTATGTGACTGTAAGGCCATTCTCAAGTTTTTTTTTTTTTTTTTTTTTTTTAAGAGTAAAACATAAATCTGTTCAAAACATAGTTAGTTTAAGTAGGATTTTGGGGTGTAATTCTCCAGCTTCAATAAGTAGGGCTCTGTAAACGTCTATGAAAAAAACCCAACACTCATATACAGAGACAGAATTAAAGTGGAATGACAGAATGTTGAAACGGTTGATGACTGCATCAGACAAAATAGCATTGAAAACAAAACAGGCACTGTAAATGAAGCAGGGTTTGTGTACAGCTGCGTGGTTTGTCATACTGATCTTTCAAGACAAGGCTACAAATCGCTTTTCTCAGCACAGAAAGATAAATGAACTTACTTCCTTTCACCAAAGATTTTGTCTAAATTCCAAACATTTAAAAATTAAAATATGATTGGCCGGTGCTAATATACGCTGCGTCCGAAATCGCATACTAAGTAGGTACTACATTTGAATTTACTTCAAATTCAACTATAATTTTGGGTAGTATGAATGAAATTTGGATGTACTACGTCCACTATGTTGTTATTGTTATGTGATCTACCAGCTATGTCACTTCACTGGCATTCATAAATCCTCTCCCATGAGGCCATCGAATGCGCACTTCAGAATCTCAGCGGAAGTAGAACATCATCCGACGATTTTTCACCTACTGTTTTTCACATACTTCACTTTTGTTTCAGACGCAGCGATACAGTCCAAAGACATTTGAACCTTTCCCCTTTTTTCAACACATAACCTTGATGCTTTGGCTTCTTTAGGAACTATTTTCACTGGTGGAAACATCTGCAAACAAACTAGTCAATTTTAGTCAGAAACTAACGTTACGCAATATTAACTTCTTGTTTATTGAACTGTTAAAAGCAATATCACAATCACTCTACAGTAATGAATATCAGCACAACTGTGATCATCTTTTGCCAAAAAACAATCTGGCTCATGTGATATTGCTCATATATCCTAAGAGAGTAATATTCAGCCTTTCTTGACTGTGAGAAGGGAGATGAAAAACTAGTTTTAATTGCCATGGTGGTTTGGAGATATTTCATGGGGACGAGGCAGCCCATGTTCCCCATTAGTGCAGATTACTTGCAAAGGTTGAAATGGCATGCTCTAGTCTTGCCATCTGTGCCTATATGATATGCTGACTTCAGGGATCTTTGAGCAGATGAAATTCGCGCCAAGTAAGAAAATGTCAGGACAAATCGTTATTCCCCCAAGATAATTACCACACCTTTTTCTCTCCATCGTTCGCCCTCTCTTTCTCACTTTCCGAGTCTCCATGTGGAGTTACATCAGCCAGCACAACTAATTAACTGGTTATAAAGAGGAGCGGGTTGGCAAAGATGACCTCTGCAGTCTGCTTAGCATTAAGCCAACTGTCAAACTCCACAGTGCAGAAACAAATCGGAATCAATCACTGGTTTTCAACTGAAAACATCACAAAGGGCTACTATATGCAAGAGTGGAAATGTAGAACAACTTTAAGATGGAGAAGAAATGTGGAAACTTAGCACCATCCCTGACAGCAGACCTTTGTGTTGGTTCAAAATGGAAACGCTCTCAGCTGGAAGTGGATAAGCACATTCTGGAACACCAAAGCTCTTTATGACTGGAATGTGAATTCTTTTGCTTGCTTTGTGTAGGATGGATCAAAGATGCTTCCCTGGCGTGAACGAATGCAAATTTGACATTAAATCGCACATACTGTATAGCACAATATTTTCTGTCAAGCATTTTGGAAAACCTAAATAAAACACAATCACACAGCAGCATGACAATAAAGACCTACTTCCACCCATAAAATGATACCTGAAGTTTAGAAAAAAAAGGAAAAAAAAAATATATATATATTTTAGAAAATAAAACAAAAAGAATAATGGACTAAAATAAGAATATGAGTACAGTATGCCTGATGCAGAGAAAAAAAAATGCAGAGGATGGCACATATTAATGAACGCTTTCAAAACTTCCTCTCCACTGAAAAACAAAGCAAGAAAAAGGGAAACGGAACTTGAACCATCCAAGGAATGAGAAGACAGAAAGGAGGAAAAAAAACCCTAAGGGGTTATTAAACAGTGTGCGAATCATCAGTACTGATTTTTTTTTTTTTCCTTGTTATTCCTCTATAAAAAGAAGGGTGCAGAAATATTATTTTTTAAATTCCCAAATCATCAAACAGGTGAAAGAGAATCCTTTCTGGAGTAAAATCAAGACAGGAAACAGTTTGTTAAAAATGTTTTACCATACTCTCCAGGCCCCACTCTTTCATTTAATGTCTCTGTGTGAAAATATAGAATAGAGCACTCTTCATCTCTGGTCTGTCCTCAAACCTGTAAACAAGTACAGAATCCTTTAGAACACGTCTTGCTGAAGATCACTGACGGCGTGAGTACGTAAGAGGGTTTAATTGTCTCTCAGTTTGTTGTAGGCGTGTGTTCTCTTCACACTTCAGTCTGGAAGTCTCCTTCGGATGTGTCGGGTGTGTTGACGGAGGATGTGTCCCAGGGTTTACTGCGTAACTCCAGTCTGTCCTTATGTTCGCTGGAGCCACACGTCTGCTCAGGGGTCATGGTCTTAAAGCTGTCCCAAGATCGCTGGTCATCTGTGGTGGACTTGTCCTGAATATGCACATACAAGAGGAAAGAAAAAAAAAGAAAAAATTAAAACCTGAGCATGAATGCCACTCACCTTTTTTAAACTCAACCATTCTCTTACAAAAAGTATCATGGCAAGAATAGTTTTTAAAATTTCGCATATTTCCAGGAAGCCATTGTGTATATATATATATATATATATATATATATATATATATATATATATATATATATATATATATATTATTATTATTACAGTGGTGGCTAACCCAAAGTTATAGGGTTAGTATACACACTACCATTCAAAAGGTTGGGGTAAGTTTTTTTTTTTTTTTTTATTAATATTTTTATTCAGGAAGGACACATTAAATTGATCAAAAGAGACAGTAAATACAAAGGATTTCTATTTCAAATAAATGTACTTTTGAAGCTTCTATTTATCGAATACTCACACACACACAAAAAATATTATCTTGATTTCTTCAAAAATATTAAGCAGCACAACTGTTTTCAACACTGACAAAAACAATGTTTCTTGAGCAGCAAATCAGCATATTAGAATGATTTCTGAAGGATCATGTGACACTGAAGACTGTAATGATGCTGAAAATTCAGCTTTGCCATCACATTTTAAAATATATTTTATTTATTTAAAATTGTAATAATATTTCACAACATTACTGTTTTTACTGTATATTTTACCAAATATAATGGCATGAATATAAAATATGAACATAAATCAAATGTTTATTTATATATGATGAATTAAATATTCAACACTAAAAAAAAATTGTTGGTTTAACTTAAAAAAGTAAGTTGCCTGGTTGCCTTAAAATGTTGAGTTCATTGAAATAGTTAATACAATGAGTTAATACAACTCAAAATATTATGTTATCTAAACAACATTAATTATTGAAGCTGATTTGACAAAAGAAAAAAAATTGTAATAAATCATGAAAATATTTTTTTACAGTGTACATATACACATTAGCTACCACTGTAACAACAAATACCACATATATATATATATATATATATATATATATATATATATATATATATATATATATATATATATATATATTTATTAATTTTACAGTGCTATAACAACCACTCAAAGCTATGGTATTCTGCCAGAAACTATTACTACCATTGTAATTTTTAGACCTGCCAGGAGCATCGTAAGGCTGAAAAACAACATTTTATCTCGTCTGGGACGTAACTAATGGAAATGTGCTCAGGCATTTAAAATTTGCATTTAATGCGCCTGAATGCACGTTACAACAGAAGCATAAAGACTAAATGGCGTTATAGTCTTGCTACATTACGACTTGTCTATACAACATATGGGGCGACTTGATCATTGGCATTAGTGGTGGTCTGTACCGCGTTTTATGCCCGGCTATTCCAGGTGTTCATTACTTCAGATAGCCAGAACACATATACTCTCCATCCCATTGAGACTAATGATGTATCCTACAGCTATACGGCCTCTTAATGCTAGGTAAATTACATTATACAGTAGTGGCAGATTAATCTAATCACACAGAGAGACTGGGGAAATATGAGGTTAGAATTGTGAGAATATATATATAAAAAAGAGAGAGAGAGACAGCCAGAGCCAGGCCACTCAAAGGGGACTCTGTTGAGACCTGACGAATTCATCTCACTATTCCCCTCCTCTCGAATCTATTCCCAACTTCCCCCGAAAATGAGATGTATGAACCTGCATATCTCGAAACGTTCGAGGCGATCAATTACAGAGTTGCTGTCGGCTCCCCCTCAGCTCAAACGCCCGCTGATTGCGCGTGTGCCGGATTGGGAAGATTGGAAAACACCACGTAAATGACTTGTCTGCGGTATGACTGACAATAAGTTTCTCTGCCTCTCTCTTGTTCGTGAGTGTTTGCGAAGGGGGAGGCTTAAACTCGAGCTGTGTGGGTGGGTTTGCCGGCTACCATGGAAATGGAAATATGAGCACACACACACATTCATACACTAAGCTCACGCAAGCACATTATAACAATATTTTCAAGCAGAGCAAACTGAATGTCTTCTCTTTTGTCTCTCATTCACAACCTCTGGAAGAGTTTTTTGGCTCATGTAAGCAAGTTTCCATCCACAAGGGGGCGATAGCAGCCTGATTATAATTCACCCAATGTAACAGGCTGACAGTTGGCAAAATGGATACAAAAAGCATAATCTGGCAGCCAATTTGCATGCTAAACGCTGAAGAAGGAACATTTTGTCGAGCAGAAGTGTTGTTAATGCTGAAGCGGAGCCTGACTTTATTCCTAAGAGAATGCTAACGCGATTATGCTGCCCTTGCGTATTTCCTTTTCCCTCCATCTCTCTTCCTCTCGATCGCTCCACTCGCAACAACCTTCCTTCACTTCCTCTAGCTTTCTCCATCTCTCCTCGTCAGGCCTTTTCTACTTACACTCGAAGAATTCTTTTCACCTCCGGCAGACGAAATGCTCCATCGCTTTTCCCTCTGTTGCAATAAAAATGAGGATGGGAGGAAAGAAAAATAAAGGAAGAGAGACAGAGAGGAAGAGAAAGACAGGCAGAGAGCACAGAGCGAGAGAGAAAGAGAGAGAAAAAGAGGGAGGATCACAGTCACTCAACATGTCTGAGGGGAAGCGATGTTTGAATTTTTGTTACCTTGATAGAGGCTCTTGGAGGCTTGCGCTCTCCCATCCCCCATATTTCTTTTGCACAAAGACAGAGACAACTTAAACGTCTACAGCACTATGCTCAGCATATGATAAGAGAGGTGACTGCTAACTTCAGCATGTATGAACTACGTTGGACACTGCAGTAGAGGAAGAGGAAGCTTCGCACTGCGTGCCAAAGGGAAGGAGATTCTGTGATGTTTTGGAGGCAAAAAGGACATGGAGATATTTCGAAACCTACTGCTTATACCTTCTAAGGCATGCTTACTGAAATAGAACCTTATTAGTGACCTTTGGAACGCTCTATACAGTATGTGGAAACTATATGCAGTGACTTGGCATGTTGCTAAGCTAATGACATAAAAGTATAAAATAGTAAAAAAAAAAAAAAGGAAAGTAAAATATTTCATTTTAACTAGATTAAAAAATGTTTTTGGTTGTCCTCTGTACTTGCATTCTTGAGTACTGGAATTGAACGTGGACAGTTGATGATGCTACGCGAACACAATGACGCAACATCGTTCAAGAACGCATGCTGAGAAACGGGCATAGTTTTAATTTGTCATGTGTCTCCTAGTATATATACATATAGATATATAATGAGTCAGCCTAATAAATTAGCCAATCAAGGGCCAGATTTACTAAACAGGGCAAATTAGCGAGAGAGCGCAATCCCACAAAAAATGCCGATGGGAGTGAAAAGTTCTGCGGGTGATTTACTGACAATGCGCACATTAAATGACACAGATGGATCATTTGCATAATGACCAACACAATCTTGCTTTTCTGGCATGCTTTTTTTGGGGTGTTAAATAATGGCGCAAATACCATTAAATTGACTAGCTCAAACCTTAGTAAATCACCTTGCATGGTTCATCTAAATACTCTCCGCCCATAAATTTAGCATCTGAAAGGGAAACACCTACAAATGCATTTACAATAAGATCAGCCGCAACCCTGTCCATGTCCATTTAATAAATCCTGACAACAGTTTATTAACACCAAAAACGGGTTTGCGCTGGCGCAAGCTGTTAATAAATCTGGCCCCAAATGTTGCTTCCTTCCTTTTAAAATCAGGAGAGCACCTATGCTGTCTTAGTAGGCAGACGTTTTGGAAAAGAGCTATTCTGTCTTCATAAATTCTGTACGTAGTCCTCATAGAGAACATTATGGATTCTTATAGAGTTCAACAATGGATTTCACTCTTTCATTCTCTCTTTTCTCTCTCCTGAATGTGGTCATGGGTATGAATGACATCACGTATAGTCTGTGTGTCTGAACTACCCTATAGTGCTGTTGAGGCATATGAAAATAAAAGTACTATTATTCGAATCACTCAATCCTCATACTTTCCTTCATAACATTCCATCTAGCATTTTTCATTTCATTAGACCACAAAAGTTTTTTACCCAAGAAAGATTCACGTATGTATCTCTCCTCTACACAAAGACACTCTTTGGACTAGTAATAGGTGAGTGCAGAAAGCAAGGAAGGTACAGCAACACAGCAGTGACCACAACCTACAGTATGTGTCCAGCACACAAATGAGAAAGCACAGGTCAGAGAAGAAGTCGACTGTTGCACAATGAAGCAAAGGAAAGATGTGAAAGGAGCAGTGTCTACAGCAGGAGGGCAGCGGGGGAAAGCAAGTTTAGTCGCCGTGGGAGTTCTGTACTGGTCTAGAAGTTCCTATGGAGACTATAGGTAGGACCTATGAGAGCTGTGGCTTAGACACAATGCTCTCTGGATGAGATTTTTTTGTTACCTTTTCTCTGTTTGTCGCCGTTGGGTCTGCTGACTGCCTGGCTACAGTCAAACTATGACAGAAAACATGTAATTTCAAACCAAGGAAAGACAAAGACAGGCAGCAGTGCATTATGACAAAAACAAACAAACAATCAAAAAAAAAAAAAAAAGCATGAAACAACCCAACATTTTTAAGAGCGAATGGATTGAGTAAAACAACATGGTTGTGCAACACAGAACAGGAAGCAGGATAGAATGACAAGGCCTCTGTCAGAGATGAGTGTCTGGGGTAATGGAGCTATCAAGTCATGCCAGAAAGATCGTATTTACGAGTTGAATGCACATGAATGCCACCACAAAGTGGTAAATACGAGTGGGGAAACTCTGAGCCCCGATATGAGTTGGGGCGTGTCAGTGAGAAACATGGGGGAATACCACAATACTTAAAGGTATTTAGCAGTGAGATTGTCAGGCTTACGAAATAATTGCCTGCACAAAATATAATAGTGTTGCCAAGTCTGCGGTTTTCCTGTGGAATCGGGCTACTTTTACACTGTTGCCACGGGTTGATTTTAGTCCGCAGGTTAAAACGACACCCCCATAACCCCTCCCCCACCCCCACCCCCACCCCCGCCATCTTGCTCCAACGAAAGTGACTTGAACGCACCTGACGTCGACTTCTCAACTCGTAAATACAAACTTCAGAGGAGGACTTGAAAGCACGATAAATTCACTAAACATTTGTGCCGCTTTTGCCATTTGCCAATGACAATTTGACTCTCTTTTCAAAATGAACAATAGTGTTATGCGAATTGTGTTAACTGCCATTTTTTGGGGCATATTTGAATTTGAATTAAAATTTGCATAATTTTATACTTTTATACCTGAACAGTTGTTAAAACATGCATATAAACAACACAGTTTTAGTGAATTATCCCCTCTACATTTATACATTAAAGGACAAAAAGGAGATATCAGTGAGCTTTGGGGTCTCCAAACCTGAATAAATGGCCAGAATTTTGCCATAATGTACAGATTAGACCATTTGTTTCAGTGGAATACGTATCTTAACTTCTAAACAGTATTAAACATGATAAATGTTGATGTATACGGTCACTTTCATTGCATACATGACCTCTGTGTTCCCTCCATTATAAAGTCATACATTATGTATTAAGGATAATGCGCTAAAAGCCTTATCTGGTCTCTCTGCCATGACAACCATTGCTGAGTTATACTGCATTATGTCAGCTTGGCTAATAGTCTGTAATCTATTCTATTCTGTTCAATGTTAAAAGAACCACAAAAGGGCAAAATAGACACAAAACTGTCACTAAAATTAATATTATCCCTTCTATACCATGATCCAGATATGAGCTGGGCTACAATACAGCAAGAACAGAGCCCAACATCGCAAAATCTGCAGACATGACATATCTCACTAATTACGTCTTAATTGGCACAGACTGCAAATTAGCATTTTGCTGTGTGTGTGTGTGTGTGTGTGTGAGTGTGTAAGAGTCCCATCCCAGCATTAAGCCCCTTCATTAAGCTGTTTGATGGTGCATCTGCTTCAAGTTCGGTCAACACAATACTTTGTAAAGAAAATATCATTTGGGGGCTAATTTTGTGTGGACAAAAGGCAAATGCAAGACCACAAAAAATCAGTTATTCAATTAATGCCATAGAGGTCTCTAGATGAAGCTCCAACAAATAAGAAAACTCGTTACAAGAGAGAGAGTGAATATCGGGGAAAGCATATATCTGCTACTCGCCTTCACTTGAGCAAATTGTTTCAAACAACTTCACAGTTGGGCTCTGATACCAATAATTCAACTCAACTGCAGGGAAACAGTTTCAACGAGGCACAACCAAACACGCTAAGATTAGGTAAACACTCAGATGCACACTAATACACACTTATAATATCCCACACACTGTGCGAATACTGATAAACGTTAAGAGCATAACCTTTAAAGCAAGACAATTACAGTATAAGATTCATGAGAACACAGTTACCATATATTATCAGTGCTATAGGGTTTTGAAAGTTTTAATGAGCCATTTGTACTAGCAATCAGTTTGATTAGTAGGCCTACTAGTTGATAGAGGTCATAAAATGTAATCATGCTTTGGATTAAACTTTCTAATTGCAGATGAAGGCCTTTTACACCTAGACAGTAATTTAAGTAGGCGACTCAACTTAAGTAGGATATATATTTTTGCTGCAATCACATTTTTATAAAAAAAGCCAGCAATGTTGTCAAGATTACAAATGAGTTAGCCATAATGTATTTTACCATGAACAGTTTGCAACAACAACAAAAAATATTGTTGCTAGAGTGTTTCTGGGTTGTTGCAAGATGGTTACTAGGGTGTAAAGCCCTCGCCTCAAAAAACTAAGGATATTCAAGTCTCTACTCTACAAAGCCCTATGACATGCACACAAAAAATTTATGTCATGGCCATGAATTAAGAATTTGTTCCCACAAATTAAGAATTCGTTCTCTGGTTTTAGTAAATCCTGGCCACAATTTATTAATTAGTTCCCTCATTATAGTAAATTGTGGTTCAACTAATTCATTGAACAAATTATTACAATGTAGCCATGATTTAGTAAAATGAGGAAAAAATTAGAAAAACATGCTGACATATTAGTAAGTCTTGGGAATGAATTGCCATGATATACATATTTGTACGGGGCTCCATACTACTCTGTAAAAAAAAATAAAAAAAATAAAAATCCTTTAAAATTTACAACAAAATACTATGGTTGCACTTAGGGATGCAAAGGGGCAGATTTCCAGAATTTTTGGAAACTTTCTGTAAATTTTTGGAACGTTTCTGGAAATTTAGCAGAAATTTTCCACCCCTTTGCATCCCTAGTTGCACTTAATTGTAAAAACAAAACAACAAAAAAACAAACACTGTCGAAATAACATAAAATGTAACAACCAAATGTACAGAACTAATTACTAAATAAATGACTAAACTTTTTCAATAAAATATTTACATATTAAACATGGTGACTCATATATTTTTACTTCCAAAAACATTTTTTTTAAAAATAATTTACTGTAAAATTTGCATGCATTTTTGAGTATTATATCCAAATAAACTATACATTATATGGCAATTCATACTTTTTACTTCCAAAAAACATACATTTTAAACATCAATCCTCATCCTTGCAAGGAAGATTTTTTCATCCAGTGCATTATTAGAAAAATGCCTAGAAATGCATAATTTGAAGCATCAGTCAAGTCCATAGCAGTTACGTGTATAAGTTTAATACTTAGTGTTAGGGGTTTGTTCAAATCTTTTATTATTACTAACCCCGCACATATATTTATGATGTTTACCCTTTCATTCAACAGTCAGTGGGAGTAAGAGCAGAAGTTTTCAGTTAATACATATTTCAAGAGCCAGAATGTTGCCTTCCTCTGCTCTCAAGTTCCCCGCTGTGTTCATTTGTAGGATCCCCATTAGCATGAATAGATTGAACACAGGGTACCGGTCCTTCATCCATTTGGGACCATATGGGGTGCCTCCGCTACAGCTATCAGCCCAGGCAGCATCTTCACTTAGAGGTTAACTGCCTTTCAAACTGCATCAAGCTCCGTTCGCACTAACATGAGCAATTTAACAGACTGCAAGTGACTAAGGCGCCTCCACTGTCCCCATAGAAAAAAAAGAACGAGATGAAGTGAACCCGTGGTACGAACGAGAGATTGAAGTCAGAGTATGTAGGAGGAAAATAGAGAGAAAGATGATTAGAAGGAATGGACAGTGTCTGGAAGGAGCCTTTTTTTTTTTTTTTTTTTTTTTTGATGTGTTAGAGACCCACTAAGCTCACTGTCCTCACCAGCTGTTAGAATGATCTAATGGGATAAAAGTCAAGTCTAGAATAAGACAGCAGGGGAAAAATGGATTAGATTTTTCCCGAATGTGCACTCATCTCTTTACCGGCCCACACACACACATGACATGTTTCTGACCAAACACACTTCATCTGAATCACCTTGTTGCCGGAAGAGTATGTGCGTACTTACCGTATACCGATCAGTTTAATGCAGATTTGTAGCTACATTGAGCAAAATTAGATTTTATGCATTTATGATCTTTTACATAGTTTATTTTGATAAATTTAACTGGTTTATGTGAATTTATATTTAAGGTTTTGTTTTAAAGAAAGGGTTTAAAATAGCACAAGCACAATGACAGAGCAAGGCTGTGTGATTTACAGCAGTACATCACAACATCGCAGGGAATATTCCACGCCGAGTTAGCACAGAAAAAACATGACCTAATGTGAAAAAACACCCAACATTTAGTCCTCTACACCTCTTAGACTCTACAGGATTTACACTGCACCAATGAGAGCCTCTATAAATCAAGGCCCTGTCACACGGGGCTGGGAATACAGGGTCTGGTTGACATGCTTACGTTGGCTCTCTTTGTAAACGAAGCTCATTCTCCGTGTTAAAGGCTCGGATTGTCGTGGTGGAGGTGGAGGAGGAACCTGTGAAGGTGGCCGGATTGTTAGAGGGGTTTAAAGACTACTGACATGGCACTTTTTAGCATAACTTTAATTTTTGAGGTAGATGTGGTTTCATGAGGTAGACTCGTCTTGAGGGGAAAATTCTGCCATGTTGAATGGCTGAATCCAGCAGGATTACGATCCACTGTAAAGGCAGTTAAATAGTGCATTTATGTCTTTTAGATCAGTTACCTTCATAAATGTGAAAAAAGCTACTTTATGAATGAATTTTTTCACTCACACCAGTCCTGGCCTGAAGAAAATTCATAAAAATTTCATAGGCACTGGGTTGTTAGAATAATTACAAATGTGCAATTTTATTTTTTCAAACTCTCTTGAACACCATTATTGCTGTAATTATAGCATTGTCAACATATTCAAAGACCTGTGGAATGAAATCAAAATAATTTTATGCTGCAATTGCTTTCCCATTGGGAATCAAAAGGCAAATGCTAAAAAGCGTCAGGACTCATCAATACTGTCACAGAAGGACTCTGTATACCATCAAAACATTTATATGGAAAGAGTTTTTCTGTAATGTGAGAACATGAATCTCTGACAGCAGGGTGTCCAGATGTTTTAGACTGGGGTGGCCCATGTAAAGAACAAACTCATTGTTGAGAAACATATTCCATCTTCACTGATAATAATAATAATAATAATAATAATTATTATTATTATTATTATGCCAAATTTCAGCCATTTTTTTTGAATGGCTGAAATAAAGTGCATGTGAAAGACTCAAAAATGAAATAAAATTACATTCTATTAATTATATATTATAAAATTTCATTATAAAATGTATTACATTATAAAGTTGCATTTTATAAATTATAACAAATTACAATAAATTTCTGTCATGACAACTCTCTGAGTGTTTGGCATGGTAATGGATATAACAATGTATATATATTTGGTTTTGATGGAATAGATCTTCTGTTGGTTATTGCTGCTGCTGCAGAGCATTTACGGGACTTGCTACTGCTAATACAAACGTGACACGCTTCTGTGAGCAAGTAAGACATGTTGGTGCTGTACAATATAGCATAAATAAAATACCCGTAGCAGATCTATACAGGTGGAGCTGAGGAAGGTGGAGGGTTTCTGAAAATGTGCTGCAACTGCTACAGCAAATACTGACCAAGTATTTGAAGTTTGAGCAGCAAGATCATTGGGTACTGGCACAGCAGGAACCAATCAGCTGTGCCCTATTAGAGAATGATGTGATTGCAAGCAGATCGAGTTAAGGACCTATCGGCCTGTGCCATCTAGAGTTTCATAACAGAACTTTGTATGTTTTCTTTTCTGCTGTATTTTAATGCTTTTATGTTCTGCATCAGTTTAAGTGCAAATCAGCATTTCAATGCTTCTCTGACTTCACCTAAATGATTTTTTTTTCTCTCTGATTTAAGCCAAGGACTTGACTTGAGAGATGGCCAACCCTAGTTTAGAATTTTGGAGTGGTCAATCAAATCACTCCAGTGGCCAGGGCCACCCCAGGACATGCCTCTGGTAAAGAGTAATGCAGCACAAGGATCTAAAGGCCTAAAATGGGCCATAACTGAGGCTGCAGACAGCATGATCCAAATGAAAAGTGAGTGAGCATGTGGCAAATGCCACCAATGTATACACAAATTGCGGACAGGTAATTATCCGGAGGGCATTTGTTTTTAAATCTTAATGACAAAAGCCTCTGGACACTGGCGTATAGATGTTTGCAATGCTCTTTCCTCTAATAGAACATTAAAGATTCAGCAGTCTGGCTAATGGAAAGATGAACCGTCAGCTCTTTCCAGGGAAAGCAGATAGGAGACGGCGCTGCAGCAGGCAGGTGTACTTAGAGAAGCTTAATGGTTGGAGACTGAATATGATCCAGCTATTAATACTGTATTAATTAGCTTACGCTAGCTAGCTCGGGGAAAAGGAAAGCAGAGAATGCTCTGATAAAGATGTTTCCAAACAACAGGTGCATGTACAATTGCCTTTCAAACGTTTCTTTTTTTTTTTTTTTTTTTTTTTTTTAAATCCAAGTAACAGAATACAAACTGTTAACTCTCCATCATTTTAATTTTTTTTTTTTTTTTTTTTACAATTTTTTAAAGTGACAGTTCACCCAAAGATACAAATCCTGTCATCATTTATTCACCCTCATGTCATTCCAAACCTGTATGCTTTTTAGTGTATATTTTTTTGAAACTGAAAAATAGTTTTTGTCCATACACTGAAAGTTATAGGGGTCCAAAACATCACTGAACCCCACTGACTTTCATTGTTTTGATGATATATATATATATATATATATATATATATATATATAAAGAAAAGTTCACTAAAGAATTTTCATTTTTAGCGTTTTTCTCTAAATCATTTATGAATTTTAATCCCTGTAATTTTAAAGCGCAGTTTAAAAGGCATGAGGTTCATTTTAAAGCAGGTTAAAAAGACATTAATATGTCCTCAAAACGTTTTCCCGGAGTAAGGGAACGAGACGTTACGTCAATGACGTGATGGGAACCCATCCCATGAAAGGGAACAAGAAGTTTTCTGCCTCCCAGGTAACAAATTATTTATGGAAATATCATTAGTGTTTCAGGTTTAAGTAAACTATTTAGTGCTCCAGTTACTAAAACTCCTGCAGTGGTGCACGTGTGAGCATGGTGATTCATTAGTCACTTTGTAACGCAAATATACAGGATTTTTGCAAGCACGGGGTTAGATTATTTCACTTGAACTGGTGCTTTGGGTGGTGTATGATTTTAACGTGTCAGGGATGGGTATAATGTGGGGTTTGCAGGTTAGAGGGGTCTTACCTTGAAGGAGGACATGGCAGGATCCCTGTTATACCTGTCTATGGTGTGGAACTTGGTGGAGTGGTTGAGTTCATGGTACAGCTCTGAGTGTCTTTTGCGAGTGTGCATCACTTTCTGTAAGGAAGTGGAAAAACAAAGAAAAAAACAAAAAACAAAAGGAACAAAAGCAAAAAATAAGAAAGGGTAGGCCAGGGAGGAGCTGTGTCGATGGTGATCGAGTTAAACCGCAAGACTGGGGTGACAATAAACACTCATCCTCTTGAAGGGTGGTGTTCTGATTGGTTAATAAAACCGATGGGTAGCAAGCAATGTTAAAGCTCTCTGGTCGGCATCATTTCCTACTTACAGACACTTCCACCAATTCCCAGATTTAAATGGAGGTGGTTGGAAGCTGGCTGGACTGTTTTGTAGGAAAGACACACAATATGGCAGAATAAGTCCCGCCGTCTAAATAAAAGAGCCAATTGCCAATTGGTAAAGTCATCGCGCCACTGCAGCTGCCTTTAGAAGCTCCACTTGCTATAGAAACAATCAGTGTTCTGAGGTGTTCAGTGACTGCACATGCGCATTGGATGGTTGAGAAACAAAATTTATGAGGTTGTTATCAAATTTCATCTGTGATTTCATGGAATTTAACGGTAAGCTTGGTGAACAGCTTTGGAGAATTTGATGTTTCCCCATTCAAAGATATTGAAGCTGTACTGTCTGAAACAGCTGCCCGAGAGACTTTTCAAACATGGTCGCCGAGTGAAATGGCTTGCCTCAGAGACTTTGTTTGTAGTCACAGCTGGTATTCACACAGAGCTGACATGACACAGTTTTTCTTTAACCTTTCAACATCCATATGATGGTGTTGATTTCTAAGCAAAAATGGAATTTTGAACTTGTTTACCGATTATTTTTGTTTTCAGTAAACAGATCTACTTATTTTAGGGCTACCAAAGTTAAAGGATTAGTTCACTTTCAAATGAAAATTAGCCCAAGCTTTACTCATGCTCAAGCTATCTTAGGTGTACAGTATGACTTTCTTCTTTCTGATGAACACAATTGAATAATTATTAATAAATATCCTGACACATCCGAGCTTTATAATGGCAGTAAGCGTTACCAAACGAGTATGAGCTGAAGAAAGTGTCTCCATCCACATCCATCCATCCAATAAAGGCCTTCTGATGCTAAGCGATGCTTTTGTGTAAAAAAAATTCCATATATAACAAGTTAAGAAGTAAAATATGTCGCTTCCGCCAGACTGCCTTCCGTATTCTACTTACGAAGAAAGTCTAAAACTTACAATTCAAAAAGCTTACATTACGTACTATGCCTTCCCTATTCAGCTTACGGTAAAAGTATAACTGACGCGACACCAGTTTACACTTTCTTCGTAACTTGAATACGAAAGGCACTTTCTTCAGCTCATACTCATTTGGTTACTGCCATTATAAAGCTTGGAGGCGTCAGGATATTTATTAATATTTCTCAGATTGTGTTCATCAGAAAGAAAAGAAGAAAGTCATATACACCTAGGATGGCTTGAGGGCGAGTAAAGCTTGGGCTAATTTTCATTTGAAAGTGAACTAATCCTTTAAATATGGAAGCGGATTAGGGCCAAGCAATAATAAAAAAATAATACCATCTTGAGATTAAAGCTGTTAAATTTCGAGAAAAAAGGCGAAATAAAATGTTGAGAATAAACTCTGAAAATTACGAGAAAAAACTCGTTAAATTTCAAGAAAAAAAGTTGAGATATGTTGAGAATAAAGTCATTAAATTACAAGAAAGAAATCGTTAAATTACGAGAACAAATTCGTTAAATTATGAGAAAAATTTCGTTAAATTTCGAGAAAAAAGTCGAGATAAAATGTTGAGAATAAACTAAATTGTGAGAAAAAGTCGTTAAATTTCGAGAAAAAAAGTCGAGATAAAATGTTGAGAATAAAGTCATTAAATTATGAGAAAAAGTCGAGATAAAATGTTGAGATTAAAGTCATTAAAATTACGAATTTGTTCTCATAATCTAATGACTTTTTTCTCGAAAATTAAAGACTTTTTTCTCGTAATTTAATGAGTTTATTCTCAACATTTTATTTCGACTTTTTTCTCGAAATTTAACGACTTTTTTCTCGAAATTTAACAACTTTAATCTCAAGATGGTTTTATTTATTTTTTTATTATTGCTCGGCCCTAATCCTCTTCCGTATTTAAATATGTACATTACTAGAAAACATTTAAATTGTATACATTTTAAATTGTAACACATTTACCTGTTTAAATTCATTCTGCTCAGTGCGAATTCTAAAGAATAGTCAGAATATGAGCGCCAGCACACAACAATCCAGCCTGACCAGCAAACTCCAAACGAGCAAAACAGAGCTGTTTAATCGGGCTGGGAGACTATTTATTTTATATTTGTACACAAGGACAATACAGATTTCATTTGAATATTTTGTTTTCTTTTTAAAGAGGATTTTAATTCATTAAAACTAAATGCACCACAAATTATATTATGCATTTCCATGTATTGTAAAGCTAATCTGCATTTTGAAATGAATCACTGTAACAACAAAAATGTAAAATTGTTTTAGTCACCTGACAACCCTAATTTATTTATTGGGACAGGAGGGAGATCTCATGCAGTATTGAGTAGGATGAAAAAGGTTATGAAGCTCTAAAAGCATCTGAATGTGTTAGTAACAAGACATACCTCTGTTTGAGAAGAAGCCTCCATACGGGAGAGCAAATATCCAGTCATAACTTAACTTAAGCTTTCAAACATAATTGAAGAACAGCTAGTTTAAAAGCACACAAATGTGTTCTGGAAAAAAATGGATTGAGAGGCTTTAGACTGGAGATTTGCTGGATCCTGCCATTTGATCATTCCATGGAGGTGCCCCCCAGGCTGCCTCAGTCATACACGTGCAATCTCTACTCGTCTCATTATGCCGTTTATCTCTTTCACACACACTAATGCCACTCACTCCACACTTAAAGAGCTCTACACTGTTTCAGTGTTTCTGCAGCCTTGATTATTCTGTATTCAGAAACATTCTTGCATGTGGCGTCATGTTTAGTCATTATACAACACGCATTTTGATGACATATCAAAGATGTCATTTTGAAATAAGGTGAGCAGATTTCTGAAATGCAAACCACAGTAAATGTAACACTACTACTATTATTACTTGGACTTATTACTTGGACAACAGGAAAGATGTATATATATATATATATATATATATATATATATATTAGAGGTGATGAGACAGCTCACGAGATGAGACGAGACACGAGATTGAGTTCACGAGAACGAGATGAGATTTTTACAGTGTTTTTAAGAAATCCTCGATGAAATACATGACTAGAAAAATAGTCTTCAGGTGCATTTGAAACGTTTTAACTAATCATCTTGTAATGAATGTCATTTCAGTTCTACTTTCTGATTATGAATTATCATATGCAGTAAAAGACAACAATACTCAAGCACTGTAAAAGGTTTTGCTACAAACTCAACTGACTGGCTTCTCTCCTGTATGATTTCATACGAGTCTCTTCAGACATTACTGTACATGAATTGTAAGCCTCTACAACTTTTGTCCTCCTAACTGATCTCCTTTCCACAAACTGATCATAGAAATAAAAAAAGTTTTCTCTTAGCCTTATTAAGTGCAAACAATAAGTCAAAGAACTCTCTGAATATTCAAAGTGCAAAAAGAGGCCACATTTTTCTTCAAATATGATTCAGAGCTAAGAGATGGTTACAACTACACAGCCTAGCCTACGACAGCTTTCAAACTGGGAGATATTTGCATGCATCAGAGAGCCACTTTCAAAATGCGGGGTATTGAAATTATGTTTGAATGCGTCCTCGCGTGCGTACTCTGTGAGCGTCTGTGCTGAGCGTGCGTTTTTACAATTTAAGACATTTGTCAGACGCTTAGGCTCTGTTGGGCAACGAATCCTCCGCCATGGTCTTGTCAGCCATCTCGTCACGTGATCAGTGAACTCTGAATCCTGCTGCAATATGTACGACTCTGCGGTTTGTGTTGGATGAGCTGGATGGGATTGAAGCGACCGTTATCCAACTGAATTAAATGTTTTTTATTTCTATAAAAAGCAAAACGACAGTGGAGGCGTAATGTAAACATAGCGGTGGCATATTCTATCCCAATTTCACCCTCATACTCCATCATGGTAATATCATGAGACAGCTTTTCACCTCAAAGAGATATCTTGTCACATTTTAATCTCTCGTGGCACGAGATCTCGTCACACCCCTAACATATATATGTATATACATATATATATATATATATATATATATATATATATATATATATATATATACACACACAAATGATGAATAAAAAACAATATATGTATAAAAAACCTGCCAAAGTGGAATATGTAGTCACCCTATTTTGAAATAATGCTGAACAAGCCTAAGGAATCAAGGCATGTGAAACAATGAGCAGTTCTGCCATGGGTAGGACTGTTGCTAATATACTAAATGCATGATGGGGGAAACAAGCACCAGAGCGGCAACTATCATTGGCTCCTTTGTGAGTCCATTAAAATCTCTAGCTAATGTTGGACAAAAGCACAAACACCAGTCTAAGGACAGATGGGGACGGGGTCTTACCTCAAAGTCCAGCTCAGAGTACCGTACTCTTTTCCTCTGGGGGAAGGGGGAGGGGGAGAGAAGACACCATCAATCACAAGTGCACATCTTTCAGCACCTGAGTAAACTTCGGCTCTGGCGCCCATGACGCATTTGTCTCATGCAGGTGCAGTGAGCATTTATACACCTCAGCTGACTGAACTGTTTTTTCCAGTGGGTGTTTTCATGTTTGGTTTCAAACAGAACTTTTGCATGAACATACAGGAAGGTGAATACCCCCATTCACCTTCACAGGTGGGTGTGGGGTGGTGTCTTACTGCATAACAGCAGTGTTACAGCATTACAGTGTGCATAAATAAAAATGTCCATGTAAAATAAAATAAAAACAAAATAAAAAAACCATAAATAAAGTCATCTGAGAGAAATAAGATACTGTAATGTGTGCTTCCCACATTATATATCTAATGCAATATATAAAATCACATAATTTTAGGCTGTTTAACTGGCAACCATTTCAATAGGCCTGACACTGATGTTAGCAACTATTTTTTCCTCCATAAAACAGTATCAGTGATTATTATTTTAGCCTTTGATATTAAAATAAAAGTATGCGTCTGCACATACTGTAAACAGCAGAAGCTGTGGTATGTTTGGAAAATGGCATAATATTTTATAAATGTCTCAGTTTGTAAACATCTCTAATCTTATGTAAACAGCAAAAACCACTTGCTCAGCAGGAACTTGCTCAGTTCCAACAATTTTTGTTTGCACATCTGCATGGTGCAATTTGCATGTACAGAGTCCAAAAATAACTTTTTTTGTCAGCTGAGAAAACCATCTGGCAATAAATATTTCTTATTAGCCCTGAAAGTGTAGTATAGTAGTATACAGTATGTAAAAGAATGTGAATCTTTTTCCATGTCAAAGCTGGTCGAAAATTGACAGTGTTATCCTTTGAGAATATATATTTTTCCTTGGAAAATGGGATTAGCTACCTTTCCTAGCACATTAATGACCTAAGAGTGTAGCAACACATTCAGGATGAGCCAATCTGTGTCTCTCAGTGACAAGACAACTGTCACACAATTCTGAAGACCTATTGTGGCGAGGAACAATTTTCCCCCCTCATTTTTTCATTTTAATGACTTAATACGAGGATTAGGACAGTGACATCACATGGAGTTCTGTAGGAAAATATATAAACCGCTGATGTAATATATCAATTGCATAATATCTAAACTTTTAAAGTCTGAGGACATGTGAATCATAACAAATGTTTTCTTTAGTAGACGATTTTATGACTTTATAGACTATAGTGAACTGCTCACACATTGGCAAGGGTAAGACTATCATTCTTAAAACAAATAGGCTATATGTTACACGGCAAAGACGATTTACATTAATTCACACTTTTGTGCATTAATTTGGACCCTGGCACTGTAGCTTTAAGGTCCATTAAGTGTCACATGGACTTTTGAGAGGTTTCCTACATCTGTAAGTGAATCTGAAAAGCAAACAGAATATTTCTATTTCCTGCTGTAATTGAGGCTTTAAAATGTCATATAAGAGATGCAATAGTCTATAATAAAAAAAGAGTTTAAGTTATCCAAAACACATTCACAAATGCAGTTAACCAATAGTGTCTGTACACATTCTGTGGCAATATGTCACAAGCTCAAACTCACAGAACACAAACCAGTCAAGACCTGGGCATATGCTACTTTGCTATTCACAAAGGGAGGATGACACTGAGTCACGTTGTGTACCTTGTTTAAAGTGAGAGAAGTTAGTTGTTGACAAAGTAAAGTTACTTCAGGTGTCATTGGGTGGGTTAGGTGACAAGAAGCCAAAGCACTACAGACCCCGGAGTGTTCAAGCCCACTAAAATATCAATACCGAGGAACCTTTGTGACCCCAACCTTACATCGCCAAACTTGAGTCTGTGTGTTCTTTAGAGGAAAAGTAAAGCTTTAAAACTGGTGTATTGCAACCTTTCCAGCTTGATGATTGATATGAAAATGATATGCAAAATGATATAAACTCTAACAACCTGCTGCAATATAGGCACTTATGAGTAAGTGTGTGAAACAGAGATAGGAAGAGTAAGAATGGGAAACATTTACTGTATTTCATAGGTTGTCAGCTACCAAAGCATTAAAAAAGCATGTTTTCAAGTCAACATGAAATTAATAGCCTATTTTACTTCTGTAATGTGATTTATTTCAGAGTGAATCAGGTATTTAAGGACGGGAAAATGCTCAAAAACTTTCATTTATGGGAAATATAAGTTAATCAATTGCCATTTGGCCCCAAAGTAACTATGCCTTATAAACGAAAGCTTAAAGCAAAATAGTCTCTGATTACCAGTTACGTGCCTCACTTACAGTACAATATATGATGCACCATTCTGGTGTATTATTGTATTGTTATCATATTATATAGACTTTTATTTTTAATGTTTCAATTTATAAAATGTATAATTTTACTGATGATATTTATTGCTAGAAAGCAGCAAACATCACTGTTCAAAAATAATACATATTTTGTTTGACCTCCTGAATTCAACATTTTGTGAAGCTTAAGCACTTCCATTCACGTCCATTTGGAGTTTCAGGCACTATTTGTTTTAGATACAGAGCAAGTTTTTACATTTTGATGAAGGACACTGTTTTATCTGTGCAAAAACAGAAACAGAATCTACTAATTTCATGTTGACTTTAAGTTTGACAACTGACTTTACTTAGAAATTTTTGCCCCAGCCCCAAGAACTATGTGTAGGAGACAGAACAGGAAGGTTTTGTGTTATTTAATGAAGGAATGCAGGCTCTCTCAGGCACTTCCTCTGGCTGTTTCTCTCTCACCATCTGCTGTCCCTCCTTGTGGGGCTGTAGTGTAATTATAGAGAGAAGCGCAACTGCACACACATACAAACACATCCACCCCGATGCAGTCACCAAGTTGTGTAACAGCATGTTGACAGGGGACTCTGGGTATAGAAGGCACACCTGAATGCATTCCTGTGACGGACTGATGAGAGAGTTGCTAGATGATCAGTATGCATGGCGTCTCGGGGACTACAGATGATGTACCATCATCCAGCCCCAAAATGAAAGGAGACATTACTAATAAGATAAATCAGCCTTGGTAATGCTCTCCTGTAACAGGTATTGCTCTCCTGTAACAACACCTTAAAGGGACAGTTCACCCAACAATTTTTATTTACCCACCCCCATGTCATTCCAAACATGTATGACTTTCTTTCTTCAGCGGAATGTGTCGATGGGTTCTAGTGTTATTTTGGACCCCGTTGACTTTCATTGTATAGACGAAAGGTACAAATAAACTCTTCAAGATATCTTCTTTTATCTTTCACAGAAGAAAGAATGTCATACATATTGGGAACGACACGTAAATAATGACGACTTTCATTTTTTTGGGGAGAGCTAGCCCTTTAATTGTAATTTGTCTGTTGCTAGGTAAGATTCTAGGGTTTGTGTGTTTAGGTCGGTGTGTGTTTGCAATCATTGCATTCATGCTTGGTTTCATCTCTGTGATGCTTTTTTTTTTGTTTTGTTTTTTTGTACTGATCTACTTGACATTTTCCTGCCAGCATGATTCTTTGTGTTATGTGGTCCCCAGTTCCCTTTTTCCTGGCAAGAATGGCAGGAGATTACAGCACTATTGTGCTCCTAGGTTGTACACCTCAATTGCAAACCACAGGTGGTTTCCAAAATACCTTGGGACATTCAGAAGCTACGGTTGTTCTAGATATTGTGAAAGAATGAACCCCTTCTTTAACCCCTACTTACTTCCAAAGATCCAGCCGAGAGGCTGGTGTTGGTGCTGCCCAGGTTGCGGGGAAGGGTTCTGGTGCGCTCCACCGTTCCCGAGGTGAGGATCTGCCGGACAGAGGGACGATTCTGCTTGACCTGCAGGGTGTGGGTGTTGGTGTGCGTGTGCCCGGTGTGGGCCGGCAACTGTTTGAGCGTGCCGTAGGAGCGGTTTAGGTTCATGCTGATGTGGTCCACAGCTGCAAAGTCTGCGGGGTATGCCTCGCTCTCAGCTGGATGCAGAGTCAGAGGTGAAGGGGGCGGAGGAAAGGGAGGGTCATCTACAGTAATGTTTAGGGGCTTCCCCTCATCCTGGGGTTGAGGAGGGGGCTTGAGACTGACTGTCCGACGTGGCAACACCATGTAGTCCCCTTCCCCACCTCCACCAGCTGAATCCTGGGTGGAAGAAGGGTTTGGTCGGGCCCAACCCAGCCCACTCTCGGTGCACAGGTAGATGGGTCCGGATCGCTGATGCTGGCCTTGTTGCTCCACATTAACCTCCTTCTTCAGTGGCTGATCGCTTAGCTCATTCAAAGGACCCAAAGCAGGTACCTGCACCAGGAGGTTAGGGGGTGGGATGTTCCCAGGCAGGCTGCTGAAATTAACGCCTTCCTGATGAGCTGCCAACTTGGGGTCGTCCTCGTCGTCCAGGGAGATGCGGGATAGAGTGCCAGTTATGGTAGCAGGGTTACAGGTGTTTACCTCCTTAAAGATGACTGAGGTAGGGGAGAAAGGAAGAGAGAAAGAGAACAGATAGACAGAAGTGGGGAGGAAGAAAGAGACAGGAGCAGAGGTCGAGTGCACAAGATCACACAGATGGACAGAGTGGCAAAGAGCATAGAGAGAGAAAACAATCATAACCGAAAGTTGGATGGTGAAATGATACATGACAGAAAAGGAAAAGGGAGGGATAGAAGATGGTTACACAGGAGTTCCCAAAGGAATAGAACCCAGATGTTTTGGAGAGAGGTTGAAGCAGTGACGGAGTTAGCAAGATGTGGATGGAGAGAGAATGTGATCGGTGGAGGGAATGATGGGAAAAGAGACAAAGGAAAATGAGCTCAGTTACATAGAAATGGAGCGTGTCAATGCAGAGGTCAGAAGAGCAGGAAAGGGTCAAGGGGTGCAGAAGGCAGTGATGAGGGCAAGAAAGGACAACATTTTTCAGGCAGGTGAGTTAGTATCTGGGATTCTCGGCATGCAAAAGTTGGACGGTTGCAAAGGCTGGTCCCTACAGCAGGAGTTCAGTCGAATTAAGTAGGGTTAGCAGGCAAAGCCATGCACCTCTAAGGGAAAAACCATCAGCCGTAAAGGTCTAACCATTTTATACATCATTTATAAGGTCACATACTTACACATAAAAGAAAAAAACTTTCCTTTGATTTAAAAACTACTAGAATTTTGTAAGGTTATTATTATTATAATGGAAGTTTCTCATCCACAAAATTGACCAAAAATGTATCCAAGCTAAAATGAATGCCCTAGTATGCTGAAGATGATAAGGGTATGGTAATCAAAGAGCAAACATGCACATTTTGTATGTCAATTTATGCAAAACAACAAACTATGTTCCAACTTAAGAGTGAGACTTACATGGGTGTCCTCTCTCTGCAAGTGAGGGGGAGACAACGATGTGCAGGGTTAACTTTACATTAACAAACTTAACTAAACAGCATTAGAACCAGGGCAATGTGAAAGAAACGGTGAGGAAAGTGCAAGAAAGAGAAAGCAAAGAGGTACGACAGCGATAGCGAAAGGCAAAACGGAGGGTCCAGAAATACTTACCTGTTTGACACGCCAAGTCCACATCTTTCTCAAAGTCCGTCTGTTGAGGTGAATGAAGGACAGAGGAAAGATTACTAAAGCTTGTTACAAATGACAAGCTGTCCATAAGTGTTTATATAGATGGCATTTCTTGATAATTTACATACAGTCAAACAGCTTTGGTATGGTGAAGGGTGGAGCTGAGCGCAGTTACAGACAGTATATGGTGGTTTAAGTCCATCAAAAAGAAACAAAATGTTCATTTTAGCAATCACCACACAGTATTTCGACAAAGTCCTAGTTTAATGCAACACATCTGCAACACCTCTACAATAAAAAGCAGATCCCTTAGCACCAGCACTAATTACAATGAAGCGAAGTGAAAATAAATTAGCATACTGCAGTCTGACACAGCTTGACTTGACTTTCCAAACAAAAGCATATTATTTTTATCAAAAGAGGGTAGGACCTTTAAAAAAAGATACAGTACAATGGACGCAAACTGACTGCGTCCCTCAGGGTAAACTGAAAATGTCCATCCCAGAGCAGCTCTTTTTAACTCCAGGCCTTCATTTGAATGCAGCGTTGGCTATTGCTGCCAAAAGAATTGACTCTCAAAGGAGTTCAAAACAAAGCTTTAGTCAGGGCATTACACTGTGGAGCAATTTTAGTATTCCCAGTGAGAGCAACTTGTATGTATGCATATACCTGTGTGTTGAAGTTGAAGGAAAAGGCAAGAAAAGAGACCTGCGACTATGCAAAAGTTCTACTACACAGCCACTGAAACTAAGTTACTTTGCACTACATAACTTGAAGTCAGATCTGCTGACAGCTAGCCACTTATCTAATTAGCAGGCTAATATGCTCACAGTACGCTGTCAGCTACACTCTAACATTGAAAGCACTAACTCTAAAGCAAACACATGCAATCACGTTCATTTCGGAGACGTACGGTCATATGATTTTGCTCCAGCACTATGCTCTGGCTCTGGTGGAGAACGTGGGCATGGTTGTGGTTGAGTGTATGCATGTGGTTGTGGTTCAGGGTGTGAGTGTGGTTTTTGTCGAGAGTGTGGTTGAGAGCATGGACGTGGTTGTGGTTGAGGCCGTGGGCGTGGTTGTGATTTAGAAGGTGGGTGTGGTTCAGAGCCTGAGTGTGGTTCTGGTGGATAATGTGGGTATGGTTATGGCTGTGTCCGTGACTGTGATTGGCCAAGGCTAGAGGAGGGTGGGCGGGGCAGGTTTGGTGGCAGCCTTGGCAGCACCCAGGTGAATATCGGAGCGAGCTGCACTGCTCCTGACTGTAGAGGCTGGGCCGGTGTGGGCACCTCTGCCGGCAAAGAGGCAGAGTGGAGAGAAAGGAAGAGAGAGAGGAAAAGTGAGCGGTGAGCTGAGGAGAGAAAGTGAAAAGGTGGAGCAGACCTGCAGGGGCGGCGATCCCTCTCATCCAAACCGATCCACACACACACAATTGGAGAGTTCCTGCTGTAGTTACCATGGCTACATGCAAGTCTAGTCTTTGACATGAACAAATCACTGCAGGGCACTGGGTAAAGGGCTTAAAAGCGATATGAAATTGCCCCATAAGGTTATAAGTGCTAAATATGTTACTGACGTGCTTGATTGCTTTCTTGTATAAAGTTTAATTATATATTGTCAATTTATTTATAACTAGTTCAACCTTATTTCATCATGTGCAATGCTATTCAAAAAGCTTCTGATTTCAAGCACTTATGTCTCTAACTGAACACATATTGTACAACTTCAATCTAAATACTAGAAACTGCGCAAAAAGGTGCATAGTTGGGAGCTGACCAGGATTTTCAACCTTCTGTAATAGTCTTTCGTATTCGGCGAGCCACCTGCTCTGATTTACAATACAAATCCCATTTGAAACACAAGCACCCTGTAGCCCATGCTGTTTAAGAGAGGATGAGCCGACCCTCTGAGAGTCCCATGAGAGATGAGATGGAATGGAATGCTATTCACCATGATCTGCACCTGGCCGTTCTTGCAGGAGTCCGGTGAGTTTTCACTGTCGTCTTTGCAGCCACCCATCCTGCAGCGCACTGCATCCTGCACCTGAGGTGGGAAGACATGGGTACCAACCAGAGTAAATCACAGAGGCTCAAATTTAAATCTAAAAGAATGGAATATACAGTACTGTTCCGCATATAAGACAATGTTTTTACTTACATCTGAAAAACGGGTTTGTCTTGTATGCAGGGTCCATACTTTTACTTGTCAATAATACACCCACAAAATGCGCGTAAAACAGAGTGTAATATAAAAAGATCACGAGCGGAAAATGCTAACAGTCAAAGAAAAGCTTAAAGCCGCATGACTTTCATGTTTGCGTCCCTAGCTGACAGGACCAAACTTCTGCCGTACATGATTTTAAAGTGTAAGATGGTACCCAGATTTCAAAACTGCATTAAGATTTCACTTCTACTGTTAATTAATTTTTTTAATGGTTTTCACTATGAGATGGATAGCCTAATTGTTATATAATTCAGATGGGCTACAGGTTATTTTTATGGTATGCCAAAAAGTGGTTATTTTTAAATGTGATCATCCATACATTTTTCCAGTATTTACCATAATTTCAATACAAAACTTAAAATATGAAAAATATGCGATATAATTTTTTTTTTTTTCAAATAAAAGCATTTTCTTTATACAATTTTTTGAAAATGTACATTTTGAAAAAAAAGGTGGTGGTGGGGCATCTTATAATCAGGGTCGTCTTATATTTGAAACAATATGGTAAAACAAGAAAGCAACCAAACAAATATGAAAACATCATAATTTCAAACCTCTATAAAGACAATCATACAGCAGCAGAATATGGTTGTCAGTCCTGTTTGTGTTCAAACACAGTTCAGCTATAAAAGAGAGTGTCAACTGCATTTTATAACCATAGTGACTCCTTAAAATTTCAGGAGTCACAGTTGAATTTTGAGAGTGAGTTCGGTTAGTTTGTGCTATATGAATGGAACCACAGTAGATTAGTTGTCTGTCAAGACCGTGCTTTGCAGGTGTCAATCACTAATGTTAGGGTTGTCATTCTCCCAGTTTCTGAAAAATTTCAGAAAATGAGATGTGTGTGGTCGAAGAGAGACAAAAGAGGGTTCCAGCAGAGGGGGAAATACAAAGAACAGAAAACTGGAATGCTGTCAACACAGATCCGAAAGGATAAAAGCAGTAGTGAGAATGGTAAAGATTGTTATATCATTATAAGGACAAAAAATGAATAAGAGGGGTGAATATCTTCCCACAGTCATGTTAACATGGAACTAATGATGATAGTAAATATCCTAAAGACACTAGCAGCTTCTATTCACTCAGGAGAATCTTTTGGTTTAATCTAGTTAGCTTAGTAATCAACAGAGGGCATCCATATGCAATTTCTCATGAAACTTTGATGTTAGTTTATATTCCCGAGTGACAAAAATTGCAGTGAGCCTGTCTGCATTTCTGCAGGAAGGGTTTACATAACTGCAAATGCATATACTCTACAACAATAGGGAGGAAGACACTCCCTTTCATCAAAAAAAAAAAAAAAAAAAAAAGACAATGTGATATGCTGTTTCCCCTGACGACAGTGTAGCCTTAGCAACGGGATGCCACTCATTTGCATACAGATTTATGGCCACAACGCCTACAGAATGACCAAGTGAAAGCACAGTGTCTCCTAACTGGGAAGATCAGAGCTCTTGTTGCCAACAAAGACATAATAACTGAGATTTTCTTATACTATCTGGATGCAGATCCAGTCACAAGAGGACAGAGTTAAATACTGGTGTAAACTGATGTCTTAGAAATGCACTCTGATTCGACTGATCAAACACTGTCAGAAAAATAAATAAATAAATAAATACATATATATATATATATATATATATATATATATATATATAAAATGTGGCCCTGTGTGAAAAAGTGCTTGTCCCCCGCTGTTAAAATATAACTTAACTGTGGTTTATCACACCTGAGTTCAGTTTCTCTAGCCACACCCAGGCCTGATTACTGCCACACCTGTTCGCAATCAAGAAATCACTTAAATAGGACCTGCCTGGCAAAGTGAGGCCAGCAGGGGGTGCTCACCCTGTGGTCTGTGTGGGTCCTAATGCCCCAGTATAGTGATGGGGACACTATACTGTCAAAAAGCACCGTCCTTCGGAAGAGACGTTAAACCGAGGTCCTGACTCTCTGTGGTCATTAAAATCCCAGGATGTCCTTCGAAAAGAGTAGGGGTGTAACCCCGACATCCTGGCCAAATTTGCCCATTGGCCTCTGTCCATCATGGCCTCCTAATCATCCCCATACACTGATTGGCTTCATCACTCTGTCTCCTCTCCACCAATAAGCTGGTGTGTGGTGGGCGTTCTGGCGCAATATGGCTGCCGTCGCATCATCCAGGTGGATGCTGCACATTGGTGGTGGTTGAGGAGATTCCCCCTTCAATATGTAAAGCGCTTTGAGTGCCCAGAAAAGCGCTATATAAATGTAAGGAATTATTATTATTAATTATTATTAAAGTGAAGTAGACCAAAAGATCCTCAAAAGCTACACATCATGTTGAGATCCAAAAAAATTCAGGAACAAATGAGAAAGAAAGTAATTGAGATCTATCAGTCTGGAAAAGGTTATAAAGCCATTTCTAAAGCTTTGGGACTCCAGCAAACCACAGTGAGAGCCATTATCCACAAATGGCGAAAACATGGAACAGTGGTGAACCTTCCCAGGAGTGGCCGGCCGACCAAAACTACCCCAAGACCTCAGCGACGACTCATCCAAGAGGTCACAAAAGACCCCACAACAACATCCAAAGAACTGCAGACCTCACTTGCCTCAGTTAAGGTCAGTGTTCATGACTCCACCATAAGAAAGAGACTGGGCAAAAATGGCCTGCATGGCAGAGTTCCAAGACATAAATCAAAGAACATAAAGGCTCGTCTCAGTTTTGCCAGAAAACATCTTGATGATCCCCAAGACTTTTGGGAAAATACTCTGTGGACTGACGAGACAAAAGTTGAACTTTTTGGAAGGTGTGTGCCCCATTACGTCTGGCGTAAAAGTAACACAGCATTTCAGAAAAAGAACATCATACCAACAGTAAAATATGGTGGTGGTAGTGTGATGGTCTGGGGCTGTTTTGCTGCTTCAGGACCTGGAAGACTTGCTGTGATAAATGGAACCATGAATTCTGCTGTCTACCAAAAAATCCTGAAGGACAATGTCGTGACCTCAAGCTGAAGAGAACTTGGGCTCTGCAGCAGGACAATGATCCAAAACACACCAGCAAGCAACTTGGAGAGACTTCTTTCAAAAACATAAAAACATAATCTTACTGACCCCAAACCTTTAAATGGTAGTAAACACGAACAAGACTTTACAGAACATCTTTGGTTCGCCTGATGTCAGACCCTCCTCTAGACAAAGTGTTCACTGGGGGCACAATTGAGACGCATGTTAATTCTACAACATATTGTACACATCCCAAGTGGTTGATCTGCCACGACCTTTATGGTTTGCAAAGGTTACACGCTGAACAAATGACACTTTAATCTACTCGCGTCCTCAGAATAGCATCAAGCATATGCTGTAGAAACACTTTATTTATTGACTGCACATTCTCTGCACTGTTTAGTAAATCCCTTCTCTTTCTATTCAACTGAGCATGAGTTATCATGCTGCAACACTATTCACTGGCCTAGACCGGAATATGTAATCAGTCTGCCTCCCTCCCCACTACTAAAATTACGATGTGCTGGAACACTAGGCTGTTTCGCAACACAGAGCAAGAGACGGTCTCATTCTCAGAGTTTGTTTATGGATGACTGTCTGCTGAGTCAAAGCTGTAGACGTATCAGAGTGACAGCCGATGGCATGCCTTCTAGACACTCTCTATCTTCACTAATGCATGAGAACAAACTAGTCCCCCACTCATTTGCCTGTGCTAATCATGAATGCTGCCTTTCCATTGTTGCCTCAGCCATTTCAAAGTGTAATTCGCACATCAAACTGCATATAGCGCAAGGATCCGGTGCACAAACTCCACTCCACTCTCTTGTTTTGCTAAAGCTATTAGGGATTACATCAAAGCCTTGCCAGGGATTTTCATATATTTACTAAAATAATACCAGGATTTATTTTACTCTAATCCGTTGGTTTTGCGATATTGATTTAACATATATGGCTTAGCGATTTGGAACTGATTTTTTCTCTCCCTTCTCAAACTCCATCAGCATATTTTGATTTACCAGATACATGAAAGTCAGCCAAGTTACCACAGTACATGGTGGAGAGTTGAAACTGTCACATTTTGGCTACAGTGTGACTATAGTTTGACTCACAAGATGATTTATTTATGGCTGCTCAGATCAACCCGTTATTACGTGAAAGCAGTGCATGCTATTTCAAAAAATTGATTGTGTCTGCAATCTAAGCCAAGTTTCATTCCTAAGTGAACCTTAAAATAATGGACTGAAATAAAACTCCTGCTGCAATCTCCATTTAAATACACCTCTGACTGTCCTCTAGGACTGGCAGTATAACTTTTATTTTTTTATACTGTTACGGCCAATCACACACACATAATTGGGGCAGTCATGACCTAATGGTTAGAGAGTCAGACTGGTAACCCGAAGGTTGTAGTTTAGATTCTCAATACCAGCAGGAAATGACTGAGGTGCCCTTGAGTAAGGCACCTAACCCCCAATCACTCACCGGACGCCACAGCAAAAATGACTGCTCTGGGTGTGTGTGTCCACGGTTTGCAGTTTGTGTGTGTGTTCACTACTCATGCTTTCTAATGTGCGTACAATAACTTCGATGGGTTAAATGGGTTTACCATACGTCGCCTTCACATGTCACTTATACACATATATATATAAAAAAGGGCTGTCAAGCGTTTACAAGCATTGTAAATTAATCGCGCATCAAAAGAAATTATCCCCAAAACATAATTTAAAGTCATTGTTGTGTTAAATGAGAACAAAAATTAGCTTTAGAAAGAAATGTTTTATTTGCTTTAACATAATTTTTTTACACATTAAGTAGGCTTCAATGGCCATGAGGGTGAATAAATGTTGGCAGAATTTTCATTTTTGTGTGAACTATCCCTTTAATGGGTTTATTATTAATATGGAAATATGAAATTATTTTTTAATGAAACGATACTCTAAATAAGAAACTAAAACTGCCAGTAGGTGGCGCTAAATGTCTTAATGAGTAAGCCATTGAGTCTTTCATTCATTCGATTCATATAAATGGCTGATTCATTCATGAATGAAGTAAATGGCGCTCTTTATGAATGGGTCATTGATTCGTTCAAAATGCGGACTCATTCATAAACACTGCTGTGTGTTGCTCGGAGACACAACAGTTCTGCTCTGGCTTAATGGTAATATTTTTGTTGGCAAAATTGAGCAAAACAGACAATACTGTGTCTAATATAACACAGCATTAACATTATTGAGCTGTTGTATAAAATCATATACATTTGCACTTGTGCTATTGGGGATAACCACACTCGTGTGTTATTGCGCTTGTTACTCCTGTGATATAAATCATATGATATAAATATGAGACGGGCATACAAGGGCATTTTTGCCCTGATATCTTAAATTTTCGGGGCATTCTAACTGCTTTCTATAGGCTCTCAGGCTCTAGATTTGGTGCGGGTGGGTATGTTAAATGTATTAACGCATCATTTTTTTCCATAAATAATTAAATTAACACGTTAAATCACATTAAACACACACACACATATATATATATATATATATATATATATATATATATATATACACACACACACACATTACCATTTTTGGCTGAATAGACCGTTGAAAAGAACTAATGATGAATTAAGTGCATCCTATAAATTCATAAAAATCTTGATTGACAAAAAAATATTACTGACGGCAAACTTATATTTTAATTTAATACAATTAATACTATATTAAATTAATATCCTAAGATAACATGTTCACTCGGACATCCCTAAGAACATTTATTACAAATTTTGCTTCTATCCTTCACTGGACCTCAGTGTCATCTTACATTCAGCATTAGGGTTGTAAAAAAAAGTAACCCACTGACCTCTCGGCGCATGGCACAGTGCACGGTGATGATGACGAATCCCTGGACTGAGTCAAAGACGGCAAAGAGCACCTGGAAGAGGGTTGATCGGCGGTCTGTGATGGCCAGCACAGCTGACATCCATGTGAGTGCCAACAGAGGGAGAACCACACAAGAGCTCCATAACGATGCCCTATGCAGAGAGAGTACAGAACAAAATAACATTTCATCCTCTGTGCAGCAAGGTGGTGATGTCACTGCACCTGGAATCATTAGCCATTAAGATCAACTATTATCACGATTAGAGTCAAGCTATGGGAGCGTTGATGAGGTTTAGAAACAAGAACAGCACAGCACAGCACAGCACAGGCATTTAACTGAGTGTCAATACAGCGTCAATGTATGAGCAATTAGTGGTAATACTTAAAAACCTGATATCCCAGATCAAGTGGTTGCTACATTTTGTGTATGCAACATACTGAGTAGTTATAGAGTATATTTAAAAAAGTACCACGGTAACCAAATTATATTACCAAATTACCAAATATGTAGCAGATTTCCAAGTTTGGTACCATATTTATGAATACACTCAACATGCGTTAACTTGGTATGAGCCACCAATCATCAAACAGACTAAAGCCAGCATTACTTTATTTTATTTCACAAATTATTCATTTTTATTTTGTTTTAGGTAACTATGGTTATCATTGTCCATTTTAATGAATGAATGAAACATGATCAAGCAAAGATAGTCCATTTGATAGTCTACTTCAGACATTCTACTAACTATAAGTAACTTTGCAACTACATGTCAACTAGCAGTCATTAGAGTGTTAGTAGACTTAATATCTGCTAACACTTCCCAACAGACATTCTACTGACAAGAACATGTCAACTTATTCTACTGACCCTAACTGAACAATCTACTAACACTCTAATAAAAGTTAGTTGACATGTAGTTGCAAAGTTACTTATAGTTAGTAGAATGTCAAAAGTAGACTACTGAAATAAAGTGTAACCAATTATTGTTTTTTTTTTCTTCAATTCACAGACACACATGGTCAATCCGGTTAGGACACACTCTCAGTTTGTTTGTAAATCAGACAAATAATTGGTGTTCATAATGCTGAGCACTCATGCTAACACACCCTAACAGATTTCCAACATGTTGCTAATCCTACAGGAGTGTTTTGGTTCTGCATCATGCAGAGCCTATTTAGATAAATATTAGGTGTCAGTATGGACTTGTCTGCTTAAGCTCAGCGAAGCAAGGGCTCACCACAGCTGGGCATCAATTTAACATCTTCACGCTGCACTGACTCAGTCTCCTGCGTGTGACTGTGATGGGACGGACATTAGCAATGAGACAAAATGAATTCTCATGCTCATATAAGAGCAATGCAGAAAAAGGAAGACAAGGTTGACTTGGTATATGTAAAATAGCATGACTCAAATTCAGTGTCCTTCCCTAACTAACTGTGGAGAGAAAGCATGGGGTTTGGGTGGAGCAGGAACTCTGGTCTCAGAGAAAATGATGTAATCGGTGGGATCATGTGGACATGGTCCAACCAAACTTCCTTTAGGAAGTTCTCTTCATTAATTTCTATGAATGGAAGCTGTATTATGGCGCCACACACACATGCCCAATATTTACACTCAGATAGCTGAGACAGAAAAAATGCAGACAGCAAGAATGAGATGAGGAAGAAAAAAAAAATGACAGAGAAAGAGGAACAGAGAAGCGATATCATTCATTTCATTATCATTTCAATAACATGACTCCCTCCAGCAAATAGAGGAGACGAGTCCAATTTATCCAAAGCCAAAAGAATCAGAGGTGGCCCTTGATCCACACTCTGGTTCTTTACCTCTTCAAAGAGCACACCGTGTTTGTGTGTATGTGCATGTATTTGTGCTTTTGATACGGCTATCAATTTAACACATTAATTTTTTTTTTTTTATTAATTAATATAATAATATAACGCTCCTGTCATGTACATAAGGGATGCATGTGTACTACTGCACCAATGTTTTTGCAACAGTCTACAGTCAGCACAGCAAAAAGCCCTGTTAGGAATATTTTTGTCTGATTTTCAAGATAAAATATTTTAAAACCCTTGAAATAAGATAATTAACTAAATTTACAACATTAACATATTAGGACTTTTAGTCATAGACTGGATCTTGAATATAAGTGTATTTTGTCATGCAGTGGAAGATTTTTTTTTCACTTGTTTTTAAATTTTGTACTAAATACAAGTGAAATAATTTGCCAGTGGCAAGACAAAACACACTTGTATCAAATCAAAGACACAATCTTTTAATAACAAGTCTTAATATTTTACACAATTAGACAAAAATACTTAAGAACAGGGTTTTTGCAGTGCAAAGATGTCTACTGGCATATGCACACAAAACAAAACCAAACAAAATCAAACAAAACAAACAAAACCAAACCAAACCAAACCAAACCAAACCAAACCAAACCAAACCAAACCAAACAAACAAAACAAAACAAAACAAAACAAAACAAAACAAAACAAAACAAAACAAAACAAAACAAAACAAAATACAAAACAAGCAACAACAAAAGCAAAACAACAACAAAATGCACTAAATAAATGACACTTAAATCTGCCTTGGACACTTAACTCAATTGCGACATGTTTTGTGACTTGTAGTTCTTTATGTTTGACGAATAAAAAATATGAATGTCTAAAGACATTTTTTGTAATGTCTATTCAATGATTTCCAATATTGTAATGCCTTAAATGATCGTCTTTGAGGGAATTTCTCAGCAAAGATTTAAAAAAATGAGTTCTGGAGTGTGCAGACATGAGGGTGGCTCTTTGAAGAGTTTCTTTTTCTTACTGTCAGTGTTGGGCTCTAGAGAGAGAAAGAGAAAAAAAGAAAGATATGGAGAGGAAAGTAAGAGACAAAGAGAGAATATGGAATGAAACTAACATGGCGCTGCTGGCGGTTGAGCTGGACAGGGCGGTACTGGAGATCACGCCACACTTGGAGCATTTCAGGAGCAGCCTGCTACGCGCTTCCAACGGTGGACTTCAGGACCCAATACACACACACACGCACACATACATACATATATTCACATGGGAAAGAGATTGACATGACACACAAAAGCAGGGAGATAGGGAGGAATATAATTTCACTCATAAATATCCATCCATACACCAACATTCATGCCAATTCGCACAAACGGCACAAAGGTAAAAGGATGAATGCAGATTGGAGGGAAATTGCAAATGGAATATTTGGATAATGACAACAAAACAAGTACATAAGGAAAGGGAACACATAATAGAGAGGAAAAAGAAAGAGAAAGACAAAATTAAAGTAATGAAAAGAGAACAGCATCAAGCAATGAACAACAGCAACGACAGAGCGAGTTCTGTAATGAATGTCACAGCGTGAAAGTGGCTTGTGTGTGTGTGAGAAAGAGACAATGAAGGCAGGAAAATGATAAAATGAAGAGAAACACAGTAGAATACGACCACAGATCATTAACAATCAGCAGATGGGAGCTGCAAAGACTAACCTACTTCAGCTGCTCACTGAAGTGGGTGTGTGTTATACGAGTGTTTGTGTGTGAAAACAGGAGAAAGACTGATATAAAGAGAAGGATAGTCTCTCACTGTTGACACACTCACACACACCTGATACGGCTCGTGATCCCCTGATTTGTCTAAGCATTGTTAGAAAGCAGATCAGCACGTCCAGGTTGGTCTCCCTCAGGTCATTAACCAGGAAGTTCAGTTTTTAATGAACCCAGTTACAATCCCCCTCAGCTTTATACATAAAGATCTGGGGTGTAAAAGTGGCACTAAAGATTTAAAGGAGAATGAATACTATTTCTGTCAGTAAAAATGGATAAAGTATGTATGAATATGTGAATACAAATGTATTTTGTCTTGGTCCATTGGGAGAAATGTTTAAATTAAAGGAAATTTATGCTAACACCAAATCAAACACAACAAGACAAATTACACTTGTATTCAAAATACATTCTAAGAAAATCTTGATATCTTAAATCTTACGCAATTTTACTTTTAAGGTACATTATTCTTATTTCAAGGATAAGACTAAGATAATAATAATAATAGTAATAATACAATCAAAGACAAACAAAATATATTTCAATTAAATACTGTTCTTTTGAACTTTCTATTCATTAAAAATCCAAGGGGGAAAAAATCATCACGATTTCAACAAAAACATTAAGCAGCAAAAACTTTTTTCAACATTGATAATATTAAGAACCATAACTAATAATTAAACACAAATAATATATCATAATAACTGAGCACCAAATCATCATGTTAGCTTTGCTATCACAAGAATAAATTACATTTTAAATATATATTCAAACCGTTTTATGTAAATTGAAATAATATTTCACAATATCAAATGAATACAGCTTTGGTGAGCATAGGAGACTTCAAAAACATGAAAAAATCTGAATTATTCCAAATTTTTAACTTCTAGTGTGTATATACTGTACATCTACTGTAAACTCACACTACTGGTTGAGCCAGTGTTGCTACAGTATTTTGGGCAGCACTGTGTTTATAAACATACTTAGTTATTTAGGGTACAGTTACATGACAACGATTTTGAAAGGTTTCATGTACAGACGACAATATTGTTAAAGGGATCCCTGTTCATATTGATCCATGAAAATGAACCGCCAAAATACATAATTTTTTTTTTTTTTTTGAAAATAGTGTAGTGTAAAATCAAATTGGTATTGGTTTTAGTGCTTTAGGTGATCTACTGATTCACTGAATTTACATACACTTGACTCACATTTCTTTATTTGTGCATTATTAGACCATTGTTAATCAAAGCATTATGTTCCAATTTTAGTAGTATTTTATGTTAGTGTTCTGAGAGGCTGATTGAAACTGTAAAGGTAACAAAAGACAGTTTCATGTCGCTGAGTTGGAGAACGTGCTTAGAACATCTGAAATATGCAAATGACGGGGCACTCAGGGTCAGCAACTAAGAGCAGAAGCAGCTCACAACACAGTGGACACACTCATTTACACACACACAACCTTAAAACAAAAGCAAAATACTAAATTTAGTATCCTTCTAAAGAAAATAGAGTGATGCTTGCCTGTGTGAAACCCACTGCTATGATCCTAGAGTGTTGAGGGTGGTTGCTAGGGCATTGCTATGCAGTTGCTAAGGTGTTTTGAGTGGCTTCTTACTGGCTCACTCCAAACTCTCTGATATTTTGGTCTCTAGATATGGTTTGAATCCCACCTTGAGGTCTTTTGTGTCACCCGCCAGATGTAGTCTTTGCTTTGAAAAGTAATAGCACACCCCCTCCCAATTACCCACATATTTTGAGGTATTATTCATGTCCATACCACAGAGCATGAAGAGTTACGTGACAAAATTTAATACTTGGGATTAGAGACTGACAAACCCCTAAAATCAAAATATGAGCAAATCCAAATATGTTTGCTGCATGAAAAAAAAGAAGATTGCCACTAAAAACAGAACTTCCACATTGCATACTTGCATACAGTATATGTGAAAGACAGCATGAGAGAGTGTGAATATGGAAATGAGTCAAACTGAATTTAAACACTGGGACATTTTTATATACAAGCCACTAGCTGAAAAATCCATAGTTAGCCATTGCAGCTCCCAACATGTATTGATCTCCCTTGTACATAAACATTTCAGGAAAAGAAAAGAGGAAGAAGAAGAAAAAAAGGCAAATCAATTAGGGCAAAATTGCAGAATGTACTCTTGC
The DNA here is from genome assembly GCF_018812025.1 of Megalobrama amblycephala. NCBI lineage: Eukaryota > Metazoa > Chordata > Actinopteri > Cypriniformes > Xenocyprididae > Megalobrama > Megalobrama amblycephala. Next base: position 10,210,569 of record NC_063052.1, read on the forward strand.
CTGGAGGGATTACAAATATCCAGTCATTGGATTAGCTCAGATCTCTGATTAGCTCCTCATTCAATTAGTAAGACCCACAGTTTCCTGCAAAGATATCGGTATGGTGGTCCACCAAAGCAATGCCACATATCTAAATGACATTTGTGCAGCATGCATTCAAAGCAGAGAGGCTATCGGTACCCATATTCAGTTGCACTGTAAGCATTAAGGCCGTTCTCATGCCTTCAGTATAGTATTGGCGAAAACAGGCTTATGCATAGCAATGAGCTTGACAGCAGTTGACCAGTGAGCTCATTTTAGACAATGCACTGCACTTAAAAATGGAGATTTCGTTAGTTTAATTAAAGATGGAGGGCTGTGAGAATGCTCTTAAAGTTTCCAGGTAGCAGATTCATGGTGCGGAATGGGAATATTCTTTCTCTCAGTGTTTAGCCTCTCGTTTGAGGTGAGCGATGTGGCGGTCCACTCATTAACACAAGTGTTTAATGGATCACTCTGCTTTGTGTCCAATCAAACAAAGGCAAAACAGAACAATCGTTTTAAAAGCACAAGGGCTCCTTGATCCTGCCAGTATGTGCAGTTACATGAACAATGAATATACACTTAGCTAATGACAGAGCTATCAGAGAACTAGCCTGAGGTTAGCAGGCCAGCAAATCAATACAAGTCCATTAATGAAGCTGTCATATCTTGGCTTTCAGTCTGAAGTTTTTCAACTTTTAGCGGTAGTGTGTGTGTGTGTGTGTGAGAGAGCATGAGTAATTTATTTCACCCATACATATATTTGACAGGATATTTTAAAACCTTCAACAGGCCAGTGGTAAATGAGTGACTTGGTGCAAATCCAGAAATAGATGGGTATCATATAGCCATTGCTTTGACCTTCACTTACCCTGCTCTCTGCTTTTTGGACTTGTCTGAGATGCCATCTCGAGACATGAGCTTGTTGAAAACCACTATTCCAATCAACATGTTAACCTGCAAGAAAGAGATAGTGTATTGTGTTATTTGATTTGTTGGATGTTTTGCAGTTAATTCTATGATATAAGACCATTATTTATGTCCTTTCAGGCTGGATTATGCTGTTTTTTTTTCAAGTCAGGATCTTGTTTAGCCCCTCCTCAGACTTGACGCTCATGCAGGTTGCCAGATTGAGGAAACGCAACTGCAATCTCTGACCCAGTTCGTTTGCTGGCTTCCCTTGCTCCAATACGCTGTGTTTTCAAAATTTAAATTCATATACTTGAACTTTTTAACCAGAAAAACAAAGTTTGTCAAGTTTGAAAGTTTTGAAAAATGCCTTAAAGTTTGAAGGTTTATAGGCAGGGCTTATAGACAGACATACAGACAGATTGTGTCACGGGAAATAGTCACCCCAGTTTGGCTTTCTACTTCTTTAGATAACTGCAGTGAACGCCGATTTTCTTCAACCCTTTTCATCAGAAGACGGTCCTGTCAAGGTGTTAACTTCCATGGATGACCTGGACATCTCTGCAAGATGGTTGCAGTTCCATCTTTTTTAAATTTTTGTACCACTTTTGCTACAGTATTCTGACTGATAAGTAAAGCTTTGCTGATCTTCTTGTAGCCTTCACCTTTCTGGTGTAAAGAAATTGTGACATTTCTCTTCCATGTGGTGCCATTGCTGACAGCATGAAATGGGAAGGGGTTTTAAAGGGGACCTATTATGCCCCATTTCACAAGATGTAAAATAAGTCTCTGGTGTCCCCAGAGTGTGTATGTGAAGTTTTAGCTCGAAATACCTCACAGATAATTTTTTTATAGCATGTTAAAATTGCCACTTTTAGTGGTTGAGCAAAAACGAGCCGTTTTAGTGTGGTTTAAGAGGCCTAAGAGGGCGAAGCTTCAAGAGCTGATTCTCCGGTGACAGGATTCAGTCAGGACGAGCTATAATGTCAGAAACTGCGAATATATGCTGCATGGAGATAGAACAGGTATAGTTTAGTTAAATTACGGTTAACTTATATTGTCTTCTTGTTTTTAACCCACTATATTAGTACAGGCCTGTTGTACTGTCCGAATGATGGCCAAAACTATACAGATGAGTTTTATGACGTTTATTGTACTTCACAGAAAAGATGAAGTGTCCGTTTTCACGCTAGAAAAAAATCACTGTAAGAGCTTAATAAAACACTGCAAGTGTGAATTAAAATATTATCCATAAACTCTCTCTCTTTTCCTTGTATTACCAACATACATAGCGAAGTACACAGAAACACTCGCTACAACTAACAGTAAACAAATATATAAAGACCTTATGCCTTTTCGGGTGGTGCTTAATAAACTTTATACCCGTAAATAAACTCAGATGAACTGTTATAAAGTGTCCTCACCTTCATTACTGCCGTATCCAGTATCATTCTGAAGACTTTAAGCTGGATCACGAACAGTTTTTACTTGTACATCCTTGAGTATTGTATTGTCCCTTTGTATTAATATTCATTCACAAAGCAGTCCGGTGTGAAATGATTCGCGCAGACATACACGAATTTCGACAGAATTGAGGGAGAATTTTCTGGAAAACCAAGTTAATCCACCTCGTTTAGGTAATAAATGAAGAGAGCTATGTGGATTAATCCATCCACTACAGAACAACAAACACAAAACGCTTGGGAGAGATTCTCGTCAGTGCAGCAATGGCGGACTCTCTGTAAACAACGCGTTCAGGGCGGTTCTATGTTTAAACTTCAGTGTCTGTCAACATTCGTGGGCGGGGCCTGTGGCTTTTGTGACATCACACTGCCAGGGATCTGGAAACGGCTTGTTCTGAGACACTGCTTGTGATTTATGGAGATTAAAAAAAAAGGAGTGGTTGGATTTTTATCACTATAGGGTGGTTGTGTACACACACTGCCAACACACATTTATGTCCAAACACCAGGCAAAAGTGAATTTTGCATAATAGGTCCCCTTTAACACCCTTTTATAGTCAACTGTCTGCTGAACACCTGTGTAATGAATAATTAGACTCACCTGGGGTTGAATTCTTGTTAAAATTTAGCTTTGCTCAAGACACTTTCAGTGGGGTGTACTCATTTTCGCATAATTTGAGTAAAACTGAAAATTTAGTTCTCTAAATTATATTATTAACCTTACTTTCATGTTATAAGTTAAACAGATGTTATATAAAACTTAGTCTTGTCAACATTTTGGAATTTATTTTAGTGTTCACTGAGATATTGTTTAAAATGTTACTTTTCAAAGGGGGTGTACTCATTTACACTGAGCGTTGTACATACATACAGAAAGACAGACAGATATAGACAAATGATAGATAGATAGATAGATAGATAGATAGATAGATAGATAGATAGATAGATAGATAGATAGATAGATAGATAGATAGATAGATAGATAGATAGATAGATAGATAGATAGATAGATAGATAGATAGATAGATCGATAGATAGATAGATAGGTGTCTGTGACAGGTGTTGTAGATTTAAGTCTAGAAGCATATGAGCAGGTGGGATCATGAAGAAACAGTAATGCCCTCATGTGTCTCATCTGCTCTCTCTCGATCTTTTAGCAGATTGGACACACGGAGCACCAAAGAGGAGCTTAGACTAAGGCTATGGAAAGCCCACAAACATATGTGCTTGTGGTACATACTGGATTTGAGCCAAGACTTGCTGTATACTGTTTCTTGTGCATTACAACAGGAGGGCAGATGGTTGTAGGTCAGATCTATTCCTGTTTCAAGTTTATGTGTATAGAGCTTTCACAATACACATTTGTTTCAAAGCAGCTACAGAGAAAAAGTCATGTATGTTTCATGCATGTTTCATTATTTTAGCAGTAAAAGATTAGTGTGTGAAAGTAATGTCCATATGGCAGTTATATAAAGTTAATACACAAATTATGTTGTTAGTAAACATCATATATTAAGTTAAGCTGACATAATGAACATGTTAGGTAATGATTACAGCTTGAGATCATAATGATTACAACATAAGGATAATATTTGACAACTTTTAAGTGGCATCTGACCACTCTACACCAATGCATGAACTCTGGCAGCTGCATTTAACTTATGTTAAATTAAGAATCTTCAGTCTATTTCAGTTAAAATACCCCTTGCTACATATTATATAACACTGAGTGTTGGATTTGAAACCTAAAATAACAAGTATTATTCATTGTTAGTTTATGTGTTAGCTATTGCATTAACTATTGCTTTAAACAAGTGTTACTCAAAAAATAGGTGATGAAACAATAATAGATAGATGGAACATTAATTGGCTGGGCCTCCAGAAGCATCGCAACCCCCTGCTGAAGACCCCTGTGCTAAATCAATACTGAGCCTGTTCGGTCTGCTCCGAGAGCATATCGAACCCACCAAGTCTAACATGTTTACGAGTGTCGTTCGTATTCTGATCATGCAAGGCGCTTGCTTAGACAATGGGTCTTCGTTTTACTATTTGCTAGAGGCAAGATTAATTATTTTTCCATTAATTAGATTTGCCTCTCCAAAGAGGGAGCTGGCATCTCCAGATGCCCAAATCTCATTTGCAGTTGTTTGTTTAAGAGGGCCTCTTTATGCCACCACCAAGAAACAAACAACGCAAATCACATCTGACCATGAAAAACAACGCAAACACCTCACAGAAAACAAAAAGCACCTGAGACCAGGGCTGTGGAGGATATATAGACACACTTTGGTCGCTTTGGTCTTATAAGCTCATCAAGTTCACTCGTGCATTTTAACATGATATGCTGATGAAAAATACATACATTTTAAATGAGACGGGCCTCAACTCTAATCTCATTAGTGACCGATTTTTCTCTTCGACTGCAGGCGTGATATATTTAAAACCCATATTGAAGTGGGCGGTGCTCATGTTTACTAGTCTAACCAATGGGAAAGCAGAGTCTGAAACCTACCAGTACAATGACAGCAGCAGGACCAACGAAAGCATAGAGCAGCCCCCCTTCCAGAGACAACCAACAACTGAAATTGAGAGAAGGAGAGAGATAAAGTGAAATATAAACACAGCAAATCACTAGGGAAAGTTGAGATAGTGCTGGCTTCAGAAAAAAGGAGTTGGCAGGAAAGAAACTGAAAGAATTGGTTTATTTTTGCACAGTTTTCATTAACCTTTAATTATTTTTCTTCACCCAAATAAGATTAAATTGTCAACTTGGAAAACAACAACTTGGAAACCAACCAAATTTGTTCCCTAAATTAAGAAACTGAAGAGGGTATTTCAAATACAACCTCTTCATCTTACTCCTTGCATGGTTTCTGGAAATATCACATTGTTAAATTGCTTTCATAAAAGCTGCAAAGTTAATGGACAGATCAAGATACTGCCTGGTCAAGCTCTACACAAAACAGCTCTGCAAAATCTTGAAGGTCATACTTTATAGACGAGCATTATTAATCATTATTTTAATAGAGCTATTTCGACATTTTGCTAATGTTCTGGTCAAGCGCAATCAAACAGATTTCAGTCAAGTTTGTATTCTGATGTCCTTGTGAAATGTCCGCTGTGAAAGAACCATAGACACATGCACTCAATTGTACATGCATTCATATTTGAAAGACTGCAGGGAAGAGTAACTGTGAAGTAAGCAGTCCAGCAGTGAGGTTATCTCAGGCGACTGACTTCCTGGCACTGTTTCCAAAATTTGTCCTTTGGTTTGAGGGGAATCCATGTGTCAGACACATCCAATTAAAGCTTTCAAAGGCCACCATTGTTTTCAACTTTTGTCTCCGATTAGTCAGAGAGCTCCCTGGTTTAAATCAATTGCTTAGTGGTGCAGTGAAGACAGAAACCATTATATGCAGAGCAGCAGAAAATTGGCACCATTTTGAGGGAATCCATAGGAATAGAGGAAGAATAGCCTAGGGATTTGATTCAAGATTCTTGTAGAAGACGTTATTCCAAGGTAAAAGGTCAACAGTAACTATACTTTTTTATTATTGCTTAAGTAAGGCAGTGTGTGTCCACCAAAGAGTTTTTTTTTCCTGAGGCTAGCATATTTTTCCAGTTGTTTTCAATGGGAGCTCCGCTTTTTTAAAACGACAGAAACGTGGCGAGGTGCCGAGTGTCTATTTCACGTTGATCACTCAGTGTTTAATACAGGTCGCTGAGAGTTAAAGAATGTTCAATTTTGGGTAAAACGCAGCACTCATCACTGTCACTTTTTACCCAGCTGCCCAATCACAGTGGAGGAGGGGCGGGACAAATATCACACCGACCAACTGCCACAACCTGCTGCTTGTACAACGGCACAAAATAATACATAACAAATACTTTACATTGTATGGATATTTTTATATAGAAACAGTAGAGAAATTAATGATGTGTGAAATGAGATACTAGCAACACTTCCGCGTATATTCCATATCATGGCAAGCAAAAGCGCCCACAGCTAGGCATTTTCAGCTGGCTAAAAACACTTTGGTGGACACGGCCTAAGAGGCATGATTTTTTTCCCCAAACGGTTCAGTGGAAATCCCCGCCCTGCAACCAATTTAATTGACTGAGGTTAAAATGACGGGTAGGTTTAGGAATCAGTGTTGGGTATGGGCAATCGTTACTGTGATTGACATGGCCAATGAAATGTTTAGAAACGGCTCCAGGGCGGGATTTCCGCTGAACTGGTTTGGGAAAAAAAAAAAAATCATGCCCCTAAGAGTGTTGAAATTTCTTCTCCTGCATTCTAATCTTCTGCATTCCAGAATGACAGCACAGCTGAAACGTTTGTTTGAGCTGCGCCCTCTACTGTACAGGCATGAATTTGCATTTCAGCTTATTCATTTCACTTTCGGTGTGAAAGGGCCTTTACACTTGCCAAAAATATACATTTTTATTCTTGTTATTAATGCAAGCCCAGCTCAAGTGAGAGAAAGTAAAGAAAAAGTAACATAACACATTACTTTCCATAAAAAGTAACTTGGTAACACAATTAGTTGCTTTTTTAGGGAGTAACACAATATTGTAACGCATACACTGTGGGTCTGTGTTGGGGAAAGTTATCTGAATTGTCTTTGCATACAGTATGTTATCTTCGTTTTACAAATGTTATACTATAACACAGGTTACTCAGTGATCATACACATTTTTATAGTAGTATAACAAATAAATATCTTCATATACTGCATATGAAAGTCCATTTATACATCCGGAGATCACTGAGACTTGATGTAACCCTCAAAATGGCACTTGATGAAAAACAAATGTCTCAACATTTTCTTTGCGAGACTACACTGCATCAGTGATACTTACTAACTTGCCGTGCCGTAACCTCTAGCCCGGGTGAAACCCACAGATACAGCGACTACAAGGGCTGGAAGACCTGCAAGAAAAAACAAAACAAAACAATGTTTTAAAAACATTTTAATGGATGGAACAAGTTAAATGGATCAAAACAAACATGTTGACATAAAATTAAAGTACATTTATGTGAATGTATGAGAAAATTGTCCACCATATATAACAGAGGACAAGCATCGCTGAAAGTCAAATTATGAAAATGCAATCTAGTATCCCCCATCCCATTGTTTTCCCCCCATAAAGCCATTAATGGCAGGTAGCCTCAGGCTGGAGAGGAAGTTAGCTAAAGTAATGTCCTCTCGCATTGGTGGCTTTCTTTAGCTTGTGCCCTTTTCACGGACAAATGCACACGGCGTACAGGTACACCATTCCCCCTGTGCTAAGTGCCCTCCCAGACCCCAAATACGCTACTTTAGCAGAGAGCATGTCCCATGGGCCTCTTTGTATGAGTCTCTTTTCATGAGGCCAAAGTGCAGCAGTGTAAACGTTCCTGTCTGTATTCTCTAAGAGCACTCCACAGGGCAAGTACACAGAACACCCTACACACCCCTGTTAAAACAGCCTGTTTTGTGATGTAATAATGAATCAAACAAGATAAATCATATCAGATCTTTTGAACCTTTAATGTAAAAATTACAAAGTGACACATTTCAGAGAGAAATAAAAACCTAACTGCATAAGTGTGCACACCCTTTTATAACTGGGTATGTGGCTGTGTTCAGAATTAACTAATCATCAAGCTCATATGAAATAGTACATAACTGTCCTCATCTGAAGTGACTCTGATTAACTCCAAATAAATTTCAGCTGTTCTTGTGAGATTATTATCAAGTATCGCGTCAGTTAGGGCAGGCCATGTCAGTCAAGCTTGCATCAGCAGCTGCTTCTGATGTGTACCAATCCTGTTTTGACTTTTGACAAATCATGATATTTGCCATACCACACTTCTATTGAATTGCCGCATGCTGAATTTAACTCCCCCCTCCATCCCCAGCTCCACCTGTAGCCTGGAGATCTGTGATCTTGTGACTGTCTTCAGTAATACCAGTAAAGTTACATTGTAATCATCCTTCCTTGTGTATTTCGGCTTGTTTACAATGTATTGAACAGCACATTCTAGGGCCCAGTTTATGGCCGGGCCCCTCTCTGTCCATAACAGTGGACAAAGGTTTGCTACATTTTGATTGGATCTCGGTGGACTAACACAAACAAACTGTCCAACGCCATCAGATAAAGATGTGAGGACAACATCCAGACCTCTCTTAGAGAGCAGGAGGAAGACCTCTTGTACCAAGCCTGGAAAGGACAGGACTTCTCATTGGTCCAAAGGCAGTTACTGCCCTTCACCCATCTAGACATTACTTCCTAAGGTTGGCCAGAGACTGCCATAAAAATTCCTTGGGACCTTAGCAGCAATGGGAAACAAAGAGAGATCACAAAGATCCATCCGAATCCATTCAAAACTATGTTTGAAAACCTTAGAACTGATGCAAACTACACATCCATTTCATACTTATTCACAGAAATAAGTATTCTCAGTGACAGCTATTTGTAGTGCCACCTCTGACGCAAATTCAGCTGTTAATGTACAATTGAATGACAGTTCAATCTTTTTCCATCATGTTTAGTCTCTATTTGTTTAGAATATTGCCAAAGGTATTCTGGTGGTGCTTTGGAAAGTGAGAAATGCATTGATAAACTTTAAAGACACTGTAAAGACTTCCAACTTTGTGCTTTATGCAAATGAGTTCCACAGGGGAGAGAAGGGTGGGCCACACTGTGTGTGTCCCCTCTGATGCCAGCAGTCAATCACAGCACTCGAATGGAGAAGCGCTAAAATGCAATCTCCTCCTCATCGGAAAGGACACTCCTTGTTCTGAGTCTGCCCTTCAAACAGGGAAAGACATAACAGATATTGTTCTGGGTCTTAACTCTGTAAGGAGTGAGACATTAACAGATATTCTTCTGAGTCTCCCATCGGGTGAGACACAACAGATACAACACCGTTCTGAGCCTCTGGTCCATCCAGAAGAGTCAACAACAGATCCCACGATCTGAGTCTACAGCTTGTGAGGCAGCAACAGAGACGACCACGTTCTGAGCCTCCAGCTTGTGATGAAAGAGACATCAACAAACACTACGTTCAGAGTTTCCGTCCAGCGAGACAGTAACGACATCTGCAACAAGGTTAAGCTCAGGAGAGCAAACCTTCACTTCAAGGTAACTTCGTCTGCGTGTTCCAGATTGTTAAGGACCTTCTGCACCTACACCAGGGCCTCATCTGCGTGTTCCAGATGTTAGGACCCTTTGGTGCTCCAGGAGATCAGCATCCCACAGAGCTTCATGTTCAAGACTGTTGAAACAGATTCTGGCTCCTCTCCCCACTGCACTGTCGCCCAGCACAACCAGTGGAAGACGTCACCGTCATCGGACTCGACCAAGTGGAACGTAAATATCACTAAACCAAACCTCTTTCCAGAGACCTTGCCATTGTTTCCTAATTTCCATTAGATGTAATATAGCTGATGTTAGTTAATAACAAATAATCTTTTGTTTATTTGTTTGGTGCATAATAAGGTTCTCCACCTTATTATTTTCAGAGAAACAGTTTATCTTTCCCTAAGATAACGTAACTCTTCCATAGCCACACTCAACTTAATCACTTGTATTCTATGTATCTTATGCACTTTATCCTTTATCATTCATGGTATTCATTTAGTAGTTGTGTTAGTTATTCTTGTTTATCTTTTTGTTAATAACATTTATTTTATTACACTTGTGTCTTCCTTGTGCTGATAATACAGAAAAGGTTCTACAAGTTAGCAATTTCACCAATCTTTCAGATAAATCAGCTGACCACTTTACATTTATTCTAAATGAATGAAAGACCCTGTTGGGAGTGTTCTCATACTGCCAAGGTAACAGACCTTGACTGGTGCCCTGAACTAGGGAAAAAGGGGGAAGTGGTCATCTGACTTGAGTACCAATCCCTATTTTACTTTGTGTCCTAGGATGGACAAAGTAAAAATCACTACAACAACTACTTGTGTTATATTTTGTGAATTTTAATTCACAAAGGGGGCTTTGACTTGCTGCTCTTCCCGCTCTGACCAGGCATGGAAGTGCGCATTTAGTTTGCCCAGAACAATAAATATAATTAAATGCACACCTTTGAAGAAATGATTTCACTTTTTGAGCGAGAAAAAAATAATAATAATAAAAAAAAAATCATTTTAATTCACTTTTTTTTAAAAAGGTCAGAGCTCCAAATTTTGATGTATTATGCATTGATACATGACACAAATAAGATTTACATATTATTGTAAAACAGATAAAAAAAAAAAAAAAAAAGCTTGGGTAACACTTTATTCTGATGGTCCACTTTAGACATTCTACTAAGTATAAGTAACTTTGCAATTGCATGTCTACTAACTCTCATTAGTGTATTAGTAGACTGTCTGCTTAATATCTGCTAACACTTTATTTTGATTCTCCCTCAACAGACATTCTACTGAATATAAGTAACTTTGCCACTTCATGTCAACTTATTCTGCTAACCCGAACCCTAACACGTAACCATACATGTACTAATACAACTAGACATGTAGTTGCAAAGATATGCAGGACTTGTTGAAAACAATGTTTTTCATTTATCAGGTTATGAAAATGCAATAATATTTTTTATTGGTGGTGAACCTACAAAATATTCAATGATCATGAGTATTATATAGTTTTCCACTCATAAAAAAGAAAAGAATGATTGTATTTCGCTATTTAAGATGTAGCAGTAAACTCTTTCATAACTGAACATTGTTAACAAGTTTCCCATCTTGAGACTGAGGAAGGTGTACTCATTGGTCCTTGATTACAATGTTGCATACAGTGACCTTTACTTTGTAGAATTACATCCTCCCCTCCCCTCCCTGAGTCTGTGAGGGCTTCCTGGCCTCTCCTGCTGGTGTCATCCCTATTGTGTTTGCCATCACAGTCAGGGAGGCCAGCTTTACTCATGTGCTAATTAGACCTATCCATTCTTCTCGCTCTATGTCTGCGTGCCACGTCCACACATAATGAGCTCTTCTCTGAAATATTCATGTAATTAACAATGCTCTGATTAACTCTGGAAATTAAAGGCAATTAGGGAAACTCGAGTTTAGAGAACAGGATCGAAAGGCATGGGAAGGGAGGGGATGAACAGGATCCAAATGCGGCTCTGAAGGAAGAAATGAGTGACACAATGTGAAGCTTGAGTTTGCTCTGGATGGAAGTTGTGATTGTTTCATAACTATATGGGTAAAAGTAGGTTTCTTCATTAATGGCCATTCAAAAGTAGCAGTATATTATAATTATTTTTTTAAACATATAAATCATAAAAAATAGAAATAATAAAAATCATAAAAACATAATAAAATAGAAATGTATACTGCACCAGACAAAAAAAATCTCAAAAAAACTTTAGCCCCCAGCCCCCACTAATTCATGATCATATTTCATTTTATAATAAATCCAAAAGCAAAACATGTGAAAAAACTAGAAAGGGAGTGGAAATGGGAAATGAGCTAATGATTGGTCCTCTGCGGACATCTACTGGTTATAGTAGTAATTTCATGTCATTTTCATGTTAAAAGTGTTTGTTTTCCACCAGGTGACAGAAATCCTCCACTAAATCATGGCACATTTTCCATGTTATCTCCATGAATGAAAATGAGAAATGTAGACCTGTAGATGTAGAAGTTAATTTTACTGCACATATGTAGAGTAAAAAAAGTGTTTAAAACATTACATGGGTTGAAAAAGAATATTTAAAAAAATATTTGTTTACCCACATATGGCCAATCTAGACATTCTACAGTAAAATAAGGTTTGTCTATATTCTTAAAGAATATTAATGAATATTAGCTAGTTATTTAAAAAGATTAGAAATTAAATCAATAGGCATATTTGGGGATTACTTGATAGTGTAGAATCTACTGTACTGTTCATGCCTACCTTAGTATACAAACAGTATATTAAATTAATTTTTGAAATCCCTCACTGGGGGCTGAGCTCCCCTAATATTGCAATCCTAGAATCGCCCGTCTATGACAATATCCATATTTCACATTCTGAGTAACACAGGTTATTTTATGACATCTTAGTTAGAAACCCATCTACTACCAACTCCCTGTGGATGGGAATCCTACCCTGCAATATCTGTAAAGGGCATCTATGAATTAATGGAATTGATAGTGGATCAATAAGTTACAAAACATGTACGTGTGCCACTGCAAGTGCTAGAATATCCTTTCAGATCCTGTCTGTGTTAAGATGGTGGCACACAATGCATTTCTTATCAACGATCGTACATCTACGTCTTGTAGCACAGCAGTAACATTGAGCTCCCATGGCATGTTTGTGGTGCGTCATTGGGCCATTAAAGCGAACTGACATGCCAGACAATCTGATGTGATTGAATTGATAAGAACTGGCATGCTATACTCCTGCATCACTCATATGGAGGAAAAAACGAAGCTGGAGCACTTCAATAACATCACTTTTGACCTTTAACGTTAGTTTTTGGTATGTGTGCGGGTGTCCTACCCCAGCCCAGGCACAGGAAACGCTTGCGAATGAGGCGCGACCTCATCTTGCCAATCACAGCCAGGTAGGATTGCCACGCCTCCGTCAATACCCAGCAGAAAGAAGCCAGAAAGAAGAAGTGCAAAAAGGCAGCGGTCACAGTGCACAGTCCCTAGAGACAAAAGAAGGAAGGAGAAAGAAACAGGGAGTAAGAAATGACAAAAAAGGACGTACTGTACAGAAAGCAAGAAGAGGTGCAAATGGCTCTCAGCTATTTGTTTTCAAAGCCAAGAGGGAGAGAGAGAGAGATAGAGAGAGAGAGAGAGAGAGAGAGCGAGAGAGAGAGAGAGAGAGAGAGAGAGAGAGAGAGAGAGAGAAAGTAATTGATAGGGAGAAGTGGAAAAGAGCCACTGACATTAACGAAAGTCGGGTAGAAACTGACTCAGTTCCATTGTGCTGTGAAAATTAGTTCTAGCAGTGCTTCCTGTTCATGCTTTTTCCCTCGCAGATGGTACTTAAAAAGTGAAAATGGGTTAGTTACAGGTTGAACAAATTCTAAGGAAAAATTGCAGGCTGGAATTAAAGAAAAGTATGCTTTAAGTAAGCGGTGAACACAAATGAGAAGCGGTAAGCAGAGTATCTCACTGAGGTTTTATACAATAATGAGGTGCATATTCTAATGCTAAACACTGGCTCGCTCAGCAAATGACCCAGGAAATTAGAAGGATTTCACACCATTCATGGTTTACGAAATTAAGCTTATCTGTACTTTCTTAAACTAATGGTCGAATATGAGAATTTAGAGAAATATTAAATCTGGATTGAGGGGGAATGGGTCCTGAGAGCAGTTCCTTTGGTTGTCTTCAGGTTTCTCTGTAGCTCTAAGTGACAGGTCGAGTTTGAATGGCAGCACTTATTTCTCAGGTGCCTCTGTAGTCTATCTTACGCTCTCTCAGTGTGACAGTCACGGCTGACACAAAGCTGACCCTCCAGCGCCTTCCACGCGTCTGTCTGCTGCACGCGACTGCCTGAGTTTCTCAAATTCAATCGTGGCCACTTACATAATGTCATGACAGGCTGGAGGGAGAACAAACACCCGTTACCTGTGCCACACACTACAAACTACTATCTCTAGGGAGACTGGCACAAGGTTTGAGTGCCATTCAAAACTCAGTTATAAAGTGAAAGTCTTTTGTTTTCCAATTTATTTCGGGAATTTGAATTGAATTTGTATAAGGGTAGCAAACATGACTCAGAATTGTAATTTCAATTTAAGTTTAATTAAAATAAAATTAAATTCAAAGAAATGTATATAACTGCTAGCTATATAAATAATAATAACAATAATAATAATAAATGGTTATTTCATATTGAAAAATGCACTTTATATAACAGTCATAAATTATTATTATTATTAAAATGTATGGCAGATATAAACATTTCTTTTAAATTAATAACAACAATGATATATAATAGTTTCATGGTCAATTCATAACTTATTTAACAGTTATATAATTAAATAAGATAATAATAATAATAACAATGGTGATGATTTATGGTTATTTCATATTGAACAATGAAATGCACTTTATATAACATTCATATAAATTATAATTATTAAAATGTACATCAGTTATATACATTTCTTATACAACAACAATACATAATAGTGTTATGGTTAATTCATAAATGCTTATCTTATCTAACAATTATACACATTTTTACTATATAACTGTTCTTATAAATTAAATGAGACTATATAATAATAATAAAAATTTGTTTAATGTTGAAAAATGAAATGCTCTTTATATAACGGTCATATAATTTATTATTACTATTAAAATGCATAGCAGTTATATACATTTCTTTGAAATTATAGTTTTACGGTTAATTCATAAATGCTTTTAAAACTTATCTAACAGTTATATAAATTTTTACTATATAACTTATTATAAATTCATATAGATGGTGCTTTTTTTAATACATTTAATTTTTCAATAATAATTACCATTACAAATATTAGCAACAAAAACAACAACAACATAGGGGCTATTTCCAACATAAAATTGATATTAACTGTGTTTAAATAATAAATTAACTTTCATTTTATGCAATAATACCCCGAACCAGTCCAAAAAATAGAGCCAAACAACATGAAGAACCTAAAAGTTGCTCTTTCTGAACTCTTTCTCTCAAACACATCACAAAAACACAAATGTGCACAGACACATACCTTACTAAGAGTTTGGGACTGTCCCACCAGTATAAGCACATTGGAGGCCAGTATGGACAGACAGAAGTTCACCAAAATGATGGACCTCTCTGAACGAATGTACCTGAGAATCAAAGAAAAACAGGAAAATCACACACTGACAACAGCAACTGTTTTGCAGTTATGACACTATTATCTTTACAAAAGCATGATATACAGGTTTATGACATAAAGGTAAGAAATCCATTTATCAACATCCATTTATCATTTTTTCACTCCACTGAACACTTCCCAGCATCCCAGATGACCTGCAGATGAACTCCAAAACGCAAGCACCGGTGAGCAAAATGTCCTCGTCCGCTATTTGAGCTCCAGCCAGTTCTGTTTAAGAGGACAATGACAGCGTCCCCTGGATCAATGGTCTGAGTGATAGGGGAGGCCATGATAAGCTCTCTGATGGTGAGGCAGATGCACTAAGCTTGGAGAGAGGAAATATCTTACCACCTACTAGGAAATTATGAGACGGGGTGGAAATTACTTGGATCCAAAGTATTTGGATACTTAAACATCTCATATATATATATATATATATATATATATATATATATAATTTGGGACAATTCAGAGTCATACTTCTAAGGAGATAAATACTTGACTAAGCACCAGCCTTTTTCTGGACATGGTGTTAGCTGATCATGTGACCGTACTAGGCCATCTGCCACACTGAGCTGTTAGCAACCACGCTAGCCTTCACTAGCACTCTCCACATAATCCTGTCCTGCCACAGGCGGCTCCCGCCATCCCTCATTTGTTCCCAATTATTGCTAATTGCAGTTTTGGCCCACTCTAGATCTACCCCGTGCCAGCTGCTCGATCCCAGCCTGGGCAACCCAACGTGGGAAGCTGAAGTGTGGACAATGAATCTTTTAAGGTATAAGTGTACCTGTGAGAGCACTGGGACATAAACAAAGGGGAATGGTGAACAGTAATATCCTATTATCTAGTAGAGGACAGCAGAACCTGGAAGCTACATTCGGAAATGGTCCTCTGCAGAATTGTGTTGTGTTGCTGTGGGTCAGTGAAGGGCCTTCCTGAACTCACCTCCAGAAGGCAGCGTAGATGAGCAGCAGAATGAGTAGAGCCGTACAGGATATGCCACAGCCCACCATGAGGGGCACAGACGGCATACTCGAGGGCCCCATACCCTGGAAAGAGATCGATGGAGAGAAGGAAGATTAATATTGGATGTTTATGGTAAATGTAAGGGATAACACAGTCAGATGGTCAATAATGCAAAATAACCCTGATGGGAAGCAGTGCGGTCTTAAATCAGCCTGAAAAAGTTTGTTTTGCGGTAATGACCAGCTGACTGTGTACTTTGTCCTGCTAAATACATGGCTACTAACCATTTTACTGAATCGGAATGTAAAAAATACAAGCCAATAAAACAAAATAACCACACTTTAATTTAAAAAGAATTGGACAGGAAATATGCCTGTATTAAAATAATGTCAATGTCAAGTTAAATATCAATATATTAATTTCAATATATCAATATATTGTGTCAATATATCAATTTCCGGCTTATGTTTTTGGCCTTTTTTCTCTTTCAGCCAAAAACGGCATATTCGGCCGATAATTTACGGTGGCCAAATTTTCTGTGCATCCATATAGTTCAAAAGAAACATTTTTTGAGAGTAAATGAATTCTTTTACTCAGCAAGGATGCACTAAATTATTTAAAAGTGACAGTAAAGACATATAGTGTTACAAAAAGAATCTTGAAAAAAGACAAATCAACAAATCAGCATATGAGAATGATTTCTGAAGGATCTTATGACACTGAAAAAAGAAAATTCATTATTGCCATCACAGGAATAAATTGCATTTTAAAATGCATTAAAATAGAAAAAAATTTAATTGTAATAATACTTCACGAGATTACTGTTTTACTGTCAAATAAATGCAGCCTGGATCAGCACAAGAGACTTTTTTCAAAAACATTAAAACAAATCTAACTTTTTTACTCATGTTTTGCAGAAATATGAATAAAACTGCAGAGAAAGAAATCAGACTCTGCAAGCACTTGACAAACAGCTTCAGGTTGGGAGAATACAGATGGGTAGTAGGGAGAGGATTACATTCTGCTCAGGTTAAAGCTAAAGGCCAAGGGTCTTCTTTCCAAACAGCCTCATGCTATTCTACCATCTCTTTTCCCCCTGAGTTCATTTTTTCTGTTTCCCATCAGGTCAAAGATAGATTCTCTTCTTAAACTGGACATTCTATCCCCATCAGCCCTTTGGCACTTGCGACCCCTTTGACCCAGCTTATTAAGCATTTCCGCCGAGAGAATTCTAACTACGGGTGAAAACACGCTTCATGTTTCTGGATTAACCCTCCTACTCAGTCCTACTATCAAGAATTGTGGGGTGATCTGTGTAACCTTACATTCCCACTGAGGTAAATGTACAGTTCAGGGATCAATTTATTATTACATGCAAGTACAATGAAATGTGTATATGAATATATGAGACCAGTCATAAGTGTCAATTTTTTGAAATTGAGATTTATACATCATCTGAAAGCTGAATAAATAAGATATAAACTGTTCGGGTAAGACAATATTTGGCCAAGATACAACTATTTGAAAATCTGGAATATGAGGGTGCAACAAAATCAAAATATTGAGAAAATCGCCTTTAAAGTTGTCCAAATTAAGTCCTTAGCAATGCATTTCCACTCACAAAAATACATTTATGGTAGGGAATTTACAAAATATCTTCATGGAACATGATCTTTACTTAATATCCTAATGATTTTTGGCATAAAAGAAAAATCGATAATTTTGACTATACCCGTGCGACTTATGACTGTTACGGGTGGCTGGTAGAGGGATGAGGCAGATACGGATTTCCACAACAAAGACACTCTTTAATAAACAACGGCAAGGAATACCAAACTAACATCTTAACATAAACAGAGAACGGACAGGGAGTGAAGGGAGTGAGTCCATTATAAAGGGAGTGCTGACAATAGAGTCCAGGTGCAGGTGATCCGTGATGATGGGGAGCTGACGAGGGAAGTGAGTGCAGGTTACGAAACAGGAGGATCATGGGAATTAGAGTCCAGGGGAACAAGGGAACTGTGACAATGACAGGTTTTGTGGTCCAGGGTCACATATGCACACACTATTGTCAAATGTTTAGACAAAATTAAATTCAAATATATGAGGCTCATAACCTTAAAATATGTATGACTCATGGAATTAACTGTTACAGACAAGTCGAAGTTCTGCCAAAGCACTATATATATATATATATATATATATATATATATATATTTTACTATACTACTACTACTACTACGAATCAATCAATCAATCAATCAATCAATCAATCAAAAGCCAGTCAATCAATATAATTGTTGTTGTTGTTAATAATAATAATTATTATTATTATGATAATCATTATCATTATTACTATTGTTGTAGTAATAATACATAATGAGTTGGTGTGTACAAACTTTTGACAGGTAGTATATAAATAAAATATAAATGAAAAATAATAAATAAAATAAAATAAAATAAAATAAAATAAAATAAAATAAAATAAAATAAAATAAAATAAAATAAAATGTCACTCAACTGCCTGTCCAGTTTAGAAGGGATGACAATGTTAAATGTGGTGGCAAAAATCAGTGACAAACATTTTGACATTTGTGCCTTCCTGCTCCCCCAAGAAATTGCATCTTCAATGGACGTGTTACACTGTCATGTGAACTACAGGGGGTCTAATCACTCAGACACCATCGCGTTAATGCACCCATCACCAGCTCTTCACAGCACATTATTATGGTGGATCAGTCTGTTATCATTATACAGGTCACAGTATTTCTCTTTGAAACTAGAAAAACATCAGAACTATACAGGAGTGAGTGAGCAATCCCTACTGCTTTTATTTGTCAGTTCTTGTGACTACGCCACAAATTTTGGTGCACAAGATGGGGAAATCTGTTTTATTTTTATGTGTTTCTTAATTACCATCCCTGATACATGTTACACCTAAGCCCAGGTTGGAAATCCACACTTTTTTTTTGTTTTTGTTTTTTTTGTTTTCGTATTTTCTGTGCTGCTTTTGGGAGATATTAATTCTGTGGCAATCTGCAGAGCTTTCTACCATCTGCTGGTTGGCATGATTAAAGTCTTCCACAATCAGAGACACAGCATCAGGGTAGGTACTTTCAAAGCTCGACATGAAACGAAAGTTGCGATTGTCTTTTCTTCCCTATTGTGACTTATATCTGAGTGAAACGGCTTCTCAAATGAGAAAAAAATGTAGGGCTGGACTTGATTTTGTCCATCGGGAATTGATTGGATGGTTGTCGTTTGCTATTGGTCGATCTCATGTGAGTGACAGGTTGTCCCACCCTCATGCCACTAAACACGTCGTTGAAAATTTGCAAAGCTTTCAATATAGCGGCCACAAATTCCACGTAGGCCTACCGCTTAAAGACTGCCAACTTTAATAGACTATTGGAGTCTAATGTAAATCACTTGGTTGAAAGTGAATCGATGTGATTCACAATGAACTGATTGTCAATTCAAATGTAGGACCTAATTGTTGTAAACAAATGATTCAATTTAATTCAGTTCAATACACTGAACAGTGATTTGTTAAAGCAGTTTTTTAAATACTTCCACTTTAATGAAAACGATAAAACAAATAAAGTAAATAGTGTCTTAACAGAAGTTCTTAAGTATAGTTCACGTTCACAGACTCAGAGCAGTCCCACACTACTACTTCATCCGCTCCTGCGGATACATTCTTCTTCTTCAAGTTCTTGGAATAGGAAGCAGAGACAGATGATCTGTCTGGCAGTCATCTATGATAGTGGTGTGGCAGTAATCAAGAGCATTCTTACAGGCCGGGAGGCATGCTGGTAATATTTCAGAAGAACAGTCTGCAGGTTGGCATGATTAAAGTCTCCTGCAATCAGGGACACAGCATCAGGGTAGGCACTTTCACAGCTGTTAAAGGAATAGTTCATCCAAATTTAAAAATTCTGCCTTCATTTACTCATGTCGTTCCAAACCTGTATAACTTGCTTTCTTTCTGTGAAATATAAAAGAAGATATTTTGAGAAACATCTCAGTGTTGTTTTTCCCCATACAATGGAAGTCAGTGGTAATCAACATTCTACAAAATAACTTCTTTTGTGTTCTGCAGGTTTGTAACCTCATGATGACAGAATTTTCATTTTTGAGTGAACTTACTGATCTGATTGCATACATGACATTGAATGAAAATCCTGTAGAAATGCTGTTAACAGTGAGATTCCATGTTGAAACAACAACAAAATCAGAAAACCAGGAGCTTAACATGAGACCTACAGTGCTCAGCGTAAATGAGTACACCCACATTTTAAACAATATCTCAATGAACACAAAAATAATTTCCAAAATGTTGACAAGACTAAGTTTTATATAACATCTGTTTAACTTATAACATGAAAGTAAGGTTAATAATATAACTTAGAGAACAAAATTTTCAGTTTTACTCGAATTAGGGTGATGCAAAAATGAGTACACCCCACGGAAAGTCTCTGGAGCAAAGCTCAATTTTAGACTACAAATGTCTAATTTAACAAGAATTCAACCCCAGGTGAGTCTAATTATTCATTACACAGGTGTCCAGCAGACAGTTGACTATAAAAGGGTGTTAAAACCCCTTCCCATTTCATGCTGTCAGCAATGGCACCACATGGAAGAGAAATGTCACAAGACCCGAGAAAGAAAATAATTTCTTTACACCAGAAAGGTGAAGGCTACAAGAAGATCAGCAAAGCTTTACTCATCAGTCAGAATACTGTAGCAAAAGTGGTACAAAAATTTAACTGCAATCATCTCACAGAGACGTCCAGGTCGTCCACGGAAGTTAAAACCTCGACAGGAGCGTCTTCTGATGAGAAAGGTTGAAGAAAATAATCATGCAAGCTCACTGCAGTTATCTAAAGAAGTAGAAAGCCAAACTGGGGTGACTATTTCCCGTGACACAATACGGCATACACTGCAGAGGAATGACATGCATGGGTGCCGTCCACGAAAGAAGCCTCTCCTTAAGCCCAGGCACAAAAAAGCCTGCCTAGAGTTTGCCAGGGCCCATGCTGACAAAGATGAAGACTACTGGGACTCTATACTCTGGAGTGATGAGACCAAGATAAAATGTTTATGGAACTGATGGCTTCAAAACTGTATGGCGTCACAAAGGAGAGGAATACAAAGAAAAATGCATGGTGCCTACAGTGAAACATGGTGGTGGCAGTGTCCTTATGTGGCGCTGCATGAGTGCTGCTGGTGTCGAGAAGCTGCGTTTCATTGATGGCATCATGAATTCACAGATGTACTGCTCTATACTGAAAGAGAAGATGCTACCATCACTCCGTGCCCTTGGTCGTCGTGCACTTTTCCAACATGACAATGATCCTAAAAACACATATAAGGCCACTGTTGGATTTCTGAAGAAGAACAGGGTGAAAGTGATTCAGTGGCTCCTGATCTGAACCCAATCGAACACCTATGGGGAATTCTGAAGAGACAAGTTGAGCATCACTCTCCATCCAGCATCCAGTCTCTAAAAGAGGTCATTCTTGAAGAACGGAAAAAGATAGATGTTGCAAAATGTTGCCAACTTGTTCATTCCATGCCTAGAAGACTTGGTGCTGTCATTAAAAATCATGGAGTCCATACAAACTACTAGATGTAGTAGTTTTTGTTGCGGGGTGTACTCATTTTTGCATCATCCTAATTTGAGTAAAACTGAAAAATGTGTAATCTAATTTATATTATTAACCTTACTTTCATGTTATAAGTTAAAAATATGTTATATTAAATTATTATTAAAATTATATTAAACTTAGTCTTGTCAACATTTTTGAAATTGTTTTTGTGTTCATTGAGATATTGTTTAAAATGTTACTTTTCAAAGCGGGTGTACGCTGAGCACTATATGCCACCTTTCAATCCATGGGATCTGTCTGTCAAGCTGCACAGCTTCATATTAAGGGTCAGCTAGAGCTTGTTGAGACAGAGAATCTAGCAATATGTGATGTCCAGCTAAAGGCTTAACCCCTGTTCATCCCATTCTCCATGGACAGCATGCTCAAAAAAATAGACAAAAAAAAAAAAAATAGACGCTCAGAAATGGAGTCAAGTAGGCCACCAAGATCCATCTTTCAAACTAGGCAGAATAAATCCTATATATACAAATGTCTAAGATCACAAGTGAAAATGCTTCATAGTTTTCTAATAAAAAGGCAAATACATGTAAAATAAATAAATCCACCCATCCTTAACTGGAGAGATACAGTAGACTGACGTTAAGCGATATGTAGCCTGCTATATAGCAGATCTCAACTGCTTGATTGTTATATCATCGAAAAAATGTAAACAATAAAAAAATTGAATATATAGTATATAGTATCTACTTTACCTACACAGTATACTCATGTATAGCAATAAATATTATATAGCAAATCACAACTGCAAATCTAACTGTACTGCTCAGTTCTTTATACAAAGTTGGATATACAGTTGCATGAAAAAGTATTGGAACCACTTGCAGAATCGATGAAAATGTGAATAATTTCAACAAAATAAGAGAGATCATACAAAATGCATGTTATTTTTTTATTTAGTACTGTCCTGAGTAAGATATTTTACATAAAAGATGTTTACATATAGTCCACAAGACATAAAAATAGCTGAATTTATTAAAATAATCCCGTTCAAAAGTTCTTAATACTGTGTGTGGTTACCTGGATCTACGACTGTTTTTATGTTTTGTGATGGTTTTTCATGAGTCCCTTGTTTGTCCTGAGCAGTTAAACTGAGCTCTGTTCTTCAGAAAAATCCTCCAGGTCCTTCAGATTCTTCAGCTTTCAAGAAATGTTTGCATATTTGAACCCTTTCCAGCAGTGACTGTATGATTTTGAGATTCATCTTTACACACTGAGGACATTCACTGATGCTCAAGAAGGAAACACGATGCATTAAGAGCTGAGGGGGTGAAAACTTTTGAACAGGATGAAGATGTCCAAATTTTTCTTATTTAGTTGAAATATATATATATATATATATATATATATATATATTTATTTATTTTTTTAGTACTGCCCTTCGGAAGCAACAGAAGATACTTGCATGTTTCCCGGAAGACAAATTAAGTACAATTTATCTTGATATTCAAATTCAAAAAGTTTTCACCCATCGGCTCTTAATGCATCGTGTTTCCTTCTGGAGCATCAGTGAATGTTTGAACCTTTTTTAATAGTTGAGTTTGAGTTCCTCAGTCGTCCTCAGTGTGAAAAGATGAATCTCAAAATCATACAGTCACTGCTGGAAAGGGTTTAAATATGCAAAAGATGCTGAAAACTGATAAATCTGCAGGACCTGGATGATTTTTCTGAAGAACAGAGCTCAGTTTAACTGCTGAGAACAAACAAGAGACTCATGAACAACCATCACAAAACACAAAAACAGCTGTAGATCATCCAGGTAACCACACACAGTATTGAGAATCAATGGTTCACAAACTTATGAATTTTGATAGATAGATAGATAGATAGATAGATAGATAGATAGATAGATAGATAGATAGATAGATAGATAGATAGATAGATAGATAGATAGATAGATAGATAGATAGATAGATAGATAGATAGATAGATAGATAGATAGATAGATAGATAGATAGATAGATAGATAGATAGATAGATAGATAGATAGATAGATAGATAGATAGATAGAAAGATCTACCTGCAACTATCCATTACTCCCAGTGTCTGTTTATATAGGCTACACAAAGCATTCTCTTTATGCAGCATTTCCATTACAATACACAACCCCTTTGATTTTCTGTCAAGCCTTGCTAGAATCAGCTCTTCTCAATGAGTAAAACACTTGACATGGATTTGAAAAGTCACAGCTAAGACTCAAATAAATAATATTGGATGCTCTTTGGGAGAGCCTGTGAAATGGCTACAGGTTTGAGTTTATAAAGCTTGCAGCTGTTTATAACAAGCTGTGAATTGGCTTGAATATGAAGTCCTCATTCATGCACTTACAGCTCAATTGGCCTCCTGGTGTGGACTGGTCAGGCTTTCACAGAAAGCATTTATGACTAAACAGCATTTGTGAACAAAGACCCTAAAGCTTGTGTGTGGGTTGTGGCGTTGGCCTACCAACATCGCATACTGTGTGTGTGCACATCTGTTCTCTGTGAGAGTGTTTGTGTGGAAAGAAAAGGTAGACAAGGGAAAAAGAGGCTATAAAACAGCTTAGAGAGTGGGAGAGAGCTCGGAGCTGGTGGAGGTATGGCGGCAGTGTTTTTACTCAAACTGGCAGGAGCAGGTGTAACAGGTGGCACTGGGAGAGGTGCTGCCAACCTTCACTCTCATCTTTTGCTTAGCCTATTGTCCCTGGCATATTAATTGCCAACATTATGCCTCTGCCGGCTTTGGTTTGGCAATTTTGACCATTCTAGTATGCCAGCAGCCTGAAAAAATGACTAAAGGTGTTGTATCTTTCACAGAAATGCCATTGGCAGGGTAGATGAGAGGATTGCTCCTGTCCTGATGTGAAAATGAAAACACAGAAGCACTAGGGGTATATGGGAGAAGAGACAACAACAGCTGCTTTTTGAAAGCAAAAATCACATTCATTTTCTCCATAGAAAAAGTTTTTCAAATTATAATAAATAACTCTTTCAAGACAGACGAAACATTGTTGTGTCTGATGATAAATTACCATTAAAAGATTTCGGGTCTGTAAGATTATTTAAAAAATGAGTTTTGAAATAAGTGTATTATCCTCACAAAGGCTGTATTTATAATATTACTGCAAAATGGTAATATTGTGAAATATTATTATAATTTTATTATAATTTACAATGACACTTTCTAATGGAATATATTTTAAATTGTAATTTATTCCTGTGATGGCAAAGCTGAATTTTCAGCATCATTACATCACAATCAATCAATCAATCAATCAATCAATCAATCAATCAATCAATCAATCAATCAATCAATCAATCAATCAATCAATCAATCAATCAATCAATCAACCAGTCAGTCAGTCAGTCAGTCAGTCAGTCAGTCATTCAGTCAATCAATCAATCAATCAATCAATCAATCAATCAATCAATCAATCAATCAATCAATCAATCAATCAATCAATCAACCAACCAGTCAGTCAGTCAGTCAGTCAGTCAGTCAGTCATTCAGTCAATCAATCAATCAATCAATCAATCAATCAATCAATCAATCAATCAATCAATCAATCAATCAATCAATCAATCAATCAATCAATCAATCCTTACTGACCCCAAACTTTTGAATGGTAATAGTGGAAGCTACAGATTTCAGATTTCATTTTTTTTTTTTTTTTTGGTCAAATCACTTTTAAAAACAAAATTTCCAGTTAAAAACTATTTATATAGTTATATATACTTTGCAAATACTTTGCAAAAATGGTAAAAATACAAACATTCTTTAAAATTTTATACTCAAAATCATTTATTATATAGTTTTACATGGTACCATTGTTTTTAATTTGATTAAGTCATTCCCAATGATTCATGGGATGCATAGTTAACTGCCTCCAAAGTCAATTTTCATATTTTGAATTTTGTGCGTCAGATCAAACTTTGTAACACTGTGATTCATCTCAGAGCTGGTTGGTTTGGTTCATGGCTCTGAACTCTTTATTTACAAAAAAAAAAAAAAAAAAGATTCAAAGAAAAAGACTCAAAAACCAAGGCCGCTGAAAAAGTATGTGGTCACTGTTGCGCTCTATAAGAGTCATTGAAACGGAAAGTGAGAGAAAAAGTATCCTTGCTTTGGATGCTTTAGCAGAGGCCTAATTTCCAATTCATCACCACACCTCCGACAGATGTGTGGGCGCTAGACAGCATGAGGTGACAACAGAATAAAAACAACCAAAACTAATGAATGAAGCGGAAGAACCTCATATAAAAAAGAGAGCTAAAGAAGGACAGCAACTGTTTTAAACAAACTGAAGAAATAACGAAAAAAGAAACATCTGTAAGTATTATTCTCTATACTGAATTACTAAGGACAGCTTCTAAGCCTTCAACTGATGCCATGTTGCACCTCAACAGCATGAGTCTCTACAACTGTCTTGCAAGTGACAGAAAAGACATCCATAATGTTATCCATAAAGTATTTCTATTTCAAATATATGCAGTTCTTTTGACCTTTCTCTTCATGAAAAATTCATTAAAAAAAAATGTCACCGTTTCCACAAAAATATCGATGATAATAAGAATAATGCTGCCTTCAAGTGCAATCGGAATTATCGTAAATACAAGTTTTCTAGTCAGACATTGGACATGAATGTCCTCTCAAGTCATATTTTCTACTGGGAAGCTCAGATAATTTCAATACCCGAGTTTCCTAGTTGGGTGTGCCATAAACTTTAAACATAGCAGAGCGGAGAACGATTGTTTCTGTAATTGCTATTCTTTATTATTTTTTTCCACAACAGCCACATCGCCTTGTCTTGTCATCAAAGTAGTGCATATCACTACTGAATGTTTATATGGCTGTCAATTATTGGGACACTACATTTTATTCAAAATTAAATATCTTAAATACAGTTTGGCTTTAATAAGATTTCCCCAAGAAATAGGCAAGAATAAACCTGGTGTCCTCCATGTTCCCTATTCTTTCTGACAACAAAGCACTTTAATGAAACAAGCTCATAATCACAAGTGGGAAGTAGAAAATTTCCCTACTTGATAGCATGTAAAGGAAGCATAACAAGCACCAAATCAGCATATCAGAATGCTTTGTAAAGGATCATGTGACACTGAAGACTGAAGTAATGATGCTGAAAGTTCAGCTTTGCCATCATAGGAATAAATGACATATTAAAAATTGTAACTTATTTTTTTGTTAAATTACTTTTAATAACCAAATTCCAGTAAAAAAAACAAACTCCCTACACTCTTAAAATATATATATATATATATATATATATATATATATATATATATATATATATATATATATATATATATATATATATATATTCAAATATTTTGCAAAAAAAAAAGAAGGTAAAAATAAATGTTTTTAATACTCAAAATCATTTATTATAAATCAATAGTTTTACATAGTACCATTGTTTTTGATTTGATTAAGTCATTCCCAATGATTAATGGGATGCATAGTTAACTGCCTCCAAAATCCACAATTCACAGGAATAAATGACATATTAAAAATATATTAAAACAAAAAACAGTCATTTTAAGTTGTAATAACATTTCACAGTGTTACTGTTTTTACTATGTTTTGGATCAAATATAGTAAAATACTTTTTCAAAGACATTAAAAAATATTACTGGCCCAAAACTTTTGAATGATGGTGTATATCATAGGTTATATCACAAAGTTATATTAGCCTGCAGGGAGCAGAGACATCACAAGCTGGCTTTTATGTAACAGTGCAAAACATTATTTAAATACATCACACAAAATTAAAAATAAAAATGATATTTATAAACAAAATCATTTTATTTTAGGAAAATAGTGGCTGAAGTAATTTGGCAGCATATCGAAAATAGAAACGTGGTATCTGTCAAGTGAAAGCACATCAGGCGCTCGCAGTGTAGGCCGCTTTGTTCATTATACTGTGAGTGATCTAGTTTTATCAAGTCACAACATGTCACATAGAAATATATTAATAGTTCAAAACAGATCATTTACTAAAGGCACCAAGCATGAAACTAATGCTTCTCTGTAATGTTCACACACAAATAAATCTGCCTCTTTCTTCCATCTAAGCCACATGCACATCTTTTTATCTCAAAACTGGGCCTACTTGACTCTCAAACACTCATTTTCAATTACTGTAGTGATATGGGGTGAGATTTAATCACAAATGTCGTCCATTGAGGGGTTATATGATCACATGCCATGTCCACAGAGAACCTGGCGCGGTAGAACCTGTTCTCGTTCACGGGCCTACAGCCCTAAGCGGCCATACCATAAGACTTGTCCTAAAAAAAAGCATGTACCACAGCTCCCATTGGCTCTGAGGGCCACAGTCAGCACGCATATTACATTGGGAATTATAGGCCGTCTATCCCAGCACACCCTAGGGCAGAGTGAAGCTCCTCAGCAAATAGGAGTCATGTCTATTTTCAGCCCAGGCACTTTAACCTACTTCTCCAGCCTCACGCGCTGCACAGCCACCATTTATCCCTGATCTCTCCTCTCCCCGTTCCTTCTCGCTCCGCAATAACTCATTATGACAATAAGAGACGCACTTAGCAGAAGAGGGAGCGAGGATGAGGGAAAACAAGAAAAACCTAACATGAACTTAGTCAGACTTGGCATTAATCAAACGGCTGAAAATCTCCGAGGCGTATCGTTCCCTCATCTAAGCCCCGAGACCTTCGAGACCAAGCCTCGATCTGCTGTTTGGATGCGTGTCGCACCGCTCCACCTGATTCACCCAGTATATACCCACGTCAGGAGAGACCGAGTGTCATTTTAGCATATGCTGACGCTATCCTTCAAGTTCCCTGGACACTTGTTATCTTTGAAGTGGTTGGGAGAGAAACGTAGAGTGGTGGGACTGTTTTTCAGGGCGACGGCACATGATGCGATCCTAAAGCCCAAAACAGGGTGCTGATCAATCATCATGCTCCAAACCTACCAGGAGCTTCCCAAAACAGGATGACCCAAGAGCTTGCTTGGGTGTTGCTAAAGCTTTTAGAACTCCATGGACCATTTTCACATTTCCAGGATTGTCAGAAGTTCAGAAGTAGTTGGGTAAACTTCTATAGTGGTGAACGGAAACTACAACAAATATTGGCCCCACTTTATATTAAGTGGCCTTAACTACTATGTACTTACATATAAATGAATAATTTAATACAATGCACTTATTGTGTACATACATGTTTTTACATTGTACTTATATTTGAGAAACATCTGCATGTAATTACATATGTAATTAATTTCTGTAGTTACTTTTATAATTACACTGTTGTCCCATCCCTTACACCTTAGCGCTACCCTTAAACCTACCCATACCACCAAAGCTTTCCCTAACCTTACCCATATCCCACTTCAATAGCAGAAAAAGTGTTTTGCAATTCAATATGAACCCAATAAGTACATTGTACTTATTTTTTGATGTAAGTACATAGTAGTTAAGGCCACTTAATATAAAGTGGGACCCAAATATTACTTTTGCATTCCCAGTTGGCCCAGTGGCAAATGAAAATACACAATATCATTTCTATGACTTTCCAAAAGAGGAAAAATATCATTAATTACTTATTTTTTCATTAATTACATTGACCAGAATAGAGAAAAATGTCAAATCTGTAGTCTATTACAAACACACATGCAGCAGTGCTAACAACACTCTAAAAAATGCTGGCTTAAAAACAACCCAAGTTGGACTGAAAATGGACAAACACAGCAATTGGGTATTTTCATTTTAACCCAGCGAATGGGTTGTTTTAACCCAGCGGTTGGGTTAAATGTTTGCTCAACCTGCTGGGTAGTTTTATTTAACTCAACTATTGTTTAAACATGACTGTATTGCTTGTTTAAAATGAACCCAAAGTATGTTGGAAATTAATATGTTTTATAAACGAATATATATTAAGTTTAATGAATACTAATTAAACAATAAACATTTATTAAATTGCTTATATATAAATATTTACCTTTTGATTATTATTGTTGCCTCTAGTAATTATGTGTCTGATTTTTAATTTCCAACCTATTTTGGGTTCATTTTAAGCCAGCCATATAATAATTTTTAAACAATAGTTGGGTTAATAAAACTGGCCAGCAGGTTGGGCAACACAATTGCTGGGTTTTTTCCATTTTCAACCCAACTTGGGTTGTTTTTAACCGTTTCACCAGGGTTAAGAACTAATCCTGGGTATTTATATGCTGACGTTTGACACTGTCCATTCCTAAACCCGGGGTTAACGTTCTTCTTTGCATATTTGTGGTGTCAGTAGCTATGTTTCCATCTAAAGTTGTGAATTTAACTGATGTGGAAAATTGGAATATATGCCATAAAACATTTGCGAATTAAGCACCGTTTCCATCCAGTGAGTCGAAGAGAACAAAATCGTCACTTCCTGAGAAACCGGTGCTAAATATCACTAAGAAAAATGGAAGATGCTGCAGTAGGAGAAGTATATGATGTATATAATAAATTACTTGCGCCTTAGAGAATGCAGACGAAGAGCAATAAAGTTATCTTGCTTTCGGAGGTGGATGCCTGGTGCTTTTGGGAACACAGTAGTGTAAGACAGTTCTGGAAGGCAATTATACTGAACCACTTTGACGAGAGACTTTGCTCAGACATTTCAGAACAACTAAAACAACTTTTCATATTCTGTGCAATGAGGTTGGACCGCTATGCTGTCCCATCGCAAAGTCAAGTCTTTTTTGATGCGCATCGAAGAATTTATACCGTAAATGTGTTTTCATCGTAGTTTATGCGCATGTTTTGTTTTGGGATCAAAAGTTTATCTGACTCATTTGATTTAGAATTTAAGTGCATCTTGGTGTTTCCAGCCAACATTTTTTATGGGATATTCCAAAATGTGCATAAAAATAGGTGGATGGAAACATAGCTAGTGTCACTGATTGGATGAATGGCACACACAATATGTTTACATAAAGGCACTAGCATTGCACATCCTCAATTATATATAGCTGACTGTACTGTCAAGTTTATCCTGAATAGCCTTTTCCGACTATAAAGGTAAGAATGAAATTGTCTCCAATTGTTGCATTTTCTGTCACCATTTGACATTTTTTTTCCTCTCAAAGAATGAAAGTACTCTTTCTACAATGCGCTGTGTTTCCATGACTGTTCAAAGACTGTGGATATGATGCACAAGATTGGCTGTTTGTTGCTAAGCATCTATTGATTGTTTCACACTGTACACGTTTGGCACCACAAAAGCAGGGTTTCATAACCCTGGGTAAAACACGGTGCTAACCTCGCTACAAGTACGAAATGTTCCTTTACCCAGGGTTAAAAGAGGGGTTTAGAACTGTGTAAATGAACAAATCAAGAATTGGAATGAATAAAGAATTTCTGGACAATTAATAAAATTACATTCTGTAAGCATGCACACTATACATTGGTCAAGTTGGCATTGTAATGTGACCAACATTTACAATCATGACAACATCCACCTTGTGGATTCATGGGATAGTAGTGCATGACATGCACACTTCAGAGCTGTCATTTGGCATTTTAACCCACTATTTGTTGAAAACTGTCTATTCGGACATAGTACTCATTTGTTGTACTGCTTTTCATACATTATATAAAAGGGAAGTAGACATATTCAGATGCAGGTTATGTGTCATTTATTATCGTAAACTAAAGCTAAAGCTAAAACTACAAAAATATTTTTGTTAATTGAAATAAAGCTGAAAAAAATATCAGTATTGGATGAAAGTTCATAATAGATGAAAACTGAACTAAAACTAAAATATAAATAATTTGAACCCAAAGAGTAATAATAATAACAACAAAAATGACAAAAACACATAACAAAATTACTAAAAATTAAACTAAAATGAAAATAAAAACTGAAAATATAAAATAAAAGCTAATTTATAATATTAATAAAAACTATAATAGCATATAAATCACACTAAAATAACTTCTTCTGTATTTTCTTTATTTAGTAATAATTAATTTAGTATGCTAATAATTTGAGAAAGAAGACCATTTTTTAATAAATCATTGATGACCATAATTGATGACCATAATGCAACACAATGAGGGTTCAAATTTAAATGGTGAACATTCTAACAATATACAGTCAAACCAAAATTTATTCAGACACCTTATACATTTCATTTCATTAATTCAGTTTATTCACTTAAAAAAAGGGTAATAAAATATGACAAGATCTGTGTCCGAAAAAATCTTAATTATGTCAGAAAACACTTAAGCAAAACATAGGTTAAAGTGTCTGAATAATTTTGGGTTTTTATCAATTTTACTGGTAGTCCACTGTATGAAGAATTTTTGGGTATAATATGTCACAGTTTACTTTATCTTGCTATCCTCACATACATAAATGAACTATATAGTGTCTTGCACCCACTAGTAAAAATATACCAAAAATACCAAAAAAATCCAAAGGGACTTTTCACATTTTAATTTTAAATTTCTTAAACAAAGTTAGCTCACCTAAGGCTGAAGTTATCAACAAAAAAGTTGGAATAGAGTCTATATGTTAAATGGTTCGAGCTGAGTTAATTGCATAAAATTGCAAAGAAATGGAAAAATATCATTTTTGCAGAACATCAATACAGCTCTGCCTTGCAAACACTGTAAAAACTGTTTCAACAGACTTCGCTGTTTCAGAGTGACATTAGCTGACCTTTAGAGCTGTTTTACATTTTTTTTAAAAATGTACAGCAAAAAGACACAGATTTTTGCAATTCAAATAGCTCTGCATGCCTTGTTTCACAATACTTGCAAAAGAACAAAGCATAGATAGTCTGAGATATACAAGACCCTATGAAAAGCACGTATCCACCTCCACTGAACAGTCTTTGAAATCACTGTCTGTTGAGACATTTAATGGTACACCATGTGGAGAGGATAACCTGTAGACATAATGTTTATCTCCACAATATACGTATTTATCTGCACTTGTTTGTCTGTATACAGAGGTAGTAAGATTGGCCAACAAGCCTGAGGCAGACTGCAACGCTATATAGATTCCCTGATACAGAGAGAAAGACCTCCGTCCTTCATCCAACCAGACCGTGAACATCTTAGTATGCAGGCCAGGTATGCCTACTTGTTTAAAACGGGCTTATGCGTATGTCTGTGCTGAAGGGGGTAATAACACCGGATCTTAACGTGTGCCACCATGTGTCTTTTTCTGCGCTTGAGTGCGTATAGTTTAGTCCTATGTGACGATGAATCAGTTGCATGGGAAAACTGACAGGTGACAAATTGTTATGGCCTAAAGAAGCCGCTATATTCTTGGTGCCAACTACTCCCATCATCCACCACTGGGCAACTGATCAGCACACAGCTATGCATATTATGAGTTTGGCATGACAACCATAAGAGCCTTTAAAGGGTTAGTTCACCCTCATGTCGTTCCACACCCGTAAGACCTTCGTTCATAATTCAGAACACAAATTAAGATATTTTTGATGAAATCCGAGAACTTTCGGACCCCCCATAGTTTGCAACACGATGACCACTTTCAGGTCCCAGAAGGGTAGTAAAGATATCATTAAAATAATGGCTGACACAGAAGAGAATGTAACAAATGTTAAAGAGAGGTGCTCTACCAACAGAAGAGGCGGTGCAACCAAAAAATTAAAATGCATATGAACTGGAAAAGGTGCAACACTCACTCTTACAGCGCTCTAACTTTATTAATTCACAGAAGGAATTGTTGAATAAAATTGTTATTTTTGTTTGTTTTTTGCGCACAAAAAGTATTTTCGTCACTTCATAAAATTAAGGTTGAACCACTGTGGTCATGGACTACTTTAACGATCTCTTTGCTACCTTTCTGGGACTTGAAAATGGTAATGACGTTGCAGTCTATTGGAGGTCATAAAGCTCTCGGATTTCATCAAAAATATCTGAATTTGTGTTCCTAACATGAACGAAGGTCTTACGGGTTTGGAGCAACATGAGGGTGAGTACTTAATGACACAATTTTAATTTTTCAGTGAACTAGCCCTTTAAGGTTCGACAACAGTAGTGATATGGATTATTTTAAAGTTGTCTTTACTACCTTTCTGGGCCTTGAAAGTGGTAATTACATTGCAGTCTATGGGGGGTCAGAAAGCTCTCAGATTTCATCAAAAAAATCTTAATTTGTGTTCTGAAGATGAACATGAGTGAGTAATTAATAAAAGAAATGTCATTTTTGGGTGAACTAACCCTTTAAGCTTGTAGTCTCTGCAAATAAGAAAAGAGGCATCGGTGTAAATAAAAGCTCTGTTTTAAATAAAACGGACCTCTAACCTTGGCAAATAGCAGCGTTTTGCTCTTTGGAAAAGACAGCAGGGGATAAACAGGATCAGTGGGTGATAGCAGCTATACTAAAGATGGCCGGTAATGACAGAAGCTTATGCCACTTTCCATCCTCCCTCTCCTCTCGAATAAACGTGAAGGTTAATCCATCTGTGTATCTCGCTCTTTTTTGCTGTTAACCTGTCAACATGGGCTAGAATCGCCAGGATACCTTTTAAGTCTCACGGTATGATACCCACTAAAGTATATATATATAAATAACTGAAGGAAGGAAACCGCAAAAAAAATTAATTTGAAAAAAAGTTAGGTCTTCAATAAAGTACTTCAATACAGTGGCACTCATGTGATTGACAAGCATCATGTCAAGAAGCATGACACTTAGGTTGGGTTTTCACTCTCGGTCCTTCCTTCAGGTACCGTGATATTACTGTAGTACCAGTACACCATGCAAAACTATCAAATGCTAAAGTGGAACATCACATCACACATTGCATGTCTGTGCTCTCTTCCAGAAACTCTAACACTGAAGTCACTCACACTATAGTCTCTCAACAAAACGCCAAAAAGCCCTTTAAAGGTGCCATCGAATTGAAAATTGAATTTACCTCGGCATAGTTGAATAACAAGAGTTCAGTACATGGAAATGACATATAGTGAGTCTCAAACTCCATTGCTTCCTCCTTCTTATGTAAATCTCATTTGTTTAAAAGACCTCCAAAGAACAGGCGAATCTCAACATAACACCGACTGTTACGTAACAGTCGGGATCATTAATATGTACGCCCCCAATATTTGCATATGCCACCCCATGATCGAGGCATTACACAAGGGCAGCCAGTATTAATGTCTGGATCTGTGCACAGCTGAATCATCAGACTAGGTAAACAAGCAAGGACGACAGCGAAAAATGGCAGATGGAGCGATAATAACTGACATGATCCATGATAACATGATATTTTTAGTGATATTTGTAAATTGTCTTTCTAAATGTTTTGTTAGCATGTTGCTAATGTACTGTTAAATGTGGTTAAAGTTACCATCGTTTCTTACTGTATTCACGGAGACAAGAGCCGTCGCTATTTTCATTATTAAACACTTGCAGTCTGTATAATGCATAAACACAACTATAAATCTCTCCAACAGTGTAGCATTAGCCCGTTAGCCACGAAGCACTATCAAACTCATTCAGAATCAAATGTAAACATCCAAATAAATACCATACTTACGCAATTAGACATGCTGCATGTAAAGATCCATTTTGAGGGTTATATTAACTGTGTGAACTTTGTTTATGCAATGATAGAATCGAGAGCTCGGGAGGGGGCGGAGAGCGCGAGCAATTAAAGGGGCTGCAGCCTGAATAGGCGCATTTCAAATTATGCCTCAAAATAGGCAGTTAAAAAAATTAATTAAAACAATCTATGGGGTATTTTGAGCTGCAACTTCACAGACACATTCAGGGGACACCTTAGACTTATATTACATCTTGTAAAAAAACGTTCGATGGCACCTTTAACTCGTTCCTAAGACATTATAATTGTAATGCAGTTTCCATCACGGCTGACTCTCCTCTAGTTCTCAACTACAAAGCCCAAGAGCAGTCTTGATCTGTAATACTGAGAAGATACCAGAGTCTTGGGAGGGCAGAGAACTCTGAGCAGCACAAGATGAATGTGTTTAGACCGCTGAATATCTGTCAGAGCAGCTGTTGTATTTCAGAGGGTCCTATTCAGGCCAAAACAAATTAGATCTGTTCTAAAAGTTAGCTGTTTAAATGTCTACATAGGTAGAAACCTTTTAAGGCGACATTGTAACTAAGAGGGAACATCATATTTTCCCTGACCTGACATTTTCCGTCAGTATGACCACTCAGATAGGCAGCACACAATATTTTGGAACACAGCTATTTTGTCTGCTGGTTTAGGAAGTTTTTAGCTTCTGGAGAACATTAAAGATGACCCATGCAGAGCCAGGCTAATGGGTGGAGATTGTTTGCTAGTGTGGTTTACTCTGCCCTTCCAAATGTCACCGTGTATTCCTGCAAAAAGGCAATGACATTATGATGAGGGACAAAAATTGATAAATGTCGATTAGGAAACACTGACCTACAGCTTCAGGTCTGGCTGACACAGATATGAGCCATCAATTATTATTTCGTTCCTGCCTGTCACTCTTCTGTTCTCTTAGGAAGCAACATGTTGAGAAATGGCACATCACATTTTAAAGAACAGTATTTAGTGTGACTTAGTGTCTTGCAAGATTTATGACACACATTTTATAAAAATATACTACTGTAAGTATTATAAAATAGAAACACAGCATAAAATATATATATATAAAAAAAATAACTGTTCAACTAGAATGTAAAATGATCATCAAATATGGACAATCCACAACATTCAATGCTTAAAAGTTCAGCCAAAAACAATTCTGTCATTTTACTCGTCTCACTCATGTTGACTTTCTGGATACACTTTATTTTAAGGTGCCCTTTGTTACAGTGTAATTATACAAATAAGTACTGAGTAATATGAATTAACAACATGTGCTTACTGTATAATTAGGGTTAGGGTTAGCTGCTTGTCATTATGCATGTTATGTTGTTACTATAGGAAGTACATGTAAGATGTGTAACTGTGACACTGTAAAATAAAATGTTACCGACTTTCTACATTATATTTTGGAGAATGTTGGTTTTGTTCACCATTGACTTCCATAAAGTCACTGAGACATTTCTCAAATTATCTTCTTTTATGTTTCACAGATAAAGTCCTACAGGTTTGGAACGACCTGAGGGTTTTTTAATTTGGGGTGAACTATCCCTTTGAATGATGGTAGCTTGTGACTGCTGATACAACACCCACTAAGGTGACCCAGTAACTGCAGAGCTGCTGTGCCCTTGAGTAAGACACTTTGCAGGGACGCTGTCTCTACAGTTACTGGATTGCAAGTCATTTCGTATCTGGAAAGCGGCTGTTAAATGAAAAACAACTGAAAAGCTATTTTGCTATCATGGGTTATATATACACTATCATTCAGAGGTACGATTCTTTCTTTTAATTTTTATCTACGTTCACACTGTCAGTTTTTGGGATGGACTGCCACATTTACTTACAGAAGCGAGTCTTGAAATGTCCCATTCACAGAACAACTTACAGCTGCGTCTCGGATACTGTCTGCATGAACGTGCAGTGATATTACAAAGTAATATCACAACCGATACTAAAGAGTCCAAACGAGCCCGCAAATTCATCCGTCAAATCTTCATTAACCGACAGCAGCTTTTATATCTGGGTGGAGCAAGGAGCATTAGAGTCGCGCGTAGAACACAAAACTGACACAAGCAGCTCCGGATCTAAAACCTTCAGATGACATACACCTGTATGATGTGACAGACAGCTAGTTGTCCAGTCGGTTACGTTCACAGAACGGGTTTACAGAGAATGCGGTTGTGAGTCCTAAAAATGTACGAATGCGGTTGTCACTCTCGTAAATAACTGAACTGTGTGTGAACGTAACCGTATTAAGGACTCAAATACAGGACTGACAACTGTACTCTGTTGCTGTGTGAACATGGCCTTTAAATTTTTTTTTTAGAATTTTTTAAGTCTTTTAGGCTCACGAAGGCAGTATTTATTTATTCAAAAACCAGTAAAAAGAGTAATATTGGGAAATATTAATACAACAGTAATTTTGGGAAATATTTATACAATTTAAAAGAAGTGTTTATTATTTTAATATATTTTATATTATAATTTATTCTTGTGGTGGCAGAACTGAACTTTCATCATCATTACTCCAGTCTTCAGTGTCACATGATGCTTCAGAAATCATTTTAATATGCTGATTTGCAGCTGAAGAAAACATGCTGCTTAATATTTGTTGAAATTTGATCTTTGAAATACATCATTGCTGCATTAATTCCTTTTTAAAAATTGTAAAAATTGTATGTATATATTAGGGGTGACCCTGAATAGTCGATGATTCGAATCTTCGATAGGAGGAGCCTGATTCGACTACCAATCTCACAGTCGAATCGTCGCAGAGGTGTTATGAGAAGAGATATGGGGGTGCTCAATATCTGATTGATTTTACATAGACATACCGGTTCTTTCCCAATAGGTTAATATACAGCCTATTGTGTTAATACCATAAATAAAAATGTGAAAAGAAAGAAGCTTTTAATAAATATTTTTAATGTGCGTGAATAAATCCAACCACCCCTGTGACCGATTTAAGCTTCACTTCCATCATCCGTAACCGGCAGATGAGCATCTTTGCGGCAGGGATTAAATCTTTAACAATGTCTGGGATTAAGTGTACAATTGTATGCACTTTGAAATGGTAAAAGATGATCAAAAATATGATGCTAGTTGTGCCAACAACTCACGTCCTAGAACTCAACAACGACAAACACTGCGGCGCGCTTCTGCCGGCCAACGAGCTGACTATAGCGCGCTATTTGAAAAGACTCAAACGGACACAGGCAGATCGCGTGAAAGACTGAAAGATTTGATTTTTGGATGCTGTTAATGTTTAGCTAAAAAAACTGCCAATCCAGTTCAGCGTTTATTGTCTCTGCAAAAGACAAAGTTGACAATTCTGGTTATACTTTCGTTATTTTAATAATTTCTTTAATTTTAATTTATTTATTGATCACTCTGGGTTATCTAATTAAATTTTTTGTGGCTTGTGTTTTGAATATATGTTCCCCTGCACTTCAGGCATTTTTGCAGTTTGACAGTTTGATATTTCTGTTCTAATTCAATTCTGTAAATTTATGTTTGAAAAAAAAAAAAAAAAAAAAAAAAAATATATATATATATATATATATATATATATTTTATTTTTTTTTATTAAATGAATTTAATTTTTTGGTGCATCAATGTTGCGCTGTAGAGTTAAAGCTTACTTGCACAGACAGTTTAGCTGATGTAATTTGATTTGCTGACATATGAAATGTATATCTGCAGTGTGGCTTTTCTGCAGTTATTTTTATATAAATATTAAGGTTTATTGATCCAAAATGTTTTTATTCTTTTTCTTCTATATCTTTGAGAGTGTTCTGTACATCGTGGCTGTGAATGTTTACCACCCCCCCCCCCCAACCCCAACCCCAACATATATGATTCGACTATCAGTCGAATATAGGCAATCTGATTCGAATCGGATTCGACTATGTAAATCCGTAGTCGAGGACACCCCTAGTATATATATATATATATAAAGAGGCTCTTCATATTAGAAAAAAAGGTTGCAGACAATAATAAAATAAAATAGAGCAGACACACTTCTAATGGTAACGTTTATTCTGTTGAAATGGACTGCATTATGACTTCCATTATATGTGCATTAAAGTAAACATGATTTCTGACTTTAAAATGTTCTCTCCTGTACTTTTCCCTCTTTTTATTTTAGTATTCCTTTTAGCTCTGCAGTTTTTAGAACTGGCATTGCTTCCACCTTGCCTCCCTTTACCCAATGCTCAATGTCCCTGACTGTGCAGAACTGTGCCTGATGGGCAGCGCTGCTCTCTGTCGCTCTCTCTGTATGTGTGTGTCTGCCTGGCACGCTCTCTTTAGCTGGTGTCAGTGGTTGTGGCAGCCAGCAGCGTGTGGTCCAGCTCCTGTGTGACTCTAACTAGCCTCTGGCTCTACTCTTTCCGCCCCACAACGCTCATTCCTCAGGGCTATTCTCCATCTCCCAGCATCCCCTTCGCCTGCCATGCATATCAATCACTTTAATGGGGGTGCTTTCAGACGAAAAAAAAAAAAAAAAAACACTCGGCTAAGCTAAAGTGGGTCAGTATCCTTTCATTGGTGACGCTGCTGAGGGGAGGGGAGGAAGGAAAAGGGAAAACGATCAAGAGAGATAAATATGCAGACAGAAAGATATATATAGAGAGAGAGATGCACAGGACACATGGTCCTAGAACAGAGAGCTGGTGGACCTGCAGTGGCCTTTCACATCCATTAAGTGAAAAGAGGGCACAGGGTCAATATAACAAAGGCAGCACAAATCATTAACCTGGATAGCTAAAAGCCACATCACAGATGCAATGCTCAGAGTTGACACATATCTACTCGATACGGACTCAAACATTAGCTTGCACTCAAATAAACAAGATGAACATAACAAACAAAAGCTAAAGAGCTTGAAGGGTTAGTTCACCCAAAAATGAAAATTATCCCATAATTTACCCAGCTTCAAGCCATCCTAGGTGTATATGACTTTCTTCTTTCAGCCAAACATAATCAGAGTTATATTGAAAAATATCTTGTCTCTTCTAAGCTTTATAATGGGAGTGAATATTACCCTAGATTTTGAACCAAAAAGCACATCCATCCATCAAAAAGTAATCCATACGGCTCCAGGGGGTTAATGTTTGTCTGAAAGAGGAAAGTCATATACATCTAGGATGGCTTAAGGATGAGTAAATTATTGGCTGATTTTCATTTTTGGGTGAACTAATTGGTTTTTAATTGCAATTTTTAACCTTTTGGTGGTGAACTGAGAAAATCTACTGACCACAAAAAATGGCAAGCCATGAAATTTTGCCAGCCATTTTGGTCTAAAATAATAATGCCATTTTGAATAGTATTATTAACTGAATAGTGCTTTTCACAATATATTTTTCAAAGCAGCTTTACAGAAAATCATTAGATTTATGAGTGACAAATGCCATTGTGTCACTTGCAGCATTGTATAAGATGCTCAAAAATGAAAATATTTCACACTTGACACAAAAAAGGGCAAGACAAAGTTTTGTTTCTCATATTTTCATTTTGGGGGAATTTTCTACATATGTGTCACCAAGACTGAATTTAAATGATCAAAATTAAAGTAAAATCTTAAAGTGCATTTTGTGAAATATTATGACAATTAAAACAATGGTATTTTAATATATTTAGAAATGTAATATATCCCATTTTCAGCATCATTACTCCAGTCGTGTCACATGATCCTTCATGAATCATACTAATATGCTGATTTGATGCTCAAGAAACATTTCTTCTTCTTATTATTATTATCAATGATGAAAACAATTGTGCTATCTAAAATTTTTTTGGAAACCGTGATACATTTTTAGGATTCTTTGATGAATAGAAAGTAAAAACAAACAAACAAACAAACAAAAAAACAGCATTTATTTAAAATAGACATCTTTTTTTTAAACAAAATGATTTCATATATATATATATATATATATATATATATATATATATATATATATATATATATATATATATATACACACTGAAAAGTACCAAACTTTTGAATGATAATCTTTCTTTTTAGATTTTACTTGGTAAATTTATCATCACCTCCCCTGATGTCTCTTTGATA
This sequence comes from Megalobrama amblycephala, assembly GCF_018812025.1. NCBI lineage: Eukaryota > Metazoa > Chordata > Actinopteri > Cypriniformes > Xenocyprididae > Megalobrama > Megalobrama amblycephala. The sequence goes on from NC_063052.1 coordinate 10,252,086, forward strand.
ACCATTGCTTTAGTGAGATTAATATTCATAATCACAGAAAAACAACAACGTTACTGTGCATCAATGCTTTTAAACTATACCTGGGTGAAATCCCAAGCTAGACAAACCCTGACGCATTATGCATACCATGATATATTAAACACCTGCTCCACCATCTGCTTTCGTACGATACCCACACACTATGGAGGCAAGTTCACCTCAAATGTCACGCCAACAGAGCAGACGGTCACAATATTATGCTCCTACTTTTAAGAAATCTTTACAATATCATTAAAACAATATCATTAGCCATGAGCAACACATTGTTTCTGATCTTTCTTTAGCTGCAGCATTTAGCATATGCAGCACAGATGGAATACTGACCTTCTAGAGACCAACCAAACCCTTCAAACAATGTTCAACAACAATATTCTGGATGTATAGCAGCATATGTTCTGGCTACTTGACTGCATAAGACAAATTTCATCAAGGTCTCAGACAGCTAGGCCCCATCCTGAGAAGTCACTGAGGGGTGAAGTGTGGTGTCGAAAGGTTAAGATAGCACTCACCGGTTCTTTAGCTTTCTGCGCTAACACTGCAAAGGTGGACAGCTTGCTGCACAGACATTTGGTGTGGGAGACTGCCGGCGTTGGGAGCGTTTGGCAGCTCTCTGCGTCCCAGTTTTCTTCGCCAGCCTCTCTGTTGATAGGGTATAGCGACAACACACACAAACACACACACAGGAAAAAAAGAGAATGAATTAATTGGGTCATTCCATGAGAGAGAACAGGAGAGGCCATAGTGAATTGCACAGTACCATGAGAACTAGTCAATGACAACTGCACTCCAAATGCTTTCAGCCACAACGGCCCTCAAGTCCACCAGTCTTGCTTTTATAATGGGCTGTCCTATTCATCTAGTCTTTCTGTAAATATATGCTTGTTATACACACTTTCAGGGACTCATCGCTGTCCTACCTTCCATCATTCTCTTACTGAGTGTGCTCAAAATGTCTATCAGAAGCACTCCAATTCCCATCGCTTACCCTTTAAACTTTATTTCTGCTGGTTTTTGAACTGTAATTATAAATATGTGATTGTTAAGTCCTACTTTCATTCACTTCTTTCATCGTCCTTGAACAATCCATATGTGTGTGTACTATATATAGAGTCAGTAAGATTTTAAGAAATGAATACGTGCTGCCAATGATGATGGGAATTTAATATTCTTCCCCACATGCAGATGTGAAATTAGCAGAAATAAGGGGAAACGGAGGGGGAATGGTGTTTCAAAACATTTGTTAAATGTAAACTGTAAAGCTTCATGTTGATCCTCAGATTAAACTCACTGCTGAGGCCAGATGGTCAGACTAAGAGGAACTTCTAATTGAGGATTTAGCCAATAGTGTACAACAAAAAGTGCAACTGAATAAATATATGTAACATTCTGTTTCTACAACTGAAAATTCGAGTTCAAAGCTTAGTCAAGTCAAATAAGTCCATTGAAATGAGACTGTACATAACCCGTCAAGTGGTGTGTCATTTTTCCAGCAGTAATAGTGGTAATAAGTGCTGTGAAAAGACTCATGAATCACTACTATTGTGCCCACGAGTAAGACACATACAATTTCACATTTCTTTTTCTCTCATTGGCTGAGCTATAAAAGAAGAACATTAATTGTTGGACAAACATGAATGTAAATGAACTTACTGAACAAATACACTGAGCTCAGAAGATCTGGAAACTGCGAAAATGTAACATGGTGCTAATCAGTGTTTAGAAAAAGTTACTTTTAAAAGTAATGCGCTACTCCATAAAAAAGTAACTAATTGTGTTAATTAGTTAGTCTTTTATGGAAGTAATGCATCGTGTTACTTTTGTGTTACATTTTCTCACCTGGGCTGGGCTTGCTTGTTTTTGTTTTTTTTTTATAACAAAAAAAGGTCATATTTTTGGCAAGTAAAGGCCTTTTTACATTAAAAGTGAAATGAATAAACCTCAGGATGAAGGAAATGCAAACTGACGCCTATACAGTAGAGACAAACCAAATGAGTTTGACTGCTCAGACAAACCAAACCAAAAGTCATTTTTGCTTATTTGTAAGGTTGATTTAGATCATTGAAGGTCAGCAGCAAAGACATTGGTTAATTAAATACATAAAGTATATTTCTGTTTAACATATTTAATTATTGCAGTTTTGCATAATATTTTGACTTGGCATTTCACTGTTTCCATTTTGAGGAACACTGAATCTGTTCTTTTGCAAGTGAGAGGAGTAAATGAATGATTTAGTCTAGAACTACAATAACCATCACGTTTACACAGCCAATTTCTCTCAACATGGGGACAGGGGAAGTGTCATTAAATAAATGGGAATACAAAGTAATTTGTGTTACTTATTTGAAAAAGTAACTCAGATATGTTGTTGTAAATTTGTTACTTGCAAAAAGTAAACTGATTACTTAACTCGCATTACTTCTAACAGCGCTAAAACAGACAGTTTCCATTCCTAGGGAACGTGTACTGATGAATGCAATACAAACACTGAATGCACTGCAAGTATGTTTGGATTGTGCCAAATGCATAACAAAATAAAAGAGATGGTATAATATTAAAATCCATTTATTTTTATCCTGGTACTTCTTAAAAAAAAAAAAACAGGTATATTAAATGCATACCTTGAATTACGAGTCTAAAAATCCAGAAAGTCTACTCATGCAGCAAACATAGAGATAAAATCCACCAACGTATAATTAAAGAATAAATGAATTAGAACAGGAATTCCCGAGATTAATTAAAAAAGGGCTATATAAATAAACAGATCTTCCTGTAATTATTCATGACTATATTCATTAACATTTTACGTTCCCTCAAGGTCAAGGTTGTTTAATCAAACATTTTGAGGGGAAATTCACTAAACATTTGCATCACTTTTGTGTGCAGTATTTCAGTGCAAATCTATGCATCTTATTCTCTAACCAGCCACAATCCAGTTTCAGCGCCAACATGCCTCCTTTCCATGTAAATTAGGCTTGTTATAGATTGAGGCATATTCACAAATGTCTCTTAATTTGCTTGGTACAATTAACGCTGCGATATTACTGCCTGTAGAAAATTGTTTAAAATAGACATTTGTGTACATTTTCAAGCCATTATGCCAGCAGTGATTCATCAAATGATGGAAAGGCACACTATAATCAGGCATTTATCCAGATTTGTGGTGTAGAGTGCAGTTGCAATAGTTGATTCAAACATCTGGATCACAGTGAAGTGATGCTGGACAGGTCGAGTAAAGTACGCCAGATCACATTAGTCTGCAGCTTCCTTCATTGTCTTGCTTAGCCAGAATTTCTGACTGATGGCAGAAGGTCTGGACTCCAAAGTGGCTTTCATTGGTCAAGGACCGCCCAAGAGGCTTTCTGACTAACATGTATAGCAACCAATCACAATTTGTCATGTTTAGGAGTGTGGAAATATAAAGTCGATGTCTCCACAATAACAGACCGGTGTGTAAAACTCCTGGATGTCTTTTAAAGAGTCAATGCAGCAAACTTTGCATACTTTTGAAAATCCAGTGTTTAGTTGATCCTGATAAGTGCTTATTGTCACAGTTGTGAACACAACGGCTTTGTTTCCAGGTCAGACCGTTAAAGAACGTGACACAGTTCTCCATGAAATCCTGTAGAATTTAACCAGATAACGGCTTTGAAACTCCCAAAGTGTTTCAAATTTTGTGTGTTAACACATCTGTTTAAACTTGCATACACATAAACCATTATCTACTTCTATAATTCAAATCATATAAATTGTTAGGCTGCATAGATTAGGTCAGCCGGAACCGGGAGCACTTCCCAAAACACCTGATGTATTCGCTACATCATAAGAAGAATGGCGTCTACGCTAATATTAGACTCTCTCTGTTTATTCTGAGGTTTACCGCAGCCTGCCAGATCCAGGCTGTATCCAGATGAGATGAAGGCATCTAGACATAACGATAACACAGCCCTGAAGTGTCAACTAAACTTTCCCCTGTGAAGGCCTCCTTCTCTTTCCTTTCCCTATGCATAGATAAAACATTATCAAAATTATTCCAGTTCACATAGATCCGTGGACTATTTTTTCTGTATTATGCAGACCAGACAGGTAATTTGGCAAGTACCACTTTTTTTAAAAAGACCATGTTCTGCGCACATCCACACTCAAACACGCAAACCTATAGACTAAACACGTAAATGAACGGCAAGAATGCATTAAAGGTATTCGGTTCTCAGTAGGAAATTTGTCATTTAATGTCATTACATGTCTTTAATGTCAATGTTAATGTTAATGTTAATGTCATTACATTGGTTGCCGGTCTGCTATAGAATTGATTTTAAAGTCCTTTTAATGGTTTATAAATCTCTAAACGGCTTAGAACCTTCTTACCTTACTGATCTTTTGGTGGAATATGACCCAGGGAAGTCCAAGAACAAAATTAAAACTCAGAGGTGATCGGGCTTTTGCAGTAGCCGTGCCACAATTGTGGAACAGCCTGCCGGCTAGTATTAGGACTGCCAGAACTATAGGTCATTTTAAATCAAAACTTAAGTCTTATATGTTTGAAATAGCCTTTGATAAATGATAAAAAATTTAATTGATATTTAACAATTTTTACAACAGAAGTGATTCAGTCAAAAACCAACTTTAGCTCGATAATAATTTTCCAGTTATCACTGTGAAGCTGCTTTGAAATGATATGTATTGTGTATGTATAATTGAAGATGACTTGACTGACTTGACTTCAGATGGAACATCTGTGTGTGTGAGTGTTTAAAAAATCAGATACAGATACATCAGATGTTCAGCCAATCTCCTACATCCTTCACAACCCACTACTCAGAACTGCATGATGTGAATTGCATTGTGCAAATTTAATTGGGCTTGGTCTAATCAATGCTAGAAGTGTGAGCAATTTATTCCTAGTGTAAGAGTCTTGTGAAATAGTAGTGAAACAAAAGCAGCCTTGCGATAAACCTGCACAGAAGCAACACAACATCATCTCTCTCTCTCTCTCTCTCTCTCTCTCTCTCTCATAAACATGCAACATTCATTTCTTCAAAACATATGCTCCCACAGCAAGTGCTCAATAAATAAAAACCCAACTAATGCAATGTAAGTGCAATCTTTCTCTAGCCTTGATCTGCAGATTGACACTTCAGAGGCAGCTGATCTGAGGCGACTCCCAGTCAAAGTCTCTCCGACACCAACAGAAACAAAAATGAGTTGACAGACACGTGAATGGAATTCTAGGTGCTTCTAGTTTGGCTAGGATCAAGCACAGAGCATCAGGTGCAAACCTCCCGGGGATATTAATCAACAGAAGGTGAGCAGGAGCGGGTGAGATAAGAGATAGAGGGGATAGTGAAACATCATCTAAAACATTGTTTGGCAGACGAGAAAGATACTTTGCTTAGATCAGAAAACATCCAATTACTGAGATCTCAGAATGAGACAGGTACGCTGTCCAGACACCATCATTTACAGTCCTTTGGGACATTATCTTTAATAAAATATTATACCTGCTGAAAAGATGTTGTGTTTGGGATGGTGGATGCCAGTAGTGCTTGACTGATATTGACTTTGTTTTTATGGTATATCTTAGATATCGGCATTGGGTGGGTGGCCGATGGCTGATATATTCTAAGATATCGGCATCAATCATAAAAAACAAAAACAACAACAAAAAAACAATATTGGTCAACCATATTTTTCCAAATAAAGACAAGAAATCACTAATTGTACGTAGAGCACACAGTGAAAATGACACAAATATGACAGTGGCCAACTGGATATAGCACAGCACAGTTTGAAATAAAGGATATAAATTGCTGATATATATTGCCGATTGTCTCCAGTGACAGCTGAACTGTCCTGTCCACATTCAATTCACTTGTACGGACGTCACGTACAGTGTCACACTCGTTTGTATACAGTCTACAGATGCACACTTCAGAAGATCTCACAGCTGAATTCGACTAAGTCTGCAAGGTTTGTGAAATTAAATGTTTATTAGATATTCAAAAACTTGTTTAACCCTCTGGAGTCTGAGGCTGATTTGGGGCCTGGAGAAGTTTTGACATGCCCTGACATTTGTGCTTTTTTCAGTTGTTCATAAACATATTAATGGAAAAAGTGTCATTACACTGTATTCAGCACAAACTAGGCTACAATAATATGTGAGGAACATGTATGTACATGTTTGTGTTTTTGAAGGAATAACATTTATGCGTGGTTATTGAAAAAACAAAAAACTTAAGTCACTGAAATAAGGTCAAAAAAAGTATAGTAAATCTGTGTTTACAATACTTTAGGGTATTGGAGGTTGTAAACTAGAGTTTTTGCTTCAAAATTATGTAAAAATTATGCTGCCTACTCCTTCATATAAAACAATATATTGATTTAGTTTTTGTAAGACACTTTTTGCCAAGAAACACAGTATGCATGGAGGCGTGAATCACCACTGAATAATGGGCCATTCTCACCTGAGAAGACAAAAGAATTGCATAGTAATGAGCTGAAATGACTTGCATATTAATGAGGCATTTCAGTCAGGTAGGCTGTGAAAAAAACCTTCTGTGATGTCTCAAGCTCATCATGATATATGAAACATACAGAAAAATATTATTACAATATAAAGTAATGGTTTTATATTATACTTTAAAATATAATGTATTTCTGTGATGCAAAGAGTCTGAATATAGGCTTTTAGTTTAAAAGCATGCACATTTGGAGAAATATTGGATTCTCATATGCTTATGTCAATTTTCTATACAGAGGAGTTATATTTATTTAATATTCATTGTCATTACTATGAGCGCTGGCGTTTTCAATTCATACTTGAAGTCGGAGGGCGCTCTCTGTGCATTTTTAGTCCACAAATTCATCTATAAGAAGAAGAGGCTATTCCATGAATGGAGTTTCCAATTCATACTGCAGCCGGAGGGCGCTAAAGAAACAAAAACTCATCTAAAATTCATCTATAGAAGAAAAGAAAACAGGAACTAACTGCATGTCTTCTAGAGTTCACTAACCATGACTTTTACATCCAGATAAACACTGCATGAATGAATGCATGTATTGCCTCTGAATTTGCGTCTGAATAGCGCTCGCTCCTTGGGCGTGGCCGCATTAGCAGATAATGAGCTGAATCACGGACTTCTGACATGGCTCTCTTTTCATACAGATTACATAAACACAGAAGGTTTGTTTTCGATTTAACTTACATGATTTAAAACCTGACATCTTAACATTTTTTTAGACATAAGTTTAATTTTTCTGTGATTAGTATTCACTAAGTTACAGTTCATTTTCTGAGAACTATCAGATTGGACTTCGTTCAGAGGGAGAGGAGAAATCACGCATCATGTTAGTTTTCTTTATTTTACAAAAAGCACAACATTTTGTTTTTACTCTGAGTGTATACAAATAAAAGAAGATATTCTATAGTTTCAACTGATATATTACTTATGTCTCTATGACAAAAAATGACGGAGTATTTTAAGTCTGTTTTGCTGCAATGTGAAAAAAACCTGCAAAACGCGCCGGCACGTTTTCAGACCTCAGAGTGTTAAATGATATAAATGTGTGTTTGCTGAATGATGACAGTAGATGAGAAAATATTATAGTTTTTGGCGTCCTATTGCTTAACAGTTCTTACTAATAAAGTATTAGACAGAACTATTAAACAAAGATGGTAAACTAATGAAGTCTATAAACTATACTGTATAAGAATAGCATTCTCATGGCTGTCAAAATAAAAGTCCCGCTTCCGACACATCGGCCAAAAAGAGAAACTTAGCAGCCAATGCCGATAAAAACAAACAAACAAACAAAAAACTATCTGACGATATATTGGCCTTGGTGATATATCGGTCGACCACTAGTCGCCAGTATTGGATGCTGGCGCGCTGGGTCAACCGATATTGAATTTTTGATGGATGATACAAAGCCGATATATATGACATCACACTATTTAATTTAAAGATAAAGAAACACATGCATAACAATTGCTGAAATGACAGTTCAATACACAATAATATGTAAAATAATAATTTCTACCTTCACACTGTCAAAATAAAAGCCCAGCTTTCGACACATCAGCCAAACAGAAAAACACCAGCCAATAATGGCAATTAAAAAAACGCCAAATATCGGCCAAGGTAACATACTGGTTGATCACTACTGGTGTACCAATCAGGCTTCTTAACTAGCTTACACTAACAAAATTTCTCATTCCTCTAACTTGAATGATAGAGCATGGCACTAGTAATGGCAAAGTCATGGTTTCAATTTCCAGGGAATGCATCAACTGCTAAAATATATACCTTAAATGCAATGTAAGTCCCTTTGAATAAAAGTGTATGAGAAATGCATAAATATAAATGTAATGTAAAAAACACACACAGACAAAAAAAAAAAAAAAAAAAAAATCTTTGGCTGATAAACTTTGGCATCGATGCACCACTGCTTCACCAAAAAGATCATGCCGGCATTGAACCAAATTTCAGAAAGGCTAATTGCAGAAAAAAAACACTTATTTACATAAGTCCAACACCTCTTTACAGTATTAGCCAGCATGGTAAACAAACCTTTTCATTTTTACATACGATTTGAGGTTTTTCTCTCATGCAATTATCAATAGCTTGGCATTTTTACACTTACACACAAAAGCAAATATGCATGCTAAAAGCATGGACAAGCAGGCCAACATATGGAGAATGAAATGCCACAGCAGTCATTTTTCACCCTTTGGTATGTGAGTGCGGCTCCATTATTTAATTAGCACATGCTGTGATAGGTTTAATGAACCAGCAGCACGCTCCCTTCCCCATCAATGGCCCAGCCCGTGTTTGTGTTTAGGTCTCTGATTAAATGACCAGATCTGCCGTGACAGTAGTCTGGGGGGATCAGATTACAGAACAGACCAAATTGACTTTGTCCCCTTTTGTTTTTAATAACCACTACAAGATGAGTTCCCTCAAACCACAGGATGAAAACATGAGATAAACGTCGGCAATAGAGATCAAGCTGGGGTGGATTAAAGGAGCTATCGTCTTGACAAAGGGTGGCGGTTAAGTTGGACTCGCATCTACCATGAAGGCTGAAAATACGCCTTAAACAAACAAATTAAACATGGATTCTGACAGCTAATCCACGGGAGGAACAGTTTTATTTCGGGAAGGCAATTAATTCTAATCTGGTTATAGGCACCTGCGCTATGAGCTAAATATGCCCTATATGATTATAGTGAAAGGGTGTTCTGAGAAGAATTATGGGAGTGTTAAAAAATTAATGCAGAGTATAAAATGGTGAAAACATCGGGGAAAACACTGTGAGAAAGAAAAATGAGAAAGTGATGTGAAATGAAGGAAAAGAGAGAAAAGACTGATAATTAGCTCTGAAATTAAAAAGGAGAGGAAATGTTAAATGACAAGTGGATTTAATCTGGCATATCTTTTTCACTATACATTAGAATAATTTTCTGGAACTTCATATATGCAACCCCATTCATAAATAATGGATTAAGTGAATGATATATTTAGGGAAGTTCAGAAAATCTGAGGGTAACGACTGAGAAACCTAATTCTTAAAACATAAATGTAACAAACTTACAAGGTGTGTGCACTTTTTTGAAACACTCACACACACAGATGTTCCAAAATATTACGACCAGTCACAGGTGAAGTGAATACTGTTTATTGTTTATTATCTCTTAACAAGGCCACATATTAAGGTCTAAGTAGATTAATCAGTGTGTTGAATGCAGGAGAAATGGGCAGAAATAAAGATCTGAGTGACAAGGGCCAAACTGTTATGGCAAGGTGACTGGGTCAGAGTATCTCTGAAACGGCAAGGCTTGTGGGTTTCTCCCGGTCAGCAGTAGTGAAAATTTACCAACAGTGGTCAGAGGAGAGACAAACTACAAACTGGCGATACAACGGGACGCGAGCATCAGAACTGGACCTTTGGAGCAGTGGAAAAAGGTCGCCTGGTCCGATGAGTCCCGTTTTCTTTTACATCATGTGGACGGCTGTGTATATGTGTGCCTTTTACTTGGGGAAGTGATTGCACTAGGATGCACTGTGGGATGATGACAAGCCGGTGGAGAGTGTGTGAAGCTCTGGGCAATGTTCTGCAGGAAAATTCTGGGTCCAGCCATCCATGTGGATGCAAATTTGACACGTGCCACCAACCTAAACATTGTTGCAGACCAGGTAAACCCCTTCATGACAATAGCAACATGTTCTCCAACCAATACGCCTATATAGGTTGTTTGTCACTTCACTGAAATACGACCCATAGGAGCGTTTGCTAAAGTTGTGCCCCTATCAACAACAGGACACTTTCATTTTAATGCATTGTTCCCTTTTATCTGCGTCATTTTTTGGGTTTCACGGAGCTTAATTGGCAGAGCATTGCAAGAGAGCTAGAGGGCACATGACTTTAAAACGTAAATATAGGTCATAATAAGGTGCTTGAAAAAATGACCTATAGGGTCAGTTTTTTTTTTTTTTTGGAGGACAGTCTGGACAATAGTGTTTCTTGGTGGAAGTGGCCTCTCTCAGCAGGATAATGCACCCTGCAACACGGCACATATTGTTCAGGAATGGTTTGAGGAACATGATGAAGAGTTCAAGGTGTCTCCCAGATCTCAATCCAACTGAGCATCCGTGGGATGTTCTGGACAAAAAAGTTTGCTCCACATCACAACCTACAGGACTTAAAGGATCTGCTGCTAATGTCTTGGTGCCAGAGGCCACAGGACATCTTCAGGGGTCTTCAGCAAGTGTAGGACCAACAGCATATTAGGCAGGTGGTCATAATGTTTTGGCTCATCGGTGTGTATGTATATATATATAGTTCAGCGCTGATTAGTTCTTCTAATGGCATGGCATTAGCTTCCTAATCCATGTAGCTATATATTTAATCCATTTAGCTATATATATAGCTATATATTTCTTACCCTAGCCTGCGACACCTGTAGAGATCTGTCAAATACAAGACTATAATAGCAGAATAACTTGTTCACATGAATGGCTATATTCAGATTACACTTGATTAATTTATATAGTGATTAATAAAAATATTTCACAGCCACAGAAACACACAGTAGTTATGTTTCATTCCTGAATGAATCAGTTTTTGAATTAATCGTTTGAGTGAATGAATGAATCAGTAACTCACTCATAAAGATGTATGTTCTATATAGTATGAATGTAATATGAACGTAATCCAGACATACTACCTTTGTCATGTTGTCATTATCACATGCATCAGTTGCGTTGCTTCACCTCTTATATAATGCCCCTTTTACAACATGTAATATACGTCTCTGGTGTCCCCAGAATGTGTCAGTGAAGTTTTAGCTCAAAATACCCCACAGATCATTTATTATAGCTTGCCAAATTTGCCTCTATTTGGGTGTGAACAAAAACACGACATTTTTGTGTGTGTCCCTTTAAATGCAAATAAGCTGCTGCTCCCGGCCCGCTGTCCAGAAGAGGGCAGAGCTTTAACAGCTCATGCTTCGGTTGCTCAACAACAACAAAGCTGGAGAATCTCACGCAGCCAAAATGAGGATTGTTAGTAACGGTGTTCAAACCGGAGTCGACACTGATGGAGAGACTCAGGAAGAAGTTACAACTTTTAGAATGTAACTGAACATTTCTGAATTGTTAGTGGATACATTTATGTAGATGCTATGGAGTTGATTCAACTCATCGACTAGCATGTGCCGTCATGTTAATCTTTTGTGCAAATCCAGTTGAATTGACCCTCGTTTGTGAAGCAGTCCGGCGTAAAATGACGGTATGTCAACAACACTCTACTACAACAACTCTTCCTCTTCTCTAAAGCAGCGCAACATGGCCTCTCCTCCTTTGTTGCGTGTTCTTGGGGGGCAGGGTTTATGTAAATTTTAGGGTTAGTGATGTCACCAACCCGGGAAGAAGCTCGTTGTAGTCCCTACCAGCCGTTTGTTGTAGTCCTTAAACAGAGAATTCTTTAAAATAAAATATCTCCCTTTGCATTGAACTTTGAGCGTCGTAACTTTGCAGATGTTGTTTATGCTCAAACAGCAACATTACACACTAACTAAAGTTAAAAAAGTGAAATCATAATCAACCACCCCTTTAATGTCACACAATTCACATGGAATTTAGTCCACCCTACAATAACACAAACACTCGATATTTGTTACTGATGTGTTTTTGGAGATTTTTGCCTAAGTCTTCTGCTTCAGCAAAATAGTTTGCTTCTCAAAGTTTGCAATCAAAAGTAAGGAATTTCTCATTAAATTCTTCCAGGATCAAAGTATCTGGACTATGCTATCCACATTGATTTAACAGCTCTATACTCATACCGCATTTTAAAACATTCTAATTTGCCCAAGTAATTTTAGGAGAAATACCTGAGGCAACATTAAAACTTAAACATACCTGCAAAACTAAAGCGATCTCTTTGAGCAATATTTTTCCTCTTGATGCCTCAGATCTGAACTAGTGCAGAAATAAACAAACTGAAGCATTGGCGGTATTTTCCAACAATTTCAAGTATAAAGGGTCAAGTCCTTGTCCTCAGAAGCACAAACACACACTTCAGAGAAAAATGCTTTTGATTCTTAATTGCGATGCTTTCAAAAAACTTCATTCTGTCAGATGGCATGGAAAGTGCTTGTCATTGCCCTCTCACCTTTGCTTTCCTGGCCATAATTGTTAAGCTACTTAAGAGAGATTAGCTTTCCTCCTGATGCACTGATGGGAATGATTCCAAGCAGGTTAACAATGCGTGCGAATAGCGGCCCTGCACTAGTGTCACAGCTTCATGAAACAACATCCAAGAGAATATTCTCAGAATCAATGATGCTGAATCACCTTAGGGTTTTAAAAGACATTTCTCCTTCATAATCTGATTAAATAACTCATCGACAACAAATAAATGAGGATGGAGCCGGCTAAACAAAAGCAAGAGACTTCATAACAGTCAACTAGATCAATCCTGTGCACACAAAACTATAGAAACCACAGCAGACACAAATTGACGTTTTTGTTCTTTTATGTCTCATGTTTTATAAAGAGATTGAGATCTTGAAAATCAGATTTACTGTATCTGACAAAGGCAAATGTTCTTTATATTTAATACACTAATGCATTAATATGAACATTCACAGGGAAGATTTATTTGGTGAAAATGTGTTTTACATGATTAAAAACAACCAAAATGAGGGACTTTTCTGCCTCTTTCTCTTACAAAAACTTTGACATACAAACTACACCTTCAATTGGTCAATCTCCTGCATGATCATATCCCTAGACTAGTTTTTAACTATTTGTCTTTGGCAAAAAACGTTAAATATGTAGGTACTCACCACAGTGGTGTAGTCTAACTCCACACAGATGCCATACGTAAGCGGACAGACGCTTACTGAGGCTCAATCTGCTGGTGCTTCGATTGACACACTAACACTGTCCCCTGCCCTGGAAGCCACACCCCCAACAAACACACACACACACACACATGCACACACTTGACATCCGCCACACACACATTAAAGCACTGGAGGAGGTACAGGGTTATTTCCGCATCAGGTGTTGCGATTTGAATCTAAATATAGAACGCTGAATCTTTAGTGGCTCATTTTAATGACACACAAACATACTTAATCACTGAAGAACAGCACAGAAAGCTCACCCAACGTGTGCGTGATGACATGAGCAGGAAGTAGGCAGAAGATTACGACGGGAGGAACAAATATAAAGAGAGAGGCCCGGTGTAGAGATGTAGGTCTCGCCGCAGTAAGACAGATAATGGCGCATGAAGCAGCTCTCGCGGCGAGATGGATTCTACATTATCCCAGTTCAGCTCATTTTAACCATAAGATGCTTATGGCTTACTGTCTGACTTTATTACAGAGAGGGGGGTGGGGGGTGTAAACAGGGGTCGCGCAGGTTGCGATATCACAGCTAAGAGGGAAGATTCGCATCCGCCCTGATAGTTCACTGAGATAAAAATCCCTGTAAGCCAAATGGCTTCAGGAATCACTATTAAGTTGCTGTGATTATTTTTTTCTTGTGGTGTCATAAAAACAGAAGCTGTTCTGGCAGCTGATCCACAGTCCATAGAGTGGGAGAAAGTCTGAGTCACGGCCTCGTTAGAGAGAGAGCTCCATGCTTATTTTCAGATAATGAGCGGGTGCACAGAGAGTTCAGGAGTCTGTAAACCAGACTCCTGCCCTGAATCGCACGCCTGAAACATCCCACAATGCCTTCATCCTGCGGTAAACATATACAGTGGCTTTATTTTGACCTGAAACAGATCTGTAATGCAGTTCTTGTAATGGGTTACTTGCCAAGAAAAAAAAATCTGAATTCTGTGAATCTGTTTGCAAGTCACAATATCCAAAAGGCTAAAGATGTTCCTTATATTTATGTATGATGCACGGTTTCACTTTATGTTGATGCTCCCTTTAACACATTCTGTTGACTATAAGTAACATTGCACCTACTTGTCTACTAACCTTCATTAGAGTATTAGTAGAATATTAGTAGACTGGTAAGGTTAGGGTTAGAATAAGTTGACATGTAGTTGCAAAGTTACAAAGTACTCTAATAACTGCTAGCTGACATGTACTGTAGTTGCAAAGCTACGTATAGTCAACAGGATGTTTACCAGGGACCATCAAAATAAAGTGTTACCTGATACACATACGTATAAATCAATTGTAAATAAAAACTATCTACTGTTGTTGTTGTTATTATTGTTATTATTTAAGTAGTATTAATACATAAATGAATACATAATTTAGCAAGTGATTGTTTAGGAACTATTTCTTCCATTTAATTTGACAGTGAAAAACAATTAAGGCATTTATGATTAAAATGGCTTTTAAATGTTTAATATAATTATACTATAAGTACTTATTTTTATCAACATAGTATTACTTACCAAAGCAACATGCAAGAAATGCCAATAAGCCTTTCACAGTCATTTTAGTCTATTAGAATGTAACTTCAGGTAATTTCATTTCATCTGAAACATTGATTTAGAGCCAGACTGAAACTTGATGGTTCTGAATTCTAAATTCTGGTCCTGTTAATCTAAACATTTTTAAAGGGATAGTTCACCCAAAAATGAAAAGTTGATGTTTATCCTCTTACCCCCAGGGCATCCCAGATGTAGGTGACTTTGTTTCTTCAGTAGAACACAAATGATGATTTTTAACTCCAACCATTGCCGTTTGTCAGTCGTATAATGCATGGCAATGGGAATTCCATCTATAGGAGTAAAAAAAAAAACATGCACGGACAAATCCAAATTAAACCCTGCGGCTCGTGATGACACATTGATGTCCTAAGACACGAAACAATCGGTTTTTGCGAGAAACCGAACAGTATTTATATAATTTTTTTACCTCTAATACACCACTATATCCAACTGCCTTGAGCATCCGGTGTTTGAGGTCTGAATGCACTCTGACGCCGGAAGTGATCTCTCACACTCACTGACGTATACGCGTGAGAGATCACTTTCGGCATCAGAGCGCGTTTTCAGTTGGACATAGTGGTGTATTAGAGGTAAAAAAATTATATAAATAATGTTAGTTTTTTTGCACAAACTGATCGTTTTGTGTCTTAGGACATTAATGTGTCGTCACGAGCCGCAGGGTTTAATTTGGATTTGTCTGTGCATGTTTTTTTTTTTTTTTTTTTACTCTTATAGATGGAATTCCCATTGCCATGCATTATACGGTTGACAGACTGCAACGTTTGGAGTTAAAAATCATAATTTGTGTTCTACTGAAGAAACAAAGTCACCTACATCTTGGATGCCCTGGGGGTAAGAGGATAAACATCAAATTTTCATTTTTGGGTGAACTATCCCTTTAAATTTTCATGAACAAGATACCAACCATTTAGTAAAACCTTGAGATGTTTATTATTTGCACTTAGCTGAACTGACATTGCATTTTAATGATCAACACATTAAAATAAAATTCATAAATAAACAGTATGACTTTTTCATATTTATTTTCATTATGATGACTCTAATTTATTTTCACTGCAGGGTTCACAGTCTTTGCTGCTAGTGTAGATTTGTGTAGATGTTAATTCATTTGCATGACTGTCAAGTCTAGTGTGTTTTTTAAGTTATATCAAACAATTCACTTTGAAGGATAATAATGAGAAGTAACAGAATGGCTACAGTTTCAGCATCCACAGGAATGTGTTTGTTTCATTTTACAGCTATTAATGCAGGGTTTTTTATTGTTATTATTTTAAGACAACATTTTTATCTGAATGTACAGTATGACTGTATGAGTGGACGAACAAAAACAAAACAGCAATAGCAAATGCCTAAAAAAAGAACAATTCAGGATTCACAGGTAAAGACTGGCAACAAACACAATACTTGTTATATTATTAATTTCATTTTTATGTGTTTCTCATTATAATTAAAATGAAAATAATGAGATAACGTTGTCATCTGATTGGTCACTCTGGGTGTCACCCCAAAATTTAATTCACTACAGGCAGTTTGATGCTGAATTACATTTACTTTCACCTGAAGGAAGCATTTATATTAGCATGCAACAACGTGGCACATTATTAATGTATACTAATTTTGAATGTTAAGAGAATATTAACGTTGGTTACAAGATACAGAAGAATACTCTGTACAAGAAGCGCATAGCTGGTCAAAATCCTGCCCCACCACAGTTTTCCATTGAATTACATTATATTTGTCCCAAATCATTGTTAACTCTTTCCCCGCCATTGACGGAATTTTCCGGCAATCGATGTTTTCACTGTTATATGGTTGGAGGTGCTATTACACATATTCTGAAAGAGTACAGAATCTCCAGATCAAAAAACAGGTGAAGAAGGAGCAGAAACAAGCAATCGAAGCATTGCAGACGCATATGTAATATAACACAATCATCAAACAATAAACTTCATATAAATCAAAACTGACTAATGTTACTGAATGAAATTTCAACACAGAAAGAGGTAAGGGACTTTGGGGGTGTTGATGGACTCGTTCTACTCCATCTATGTTTTGATCATTGTTCTGAATCTGATCTGGACAAAGTCTTTGACAAAAAAGAAAAAAAAAAGCTTTTTGTTCAAAATGTTGCTTATTTAAATAAAACTCACCCACATTCAAGTGCTGATTATAAGAGTGCATGAAGATAGAATAAAAGAGGCTTTGTTCTTTCTTTTGCATGTTCAGATATTCAAACAACAAAATATTCTGGGGGCCATGAAAGTTTTGCTGCCACTGGTTGGCCAACTTTATATTTAAAAAAAAAAGGGAAAAAAAGCTGGTATTGACTTCACCCTAGGCTGGAAGAATGTGTATACACATTTTTACAGTAAAACTTATAAACTACTTTTTTTTTTTCATTCTAGAATTGAACTTTTTACCTGTACAGTTATGATCAGGTTTAGATTTCCTGAACAACTTTCATGAAAGTCACTGTGTAAGTTAACGTTAGATCTTTTACTCCATTAACAGACGGTTAATCAGATAAGAGTGATAAAAGAGTCCCATATTTAGCCTAACATACTTTGTTTACAGCTCTAAGAAATAATTATAAATAAAACACTTATTTTACTTACAAATATGCATTGGAAATTATTTGGCATGACGGCAAAATATCATTCTACAAAAATGTTATTTTAGATTTCTTTTTTTTTTTTTTTTAAGTGCAGTATATTTCAATCTAAAAGAACACAGGATCCACTAAATTCTGGCAAATATAAGTAACAAATAACCCTTTCTCTGTGTGGTTAGTAGCTGCATGCTTTCAAACAGCAGTGGACCGTGCTGGCCTTAGGGTGATGGATGGCAGTGGTGCGGATTAGGAGCCGGATTAATACATCCATCCCATACCTACTCAGGAAAAGGTTTGTTGGGATCAACATCCTGTTATTTACCCTGTCACTCCACTCCCTCTGGCATGAGTCCTGCACCAAAGAGCAGCATGGGATTCTAGGTCAGTGAGAGAGAGAGAGCTGCTAGTGGCAAGGTCGAATTCCCAGCCTCAGCCTCCACAATCTGGAAAAACTAAATGCTTAATGCGTACTGAGTGTGCGAGTTACCATACAGAGTTACTAAAGCCTGTAGCAAAATGGGGGATCAGTAGATGTGCTTGTATTACTCTGTTGGTCCAGCAAGAAAAATAGACTTGTAAATGTTGTCCTGGTTTTTGTAAAAAGCAGGCACACAGACTGCAGAGGGGATGTTAGGAAACACCGGAAGATGCCAAGCTGAAGGTCTGCACTGTACTGCCAAAAAGTATATAAGAAACTAAGATCTTTACGTTAATGACTGCTTGCAGGTTCTGCAGCCAGTGTCTTATAATACCAGTCACAAGTAAGTTCAGAAGTTATGTTTCTCATCATCTGTGCTCTACAGGATGTAAGTTAAATATAGCCTTAATATTAACTTATTACATTTATCATAGCTCAATTCGATTTGCTCAGGAAAAAGTAATAGATTAATAAGACCAACGACTGCTCATTTTATGTACCCAAAATGAATTATATCTCATGTTTAACCACTACAAGAGCCAGCGGCAAATCCTCGAAGCACTGGCCGAGTTGAAGCTGTTCTCGGCGGGTACACGAGCACTGAACGGCTGCTGACAACCTGGAGCTCGCATCTGCGAAAACGTCTAAACAAATTCTACAATAGGCGCTATGATTAAAAATGAGTCAAATATTTCAGGTCTAAACAACTACATTCTCGCCTAAAAAAACTTCTTAACTACAGTTTGTGGTACAACAAGTGTAGTATTTGCAAATGAACTGATATATATTTTCATTATGCAAGCCAGCATACCATAACATGATGGTGACCACTAATGTTTAACAAGATACTTGTTATTCCATAGTTTTGGTGACTTTACTATTATTTAAAAATGTGTATGATGGTATACTGTATGTTTCCAGGTCCTGATTATCAGTACATAATCTAACAACCTCACAAGTATCTCATGGCCCACATTGTTCTCAGCACACTTGCTTTAGTAAATGAGGCATGTACTAACAGTTAATACCATGGTGTTTCTGAAACATGGCTGAAAGCAAATCTCACTGTATGTGGGGCATTATGATGGACTCAACTTTACGGTAACTCAAGACTTCATTGCAGCACATTTCTCATTAAAACAGAGGTAGGGCTTTGGAAGATAGATGGCGCAGACATATGGGCATTTAAAACACTGAACTGTAAACACAAAGCCAAGACCTGAATACTGTGCTGCATTTACCTGAGCAGAAGAGAAACATTTTGAAATAAACACGTGTAGGAGGCCATTGGGTTAGCTTGAGGTTTTCATGCCAACTCCCAGCGTAATCCTTTAAATCGACTGTGTACTTAACACATAGAGACACACACTCGCAGATTCAATGAGTTGGTGCAGCAGCATGTGCTCACATACACTCGGCGGGGTGTGAAGGAGACGTTTGTGGAGATGAACCTTGCAAAATGAATGATTTTCATCCATGCTGAAACTCAAGCTGTGCTAATGTGCTAATGTCTCACAAAGAAGCTTCAGAAGAACACATAATTACTTCTCCGTCTCTTCATCTGTGGGCTGTGACTTCCTCTTTATTCAATTTTTCTTGTGTACAGGCATTTTTTTTTTTCTCCTACATTTGGAAGCTTTCCAATTATATTGTATCATGAGCCAACATCTAATGTTGAATATGGATGTAAAAAGTTCTGTAGAATCACCTAATCTGATAGAGAATGAACTTTCAATTCAATCACTAGTCTACCAGACTATCAGCATAAAGTCTAGTCCACTTTGCAGGTTATTGTGGCCATGTACTGCACACAGACTGCAGAGGGGATGTTAGGAAACACCGGAAGATGCCAAGCTGAAGGTCTGCAGAAGAGAAAGTACTGCCCACTATGACAGGAATGGGTCATCTAGCTGACAAATAAAACAGCCAACCACAATGCACGTCTTTTATGGGACATTTAAAGATGGATAAATCCGAAATAGATGATACTAAAATAATAGACCTGTGTGCAAGTGGTAACTCATTCAAATAATGGTACAGCACTCTATGAATGGCTTTAAAAGGAATGTACAAAGAAATGAGTGGAATACATGAGAATTAGCAATACGAATTCCCAGAACAATCCAAAAGTAACAAGTACCAAATAGTTTCACGCCATCAGGGTTTGATGTGTGATGAATTACTAAAGCTATAAGGGCAGTTACAGATGCATTTGATTGCTTTAGCTTTGAGCTTTTAGCAAACCTAAATCCCTCCATGAAACCACCTTATTGATTTGACCGATTTCAGCACTATGGACAGCGGCGTGCTGTGCCGCTACTCTGCCGGTCAGGGAAATGTGTCTGTGACTGTATGTACCGGGAATGATGACTGCTGGAATGTGATTCAGTTTAATGCAACACCTACACAGCAAATTAACTATAATAACACTGAATGAGTGTAATATGTCTTTCCTCTTCTGCTTGCAAATGAGGAAACAGAAGGGCAAAGGGGAAGTTTTATAGGAACAATCTATAATAAAGCTCATTTGGATAAAAATGAGGCGTGATTAAAAAAAAAATAAAAAAATAATAATAACAGACGAAACCTACAGACCCCCTAAAGGAACATGGTGATGGAAAAAAAAAAAATAATAAATAAAAAAAACCTACAAAAACTTTTGCATTCCCTCGCAAATTTTTCGCTCACTTGCAAATAACTCAAAAGATTTGCAGGGGAATGTAAATGTTTTGCTAGAGAAGAGAACAAAAGGTTATTACTGTATCTTCCTAGTTTTTCACAACCAAAAAAAAAGAGAAACTTGGTAAATTCCCACCCGCTAAAAGAAACTGAGAGGAAGATGTTGAGTTCTATGACACAATGGCCTCGCCAGCTGCTGGTGTTGAAGAATGAAAGTCGGCCATCAGAGATGTGTCTTCACGGGCCACGTACAAAAACTTTTGCATTCCCTCGCAAATTTTGCGTTCACTTGCAAATAACTCAAAAGATTTGCAGGGGAATGTAAATGTTTTGCTAGGGAATGCAAAATGAATCCAAAAGTTTTTTGGGGGAACACAAAACTTTTGTGAGAGAATGCAAAAACATTGCAATATATATTTTTCCATCACCATGTTCTTTTAAGGGCTCTGTAAATACCAATATATACACTACTGTGAAAAAGTTTGGGATTGGTAAGAATTTTTTTCAACTTAGGAATGTTTTTAAGAATGTCTCTTATGTTCACACTTTTTTCTATTTTAATATATTTCAAATGTATTTCTATTTCCAGCATCATTACTCCAGGCTTCAGTGTCACATGATCCTTCAGAAATAATTCTAATATGATGATTTGGTGCTCAGAAACATTTATTATTATCAATGTTAAAAACAGTTGTGCTGCTTTATGTTTTTGTGAATGGTCTCTGGTTCAACCAATGGTGTGAGTTTGGGGGCGGGGCTATCTGTTTGTCTGACACTCATAAGCTTTAAGTTAACACCAAGTGTCCATAGAATACAACATTATGAATAAAAAGGACAAGATTTTAGCATAGCTTCTCATTTTTTCTCATCTCTTTCCCCTTTAGCCTCAGGGATTCAGAGTTCTATGCTTTACAAAATGACAGAAGGAAGCCAAGGGACGTGAATAACTGAAGTAAACAAAAAGCGCCTTTGTAGGACATATTCTCCTTGCTGCTCTCTGGAGCCGTTTCCCGTTTACTACGTTACAAACAGATTAAAGAAGCAGCCCTCAGTCCCTCGGGAGCCCCTTTAAGCCTCGCAGAGCCTATACCTCCACTGCTGCCCACATCCTATAGCCTAAGAAGAGGAAAGAGACACAAAAGGGAGGCAAAGGAAGAGGAATTCTAAAAGACAACAGAGCATGCTACATACAAAGATGTACAGAAATCGTGTCTTTTCTCTCATTACCCTGCCGCTAAATGGATGATAAGAAACCACACAAGAGCACTGCTTTTTTTCCATGGAAGTAAAGACACAATTGCCTCTTAGACATCTGTCTTCAATCTGTAATTTTCTTCTGTTTATGCTCATTTAGTCCCAGAACGTCCCTCTGCAGCAAGACCAATTCAAGCGCAAACAAAAAAAGAGAAGAGAACAAAAGGTTATTACTGTATCTTCCAAGTTTTTCACAACCAGAAAAAAGAGAAACTTGGTAATTCCGACCCCCTAAAAGAAACTGAGAGGAAGATGTTGAGTTCTATGACACAATGGCTGCTGGTGTTGAAGAATGAAAGTCGGCCATCAGAGATGTGTCTTCACGGGCCATTGTGCTTGACTGCGATCTCCATCGATCTCACTCTGTCTCCCGCTCTCATTTCCTGTGGATTAGAACTTCCCTCTTCACTGCTTTACACAAAGACTGTATCACAGTTCCCCTCGCTGGAGAGACTGGAGGATGATTGTAACGGGGGACATTTCTAATGCTCAAAATGTCTTCAGTCACACTCAAGTTAGTGTGATGACACTTACTCAGCAAAGTGAGTCGGTCGGTAAAGATCAGTAAAATTCTGTCTGCCTGAGAAAGAATGAAAAATGTCATCTGTTCACTTTATATATATATATATATATATATATATATATATATATATATATATATATATATATATTCTGGATTTCAAATCTGATTGGCTGATAGCCGTGTGATATTCTAGTGATAACAGCACTCCTAACTTTTCAACGTTTGTATCACTCCGCTTGAATCGACTGTCATGACAGCCTAGCAAATCCACCGTATTTTTTTTTTTTTTTTTTTTTGCAAATACTACACTTGTGCCCTGAATTGATTGGAGTGTGTGTGTGTGTGTGTGTGTGTGTATATATATATATATATATATATATATAAATATTAGGGCTGTAACGATATGCGATATGAAACCGAAATCGCGATACGCAGGTCCACGAACCTGTATCGCGATGTGAGAAGGCAGAATCGCGACACACCCCTTCCAACTCCCAGAGTTATCCTTCCTGTCCAGATCCAATGCTACCACATTTTTAAATTACTATAAGTATTAGGGGTGTAACGATTTATCGTAAATGGTGTGTCTCAATCAGCTCTCTAGTTCAGTAAGTGTTTCGGGCACACAT
Organism: Megalobrama amblycephala; assembly: GCF_018812025.1. NCBI lineage: Eukaryota > Metazoa > Chordata > Actinopteri > Cypriniformes > Xenocyprididae > Megalobrama > Megalobrama amblycephala. The sequence continues at coordinate 10,275,221 of NC_063052.1, forward strand.
TGAATCTTGCAAGCAGGTTTAAACGTTTCTCATGTCAGTCTCTTGCATGGTCGCGTGAGAAACGTCGTGGCTTTCTTTCACCGCAGTGCACAGCAACGGCTGTGCTCACAGAAAAGCAAAAGACGCTTGCGATGCTTTGCTTTAAGAAGTTCTGTGGGGCCGTTCACATATTGCGTCTTTTCCGTGTGCAAGTCAGTTATTATTTTCAAATGTAGCCGCGCGGCAGGCGCGCTCATAAAGGGATCAACGCGGTCGCGATGCGCGTGCAATTCTCAACTTCTCAGAATGCCGCAAGCGCACCGCAGGTCGTGTGACAAGAATCAACCGATCAGCTATGGCCTTTCCGTAACAAAACATCAAAAGCTCAGCCGAACAGCTGATCATAGCTGTACATGGTGGTTTTTATATCTTATCTCCATCAATATATCTCGTAGTAAAACTAATGCAAGGGCTAGAAATCATTTATCCTTTGCAGAAACATCCTGATCCTCTTAGAGAGCTCAGTTCATGGTTGCATAGCAACGACCGACGCCACGGGAGCGCAAGCGCTTTGGAAAGAAGGAGAAGCGGTGCGGCCGCGCCTTCCACGCGTTTTTAGACGCGATATGTGAACGGCCCCTATTCATAATTCTAAGTTCATGTTAAATTTAACATTTTTTTTCAGTGACAGACAGCCCTATTCAACTGTTAATTTGAATACAGAAGGTTTTTATTAAAATTTTATATTTATTTATTTTATTGAAATGTGATCTTGTATGTACAACAAGGAAAATTATTGAAATTTGTTCATGTTTTTTTAATAAATCTTGTTTGAATTTCAGTTTCATTTTGTTCAAAATATCGTGATACGTATCGTATCGTGAACTCCGTATCGAGATACGTATCGTATCGTGACCTGAGCGTATCGTTACACCCCTAATAAATATCAGAGATGGGCACTACTCGAGTTAGTGACTCGGACTCGAGTCGCATTTTAATAGACTTCAGACTTGACTCAGACTCAACCTGAAATGACTTCAGACTTCACTCGACTCGACACAAAAGACTTGTGAATATTTTAAAAACAACTCAAGTCTTTTACCCTTAACTATTGATATAATAAATAAGGAGTTTGTGTTTAAATGGTTTTATAATATCTACGTCACATTTATTTCCCTGTGTGTCGTGGTAAATCAGACTCTTGTCATAGAATTTGATTACGTATGCCCATGTATTGCGCGTAAACTCCGAAATGTCATAAAAGTCCCATGAAACATTTTAATTAACATGTCAGATCGGCTAGATGCACAGAATGTGGGAAAACAATTAAAGACACCAGAACAACATCATCAAATTTATGAGACATTGCATCCAGAAAGGTTAGTCACATAAACTCATACGGTTCATTTGGATTGCCAGCCTGTCAAAAAATGAACAAAAATAAACTAGCCTTTAAACCTAGCACTACGTTTTATCAATATTTTCATATTATATGCAGCTTTTCTCTTTCTTAATGTGTGTTCATAAGAGAGAGGTAGAAAGAGATGTTAATCCATTTATTACTTAAAGCTCATATTTTAACGTATCGCAATCAGCATGTGTAGAGTTTTCTATTGAAATTCTTAAACATTCCGAGGTTTGATATTTTCTGAGAATGACTGTCGTCAATAACAACGAAGCTGTATAACAAACCATGACTCACTGGCGCCATCTTGTGTCCGTTTAGCGACTGTATTGAAAATGACTACTCGTGTTGCAAGGACGATTGTTTTGTACACTGTAATGGATTATAAAGTTACAAGCTGGATGTACGTTATCCCGGCTTACATCATAGGACCTTAATTTCAAACAAAACAGATGATAGGAAGATCATAATAGAATAAATAATATGATTTGAGTATGAGATTTTTTGACTCGAGACTCGAATCAGACTCAGGACAAAAGACTCCAGACTTGACTCGGACTCCAGCTTAAAGACTTCAGACTTGACTCCAGATAAAAGACTCGTGAACATCTCTGTTATATATATATATATATATATATATATATATATATAAATATATATACACACACGTTTGGTGAGTATACAAAAATAAACAAACAAATAAATAAATAATTAAATAAAAAAAGGTCCAAAAATTTGAATAGGTTGTGTATAACATTTAAATAATATTCTTTTTTATTTTTATTTTGATAAAAATGTACAAATTCATTCAAACAGATCCATATTTTAGCCAGTATTTAGACATGGCACCATTTTGTTGTAAAAAATGTTTTAAAAAATGCTGATCAATGCTGAAGTTGATCAGCATTTTAGGTTAAGTATCTTCAGACTTTGTGAATGAATGAACAAATAAATGAATACTTGCACCCTATTTTGTACTCTATTTGTGGAAAGGTAACTTTGTTTTGAGACAGAAAAGCTGTGCTTATCTCTCTCTCTGTGTATGTGGTTGAGGTAAAACCCTATGTTATGCAGACTAAATGTACCCACAAAGATGGCAATATCTGATGTCCTTGTCCTTGTGGGGACATTTTTGGTCCCCATAAGAAAAACAGCTTATAATTCACACCAAATATATATATATTTTTTTGCAGAATGCAGAATGTCTCTGTGATGTATAGGTTTAGAGGTAAGGTTAGGGTTAGGGGATAGAATATACAGTTTGTACAGTATAAAAATCATCATGTCTATGGAATGTCCCTATAAAATATAAAAACCCAACATGTAAAAAGCTGTATTTTCAACATCATTACTCCAGTCTTCAGTGTCACATGATTCTTCAGAAATCATTCCAATATGCTGATTTGCTGTTCTTATTTCTATCAATGTTGAGTAGTTGTGCTGATTATTTTGATTGATTGATTGATTGATTGATTGATTGATTGATTGATTGATTGATTGATTGATTGATTGACTGATTGATTGATTGGAAACCATGATATATTTTTCTTTGGTAAATAGAAAGTTGAATACACGGCACTTAGTTGAAATAGAGACATTTTGTAATAATGTAAATATGCTTGCTGAATAAAAGTTTTAATATCTTTAGAAAAAAAGAAGAAGAAAATAAATAAAATCTTACTGACCCCAAACATTTCTAAATATTAAAATATTTGATGCTAAATAAATCATCTCAAAATAAACTTTTATTTATTTTGTGTTTGGTGCGACTTGTGGGCAGAATTTCAATAATTTATTATTATTATTATTATTATTTATTTATTTATTTTATTTTATTTTTTCAGTTAAATTTTCCAGTTACTAAATTGTAATTTTCTAATAAAATACTTCCAGGACATAGAAGTAAGGAATAATGTAGCTGTCATCACAGACAGGGTGATGAGGTCTTGTGATAATGAGCTTCTGAATGTACTTTATTTTCCAAATATTTAAATAATAGCACACGGAAATGCAAAGTTTAAATTATGCATGAGAATGCATGAGAAGAACTGTGAAGAGCTATGAGAGACATAGTGTAGGAATTTGATTTTTCAAGCATGACGGTCAAATTACAGGTCAACGCACAAGATATTTGATGAAAAGTTTTTGCTATTAACCAATAAAAATCCACAGATTCCAGAGAGCCGTGTAATAAATTTAAAATAAATAAACTCAAACACATATTCACACAGGTTCTTTCTCTCGCCATTGCCTTTGGTAATCAACAGTGGTCCATATTCTTTCTCTCTCTCTTAATTACCCTTCTCGCTCTTTCTCTCCTCTCTGTACATCACTGTGTTTCGCTTCCTGACCTTCGATTGAAGTGCAACTGGTCTCTGCATGCTTTCTTTCATCTTAATGCCACCTTTCCTTCCAGCTGCCTTACCTCCCCCTGATCTCCCTCCCTCGGCTCTCCTTTCCTCCCTTTCTCTTCCTCGTGGCCTTGAAGTTCTCTTCTTCACTCTGTGACGATTTTACCTTTATTCGTCCTTTTCCCCATCCCGTTTCATCTGATGAATCAGTCTGGTCCTCTCTGTTTCTCTGTCATTGTCCTTCTTGGTTGTTCTGTCTTTCTCTCTCTTTCTTCCAGTCTCTGTCTTTCTCTCTCTCTTTGTCGGCTGTGGTGCTTGTTAATTGCCAGCAGGTTATGGTGCCCTTTTCAGTGCGGCAGGAAGCCTTTGGTCGCTCCCCATGAAAAGGACAGAGCTTTTAGGCCTTCTCATGAGATGAGGAGCATGTGTCCCCAAGCACACGCACACACACTCACCAACTTGTTGGGTTTTCATGTTTTATAAGGACATTCCATAGACATAATGATTTTTATACTGTACAAACTGTATTTTCTATCCCCTAACCCCACCCATCACAGAAAATTTTTCAAAATATTTTTACATTTTCAAAAAAACATCACTTAGTATAATTAATAAGCCGTTTTCTTCATGGGGACCAAACAAATGTCCACACAAGGACAAGGATTTTGGATAATGTCATCTTTGTGGAGACAAAAAATAACGCCCATATAATCTCGATCCCACTTCCTTATAACTGCTTGTGTGTCAGTCAACCATACAAAGCTAATGAATATGACCCGAGCACCATCATTACCTATAAGCCCCTGTAACATGAACACGCTCTATTCACAAACGACAGCCGCACAAGTCCTAACTGAACGCAATCTGCCCCTCCACACGCAAACAAATTCACTCAAAACAAATGAACTGGTAACGAATACGGTGCAGACTGATTCCGATAGCCCCCTGCGTCTATTCACGCATGCCACAGCTGCACGGCCACACTTCTGTGAAAGCATTCCTCAGCCACACATTCATATAGTGCATCCATTATGTTATCATAATCAAAAGCAACGTGTTGCTTAGCACCATGCTTTTTTTGCCAGCCGTGATTAAAATGGTCCCATGGAGGTTTAGATTTGGTTGGAGGGATTAAATGTAATTTAATGTGATTGTACAACAGTAAAGCCCAGGCAGTTGTGAGCTTTGGAAGAAAGAAAATAAAACATTAAAAAGGAAACTCTGGTAAGGTCGTTCTGTACATAAAAGAGAATTTATGATTACAAGCCATGCGCAGTGCAAAGTTCATGCAGACTTTTTTTTACTCTCTTTAAATTCTCCAGAGATGCTTTTGAAGACTTTGTCCTTAAAAAAACTTTTGTGAATGAATAAAGGTAATGGGCTTATAAAACCATAACTGATTGTAAAGTCACCATGAAATGTCAAAACTAAAGGCTGGTTGAGAATATAAGTTTTTACAGATGTCTGGAATACCTCACTGTCAATATTTTTATCTTCATGTTCTGTTTTAGAGAAACAGGGCCATTTTTACAGCTCGAAAAATGTACTTAACATTGAAACATTAAAGTTCTTTCAGGGTGATACTTTTAGACTTTTCATAATCTTTGATTTTATATATAATCAGTTCACATATATCACAGTTATATCAAAATTACACATTATATAAATAAAATATACACAAATAAATAAACATACCAAAAATATTATACATACACAAATTATAAAATACATATATTATATTTATTATATTTTTATTATTTCAAATGTTTTTAAAATAACTCATTTATGCACAAGACAATATTAATTTGATAAGAAAATACAGTAAATTAGTGAAGTTCCTAAACGTAATTTAGGGAGGAGCGAGCCCATCTAATCTTCCAATCAACAGCCAGAGTATATAAGCAGCTGCTTACCTCTTTTCAGTCACAGCTGTTCCAGCATCCCTCCACCTCCCCAAACTCCACCTTCATCTCAGGTACCTTGCCCTATGTAATCATATCCTATATTTATTCACTGGGGGGTTGTATCAGAGCTCGAGTTGAAGCTGCTTCAACTATTAAGTTCTGTTGCTATTTATTTTTAGATATAATAATAATAAAAAAAAAAAAGTTATGGATTAACTTCTAAAACTAATTTTTTAATTATTTTTCAATCATTTTTCAACATTTTTCATAGTTACTGTCATAATGTGTTTTCATGACAAATTCATTTAAACATACAGTGATAATTAAGACATTACTAACAGGTAAAGTAAATATAATGAATATATTAGATAATATTGTGCATATATTTAGTGTAATGATCCCCTTTAGAGTTCATTTCTCTAGTGCAGTGGTTCCCAAACTGGGGTACGTGTACCCCTGGGGGTACGTGAGGTGACAAAAGGGGGTACGCGAACAAAATGCTGAGTAGTTGATTTAATTCTACATTAAAATAATATTAAAATAGAGCATGTATTTTTAACTGCCAAAATGTCGTAAATCCAGTACATTTAATCAAATTACCTCATCATTTGCAGTCAAAAATGACTGCATCCACACAAGCAGCATGCATATGATAGATTGCTTGCCGAATCTGCTGCCTTAAATCACGCTAAATTACTGTCGTTCTCGACAGAGCACCTTTGTAAAAGTGGGGATTTAGAACTTACTCGCATGAAGAACAAATATAGTCAGAGATAATGAATTAATTTCGATTTAAGACTCAAACTTTCTCCGGTACAAAAACATACCTTGTGTGAGTTCTTGTATTTAATGATGACAACGAACAAGAACGCAATTGTTCCCAAATATCCACATGACTGCAAACGTGACATTATTATACAACAGGTCAAAAAACAAAACGTACATTTTAAACACAGTACTGCCAGTATTTACTTTATTTTGCAATGAAATAATAATGAAAACCACAGCAGAACTACAACACACGTCTGTGTTTCGCAAACAATTCTGCGGCTTTGAACGAATTGTGAGAGTCGATTCAATGATTCATTCACAGCCGTTACTGAATGAATGACTCGATGACTCACTCATAAAAACAGTGACTTGCTGCCACCTACTGGCGGTTTTAGTTTAATATTTAAAAGTTTTACTTAGTTTTACCATCATTGCATATTTCTCTATTGAACATTTTTATTTAAAACATTATTTATTTTATAAAGTTATTCATAAAGGTAAAAAAATGCACTGGACAATCAATTTAGGGGACAAATATTGTCCCTTAATGGTAAAGGTGTGACTGCAGTCGAAGTGGAAGAGAGGGGGTACGCGGAAGGATGGTAATGCCTTCAGGGGGTACTCCAAGCTAAAAAGTTTGGGAACCACTGCTCTAGTGAACTCACATGATGTGAACACTAAGGCCTCACAGAGACGCTTTTAGGTGTATATGCAAAAATTTTGTATTGTATAGGCATTTCGTCCAGACGGATCCAGCGTTTTGGGAGCATGAAACCTCTATTTTTTTAAACGACACCCTTGCGTTTTCATGTGTATGCGTTTCGTGCTTGCGTTCGTGCTGCAGAAGCTACCGAGCCTATTAGCTTTACTAAAATAAAGCTTTATTTCTAATCTTTACTAAAGTTTGTATACAGAGTGAAAGGTTTATGCGCATGCTCCAAGTCTTATTCTCTATTTTTAGTCTATCTCTGTGGCAGAATTACAGCGCCACATACTGATCTGTCATGTACACTACATCGTTTTGAGTTGGTTTCAGTGGTTTCGTGTGTACGCAGATATTTCTTGAGACGAGGAAAAAAAAAAAAGATCGGATAGGGAAAGCTCTGGCTTCATGTGGATGTTGCCTAAATGACTTGCCTGAGGTAAATGTAATGCTCAAGATGTTTTATAGATGTCTTTCCACGGTTGAAACACTGGTTGAGAGATTATACGTAAACATATCTATGCATAGATCGTCTCTGCTTCTACTGTAATTTTTTCTGTTGTGGTGGTAAGCAAACAGTGTTGCATTACCGTGTGCGCCCCCTTCTGGATTGGAGTGTGGATCACCTGGGACTGACTGTATTCGATATCTGACTATATGCACTGAACTGAGACGAATGCATGTACTGTTACACCCCTATTATAAATGACTTTACTGTAATTTCTGATCAATTTAATGCATCCCTGCTAAATTAAAGTATACATTTCTTTAAAAAAAAAAAAAAAAAAAGACCTTATTGACCCCAAACCTTTGAACGTTAATGTATATAATTTACGTTCATGTTTAATTATTATTAAAATTGATACCACACATTTTGAAAAAAAAAAAAAAAAAAAAAAAAATGCATATCTATTTTAAGGTAATGTCTGTCTAATTGGATTTCATTACACCAAAGGAACATAAGAAGAAGAAAAACATGAAGGAAAAATAATTTACACTATCATAAAACCCTTAGAGTCTATCTCAACGGGAGGAACATGAGCAGTAGAGTGCAAGTAAAGACATGCAAATATTAAAATCAATTCTCTGCTGACACACTTTAGCTAATCATGAAAACTGAACCTGCATCACAATGATTTCACAGAAAACAAAAAAAAACACAAAAAGCAGACTTCACCCTTTTTACTTGATTATGCACAGGCAAAGTGCAATAACTACAGTGAGCTGGAAGCAATTAGAAATCATTCTATTGTGGTACAGGAGACAACAATAAAAGAGGAGGTGAGAGAAAGATGATCGTAATCTTGAAAAGTCTGAAGCTGGGAATTGTTTAAATGAACAGATAATTGCATGGGGGGGGGGGGGGAGCAGAGACAACACAAACAGATCTATATAGAAAGATAAAAATAAAAATAAATAAATACACCTATGAAGTCCAGAGCCTCTAATTTTCTCTGCTATAGCTACAGTATCAATCCCCCCCTGCAAGAGTCTGATAATGAATAAAGAGCACTGAATGCTGCTTCACTCCACTGGCTTGAGCTTTGGGAGTGATTTTGCCATGTTTGGGTTTATAATAGCGATAAAAATCTCTATATCTCGCCTCTTTTTAATCACACTAGCGCATTCATCTCAGAATGATTTGGAATGTAATTTGGTGGGAGAGGTAATCAGGTTTTGCGTTAATTGACTTTGCGGCCTGCAGATAGAAGGGTTTTTCTGCTTCAGTAATTACCGCCCGCCATTCTCCTGTCTAGTCAGGGCTGCCTGTTGCCGTGCCGACCACCTCCCGGTGCGTATTAATGATGCGTGAGGTGTGCTGTGCCAGTGGGGAGTTACACAAAAGGAAATACTCGAGAAATTCCAGTGTTTCCACAAGTGCTTCACGCACAGGTACATTCCGTCACCGAGTCGGCACAGCAGACGCGGCTGCCATCATAATCAACAAAGTTGGTAGCGTAGACAGCTGTATCCATTAAAACGGCAACGTTTTAGCTTTGTTGCATCGTTTCCTCGGCTCTCAAGTTGCCGAAGGTCAAGCTTTGGCAAAAGTCTCTTTTGCTCATTGTCAAAGAATGACAGCAACTTGCTGTTAGAGTGAATGTTTCTTGCGTCTCTCTTTGTCCTTTTCTCTCTCACCTTATTTGTGATGCTTCAAAAACTCTTTTGTATCACTCCTCCCTGATATAAACAGACTCCGAGCGCAGATGTTTTCCGACACAAATACAAGCAGAGCGTGAACTAGAATACATGCGGCATTCTCAAAGCTTCTAAATAAACAGCCACAAAGACGCAACCATACATACCAACAGACAGAATTACATCATCAAGAGCTCAGGATGCAGTCAAAAAGGGGGAGAAACACTTTTGTTTGACATTTTCTTTTTACATTTATAGGCTGAGATACCAAGTTCTACCAGTAGGGGGATCAGTTTTGAGAACCAAAACTGCCTGAGCTCGTGTTTACTCTAATATGGAACTACAGAGTGAAATAGGACACAGCATGTGTCATTTCATAACCAGAGATCCCTCCGGAAAAGCAATGTTGTTTAGATTTTCGAAGACAATACGGTAATAAAGCTCCTGCCGTGACGACTGACAGGTTTTTTTTTTTTTTTTTGGATGGGATCGCATCACAAGACAATCAAATCATGAGATTGAAGCCATTGTGTTTTGAAAACTGGGAACTGGGTGTCAAATTCTCACTTTGACGCTTGAGGTGAGAAGAATGATGTGCTTATTTCAGCTCACTAATTCACTAATTAACGTAGTGTCAAAGACTTCATCAGGGGGACTTTTGATTGTTACTGAGTCTGCAAATACAAACATTGATGTCAATATGCTCTCAACTGGGTTGAATATAATATGAGATCTGACATATATCAGTGACCGTCATGTGACAGAGATTGTGTGTTTGGGTGTTGCAGATGTATAACTTACGGGTCTCCGTAGTCCCAGACAACACATTGAGGATCTGTTGTGCCCTTTGAGGAGAAAGAAGACAGAAAGAGTTAAGAATGACTTCAAAAAAAGACAAAACAATAACGGCTGCATGGCAGTACAGCAGAGAGGAATTTTTCATAAATAGTTTATGCATTTGTGTCTGTGAAGGGAGGGAGAACATATGTGAGTTTAATTTATTTATATAGCAATGTATCAAACCAGGTGGCATTTGTAAACAAACAATGATTGGCGTTTATTTGAAACATATGTTATTACAGTCTGAAACCTAACAAACCTTCTTTTTGGAAATGTTTAGCTTATAAAACATGTGTTTGTATCATATTTCTGCCACTTGGTTCAATGAAGGTGGCACTTTATGTATGTGCTGAATGATAAGGGACCTTCATACCTTCATCCATACAGACCCAGTTCCAGTGTCAGGGCATTAAAAAAAAAAAAGATAATGATTTAATAATTTAAAAATGTATTACTAAATATTAATTTAAAACAATAATTAGACATTTTTAATTTCTAACATTTTAATACAATAATTATATACACTACCATTAAAAGCTTTGGGGTCAGTAAGATATTGTTTTTAAATAAATTAATATATATATATATATATATATATATATATATATATATATATATATATATATATATATATATATATATATAAAATAATGTTTTTTTTTTTTTTTTTTTTGCCCTGACACTGGAACTGGGTCTGTAAGTGATGAAGGCCCCCTATCGTTCAGCACATACATATATACAATTTTCCTTTAAATTATGAAACTGAAAGGAAAAAGGAACAGAAGAAATATGTAGTCCACAACTGGCCAGCTAAAAAAAAAAAAAATCTCTTGAGAGTGAGCGTTTAGGATGATGCCTTCACTTTGTGCTCAGTGTGAGGCTCTAATCAGAGTTCAGTGGTGCATAGCTGGAAGAACAGCTAATTATCGATTCATCAGCGAATCAACTGGTATAATTGACTAATCTGTCTCCACTCAGGTTATGCCTATTATGTCTTTTTAGGAAGAGGAATCCCAGATGGGATCTTATGACCTGAACAATGATCACCTCTGACCTTCAGGGCTATAACAAACTCCCGTTACAGCTGCCAGAATCAGAGGGCAATTATGTCTCGCTATGTGGTCTCAGTGAGATTGTATACTTCAAATGAGGGCAGGTTCAGCGAGATGCAAGACACAGACACTCGAATGGCACCGTTTTAAACATTTCATTGCCCCCAAGTGGTTAAGCAATGCCACATACTGGATTGGATCAAATAACTGAGTCACATGTTGACAGCTGACACAAAGTAATAATTGTTTGAATGACAGATGGTTGACACGGTCGCAGTCGCCTCCGCAGAGTGGACTGCATCAGTCCAGAAACACTCACACAGCTGTTCTTGTAATACGTCTGCTAAGGCAAATTATAAGTGTCCAGTATGGACATTCGACTGGCTTGAATGTACTTATCAGAAACACAAACAGATGGCTTTGGTACTCTCGTTCATAATGAGAACAAATGAACGGAGCATTTTTGTCATCGCAGGTGGTAAATAAAACATGCAACTGAATACATCATTTCAATTTGACTCTCAAATGACTGACAGCTGGATGCTTCTGGACGTCGGCGATCAATAACTGGCATAGACGTCAGTACACCCGTGTTAAGACTGATGAATGGTGAGGAGCGGCAGCCAATGACACAGCTGGAGTGTACCGCCTCCATTTCCCAGCAGCCTCTGGGGGTCAGGATGGCTCAGGCAGGCTGTCTCAGAGCAGCTGTCCACATAGAGAGGACAAGTCCCAACACACAGACTCAGATCCCCCCCCCATCCACGTTCCAAACATCTGTGGCCAGGGCACCACTGCACAATCTGGACACCGACCCCTGCCAAGGTCTTTCGTACACAGATGGGGCTTACCCAGGACCACGGCTGAGCGGGGCACGACCTCGGTACAACGGGGGACGTATGCATAGAAAACATTCATGAATCACGTCCACTCCCGCATTCCCAAAACTCACACTTCTACTGAGGAGATAGCAGGTAAAGGTTGCCATGGCGACTCGGGGGAACATCACAATGGCAGTGTTCTCTGCACAGCTGATATCCGCACTGATGCACAATCCAATCTGCAGGTTTCGAATTTTGCATAAATCCTTGCGGGTATATTTTTATTACATTTTTTTCTCCCCACATAAAATATTGAGAGCCTTTATGTGTAGTACTTTATGTGCTGTGTATTTAGGGGTTGTTAAAGATGAACTATTCATAACAGAGGATTATTAATAGAGGGTCATCCTAACAGAACTGTATTTCGTGCCTGATTAAGGTGTTCAAATAGACTTACTGTGCTAGAAGTTTGTGCCAACAACATTTCAGAGGCAATTTGTCAGCATGAATGAATTTGCGTTGGTTATGGGTCATGAGAACCAGTATAGTAAGACCAAAATGGGAAAATATAAAAAAAAAAAAAACATAAGAAAAAAAAATGTTTCAACATGTGACTGCATTAGTTCACCCAAAAATGAAAACAATGTCATTTATTACTCACCCTCATGCCGTTCCACACCCGTAAGACCTTCGTTAATCTTCGGAACACAAATTAAGATATTTTTGCTGAAATCCGATGGCTCAGTGAGGCCTGCATAGCCAGCAATGACATTTCCTCTCTCAAGATCCATTAATGTACTAAAAACATATTTAAATCAGTTCATGTGAGTACAGTGGTTCAATAGTAATATTATAAAGCGACGAGAATATTTTTTCGCCAAAAAAACAAAATTTAGTGATGGCCGATTTCAAAACACTGCTTCAGGAAGCTTCGGAGTGTTATGAATCAGCGTATCGAATCATGATTCATGACTTTGGCGCTCCGATGATTTGACATGCTGATCCATAACGCTCCGAAGCTTCCTTAAGCAGTGTTTTGAAATTGGCCATCATCGGCTATATAAGTCGTTATTTAGTTTTTTTTTTGGCGCACCAAAAATATTCTCGTAGCTCTATTATATTAATATTGGACCACTGTACTCACATGAACTGATTTAAATATGTTTTTAGTACATTAATGGATCTTGAGAGAGGAAATGTCATTGCTGGCTATGCAGGCCATCGGATTTCAACAAAAATATCTTCATTTGTGTTCCGAAGAATAACAAAGGTCTTACGGGTGTGGAACGACATGAGGGTGAGTAATAAATGACAGAATTTTCATTTTTGGGTGAACTAACCCTTTAAGGCTTAGTGCAACCAAAAATGAAAAATGAACGGTGAACGCAGTCAGACGACGAATACAGTCACAGATGATCCACGCTCCAATCCAGAAGGGGGCGCGTGGTAATACAACGCTGTTTGCTAACCGCCACAACAGGAAAAAAAAGAGCAGAAGAAGAACAGAGCAGATGCAAACGAATTGCACGCTTGAAAACAAAACCCGCTAGGTAGTGCACATGCGCCGAATGTGTCTTTCTGTGCTCATGGACAAAGGAAAATACTCCGAAAGGCTTGCGCACTCAACTGATTCAACTAAATGCCACTAGGTGGAACCAAACTGTGATATGCACTACTGTCTGTTCAAAATAAATGAAAAGAAACTTTGCATTGTGGATTTGTTCCTTTGTCCGGTAACACTTTAATGTAGGGTCAAATTCTCACTATTAAGTAGTTATTAAGATATTAGCTGTTATAAGATATTGGCTGTTTATTAGCACTTAGTATAAGCAGATATTAATGCCTTATTCTGCATGACCATATTCTGCATTCCCATAATCCTACCCAATACCTAAACTTAAAAACTACCCTACTAACTATTAATAAGCAGTAATTAGGAGTTTATTGAGGCAAAAGTCATAGTTAATAGTTAGATAATAATGAGAATTGGACCCTAAACTAAAGTGTGACCATTTTTCCTTTTGTACCGAAATTGTACCGAACCGTGACCCCAAAACCGAGGTACGTACAAGAACCGTGACTTCTGTGTACCATTACACCCCACATATATATATATATATGTGATGTTTAACAACCCAAAACTTAAGAATGGCAGTGTGACACAGTATGGTTAATACAAGGAACATCAAAAATATACTATGATGAAATATGCAATAGTTTGTAGAAGTGGGGCATTTAATATTAATATCTGTTAAAATATGAATAAAAAGTGTAAGATACTTACATTGAGCAAAGGTGCAAGTTCCACTGATACCAAGGGCTCGGTTGGTTTTGGTAAAGGACGCACCGTCACTGTCAGAATCTTTGAGCTGATCACGAATGGATCTCTGGAAGGAAGGAACATAGAATGAGTTAGATCCAAAACTGACTTCACACTCCATTTCTCATCTATCGATAGGTATCAGGGTTGGTCTCCCGTCATGACTGAATTGGCCACAAACCACAGGTTGCTCAATTGGAATTTGAAATGGAATGACAGAATAATTTAATCTAACAAATCCAACATCGTCACTCAACAGAGGATGTTTATAAATTACAAATTTCGTAAATGCAAAACATAATTACATCATACATTTTGACTAATTCTGCACATTTATTCCTGACTATATAGACACTTTATACAATTTTCTCAGCTGATTGGACATATTTCTCTAAACTAAGTCTGTGCAGCTGCAGTTAACCGTGAAATTGCGGGTCAAAGTGACACATGAACATCAAAATCGGCAGAAATTTTGTACACGCATTCCAAAAGACCTCATAATGTCAAAACTTTGCAGGCATGTTCATGACCCTAAATGAGAAATTGTCACAAAATAAAAAAAAAAAAAAAAAAAAAAAAAAAAAAGTTAACCAGTATTTTATGTTGCAGGTCAAATTGACACGTAATATAACATTAATAAAAAAGAAAATAAATACATTTAAAAAATACATAAATTAAATACAAAATTCTATCGGTGGGATGTCAAATATTGATTAGAAGTATAACTTTCAATTACAGCATTTTCATTTTCATTTCTACGTTCTTAACTGTATACCTCAATACAATTTGATTCAACTTTCAACTCAATTCTGAATGGTGCACAACCCTGGATGGTATTCAACGACAGAGTGTGTGTGTGTGTGTGTGTGTGTGTGTGATTTAAATCCATGGCAGAGCTTTTTAAGACCATCCTGCGCTAAACAAATCCATCTATTTTTGGTGTGTGTGTGTGTACTGTATAGTGTGTGTGTTATGGTGAGAGATAAAACTTGTGTATCTGTGGGAGTTGGGTCACATGGAGTTACATTCTGTCACAAACAAATCGGGCAGGTTAGTTCCCCTTGGGGCAGTGGGAGCAAGGATGTGTCTTCTGTGCAGAAAATTAATGAGACGCAAAGCAAAAGCAGACTAAAAACAAACAAATAGCCCTGATCCCATACATATTCAACAAGCCCCGTCACAATCAACCACAGTGAGGAGCAATGACCTGGATAGCAGGGCCTCTAACACTGCTCACAATAGAGACAGACAGAAGCAAACACAAGCAAGGGTTGTCGGCACGCTCTTGTGTTCCTCGTCAGGGTTGAGGGCTCTGACATGCTCAGTGAGCTTGGACAGTGAACTACAGACCCCAGCAGGGCTTGAGCAGGATGCGAGACATGCCCCCCAGTGTCAGCTGCACGAATCTGCCTAATTACACTTATCTCTTCTCTCTCGATACAGAAAGGCTCTCAGAAGTGGCCAGACTGAGGGAAAAGGCAACACAGTTAACCAGAATATCTAAAAATGAAGCCTTACACTTGCCCTAACCGTGCGTGGCGTGATTATTTTCCTTTATGTCCACACTCAAAGTGCTAATGATGCGTGACTGTATGAATATGAACAAAATATATGTGAAAACAGTCCTTGTAAACCCTGAGCTCCTAAAATAATATGAGAATACTGAAGTATTTTGTTACATATTCCTCAGTTGCATTTTTTTTTTTTTTATTCAAATAGTTTAATTATTGTCATAATGCGTTGGAAGCTTGTTTTCACCAGGGAATAAAAAAACGTATCTCACAATTGCAAGTTTACATCGCACAACTCTGACTTTTTTTCTCAGAATTGCATGATATAAAGTCGCAATTGCAAGTTATAAAGTCAGAATTGTGAGATATAAATTATGCGAGATCTAAACTCTGACTTCATATCACGCAATTCTGACTTTATAACTCCCAATTGTGAGTTTATATCTCGAAATTGACTTTATAACTCGCAATTGAGTTTATATCTCACAATTCTGACTTTATAACTCACAGTTGCAAGTTTATCACAATTGTGAGAAAAAAAGTCAGAATTGTGAGATAAAAAATTGCAATTACCTTTTTTATTTATAAACAAGCTTCCATAAAGCACATCTTTTTATTTTGATTAATCAAAATTTTTTGGAAGTCATTTTGTTGACAAAATTAAAACTTTCAGGACCAAAATAAAACTAATATAACTGGAAAAACCCAATACACACACTACAAAAATGAAATAAATAAAAGAAAAGAATAGAATAAAATTGGCCACAAATTAATGTTTTTTAATCATCAAACATTTATTACCCGCCTATTGCAAATTAAATTGTCACTAGATAACAATGACAACAACTGAAGGCCCTTTAATTGATTTAATAAATCAACTGACAACACAGAGAAAAAAAGAATAGAAAAAAAAAAAAAAGTTCAAAACTGAAAACTATTATTCACAACACATTTTTAATCATTTGTGGCTTATTCACCTTGAATCTTTTACCTCTAGAGGAATAATGTTCTCCAGTGTCAATCTCTGTGGGAACAGCTGAGTCACTTTGATAAGGTAGGACAGTTACAGCATTTAAGCTGTAAAACATGGCTAATTTGAGGTTTTAAGAGCCACATCCCTGGACACAACATTAGGATATCCATGGCATGGATCATGGGATTAACAGGTAGTGCAGGAATAGGAGGTATTCTAGGAACAGAGAGGCTGCTGGTCTAAAACTAGAGCAGCACAATAAACCCACAAAGGGTGGCAAACTTCACCGGATTTACCACGGTTATGAACTGTTGGCCTCCCATCAGAATATAAAGGGTAAGGTCAAGACCTTCAAATAAGCATCTTAGTCAAATAAGCTCATTTCTAGAAGAGATTAAAACAGGCTTAATGATTGTTCCACTTTTATTCAATGGATCAATTTCAAGCTCTGAAGGTTTACATTTTGATAATTGTTCATAGTCTCTGCCAGCTGGTGTCAATCATATGCCGAGTAACAGAATGAGTGTCCTTGAAATAGCTTTCAAAAACATATTAAAACACACAAACACATGCATTCACACATATTAAAGGACTGGACTTACTTTGGTGGGGGCATTATGAAGCCGAGGGTGCGGTACAGGATGGCTCCGATGACAAAATATGGTGTGTCGTCTGATTCTACAGGACAGAAAGGGTCAAAGTATATAAATAGAAGGAAAAATCTTTTAAAATGACAGAAAAGTCTTAAAATGTCTTGCTAAATATCTTTTTCTACCAAGTAATTATTATACATTTTTTGGGGAGTCACACCAAATTATATATTACAACTAATGATCAAGATTAAATAATGTATTTTGTTATTAATTCATATATAATTCTACATAATTTATATTTTTATTATTTCAGAGAAAAAAAAATAAAAAAATCTTCATCATAGATGATACTGTATGTATACGTTTCTGTAAGTATAAACACCATTTTTACTGTATTTGTGAATAAATTAATACATAGGACAAAAAAAAATATCATTCCATTGATCCCCATACTCGTATTCAAATATGAAGGGAAAACGAATCACATCAGAAGCAACTTATGACCATAATAAGCAGTTCTGGCAGAGTGAACCAAAAACAAAGCATACTATAAAAGAACGGCATTTTAAGAAAACTCTCAGAGAGAGTCAGAATATTGCCTGACATTTAAAAGACAAAGAAAAGAGGGGTTTCGTAGAGATATGACCACCGATTCTGTTCCCAGACCATCTGTCCACTCCTCCCCACTGGCTCTGTACCCTTGTTTCAGCAGCACACATCTCTGTGCTTTTCATATCATTTGTTTTGTTCTCTCCTCTGCACGAGTGCCTTGCCTGCACATGCACCTCATCATCTGTTCCTTTCTCAGACACTATTTATCATGAAACTCTTTCTTCTTTGTCCCTCCTCACTCTCATCCAATTCTTCTTCTCCTCAAACTGCTGTGGGCCTCCAGAGAGACTCGTCCCTGAGTAAATGCCATCATATTTCACTTATAGAGGACATATTTTGGACAGGAAGTGAAAGTGATACAGTAATATGTGATGTAAGGAGTCTAAAGTCCACATTTCATTGCTCTATTGTCTTCATGTGGCAACGGATGTCCTCGCAGCTATTCAAAGTTCATACAGAGTTGTAAAAAGAACGTTTAGACCTGTTCTAAGGCACTTCAGAGGATTTTACTGCAAATTTTATGAAGAGAAACTCAGCCAAGCATGGTTGAATCACTGTTGCAATGTCCACTGACATTATGCAATTTAAGGTTTAATAATTGAGCTTGAATAGAGCTGGTTAAAATCACTGAACACAGTATGCATACTCTTCTGATGCAAAAGATTACGCCTGAGTAAAACTGAGTATCAGTGGATAACGTCATCTCATTAGCATGTATATTTTGTGCATATGTACCTAAAGTCATTTATTGGATAGAAGTCATAGAACATTTATTACATATGTATAACCTCATACTCTGTCTTCATGTATGTTTTAGTGTTATTTTAGTATTACTTGAATATTATTATATATTCTTTTTTTTATAAATTTGAATTAGCTCTTATTTGTATATTTTTATTTTCATTTTAGTTTAAGTTTTAGTCATTTTGTTATCTGCTTTTTTTCAGTTATCATTTTTTTTTCTAATCTATTTATATTTCAGTTTTAGCAATTTTAGCACTTCAGATTCAACTTATTTCAGTTTTTTTTGCCAAAACAATTTAATTTCTAAGTTTTTCATCTAATTTTATTTCGAACTGAAAATTATTTTTAACATTTAAAAAGGCTAAATACAAAAAAAAAATATATATATATATATATATATATATATATATATATATATATATATATATATATATATATATATTTCAGAGAATATATATATATATATATATATATATATATATATATATATATATATATATATATATATATATATATATACTTAAACAGACAGACAGAGAGATCGATAGATCGATAGATATATAGATAGACAGACAGACAGATAGATCGATAGATAGATAGATGGACAGACAGATAGATAGATAGATAGATAGATAGACAGACAGACAGATAGATAGACAGATAGATAGATAGATAGATAGATAGATAGATAGATAGATAGATAGATAGATAGACAGACAGATAGATAGACAGACAGACAGATAGATAGATCGATAGATAGATAGATGGACAGACAGACAGATAGATAGATAGATAGACAGACAGACAGAGAGACAGACAGACAGATAGATAGACAGATCGATAGACAGACAGACAGATAGACAGACAGATAGATAGATCGATAGATCGATGGATAGATAGATAGACAGACAGACAGACAGACAGATCGATAGATAGATAGACAGACAGACAGACTGATAGATAGATATAGATATAGATATAGACAGACAGACAGACTGATAGATAGATAGATAGATAGATAGATAGATAGATAGACAGATCGATAGACAGACAGACAGACAGATAGATAGATAGATAGATAGATAGATAGACAGACAGATAGATAGACCGATAGATAGATAGACAGATCGATAGACAGACAGACAGACAGATAGATAGATAGATAGATAGATAGATAGATAGATAGATAGATAGATAGATAGATAGATAGATAGATAGATGGATGGATGGATGGATGGATGGATGGATGGATGGATAGATAGACAGACAGACAGACAGATAGATAGATAGATAGACAGACAGACAGACAGACAGACAGACAGATAGATAGATAGATAGACCGATATAGACAGACAGACAGACAGACAGATAGATAGATAGATAGATAGATAGATAGATAGATAGACCGATATAGACAGACAGACAGACAGACAGAAAGACAGATAGATAGACAGATAGATAGATAGATAGATAGATAGATAGATAGATAGATAGATAGATAGATAGATAGATAGATAGATAGATAGATAGATAGATTCAATTTAATGGAACTTCATGTGCTAAAAATAAAACTTTAAAAAAGTTACATCAGCCAGTTACACAGAAAATTCAATGTCCAAAACCTCCAAACAAAATAGCCTAATTTAGCTCAGTTTGCTGTCAAAGGATGAATAAAGGGAGGCGTGTATCACCCCTTCACTGAGAGCGGGGACGTCAAAAGACAAATGACGTAACTGCGATACTGCAGTTCTTATCAGCCTCAGCAAATCAAATGCCAATCAGCTCCACAGCGGTTCTGACTGCATGTTAAACTATGAGTTAATGGATGACAATCACACAACAAGCCCTGTTGGTCTGGTCTGAATGGAGCCTGACTTCTATTTTTCCTCTATTCTCTGAGCTATCACTTTAACAAAGCTATTTTGAGAAAGGGCCATGATGAACCTTTGCTTCTTTCTATAGAAAACCATTCTGGACAAAGCTCTTTCCAGGGAGCCATCTTATCTCCGATGGCAGTGGGCAGAATGGGGAGTGTGTCGAGACAGGAAGTGTTTGTTATTTCCTGCTGGGCGGTCCTCCACGGGCAGGCAGGTCTGTAATGGTTTAGCCTGGAGTTGTTGATACTCCACTAGACACTAACATTAATGGTCATTTCTTTGATGTCCGTTTGTTTCTTTCTCATTTCATTCAGCACTCTCTTCAGTCTTCAAACCAGCTCTTCCCTGCCCACATCCCGTGTTTTCATTCTCTCAGGCAGAATATCTCTTGTTTTTTCTTTCTTTCTCAGAAGTCTGAGTGCCTGTCATGCTGGCAGATCACTATGATTTTCATTGGCCCATTTATTCTTTCTATTCTCTCAACCGTGTTCTCTGTCTCTTCCCAAACCACTGACTGATTGCATTCAGTTCTGTAAGGCCACATACATACAATGCAGCTAAATACAACTTTACACACTACAGCTTAATGAAGTTTCTGTACTGTACACACAGATTATGTTATTTATTGGAGTACAGGAGTTTGACTGCGCAGTACACAGAAAACAACACTCGACCATCTTTGTAATGCTGTGCACCTAATTTCTATAAAGAAAATATAAATATAACTCATTGGTTTGGAATATGGTTAAATCATGCTAACAGAAAATATTTTGTTGGTTTTATAATGTAAAGTCGTAGTCCTTAAAGGGATAGTTCACCCAAAAATGAAAATTATATACATATATATATATATATATATATATATATGGTTATGGGAAAATATGAGGTGGAAGGAAACATTTTATTACAATGCTTTTGCATTTACTTGCATAACTTTGCATTCTCTCAAAGCCTTTGCAAAACTCACTCGCAAAACTTTTGAGAGTGAACGCAAAACGTCTCGGGTTACTGATGTAACCCTTGTTCCCTGAGTAAGGGAACGAGACGCTACGTCAATGACGTGATGGGAACCCTCTGTATGATGTGTTCTTGAAGCACCTCTGTTCTTGAAGACAGACGGTGACGGTGACTGTGACAATGGTTAGGATTTGTCCCGTTCATTAACTCCTGCTTTCCGTATAATTTAGGTCCAATTTTGATCCAAAAAATGGTTGGCAGGCAATAACAATATAATCATGCATATGCATATTCAGGATAACAAACTAAACGTAACATCTTATCAACTTTTAAAAGAGAGGTGAAAACACTTCCCAAATTTATCAATTCAACCAAATTTGGAACTGTATTTGGTCGCCGCTAGATGTCCAATATAAAATCTGCTGAGCTTCGCTGATTTAGATGACTCATTCCCACATTTTAAATATGGTTGAAACACCCAAAACGTTGCAATGTGTACATGTTCTAAGAGGGATGGCGAAAAAAGTAAAAGAGTCAGGAGAAAGATGTTAAAGAATGTCAAATGTGACAGGGAAGAGACTCATATAACATGCTAGGACACCGGAGCAGTTCACATTAAGCAGCTGAACCCTGACGGGATAGAGTCACTGCTGACACCACAGGATCTGATCAGTAACAATGATGGAGCTGCATGCAGAGATGCAGTAGAACACACATACTGTTACCAGCAACATGATGATTGAAAAACACTGACTTTATAAGGGCAAACCTACTATAAAAAAAACTACCAGTACCATATTTACTTTAAATTGATTCCATGATACACCAAACCAAAAGTGTTTATTTGTACGTCACATTTATATAGGACTTATTATGCTTTTTTTACATTTTCAAATTTCTTTAGTGTGTAATGTTGCTGTTTGAGCATGAAAAAGGTCTTCAAAGTAACAAAGCACAAATTCTCTGTGTCAGTAGGTTTCTTTCGGGAATATACACCTCAATATTCCTCATTTAAAGGTCCCGTTTTTCGTGGTTTTTTGAAGCTTTGATTGTGTTTATAGTGTGCAATATAACATGTGTTCATGTTTCGCGTGTAAAAAAAAACAGTATTTTTCACATAATTTACTTATCTGTATACCGCTGTTTCCACTGTCATAAAAACAGGCTGATGACTTCCTTGTTCTATGAAGTCCCTCCTTCAGAAATACGTAACGAGTTCTGATTGTGCCAGCGGTTCCTGTGTTGTGATTCGACAGCTCTGAGCGCACCGTGCCCGGAAAGGTCACGCCTCTTACCATAACGTGGAGATGCACGCGCTCAGTGTTATTGTAAACATGTCTTTAATTTTACCCTATCAATTTGAGCCGGAATCAGACCCGGTGATTGGACTGCGGGATGAAAATAACAGCGTTTCGACAAACACACTCTACAAACGCAACTCTTGTGTATTCCTGTGGGCGGAGGTTAGTCAAAAAACTGTTTTAGTGACGTCATTAAAGAAGGAAGTAGAGGGATGTAGTCCAAACTGGCCGTTCGATGTAGGCGACTTCTGTTAAATAAAATATCTCGCTTGGCATTGAACTTTGAGCTTTAAAATTTTACAGATTTTATTTATACTCTAACAACAACATTACACACTAACTAAAGTTTGAAACATGGGATCACGAAGAACGGGACCTTTAAATAATTCCCGTTCCTGGTTGAGTTGCATTAGTAGTGTGTTGAAACTTGTGGGTATGGCAAGGGGCGTGACATTTTCAACACGCTCAAAGGGGTTGACCAATCAACACACTAATCCAATTAGAGCACACTGCACTTTTCGAAAGGAGGGGCTTCATAGACAAAGGAACTGACAGACTGGGAAGAGTGGTGCTTCAACAATGTAAAATATATATAAAAAAAATGTTTTTTAACATTCAAGCATGAAAACCTATTCTTGTAAACCCCCAAAAAACAAAATCAAGACTTTATATAAGAGCACAATCGCACTTGCATCACTCACCATCGGAGGACAAGGTAAAGACTTCTTTGGGGATGAAGAGTTTGTCGTCTGCAGAGCGTGCCCAGTCTTTCATCCCTCTCCTCCCCTTCATTGGGAAGTTGATGTCACTGGAAACAGCCGAAACTGGCTCTCGCTGGATGGTGATTACTGACAGGACCAGAGAAAGACAGATTAAGTCTTGAAAGTTCAAATATTAAACGCTTCACGGAAGCACTTTTAAGAGATGTTTACTGCAGGACAACATGACCTTTATTTGTGGCACTACTGTGTAGATGCCATGGGAACTCACTGAGGTTGTTGGTGACAACCAGAAAGCTCTGGAACGGCTTCTGAGCCTCTCCAATTAGATGAATGAAGTCTTCCACAACTCGCATCAGTAACACAGAACCCGGAGAGACCTGGAAGGAAGTCACACAACCACAGGAATACACATACAAACAAGAAATGAGGATTAGTCAAGGCCAGTTTTGGGTATCATATTTGAAACATACACTACCGTTCAAAAGTTCAGAAAACTTTCTATTCATGAATCCAGACAAAATGTATCAAAATATTAAGCAGCACAACTGTTTTCAACATTCAATAATAAGAAATGTTCTTGAGCACCAAATCAGCATATTAGAATGATTTCTGAAGGATCATGTGACACTGAAGACTGGAGTAATGATGCTGAAAATTCAGCTTTGATCACAGGAATAAATTACATTTAAAATATATGAAAATAGAAAACAGTTATTTTAAATTGCAATGATATTTCACAATATTACCGCAGAATTGGTGAGCATAAGAGACTTTTTCCATAAAAAGTCCATAAAAATCCATAAAAAAATTTCTTACCACCCCAAACTTTTGAAAGGCAGTGTAAATAATAATGCTCATAAATTCCCAGACAAACACCACTAAACGTCCACAAAAAGGTTTGTTGTAAAAGACTAAACTTTGGCTAATAAATGTCAGCTGTTTGTTAATGAGAAACACAATAAATTCTACCTTCAAATACTTCTCATTTTCAGTGCAATTTTTACAGCCATATCATGAGAGTTTATGATGCAGCCGTGAAACGATGATGGAAAATAAGCATCCACAAGTCAGATGAAGCACAGCATATAGCATCATTCCCCCTCTCTCCACTCTGTCATGTTTATAAATTGGCAGCGGGTTTTAATTCACTAGGCCTTTGTTCCAGAAAACAGCATACCACATGCACATTTCACAGTGAAGTTCATGAGAACACAGAGCCCATTCCTCAATTCTAATTGGAATTTCACTCTTCCTCTCGCATGTGGAAATGAAGGCATTCATGATTGTCTACGGAATATCGTGTTGCTCCGTGCCATAGGCAACTCCTTTTATAGTATTCATACACTTTTGGTTTGCATTTGCTTTGAATTAATCCCAAATGTAAGCATTTTCTAATATGAGGCAGGTGGTGATTCTATATGCATCCAGATGAGAGACAAAGCAGATTGGTGCTTGTTGTTGGTTTGCAATGAATAGGAGGGGAACTGACATCATTCTTTCCCAAGCAGGCTTCTGGTATCTTTCACAAAAAAAAAAAAAAAAACGAATTTCCTTAGTCTGGAGAAAAATATGCTAGTTGACAGAACATCTTGGAGGTTAAGTCTGGCCATCTCTGAGTTTAATCAATCCAATTGGTAAAGTGTGGCTTCTGTGGAATATGTACTGTATATTTATGTATATGTGTTTCTGTATAATGACAGTTAAAGTATATTTAACTGTTTTTCCTGGCAACCAATCTACATTAAATCTATACGATCTACACTAACAGTGTAGGAGAACTGGCTGCCAGGGACAACAGTCTTAACATGGTTTTACCACATTATCATGGCAAATGTACAAAAAAAAAGTATTAATCTGGTATCATGTGCAATTAATTGAATTAATGTGTAAATTCAACAATATTCTGAAATATACAGTACCAGTTTTGAAAAAAATGACTATATCATGTATCATATTTACATGGTATACCAAGTATACCAAGAATCATGAACCTTCAAGAAGATCTTCAAGGTGTACAAGAATCTTAGTATAATTTTAAGAGTCCCATTCTATTAGTAGTAGTAGTAGTTAGTCTTATGTTATATGTACAAGCAACAAGCTATAACCATTAAATCATGTCCAAAACAACATGGTATCAGATGGAAACATCACAGTACTTTGAAGTGTACCACAGTTCTCCTTGAATGATTTCCATGTTCTTTTACAATTATTTTTATATGTTATTATGTTACTACAAAGTTGAGACAATAACAAACACAATAACACACATATACATTCACTAACAGAATTAAATAAATTGAATTAACAGTGAGAGGCTTTGATGCGTGACCATGAACAGGTGTCACGTTTATTATTATAAATAATGCTATTGTTCTCAGAACCACACAGTAAATGGAAAAGAAAACTGAACGAGTATTGGCACAACAAAAAATATAGGCTCTGATAAAATACAAACTCTGAACACACATATTTACTCTTTAACAAAGCAAATATTGCCACTTTAGAGTCAAAATTAATTCAAAATTGTCCCTTTTTACTTGGCTGCACGTTCCTGTTCTTACTGTGATTGAATAATCATTGTATTTTATTAAAAAGAAACCAAGCTTTTATTAACTTCAGCTGTCAACACTTATTCAGCACAGGCTATTGGATTACTATTGGAATACTAACCGAGTGCTTTTAGCAAATTCACACTGGTAAGTAATGCCCACTTTTCAACATCCAATCAGTTCTAGATATATATAAATGTTTGGGGCAGAGTTTTTTTTTTTTTTGACAGAAATTAATACTTTTATTCAGCAAGGATCCATAAAATTGATCAAAAGTGAGAGTATATACATTTATAAGGTTACAAAGGATTTCTATTTCAAATAAACACTGTTCTTTTGAGTCTATATGAAAGAATCCTGAAAAAAAACGTATCACGATTTTCACAAAAAGCTTTTTTTTTTCTTCAAAATTGACATTAATAACAAATGTTTCTTGAGCACCAGATCAGAATTATTTCTGAAGAATCATATGACTGAAAAAGACAATTTATGTAATTTCTGTGCCCAAAATATTTTAACATACAAAACATACACACTTCCCCTTTAAGATTCTGGCGGACATAATGCACATTGAGGGGACATGGTAAACACTTCAGCAGGCTCACAGGAGAAGATGATTATTTACTGAGCAGCGAGAGCAGGAGGTGTGTCAAAGATTTGCCTGCTCAACTGTGCTTTAACACCAAAATCTGGCTCAGTCACGCTGAGCTAAGCACCTGGCGCCCACATACATACACAAACATAAACGTTCACTGGAGTCACGAGCATGTGCAGCACAGACTTAGCTCAGTATGTGACTATTAGTCACCATTACCTCCAATACCCCATGCCTATAATTTAAAAAAGAACTACACTTACACATGTATGAACAAACTAATATTCATACATGTTCTGATAATCAGTGACTACAGTGACTCTCCATAATGGCTGTGGGGTGCATTATGGGAGCAAGAGGGCTCTGTGACAACAGGCACTAATATTGGCGTTGAATGGCACAGTATTGTAATTTTGAAAACTAATGCTAGTGTGTTTTAGATGGTTAACAGGGTGTTTCTCTGTAGTTGCTGTTTTCGAAAAAGACGTCTCTTATGCTGACCAAGGTTACATTTATTTGATCATGCAGTAAAATACAGTAAAAACTGTAATATTATGAAATATTATTACAGTTTAAAAGGACTGTTTTCTATTTTAATATATTTCAAAATGTAATGTATTCCTGTGATGGCAAAACATAATTTTCAGCATTATTACTCCAATCTTCAGTGTCACATGATGCTGATTGGTGCTCAAGAAACATTTCTTATTATTATCAATAATGAAAACAATTGAGCTGCATTGTATTTCTGTGGAAACTGCAATCCGTCCAAGATTTTTTTAACAATAGAAAGTTCTAACAAACAACATTTATTTGAAATAAAAATGTTTTGCAATATTATAAATGTCTTCTATGTCACTTTTTTGTTCAATTTAATGTGCTTAATTTCTTTCAAAAAATCTTACTGGCCCCAAACTATTGAACGCTTTTTGAACAGCCTGTGAGATTTATGGGATCTTATCACTTTGAAATGAAATAGTACACCTCTCCTCAACAGGTCACATGATATAAAGGGGTCATGACATGGATTTTTTAATTTAATTTAAATTAAATTAAATTAAATTGTTCCATGAGGTTCACTTACAATGCTAAAGTTTTTTGCACACACACTCACACATACTTGTTTATGTGGTTTACAGGGACTCTCCATAGACGTAATGTTTTTTATACTGTACAAACTGTATATTCTAACCCCCTACACTACCCCTACCCCTAAACCTACCCATCACAGAAAACTGTCAGCATTTTTTTAATAAAAAAAAAAATAAAAAATCAGTTTAGTATGTTTTTAAGCCATTTGTTTAAGAGGACACAGGAAGTGTCCTTATAAACCATGTTTATGTTGTAATACCCATGCCATTATAAACCATCATATGCTCATAAACCATATACATATATATATATATATATATATATATATATATATATATATATATATATATATATATATATATATATATATTATTTTAACCCTCATTCTGACCCTCTGTCTGAAATGATCTGTTTTTAAGATCATTAAGATCATCGCTGACAATACAAAATGCTCCGAACAAACATATAATTCTCCAATGCGAATTTCTGACACTGGGATCCTTCTGAAATCTGTACAGAGGTGTCAAAGCAAACGTTCTTTCACTCTTCCATTTGTCCTGTTTTCGACAGACTTGAGTACGTGTAGTATGTCAGAAGCTTAACGTGCACCTGTATACTGTATCCAGTGTAGACAACATCAGTGATTATAATGGGTTCTCTTAAATAAAGGCTTTGTTTATGATGAGGAGTACTAAGTTACGAAAATTGCAGGATGTTTTAATGGTTCAAAGACCCCTTATGTCAAAAGATAAAGGCAAATTTGATTTCTCATGTCATGACCCCTTTAATTAATCACTAACAAATATGTCACATTTTAGAAGTAAAATGTATTGGAAAAAGACAATTCACAAAATTTATTTTGCTGCCTTTTTTCCACTGTCCCCATTTGTCAGTGTTCAAATGGCTTACTTGGATTCCCTGTTGGCTTACCATTTAGAAATTCACATGACATAGCACAAACAGTTACATGTGACAGGTTTGTCCAAATCCCAACCTCAAAATATGAGCAATAATTATATGTTTGCCTAAGCAATCACAACTACAAACTACAACTAATAAGACTATTAGCATAAAGATTGAAATAAGAATGGATGTATTTGGAAATTCTGACATGATGCGCACTAGAACTCTGGACCGCAAAGAATAACCATCCCATAATTTGCCAGTTATTTGACATCACCAGAAAAAGTGTATGTTCTTGAGTGAGTCAGAATATGATCTCCTGCAGTTAGTTCAGGCCTCAGGGCATGAGCAAAAAAAAAATAAGGCTTCATGGATGGTTGAGTTCAGGAAAGTTTATTACCATGCAAAAGTGTCCTGACTTGACATCGAAGACACCAGAGGACCAAACTGCACAGCGTCTAAAGTCAAATGGCGTCTAATGGAGTGGTGTGATGCAAAGAGGCAGCTATAACAGCACATCCCTTTCCCAACACACTTCACAGTCGGTTTCTATTACAGCCAAAGCCAGTCTGATCACATCTGTTGTTAATCTGTGAGATCAGATCTGGCTTTGATGACACAGCTCTGTCTGAGAGGAAATTAAAACTCACGGCACACATATATGAAAAGTTGCGTTCTTCGGTCAGATATTTGCAGGTGTATTGCAAGGGCAGAGGATGGACGTGTTACCTGGTGAGCGTCTTCCCACTTCTCAAGGTTTTCAATGTCCAACATTAAGCTGACAATCTGGAAGAATTTCTAAAAGAGAAGAAACAATGAGGATGAAAAAAGATGAAAATTGTGTGATGAAAATGAAGAAAAATGGAGAAATGCGCTTTGATGTTTCTGTGTTACTCTCAGTGTTGGGCACGTTACTTTAAAAAAGTAATTAGTTATAGTTACTAGTTACTTCTCACAAATAGTAACGGAGTTAGTAACTGAGTTACATCATTAGAAAAGTAACTAATTACCAGGGAAAGTACCTATTGCGTTTCTTAAAAAAATTAAAATGTCAAATAACTTGAATGCCCGCAATATTAAATATAAGTCTAAGAATAAATAATTCTTGATCCGACTCGTGACTCATGATCCGCTCCTGCTTATGAAATTACTCTGTACTGTACAATACGTGTCGGTAGCCATTAAAGAAAATGTAGTTTCATATATATATGTTTAAATAGTCCTATATTATGTTTTGAATTAATTTACTTGATTATGAAAAGTGAACAGCATGAGTAAGATGCATCATAAGATGCGCAATATATCGGGAGACATGGAGTGGGTCAGACATGATTTTAAACACTTCAGTAAGTTTTGTTTTATAGAAAGCCTCTCTTTAAAGTGAATTTCGTTTTGGAAAAATTGTATCTTAATTTTAATCAATGTTTCATTAACCAATTGTCTGGATTTAATAAATAAGAAGCAAATATAGCAGACAATTTAATCATGTCAGGCGCGGGCGCGTTCACTGGCGCGTGAACTGGAGCGTGAACTGGAGCGCGACTTATAGGCTAAATGAACCGAAACTCAGCGTATAGGCTGCTTGCCTCACAGACATGAGAAATATATCTATAGAAAGCTTGAAATATCTAAAAACGAAAAGAAAATAGGCTACTCTGATTATGTAGCCTAATCCGAATGAAATGTGCATTCTCTCTCTAAGCGCGTCTAGTATGCGGAGATGATGAGAGTCAATGTCAACTTCATCTTTGCAGCCGACACTGATTCAGAAAACATTACTTTATTAATAAACAATTCAAATGTCTCCTTGCTGTTTTGGTCACATTCATAATTACTACTTTTGCCGGTTCTTTATAGCAAGCTTTATGCGTCCGCTTGAGTGCATAGCCTATATTACATAAACGCTCATTATTATGGTTTATTCTCTACAGTATTTAAGAAATGAAATTAATATAAATGTAATTAGTCAACTAATGGCTTAAATGAATAACTACTAGCCGACTAGAAAAACTTATTTCACATATTTTCGATCCAGCATGTCACAAAGGGTAGCCTATTCTGGTTAGAGCTCGCGCTCCGCTCGCATGCTCACAGACACACTCACACAGAGCATCGTTCATTATTATCAATTTAAAATTATATTTGTGCATGACTAACCCCAACACACACCAGAGAAAAATCTTTGCAGGTCCATATGGCTGAGAGAGAGCCTACTCGGATGAAAACCGCTTCAGTGAGCTCAACTATAGTAACGCGGCATTTTTTTTGCCAGTAACGGTAACGGCGTTGTAACGGGAGAAAAAGTAATTCGTTTGATTACTCGTTACTGAAAAAAGTAACGGCGTTAGTAACGCCGTTTATTTATAACGCCGTTATTCCCATCACTGGTTACTCTGCACTGCAAAAAAACATATTTTTTCCACACACACACAAAAAAAATATATATAAAATGCATAAAAAATATATATCTTAAAAACATGTGAAACAAGATACCTTTACTGATCATGTGTAGGATGCTTTCAGAGAAACTTAAATGTTTCATTTAAATCTCTAATTTATTGCTAAATTATTTTTAATAGATATTTTTAATTCATACTCCATTTTGCAATTTTTTTAAATTCTTGTTTTATGGAAAAAAAGGTTAGATGCTTAAAATTAGAATAAACCAAGTCAATGGGGTAAAAATAAACAATTCAATATATATTCTTTGAAAACAAATATTAATATATTTTTACTTTATCTATCTACAGTTTATATATATTACTATATATATATTACTATATAACTATATAACTATAGTCTATCAATGCATAGTTCATCCATGAAACTCTCTTCACCTTCTGGGCTTTGATTCCCAAAAGCATCGTAAGCCTAAGTTGATCGTAGAACAATTGCCAGCAATGGTCTCTACAATCAACTTAGACTTACGATGCTTTTGGGAAATGCAGCCCTGATTGGTTGTTTCAATGTAACTTCAACAGCCAATCGATTGTATGTATCCATTACTACTTCCCTTTATAACCACGACGCATCCAAACAAATACATTAACTCTGTGCGGTATGCAAATTCTTATTTGACTCCTCCACCTCCCCAGCACCACCTGCCTAGATCTGGTATGGGAGGAGCAGCAGCGCATTTCCCTTAATTTTATATTCTGAGCATTTAGCAGAAGCAATTTGTAATTCTCTGCAGCATCAACAGCAACCATAGCTCCGGCAGCAGCGTAGAAGATCTAGTCTAGTGGTCGGCAATAGGCGG
This sequence comes from Megalobrama amblycephala, assembly GCF_018812025.1. Classification (NCBI taxonomy): domain Eukaryota; kingdom Metazoa; phylum Chordata; class Actinopteri; order Cypriniformes; family Xenocyprididae; genus Megalobrama; species Megalobrama amblycephala. The sequence goes on from NC_063052.1 coordinate 10,307,194, forward strand.
CCAGCGGGTCCCGAGTCCGCAGCCAGATTATTTTGATAGCGGCTGGTTCTGAAATAAATCTTCTTGTGGTGCCGTCTAACATTATCGCAGAGTCTACACCAGACGCAACCTTTTCCATTCTTCTTTGTATGCCCTATTTTCACTGTCAACTTTCCTCTTTAGACTCTTTGATACTGCCATTTTCTCTCATCAGCTAGCTTAAATGTTAACTTCACTCTGCACACGACGCAATAGCGTACCTCCAGCAGGCAAACAATTAAAAAAATAAATAAATAAATGCAGTTTAGTACGTGAGGATCATAGACATAATAAATACATTAATTATGTCTATGGTAAAAGTGTAAAAGTAGGATATGTCAAATAATTATTACAATAACTTAGGCTCCAATGTGTAACAAACAAATTAAAATGAGACACATTTATTATTCACAATATGGAAAGAGGAAATAAAACATAGTTCTTTAAGAGCATGACTCAAACATGGCATTAATGGGCTTATTCAGTGGGCTTTTTTGAGCTATTTTTATCCATTCCGCATCTCCCACATATGTGTGTTTTAGCAAGGAGGTCTGTGTTGCAAGTTGGTGAATGAAGATACTTGCCAGGTTACATGTCACTACTCTGCTTTATTAATTTCTCCAGTGTAAAACCCGGACACCGCCACACAAATGTGGCTTTTTGTTAATGACTGTCCTACTACAGGATTTAACACAGAGTAACAGCTCAATACCAGTTACAAAATACACTGTAACAGTCTGTCACAGGCAATTCTAGTTGCATTTTTCCATCAATTAATTTAAATGATCCTTTGACTATGTTCTGGCCTGCCATCTAGTGGCGAAAAATTTTTGGGCCCGATGCCAAACTTAATTGCCGACCCCTGATCTAGTCTGTCGAGACCAAACCTTCCATTTACATGAATATAATATTTCATAAACTATCCTGAGAGTTGTCATGGCCGAAATGTAATTACACAGTTGACATGTCAAGCATTGATCTATATTTTTTTATAGTATACATGCCATTATATAGCCTTGTATTAAGCCTGCATGGAGTATATGTACTTTTCCTATTTAAGCCAACTACAAAAGAGCTTAAAAAGCTTATTATAAATCTGTAAAACTTCAAAAGAAATATTGCCTAGTCACAGTTTTTGTCATCTTCCCATTTATAACTTTGCACACAACCACAAGCAAATACACACCTGCACGTCGTCAGGAGCTGGGATGTAGGTTGCTCGCTTGAAGGTGTCCGTCACATTTCGGAGAATCTCCACGGAGAATAAGAGGTCGCCGCTATAATAATTCTTACGGGACATTAACTCCAGGAGACTCCTCACGATCTGAGACATGCCCTCCCCTGCCAGGGTCCTCTGACCCTTCGCAAGATGTTCTCGCAACTATAGGGGAGAAAAAACATGGTTTTATGCACAGATACTGATTAATAAACCTCCATAATAACCACATGAGCATGAAGTTACACCCTGGTTTTATAAATAAACTCAGAGAGATAAACTTGAGTTGAGATATCAAGCTAAACCAACAGACCAAGCTGAACATTTTTATGCCTTTTCTCCACTGATTTTATGGGAAATTCAGAGGAATTACTGTTAGCTGAAAGAATAATTAATATTCTAAAATATATAAAAAATGGACAAGCAAATAAAAAAAAAAAAAAAAAAATAAAATTAACATAAATACATAAATAAATAAAATGTCAAAAGCACATAAAATTACTAAAAATTCAAACTACACTTAAAACAAGCTTATTAAATAACTTATTAAATAAACTTAAAAAGAAAATAAATAAACACAATGGTTCAAAGGTAAGCCAGGAAAGGAAGTGTAGAAGTACATGCTGGCTTTGAAGCTGAAGCAACATTGATCCAGGTCTGGAGCAAAGTGAAAGCAGTTTGAAGGTATTGACATCCACCTTAATCTACTTCCCATCTACAGTCAACCAAGCTGTGAGCATAACAAAGTGAAACAACTTCTCCCTCAGTGAATTAACCAGCAGAGTTCTTGTTTGTGGTTGAACGTCAGCGGACGAACTGTTGACTGTCTAATGACAGTACTGTGAGTGCAGGACGTGGCAGACAATGGCAATCAAAGCTAATTAAGCATTGTCTGATTATAATGAGGGGTTAGTGGACAGGTCAACAGCGCAATCAACCCCGTCGCATCATGTCTTGGTCGAGATGTAGAATTAAAACCAACTCGGCATTATGAACTCAAAGTCATAGGCCGTGGCTGAGGAATCAGAAAGAGTGAATCAAGGCAGACTGTTGAACCTGTTAGAAAGTAATCAATCATTATCAAAACCCAGAGGTCTGAAACCAGGTGAGAGAAACGACATAATCAATATGAAATCTGTGAGACTAGTGCTGTTTGTTTTTAAGCTTTTAAGCATTTACGGTAGGGACAAGTTCAAAGGAAGCATCTCCAAGTAGTGGTTTTCATTTTCATTTTCTTCATTTTTTAATGTTTTGCTGGCTGCTCGTTGCAGTTATTATCATTTCCAACACACGTGACCCTTTAAATACATTCAAATCTATAGTTTTTCTGTGGCTTGTTATCCACACTAGTGAAACCATTAAACAAAACACAAACAAATGTGTCTTCGCATCTGATATGCATCCAGTGATGCACAGCTACAATTCTGGTATATTAAAATTTGAATATTCAGCTGCTCGTGTATGCTATCTACTGAGCTACAACATTCAGGGATTGACAGTAGCAGATGGAAGTTATTAAATAAAACTGAGACACTGAATTAGTCAGCATGTATGATTACTTCCACTATGTAAAATGCATTCACCAGTATTTTTTGTCTTGTTTTCCAGTAAAAATATCTATATACATCCTTAAAAAGAGAAAGTGTAGTAAATGTACTTAAGAAGCAAAATTGCATTAGATATACCAGTAAGATATTTCTTGAATTTTTTTCACCATGTTGGAAAACAGTTATTATTATTATCATTATTATTATTACTGAAATTATTAAACAAATAATACATATTAGTTAGGAATAATAATAATAATAATAATAACTATTATTCGAATTATTATTATTATTCATTATTATTATAATTTATTATTATTATAATTTATTATTATTATTATTATTATTATTATTATTATAATTACAAATATTTTATAAAACATTATTATTCTATAAAATATTAATAAACAAACATTATTTAATTTATATAACATATATAAATATAATTTATTTATATAACAATATTTATATTACATAACAATAACACTAATACTAACAACAACAACAACAACAATAATAATAATAATAATAATAATAATGTCATAAAGTGTTTAAATATTTAACATTTTTTTATATTTAAATATTATTATTATTAATAATAATAATAATAATAATAATAATAATAATAATAATATTATTATTATTATTATTACAAAAATTGATAAACAAATACTTAATTATTAATCTAGGAATAATAATAATAATAATAATAATAATACTAATAATAATAATAATAATAATAATGTATTTAATTATTTAAATTTTATTTTTATTTTTTAAATAGAATTAATACTACTACTACTACTACTACTACTACTACTAATAATAATAACAATAATTTTATTATTAATTATTTAATTATTATATTTATTATTATTATTATTATCATTAATCCTGTTTAAAAAAAAAGAGAGAGAGATTTTAATGCTTGAAACAAGAATTTACCATTTGGATTACACAAATACAATTTCAAATATATTCTCTGATATTAGTCTTATTTTCTTGCGCAAATTTGCTTCTCAATAAATTTATGAGAAGATGGTGATACTCTACCACAAACCTGATTTCAAGATCAATATATAAACTTTTTATCAAAACAGTAAAATATTGTGTTAAATAATTTGCATAAACAAATTAATATTTATAATCTAATCCTTCCCCAATTTGTGACGTCACAGCACGTCATCCACATCCATGTACTCACAGATAAATGTAAATATCTATATTCGAGTGAGACACATCGGGCGAAGCTCGGAGGACCCCAGTAAGCAACTCCATTAGCGTCCAGCAAACAACGACGACTAGCAGATCCTACAGGGAGAAGGAAGAAAAAAACAGATCATTATCACTGTTGGGCCCAAGCAAAAACAGCATGTCAAGGTTTGACAGACACGTACTCTGTGATGTTCACACACTTCATATAAAAGGCTTTACTGCGATGCGGCGTACGATAATGTCTGGAATAATGTCTGTTTTGAGTATGTCATTTTGCAATGCTGTTAACTCAGTTTTGCTTAAAGTTTCTGCCACTTGCATCATTCAGATAACGGCCAATAAGGCCTCAACCCCGGTACCCTTGCTGGGATAAAAATGGGCCTGAAATTCACAAGGGGAACGCAGGCAGACGTGGAAATGTAGCCCGGAAAAGTCAAGCGAATCGTTCTCTGCAGGAATTGGTTTTTCTTTTGGGGGTTAGCGTGCATGACAGTCCGTGCTGGCCGGGATGTGGAGTTGATATAGATTACAGCTCACCATTGACCTCATTCAACACTCTGCTCTGCGCTCCCACTTCAAAGACATCATTTATTAGGTCTTTCTGTTTTTATTAGGTAAAAATCACTGAGCGCCTTGGGTGTCTTTCTCCACTAGTATCTGAGAATTATTGCACACTGCACTCAGAGGGCATAAATAACCCCGAAAAACTCTCCTACTGCGCTTGGAAGGTTTAGAAACACTTGAACCCATATGAGAAGTGAAGAATAATGAATATCATCGCTGTATTTTTTAAAACAATTAAACACTGTGATGTCAAAGTTGATTTTGTGGCTTTATACTCATTCAGACACTTGCATGTGTCATTACATTATTAACATTTTACCAAAACCAAGCACAAATGGAGTTCTGAGGGTTTTGACCAGCGAATTTGGGACACTATGTGCATTGTCCCTCATCAGAATGGCCGCATCTGAGGCATTAAGTGTATTGCATTACATTTTCATCAACTTTTTTTTGGAGCTATGTGGGCTCTCAGTTTTCATCTGTCATTTGGCCAAAATCTCATTTTATAAAAGATGAAGTGCTACGCAAGGGCTTGACTCAATGACAAATGCTAGACTAAAACACTCTTCTCCAATTCTGAATTACATAAAACATTAGCCTTTATTGATATATAGTTTATTGAGTAAAGAAAATGCTATACTTATTCAAACAACCAGTTCTTTATTCACCATAGCATTGCAAACAAGCAAAGACGCATTAAAATGTGTGCGGCACTTCATCCGCGATAGAGGCGGGGTGGAGTTACGAGGTTTGACTGACAGTTTGAGGATCCAATGGAGTTATGAGTTTTAGTCACAAGCTCTTTTTAATACTTTCCATTGGTTAAATAATTGCAAAACCCACAGAAAGACATAAAAAGTTAAATACTTAACTTTTTACGCATAAGCTAGGGTCAGCGTACAGTGTGCGTGACGCAAATTTCGTCATCAGAAGAGTATGCTGTACGGTACGCGCACTGCCGGACATGTAGGTCGCACGTGCATTTAATTTTTTTGCAATAATTAATTTATCCACAAGGTGGCAACTGTGCCCTGGGGGTGTTGATTCATAAGGTAGTCAAAAAAAAAACGCATAAACAGAACAGGCTGGAACACATGCAAGCTACAGCGACAACTGAGGCCTACATAGACGAGAGATTGTGCGAAGAGGTTAGAAAGTACCCTCATTTGTACAACTCTAGCATGAAAGAATACAAAGATGTTTACATGGGTTGTAACTCGTGGTGAGAGATTGCACAAAACCGTGCATGCGTACGAATCAAAGTATAAAGGATGTATGTTCGACTGTACGTGGACACGACTTGACAGTTACGTTATATAACATTTACGAAACACAACAGAATGTCATCATGTACAAAACAACAGCATGTCAGTGTCTGACATTAAATCTAAAGCCTCACAAAAAAGGTAATGTGTTTTTGTTGGGTCCAATGTAAGCTCTGCGGCAACGTCTGACATTTCAATCCACCAAAAGCAGTGTCTTGATATCATTGTTATATTAACTTTCCGTGGCGGCACATATTGGGCTGTAAACATCCTCATTAAGTTCCCTCTCATACACCACTAATTCATCTCAATGGGCTTAAAAACTGAATGCTGATTAACTGTGTGGAAACCAACTTATTTTGAGCCTGTTGTGCGATGTTAGTTTTGGAAGCTGAGTGATTGCATCGCTGATGGAGTTTTATAATGTGGTTTAACTGATCATAAAATCTTGTAATAAAGCTGTATGTCATGGTAAGAGAAGAAACAAATGTATCAGAGATTGCATTAGATATGGCGTCTTTGGCTGTGGCCAAAACAACATTAGATTTTACTTTCAGAGTTTTATGTGATGTAGGCGGTGGCGGCGTACACTCTAAAGCTAATCAAGCTCGGATCATTAACTTTTCTTGAGCGGTTTTAATTTACTACTAATTTGTCACTTAGCTGACATTTTTATCCAAAGCAACGTACAATAAACTTTTTTGAGGAACGGCCGTCCTTGAGCAAGCTGTGGTTAGATGACCCGCCTAAAGGGCAGAATGCTCATTGATGGCTTCTTACACAGTTTGAATCTGCAAACTTTTGGTCAAGATAGACCTAAACCACTAAATACTAGATCAATTATGAGTGAGTAATGCCTTAAATGGAATAAAATAAATTGGCATTATTAGTGAATGATGACTATTTTTTTTTTTTTTTTTACATGCTATAGTGTAATTTCAGAACACATAGTATACACAATATAGTGTGGAGGTCAAAGAGGTCAAACTGACTACTTTTGCAATGCTTTTTTTGGTTTTATTTGGTTATTTTTGGACCATAACAGCAATAGGAACTATGAACTCTCATTTAGATCTGAGTAGCAGTTCCTTAAATTATGAAACATTTTGTTCCACTGAAGAAAAAGTCATACAGTTTTGAAACAGCATGATGATGACCGAGACGGCTTCTTTTGGGAATCTATCATTTTAATATGTATTATTGGAGAAAATGATGTGAACGGAGAGAATGTTTGCAGTAACGTACCAGTGGCATTTGATGGACACTTGTTGTATACCGTCTCTCCAGCTGAGGCTCTCTTCCACGTCATGGCTACTTGGTACTCATCTTTACATATTTCATGAGGTGCTGCACACAGTATATACCAAAAGTAAGAGGTTAACCAGAAAAAATAAATAAATAAATAAATGGATACTATAGGATACATGTACGAATTGGCACTAAATATAAAGTCAATTGTTGATAGATAGATAGATAGATAGATAGATAGATAGATAGATAGATAGATAGATAGATAGATAATCAATCATTCAAAAATTCAATCAATCAACCAACCAACCAACCATCCATCCATCCATGCATCCATCCATCCATCCATCCATCCATCCATCCATCCATCTATATTAATACATACATACACAAAAATACTGATTAAGAAAATGAGTTTTTGCAGTGCACAAGTGTACTTGTTTTCATCTAAACGTAATACACCCCAACGAAGCTATCGGACAGATTTTTGTCTTCAAAGCCCAGTGCCCAATATAAGCTCTGCGGCAATGTCTGACATTTATTTAATCTATAGCCTCCCAAAGCTGCAGTCAACGGCGTGCTTATTAAAATCTGCTGTTTGCTGCGCTGCTTGACATGCTGACAAATCACACATAGCAGCATTTGAACAATTCCCTTCTGTCAAGAATGACCCGTCTCAATTGAAAGAGAGGAGAAATGGAAACAAAGGAGTAGAGACAATGTTAAATATGGTAGAAGAGAGAGGCAAAGAGTGAGAGAGGGAGAGAGAGAAAAGCACAGGACACTTTTTACAAATAGGGTACAATATAGGGTTTGAAATTTTTTAATTTTTCAGCATTCAGCATCCAGTAAAAGCTTTAGAGTATGTTGATTATCAACATTAGAAGATCATACTTGAAGCTGCAGTCTGCCATTTATCCTCTTTGTCGCCATCTCTGTTTGAAACATGCGATTGCAGTCATATGCGGAATAGTAATCGTTACGTGGGCTGTGCATTCGGCACAGCTCAGCGCGGATGAATCTAAAGTTTGCTGTCAATCACCACACCGATGTGGATACTGCACTTCAGAATCACAGATTCTACATCTTGAAAGTATGACCAATATAAGAATTTTCACTGGAAAATATCAGCTGAACAAGTAAGTAACATTTCTGCCACTTTTGTTCTGACCAACTGAGGAAAAAAGCATTAGGTTGTTAAGTGAGCTATATTATTTTCGATTTATTTTATACAAGGCTTGCAATATTTTTCAATCTTTTTACCAAATGTATACACAATAGATAATTGAATGATAGTTCAAGAAATTAAGTCAAAATGATATTTGATCTAACTAGATATTAGACAAGTAACACTGTAGAGGTGGAACAGACCAATGTTGGATAATAGTTTCTCTAACATACACCATTGTTGAAAAGTTTGAGGTTAATAAAGAATTTAATAATTTAATTAAGAACTAATTAAACTGGTCAAAAGAGACAGTAAAGACATTTATGTTACAAAACTGTCTATTTAAAATAAACACTGTTCTTTTGAAATTTCTATTTGTCAAAATATTCTGAAAAAAATATATCACTGTTATTTTAAATTGTAATAATATTTTACAATATTATTGTAATTTTGATTAAAAAAATGCAGCCTTTCAAAAACATTTAAAAAAAAAAAAAATCTTCCTGACCCCAAACACTGGAAGGATTAAATGAATGAAAATAAATAAGAATGTGTCAAATGTAAAAAAAAACAAAAAAACAATAGAACACTAATTTGTCCCTTATTCGTGGTATGTATGAGAGACCATCACAAATGTGCAAGGCAGACTTGTAAATGGCTTGGTGAGTCAGTTGCTCTCTACAGGAAATCAAAGAAAAACAGAAGGAGCCAAGAGGAAATAAAAAGACATGCTTTAAGCATGGACATGCACCTGGGCACTTCTTGTCATTGCAGGAGCGCACTTCCTCTCCAGAGCCATCGCAAGGGTAACCCTGGATTCCTGTGCCTTCGCACATACGGAACCGACGCTGCCAACCGGAGTCACAAGTCTTGGAGCACAAGCTCCAGTGATTCCAAGCACCCCAGTTCCCTCCACCTGCACAGGAGGAAGAAAACAAGGAACAATGAAAAATTACAAGAAAGAAATAAATGAAACTCCAAATTATGAGAGTAGACGAGTCAATGGCCATCTACACACTGATATATTAGACTAGAGGTCTGCATTCCCACGGCTGCGGCCCGATAAGATTTCTTGCTGCGCGGGATTAAATTTTGAATGAAAGCCGGATTGCGGTCGGTCACTATAGAGTGCATTAGGCGGGAGCGGGCGGTCTGACAATAACCCGGTCGCTCCCGAGATGCATTGACATCCGCGCATCTGTGCTTGAACTTGAAGTGAACAAAACTTTCTGCAGTGGTGGCGTTCAAAAACCTGGCAAGATATGTTCTTTGCATTAGAGGTCTGCACGAGTGCACGTTCAAAGAATATTCGACCTTTGTGATCGGATTTTGGAGGAGAGACGTTCTGAAACGGTCGTCAGTCAGCGTCATTCTGTTCTTGCGTGGATGGTGTTGACAGCATTATAGAAAAACAACAAATCTTGTATATATGCAACATTTTACATTTGTTATCCTCAATCACTCTCTTTCTTTAGGGGAAGTTTAAACGCGAGATTCTGAAAAGATCTTTAGCGGGACCCGTCGGGTCAGGAAGAAAATCACTATATGCGGAGAGCGGGTGAACAGAGTGAATTTAGGCGGGAGCAGGTTCGTGCGGAATAGAACCATTGCGGGAGCGGGCGGGAGCGTGACGAAAAAAACAGTCCCGTGCAGACCTCTATACTAGACTGGAACACAGTGAACACAGACAAGCAGAGTAAAACTCTGTTGCAGGAAAAAAAAAGAAAAAAAAAAAGTGAAGTGACAACCATAAATAGCTGCAGAGTGAACATAGTCATAAAGCACCTGCATGAAGCTAATTTACGTGAATTAATTATTATCAGGGGTGCTAACTGGCATATGCTGACACAGCAGTGTATCTGTGGAACAAGATGAGCAGCGGAAACAGGTAAGTCTCTGTGGTTTGGTACCACAGACAATTCAGAGCATTCACTGCAATTAATTAGACCATGACAACAAACAAATTGCAGCTGTGCACATAAACTACCTGTCAATTTAAGACTGTAAGCCCACCAGTGACAAACTTACCCCCACAAGACGGGTTGGTGCACTCACGAGTTTCCGCATGCGGCCCCTTACACTCTGCCCAGCCATGAACCGACACGCTGCAACGCCGCTGCCTCTGCTGAGTGCCGGAGCCACAGGAAACAGAGCACTGAGACCAGGCGGCCCAGTCCAACCACTGCCCCTCCACTGCAAACACAACCACAGGGAGATGCAGAGAGAGAGAGAGAGAGAGAAATGTGGAGGTGAGAACAGAGTAAGACATAAGTGGAGGAAGGACAGGAAAGAGAAGGACATAGAAGTGAGGGACAGAAACAAACAGGAAACGGGCAGTCGGACAGAGAGAGACGAGGTACAGCAGGGGTCTGTGTTTGTCTGTAGCATGTGACACTGTAACTTGGTTAAAGTGATCCTCACTTACCATCACTTACCAATGATACCATCAGCATCAGCAAGAAACTTTCAAAACAGTTGAACTTCAGAATTTTGTAGCATTCAAGCTGCATGAAATGTACAAGTTTGCAAAACAATTTGATGATCCATGTAATTCAAAATTATTTGAAAATGCTAAAACTATGACTAATAACTAATAGAACATGCTGATATCATAAATATATAGTCATTTGCATTCCACAGGAATAATAGAATGTTAGATAGAATGATAGATAGAAGATAGATAGATAGATAGATAGATAGATAGATAGAAGATAGATAGATAGATAGATAGATAGATAGATAGATAGATAGATAGATAGATAGATAGATAGATAGATAAAGTCCTGATATAATCTGCTATATTCTCTAAAAACCATTCATCACAATCTGAGAAGGAAAAAAAAAGCATTGAAGTTGGCTAATAATAACTACTACACATGTATCACAGAAATGAAATCATGAATTTCATTCACTAATTTTTTTTCACTTGCTATTTCAATTTTTAATTCTATATTGAAAAATGCTTTCGTAAGATCACCTCTTCATCACCGAACATTAAATTACAATGCATGCTATTAGAATAAACCTTGACCTGCACATTAAAGGTGCTCAAAGTAACACATGCTTTTTCTTCAAAATTGTAGTCTAATGAGTTTCTGAGAAGACCAGTGCAAGGAAAAGTCTAATTTTGTTTAATTAATTAAAGAGAGATGAAGTACTGAGACAAATTCAAAAGCACAGGAAGTTAAATACAGGGTTTGATAACATTAGCGCTGAAATTTATGAGAAAGCACACTCTGATGATAACATTTTTAGTTCGACTGATGCATACTGCAAATGTTCCAGTCTTTAATTTCTCACAGGAAAAAAAAGTTAAGTAAAAATGTATTAATCTACTGATAACTATTAATTGTTTTTCTGTGCATAAAAGAGCAGCAAGCACATCATGTATTTTACATGAATTCGACATAGTAGATTAACTGTGGATATCAATAGAGTTCATACATCACAGGCTCTGGCCAGGGTAATATCGGTCTTCTCTCTGACCCACAACTACAACAAAATGAATACGAGATCTTTTGCATAATGGATGAAACAAGGGATTCATGTGCATGTCGCTTGAAGCCTTTCATAAGCCCATGTCACTATTCCGAGCCCCATCGCTTATGAGTCACTTTGTTGAAGCAAAGACTTCATGAATTTTGAAGTGTTTGCGGGGTGAAAAAAAATAAATAAATAAATAAATAAATAAAACAATGTGGCTTTTAAATGTGTTAATTCTCATATCCCAAGATGCTTTGCAAAACATTAGAAGGCCTACATGCCTCGATGGACACATATTCATTATGTTCGAAAGTAAGAATTATGCTTAAACATCATCCATCAAATGATGGCATTAATCTTACGGTTTTATGTTTATATAATGAATGCTTTCTAGTATGCACTATCTATTTCACAGTAGGGGAGATGTTACGTCTTTTGACTTTCTGCAGCAATTTCAGGATCTGTGCATATTAACCTCTAATATTACTTTTATCTTATTTAAATGGGGGGGGGGGGGGGTGCATATTTTATCCACGCGTATCTCGGTATGATTGATGGTATGAACTGAAATCAAATTATCTCTCAATCTAATGGATTCCAAGGAAGACAGAGCACATGATGAACGAAAATGCCCATGTCACCTTTGCTCTGTCAAAGCAGATGCTCATCAAACTTAGACAAATGTAGCTTATAACATTACTTCAAGGTAGCCCAAGACAGACAAGTAGTATATAAACACATATACTACGGCAGACACATAAATACACCCCCACATAAATGCATATTATTATAAAGTATGAAAAAATAAACTATACAATATTAAAAAATAAATAAATAAACAAACAAACAAACAAACTACCTCTTTAAAGGGGACCTGTTATGCCTTTTTTCAAAGTCTTGATTTTGTTTGGAGTCTACTAAAGGTTTTTGCCCATATTTGGGCATGAGCAAAAACATGCCATTTTTGTGTGTCTCTTTAAATGCAAATGAGCTGCTTCTCCTGGCCACCTTTCCAGAAGAGGGCGGAGCTTTAACAGCTCACGCTTCGGTTGCTCAACAACAACAAAGCTGGAGAATCTCACGCTGTCGAGTTGATTCAACTCATTGACCCTCGTTGAGGGTTGAATTGACCTCGTTTGTGAAGCAGTCCGGTGTAAAATAACGGCGTGGCAACAACACTCTACTACAACAACTGTTCGTTCCTGGAAGAAACTCAAGACTACAATGGAGGCGTTTCAGGGAGTTCAGAAACTGATATATAGAGAATAACTCCCTTTGGGAGTGATGTTGTGCTTTGTAACTTTGCAGACCCTTTTTATGCTCAAACAGCCACATTACACACTAAAGAATGCAGAAAATTTTAAAAAGCATAATAGGACCCCTTTAAATGTTGGCATGACATATCAAAGCAAAATCAGATGCAGCTGCTTTCTCTGTCTGAGATCACAGAGGAGCTGTGTCTCAAAGCAAGAGCATGATAAATAATAATCATATTCTAAAGCCTCACAAACTCAATAAACATGGATAAATGTGGCCTGTCTGTCTGAGCCTCCATGAGAGTATTGGACTCATCATCGCTTATCAAATGAGCAGCCAATGAGGAGAGAGATCCTGCATATTGTGGTTGCCAGGAGAGACAGCAGCTGAAACCCAACAAACACAGCTGAGCATTTATGGCATCTCACTATTACTTCACAAGAACATAAAGGGAAAGGGAGAGAGAAATCAACTGTATAATTAAGGTAATAACACTGACTTCAGCACATCAAATGGATACTTTGAGTATCCCTTATTTGCAAGACATAAACACGCACAAACAAACAGATGCATCTGCATGTCCATGGAATTCTGAGCTGTGTTGCTTCACTTTGATGTCTTGTTATTTCTGTTCTATATTTGATTTTATTTCTTAAGGCTCAATGCAATCTTTCTTAAATCTATTTTAGCTGAATATCATAAACTGATGAGCTCATTGGTAAATCAAATGGAAGGTTCAGCAATGTTTTATAAGCTAATTTTGACATTCAGCATGCTGCATTTTAATCTGAGTCCGACAAATTTGTAGACAAGCTGCTGAGGCAGTGTATTAGAATAAACTGCTGGTGTATTTGTCCATTAAAGCAAAAAATATAGGAACGGCAATCATTTTAATATTAATAACTTTTTTTTTTGGCAATGGCAACATGAAAAACAAACAGTTTTTGGATGAATGGTAAACTCACAGGCATCTCTTATTCCCTTTTGTGGTAAGTTGAGAACATGACTAAGTTTACTTAATTTGTTTTTTTTTTTTAATTTAATTTCATATCTATGGAATATTTATATACACTACCATTCAAAAGTTTAGATCGCTTATATTTTTAAATGTTTTTAAAAGAAGTTTCTTTTGCTCACCAAGACTGCATTTATTTTATTCCAAAATACAGCAAAAAAATATTAACATTGTGAAATATTTTTGCAATTTAAAATCACTGTTTTCTACTTGAATATATTTTAAAATGCAATTTATTTCAAGGATGACAAAGCTGAATTTTCAGCATCATTACTCCAGTCTTCAGTGTGACATGATCCTTCAGAAACCATTCTTATACTGTATGCTGATTTGCTGCTCAAGAAACATTTATTATATTATCAATTTTGAAAACAGTTTCTTTGATGAATAATAATAATTTAAAAAAAAGTTCAAAAGAACAGCATTTATAGAAATAGAAAGACTTTGTAATTATACACTACTATTCAAAAGTTTGGCGTCAGTAAGAATTTATTGTAATTTTTTTAATTTATTTTAAGTATTATGCTTAACAATAATAATGAGTACTCTAAACATTATTTTGGAAGAGTGAATACTAAATACTTTCAAATTAAAAAAAAAAAAATTAATTTTTTTTTTAAAAAAGCTAATAAAATAAATACATTTGCTCTCTATTGAGATCTGTCTACCTTATTTATTTATTTATTTTTAGGACAAACTTTCATAAAAAATAAGTCCTGAAATGCATTCCTCTAACAAGCCAATTCAGTGCACTCTGAATATCATCTGAGAAAACAACTTCCTATAAGCAAAACATAAAAAAAAAAAAAAAACACTTTAATTAAACAAAAATTTAATGAGGACAATCAGCATATGCTACTTCAAAATAAAACTATCCCCTTACAAGACTACTGTATCATATCTTACCACCCAAGCAAACATTAATTAAGAGGAGCAAGTTACAAAAACGGTCCGATGACTATGCTGGAATTAAAATTGCTCACACTTTGATTACGGAGATGCAAACCATCACTGTAATCATATACTCAAATAGAACTGAAGTAATGCAGGAGAAAACACAGCAATGTTTACAAGACATCCACTTAGATTCACAACAGCCAACCATCCTTTACCGTGAACCAGGAGAAGGTATATTTCGTTGACTTATCCTACATTGACTTAAATTATATCAGCGGATTACACGTCAGTAGACACCCATAACCTCAAATGAATATTAAGAGGGTGAGATGTATTTACACATGGGTGCCTCTTGGTAGGTGAGGACAGGTGGAAGATCTGCTCTCTGACAGGATGTAATCACTGTCAGTCAAAAGCTGCTCGACCAGACTGGCCCAGCTGTTCATTTGTGCCTCCTCGAATAAAAGACAATCACAGTGATTGGCTGTCACCCTTAACTCTTCAACTGTCAGACTAATGGAGGTCTTCAACTCCAGGTAGGAACAACTGTTCAAACTGAAAATGAATTGAAATGTAACAGACAAATGATTTATTGCTCATCTCAGTGGGGTAATAACTAATTTTGGAGACGGATCCTGTTCGCCGAGATCGCAGAGTTGCTGTAGAAGAATCAACAAACCCCAGCAGGTGCGGACACGTGTGATTGGTTCATCTGGGATTCCCATTAGCTTGAGACGAGCCCCCGTTTGAGTAGCACTTCAGCGAGAGAGAAAAAAAAAAAAGGAAAAAAAAAAAAAAAAAAATCTGGAGGCTGGCATAATGAATGAATGAAATCCAGAGGAAACTGTGAGGCATGGCTGCAGAAAGAGAACTCAGACAACACAGGGCTCCAGCGGCCTTCAGACTGAGGTGGAACAGGAGGGGTGAGAGAGACTGACGTGAAACAAGCAGACTGGGGTGAAGCTCGAGGCAGTGAGGATGGCACACAGGAGGGAAAGGGAAAGGTCAGACAGAAGAAGACATGTGAACAGAGAGACAAGAGAGACGCAATATAGAAAAATGGTAAAGAATATGGAAGTCAGACGAGTCCAGAAGATAGAACACACTGGGTCTCATTCTCTAACTGTGTAAATGCACAAAGATGTGCATAAAACCTGTCATAATTCACAAAAATAAATAAATAAAAAAATCACAATATTAGCCTACATTATATTACATTAAATTATATTATAGTATATTACAATTATAATATTATAGATAAAATAAGTAAATTACCATATAAATTATAAAGTTCACATTTCCATTTTTCATTAAATTTAGGATAAAATTTGCTCAAAGCACATATACACAACCACTAATAATAATAACAATAATAGTTATTATTATTTATATGAATTTCTGAAATGTATATGCTTTATATTTTTATTATATTATATCATTTCTTGTGCATTCAAGTTAAATAAAATTAAATACTTCCAGTTTAAATTATACTTAATTTATTATTATTATCATCAAGTAATAAAAAAAACAACACATTATAGTTCACTCTACTGCATGCAAACCTTTTCTCCACACATACAATAAGAAAGAACACCTACGCAATCATTGGTAAATGAGACCCACTGTGATAATAGTGTTAAGGCAGAATGTACTTTAGATTTGAAGTAGAGAAAAGAGAGAGAATATTGGCAGATGAGGAAATGGAGATTAGTACTAACCGGGGCACACAGCTATATTGCAGAGTTTGGTTTGCACCTCGGGCCCTCCACAGCCCTTGCTTCCATGCTGGGGGAGCACACAGATCCTGCTCCGGGTCCGAGAGCCACGGCCACACGTGACTGAGCACAGACTCCAGGAAGACCACTCCTCCCACAGCCCATGTACTGCAAACACCAACAAAACCACCAATGGGGATGATGGAAGATGAAGGGAGGTGGGCCGAAGGGGCCTTCAGTGGCCAGAAACAGGAGCACACAGAGGCGAAACCCCGCCCACCTGAAGGATAAAACCCAGGAATACCACAAACATGGGCCTCAACCATCAGAGAGGAAGCTTTCAGATCAAGGGTTAAGGGCAGAGAAGGAAATGAAAATGAAACGGCATGTATAACGTGAATGAGACATCACTTATCCTGTAAAAAGGAGCACGAAAGTGCAAAAGATCAAGGCATGGGTAGAGCAAAAAATAGATGAAATGCACCGTTTGATCATGAAACGTGTCCAATTGATTGTGTTCCTGCCGAGAGGATTTCAATGAAGTTGTGTCCTTCAAGGATTCTTTGACTATCAATAAAAGTGATATGCATTTCATTTTATGTTGAGAGACTTTGAATATAAGTATTCCCTAAACGTATTCTTAAATTCTTTTTAATAGATGTCATATGGAGATGTCAAACTTTCAGGCATGACTTTAAAGTCCGTTCAGATTACGGCTCTGTTCCAAAACCCGGTGAGCTGCTTACACAGGCAGCACCTTCCAAGGCAACTGTTCTAACTGAAACCGAACCTCATAAGAGACTGTTTTGAAACACTCTACATAGGCAGCCTCTCTGTGTGTCTAAAAAAAAAATACTAAATTGGTACACAATTGTTTTCAACTTGTTAATGATAAACATTTTTAATGATACATTTCCATATTTATAGGTAGACTATGTACATTTAATGACCCGGGGCAGTCGTGGCCTAATGATTACGGGTTTGAGTCTCAATACAGGCAGGAAATGACTGAGGTGCCCTTGAACAATGCACCTAACCCCCAATTGCTCCCTGGGTGCCGCAGCAAAAATAGCTGCCCACCGTTCTGGGTGTGTGTGCCACGGTTTGCAGTGTGTGTATGTTCGCTTCTCCTAATGACTGTGTGCTCTAACTTGAATGGATTAAATGCAGAAGACAAATTCCGAGTAGCTATGGGTTACCATACATGGCCTTATATGTCACTTTCATTTAACTTTTATTGTTCAAAATTAACAAAATTTAAATGAGGCAATATCAATCCTCCATTCAAAACGTGTTTTTGTCTTACCATGATTTACTATGGTAAGTGATCATATTTTAGACCTAGCGGAATGGTTTTTGCTGGAAATTGTGTACATACGTCACTAGCCCGTCTGTGTCTCATCCCATCCGTAAATAGAGGAAAGCTGAATGGTTGTAAGGGTGTATGGTGTGGGAGTGGCATAGACTAGCTGTTACAACAAGTGAGAACGGTTGACATGGAGCATGTTAAATCTCAAACCACCGATAATCACCCATTTTAAACAAACGGCGAACAGAGGAGAGTCTTCTGGCAAAAAGAGAACGAGACAGAGCTCGTAATAAAATGAGCAGGAGGATAACCATATTCATCCACATGTAACCCCTCCTGTTTGAACAGGACTCGAACCCGGGTCCGTGGGATGGGTGTAGGGCGCTCTAACAAGGAGGCTAAAGGCAGCAGCCTCTAGCATCAGTCGCTAGAGTGCCTCTTGAGATCAGGGAAGTGAGGTTTACATGCACAGCTCCTTCCGGTCTACATCCGTTACACTCACCTCCCTAAACCTCACTCCCATCCGGGTCACGACACCAATCAAACATGGGAGTCAGGCACTCTAACAAGGAGGCTAAAGATCAGGGGAGATCAATATTAGAATGTTTTCTTAAAAAATTGCACATCTGAGCAAATTCAAGGCACATATGCGATGCTGCTTTAGAAACTGGCTTGAACTAGGTATGGCAGAATTATGTACTGTATGAAACTGTCTTTGCATTGGGGATAGGCCTCTATGATGCAAACGAAGGCAGCTTACTAGGTTACTAGCTAGTTACTAGGTTTTGGAACAGAGCGTATGACTATGGGCTTGATGAGATGTTATGGGTGAGGGAGTGAATGACCTTTGACAAACCACTGCAGTGTGACAATAGTTGAACCAACCACAAAACAGCCAAGATGAGTCCAACAGACTTCTTTCTGATTATGATTCACCTAGACTGACCTACTGATCTTTGAAAATGGAAGAGCGGACATCTTTACTGAACCAACAAGGTAGTCAACATTAGATACTCTGTGTTGCCAAAGAAAGAGGAAGGAAATGCCTCTTGAGGTGTGGAGTGACAGTGAAATCAGAAGATATGACATTAATATAAAGACAATATTTATATGCAAAACTGAAAAAAGGAGGAGGATGGAAGAGTGGGAGAGGTTGAAAAGAGTGATTCAGGAGAGGACAGAAAGAAAAACGAATCCTGACAGGGGATGGAAGGAAAGAGAATTGGTCAGGATTTGGAGAAAGGGGGAAAAGAAAGAGTAAGTAAAAGAGACAGAGAAGGAGGTTTTGGAGAGGGCTTTTGGAAAGAGCGAGGGAGAGATTGTAAGGCCTCCTCGGTGTAGAGCAGGGATGTACTGTGAATTATGCATGCTGATAAATAATTGATAGCGCTCTGTAGTGCAAAGCTCAAAGGAGCCATGGCTCAGCTGCACATACAGCATGAAGAATAAAAAAATAAAAGCTTGTATGAAGTGAATGTGTGTGTGTGTGTGTGTGTGTGTGTGTGTGTGTGTGTGTGTGTGTGTGTGTGTGTGTGTGTGTGTGTGTGTGTGTCTAGAGTCACTTTCTGCCCTCTTCAGCAGATCAAATTAGACAACTGGTAACAAAAAGCCTCTAATTATCTTTTGCCATTTATAAAAATCACTTTCTACACTGAAGAAAAAGAAAAAAATGCCAAAGAAATGGCAAGTAACATTACATTAAACATGGATTTTTGAAGTAGAAAGATTGAAATTGTATTTTCTTGTAAAACCTACTCCAACAATATTTTTAGAAATTATTTAACAGAGTACTGTTAGAGGACTGGGTTCTGAAAAAAGATGTAAAAATGCAAATAACAATCATAGTAAATAAGTAAAGGAGTGTTGGAAATAACTTTTTTCTGTGATATGATGAAGCAGAAAATAATTTTATAGAATTCTAGTAACAGTATAGTAAGAAAGGCTTTGTCGATTTGTGTTGCATTTTAAATACGTTATACTAGTGAAAACATAAGATGGCTTGAACACAGATAGACAATATATTGTCACAATCGTCTTCATTTTTCATCAGTCAAAATGTCTCTAACTGCATTTTATTCAGCTACAGCTAGATATGGGTTTTCCTGGAACTTTTATGACATCCCTGAGTCTCACTTGTGGACTTTCGGCGAACAGGCGCTGTCTGGCTTCGAGTTTGAATAAAAAAAATCACTACATAAGTGTTTGCCACTACATCACCCCATTTTGGGTACAAATAGAAAAATACTGTATATATAACTGAATATCAAGACTTTGTTCTTTGTAATTATGTAGTTTGTCAAGATTAAATAAAGACCTTTTACCCTTATGCTTTAAATACAATAAAAATTAATAAAATAAAATAAAACAATTTAACATGTTTATCTGATTTTTGGAAGCAAAACCAATTGAGAACCACTGATTTATAATAACTACAGCAGTTTCAGAGGTCGTATTTGCTAGTTTGCTTACTTGTGTCAAGCCACAATCGGTCACAAGAACTGTGTTGGATGACAGCAATAACTTTAAACCTGGCACAATGGATCTTGAGGCATCATTTTTGAATGTGTGCAAAGCACAAATGATATCAGAGTTATAGTGGAAGGCATTTTCAACAAGAAATTACATATATGAAGCCACACACTTATTTGGCTTGAGCAGACTTCAAAAAGTGCTTTTATTGAAGCTTGACAGCCTTTACAGAGAAATTCATACAGATTTGGGTGAGTAAATAATGCCCATTTGAGTAAACGTTAAATTAGCTTTGAACTCTCCCCTTGCTAGCAAATCAAAGGCTGTATATTCTTGCCTGGACTTCCAAACATTCTGCCGCTGGTAGTTTTGGCCTGATGACACTGTTGATTGCGAGCTATAAAGGGTGAAACGTAAGGGAAGGATCGTGTGGCATGGGGAGAGGCTGAATACTTGGCTGATGTGCCCGCAGTGCTCATTGCCTCTCTATAGACCACATTATGTACTGCAGTATCCATCAAATCACTGTCTGTGCAGCCTCATGCAGAGACCCAGAGCTCGTCTATCCGCTCCCCTCAGGGGATGCCAATTCCCTCTACTATGGAGGAAGAGAGAGAGAAATGTAAAAACAGGTACATACTGACCACCAGACCACATAGTCAGAAAAAAAAGCAACAAAAAAGCAGTACGGTTTGAGGTTGAAAGGTAGAGAAGGAGTCCAGACAGAGAGAAATAAATAAACGGGCAGAGAAAGAGATGTGGTTGTGATCCGGGCATGCGGGGCAGGCAGCAATCCTCAAACCAATAGATCAATGTCCCCTCTGAGCATTTAGAACACCACCAAACCCTGTTCTGTGGTTCTGCAGGCTGCAGGCATTGTTCAGTGTTGTTTACATGTCGTAAATATTATTTATATCTGTTAAGACCAGAAGCAACAGTGACCGCAGTTATAACTGATGGAGTTACCCTTTAAAATGCTGCAATGAATGAGCAATCCTTGAAGCCCTGTAGTCTGATGCGTCACTAGATTTAAAGGGCAAAAACAAATGCATAGCACCACCTGTTGGTTAACAGATGCAATTGCCCCTTTTGCCCTAAGATTCATTGAATACAGTGGTTCTCACTTGATTTTTCTTCACAACACAGATTTGATATTGCACATCACAATGCAGTGAGATTAAACCAAATCAGTACACAAAAAAAAAAAAAAAAAAAAAAAAAAAGATTTAAAATCAAATAAAAAAGTATTAATATTCACATTAACTGCATAGGCCCAACAATATGCACATTATTATTATTATTATTATTATTAGTAGCAGTAGTAGTAGTAGTAGTAGTAGTAGTAGTAGTAGTATGCACTGTCCAAATATATAATATAATTTATCTTTTTTCTTTCTTTCTTGAATTTCAATGATTTCATCCTTGTGCCATCTAAACTGACCATGTTGGCTTCTGCCTAATTTGGCTGCTTCTATTAAGTGACAGATGAATTTATGGCAAAATTCTAAAGAGTTTGGTTCAACGCCCAGCATTCAACGTCAAAAACAATGCAAAAGCATTTTCTATGTTTCTATGCATTTTCTATTTTATATATATATATATATATATATATATATATATATATATATATATATATATATCGTTAAATTACCACTAGAGACAGAGGTTGAACTTTATTTTGATGGTCCACTTTAGACATTCTAATAACTATGAGTAACTTTGCAACTCATTAGAGAATTAGTAGACTGTAGTAGACTGATAGTAGACTAGGTTATGGTTAAGTTTCTTATAGTCAGTGGAATGTCTGTTGGGGAGTATCAAAATAAAGTGTTAGCAGATATTAAGCAGAAAGTCTACTAATACTCTAAAGAGAGTTATTTGACATTCAGTTGCAAAGTTATTTATGGATAGTACAATGTCTGAAGTGGACCATCAAAATAAAGTGTTACCGAGAAAGATGATTACTGCATATGTTGTCAAGCATAATGCACCAAAGTCGCACCAGAATGAACAATAATGTAATTGTTGCATTTGAATGAGAGATGTGTTCCCATATGAGAAACCGCATCATCTATAATCCTGCACAAACAGCATTAATGTGCTGCTTTATTTGAGTATTCCATTAAATTTCACAAAGGATGCCACAAAAGGATTGACAGACAAAACAACAATCTAAAGCGGCAGTAAAAAAAAACAAACAGATCATCCTCTTAAAGTTTACTTAAACGTGGCTCTCCCAGTTGAATCTAGGTCTCATGAGCCATTTTACCTTTCTGAGATAATTGCATCAGATTTCATTCATCAATAGAGCCATAAGCGTTTCTTCATTAAAGTGGAGCAGATTGAGTTTGGCCTAACACTGCTCTGCTCTACTGCCCAGACACAATGACGCGCAGAACTGCTAGACATATCCTCAATAGCGTTGAGAGGAATTTCTTAAGGCTATCATGAAAAGATTAATTTAGATTGTGGCGTACATTGGGACCAAGGGTTTAGCATTGCAGATAACTCGTGATCTTGCCATGGAAACCTTCAGACTGATATCTTAGCCTTTCTTTGAAAGGGAAAAATATATTCTTTCATGTTCGTCACAGGAGAGACCGAGGCTATAGTTATCACAAAGGCTATATCTAAGTAAGTTTAGGTCAAAAGTCCGAAGGTTTTCTGTAGCAATGGTTTCTGTGTATCAAACATTTCATTATATTAGTTATTTTTTTGTGAATTCAGTCATCCAAACTAAAATTATATATTATATTTATATATTATATTTAGTTTTAGCTGTTGGGTAACAAATAAACACAAAGTTAAAATAAAACACATTCAATCTATGTAATAAAAGTATATTTGAACTGAATTTTTAACTGTGATCTCAGGACAAGAGTATTTGTCAGGCTGGGTTTGTCCCGTGTTTTAAATGTTATAAATTTGTTCAATGTATTTGTTGGCCAAAAAAGGGATTTGTTACTTAATTATATTACCTTTTCCATTGATTGTTTTTTGCTTCCTAATTGTTTTGCTGTTTAAGGTGTAGGGACCCGTTCGACAGACGTTACCAAATGGCTTTATCAGCCAGAGGCATGATTGAACAAAGCTTCATTTGGTCCAAAAGATCCATTTCCTGACAGGAAACGCCTAGCCTTAACAGAAGTGATGACGTGACTTCTTTTAACAAAGGACTCTGTCTAAAGGACTTCTTAGCTCATCAGCAATAAACTAATCAGAACCCATCACGTGGATCTGATCACATTAAATCTATTGATTCTCTCACAAAACCCTCTTGTATTATCGGACGGAACAGGAAAACACCCATCAACGGATTTAAAGACGAATCTGTCCTATCAATACCTCCCTTGTGTGGGCAATCCATCCTGACCCGGTCACTCGTGACTCCGGTCAAAGTTTAAACTATGCTTAAGGACTCAATCTTGAATCTCAAAAGGGACAATTGTCGATTACTTAAAGTATTAACTATATCCAGAATAACATTTGCTATGATGTGATTACTAACATGTTGGATTCAATGCATTATATGTTCGTATTCCTGTATGCATTTTCTTTATCTTGTAATCATTGTTTTTAATTAGGTCAGTCTAGTAATATGTGTGGAAGAAGTGTGTCATGTTTGAGCTCTAAATACAGAGTTTATAATTCTCTGTAATTCTGTGTGAATGAAACATTGAAATTCAGTATCAGGAAAATATTAAGAAACTTTATAAAGTTGTTAATAAAACAGGAGAATGTTCTGCAGATATCACGCGATGTGATCAATAGACAATAGACGAGGCGTGTCTAATCTCCGTAGCAACGTCTCATTGGAGGATCGCTCCCTTAAAACTATGCTGTCCGAACAAGCTAATGTCAGAAGCTGGAAGTCAGAAGTCGGTCAGAAATCGCTCGAAATCGGTCAGAAGCCGGTAGCCGAAACACCGCTACTTTGACCACGGCGGAAAAGTCGCATGGGTCATTGATAACTGATTGACCGGGGCTGATTTTCCATCTAACACCCGATTTCAACCACGAGCTGCGCCGCTGATCATTCGACAGCCGTCACATCCAGACTCCAAAACACTTCGTGAAATATCTGACCAAAGTCTCCCAAGAAGAGAGCCGCTCAAGCCAGACGCTCAGCCAGCAGCATCCTTCAAAGCTTCCGCGCAACCCACAGGGCTTTCCCGAGAAGACGTCACCTGAAAGACAGCCAATCCAGAACGGGATTCCGCTGTACACGAGTCACGGAACAACCCGATTACCTCAGCTGTCACAGCAAACGCAGGTACAAGCAAACTTCTCTCTCTCTTGCTGGAAACTGGTGAAACTCCTTTAAACCTAAAGAATCAAGCCAAAGCTCTGCTTTTGTGATTTTCCTCAGGTTATGAGTTAAGTTAGCACTGAACTTGGGACTCTTCATAACTCATCAACTCCGCGAATGTGTGTGCATGTATGTATGTGTGTGTGTGTGTGTGTGTGTTTAGCCTTAGTTTCCTGTAATCATTAGAAGTAGTCAATAAATCTTGTTTTGATTTTCACATATACGAGTTTCTTGTGGTGTGTGTCAAATTACTGCCTTAAACGTAAAAGATCAAGTTACCTCTTGCTTATAATATAATAATTACAATAATAATAATAATCATAATAAAATATTGTTACTGTTGGCCGCAGAATAATATTTTATCCAGAATTGGTAAAATACTCTAACCTCAATTTTCGCTGGACGAATAATTGATGAAGTGTTAAATATTAATTCTGAATCATTTACAGTGAAGCATTTACAGTTGATTCAATTCTTATTCCCTGTAACAATTAAATTGAGCTAATAAATAGGCTAAGTCCTTACAAAGGTGACTTTTACGTGACACCATTTTCAACTAAAAACGGAAAAACTTTTTATGCGTTTTGGTCGTTCATTTACACGACAATGGCATTTTGGGGGACTGAAAATTCAAACGTCAGAAAATGGGTTTCAAAGTGCGAGTTTTTGAAAACAATACCATTATCATCTCAGTGTAAAGCTACAAAAATAAAAACGCAAATTTGTGAAAACCGTGACATCATGCACACGTGTATAACGTGTTCAGTCTATAGGCGAGTAGTGATTCTTTACAAAGTGACGTCGCCAACTACTGGCCTGGCATGAATAATGCAGCGTTTTTTGTTGTTTTTGCGGATCCATGTGAATGGGATCATTTTGAAAAACACAAAGGAAAAAGGATTCCATTTTTAGTATATTGTTGTTATGTAAACATAGCCTAATTTTTGTTTATTGGCAGCTTCCATTGTGACAACTTGCCCCATGTATTGTGATAACAAGTCACACTATATAAAAGGTCAACTGTGCTTCATGAAATGTTTCATTTGTCTTCCAAAAGTTCGAAAACACTGGCCCCATCTGCCTTATTTTCCTCTTATGAGATGGATTGCGAGGCACATTAAAAAGAAGTACAACGTCATGAAAAACAAATTCAAGTTTTATATGGTAAAACAAGCCATGCCTTTCCCCGAGAAAGTAACAGAGAACAAGTTTCAAGAAATTGCTGTGTTAATTCTGATGGAAACAGCTATCGATGGCTTGTGTCCACAAATTAAACTGAGCTCTAGATTGGGATTAGCTAATGAGCAAACAGAGGACAATTTAAGACTGTAGCCAGAATTGTTGTTATTTTAAAAGTACCCATTTTATTTGAAGGCTCTGCTTGATCAATTTTGAATAATAACTCTCCTCCAAACTAAATAAACCTGGCCATAATTGCTTTCGCAAATCAATTAAGTTTGTTTGAACGAGAGCCAAAAGGAGGACCAAGGGACTTCCATTGAGCCTTAAACTATGCTGAAGCTACGCTAGCTCAGGCTAATCTCAAAGACACTCAGTCCCTTTCCGCCAGTGCACATCCCACTTCCCGTGGAGTGAAAGCAATCTATGAACACATGCTCATACACACGTGGCTCGGCTCCGGTTAACATTGTCTTTCTCTGCCAATTTTTGTGTCCCTTTAGTAAATTTAGTGCCTGTCTGTTTATGTTGTCAGCATATAAAATGCTCAGAAAAACTCAATAGCAAGCATCTTGTGTTCTTATTCCGAGCCATCTTGTTTCTTTTTTATTGATGCCTAGTTAGCTATAATCAGCTTTCCTGTCCTAAACATTGAAAATCTATGCAATCCAAAGGTTTCCGTGTCTAAACGTAATGCCGGTCACTCATATCTGAGCTTCACCGATTGCTGCACAGAATCAATGCTCAGCAAGCAGATATTTCCAGGAGAAATCCTTCACTTTGATTCTCTTCAGTCTTGCCTGCTCGGCTGAGATCATCTGCTGCTGTCCTTAAATCACGTCCTAAAGCGCTGATCCGCACACTTGTGCTGAACATGTCAACCATCTCATCAAAGCCCAGACGCTGAATATCAGAACTCAGGCTGAATGCACAAGTGAGAGGCAAATTGAGTTACCCTGTTTTACATAAATATAGAATTAACACATAGAAGGGCTGATGATCCGCAACAAAGGGCGATCTTTATATGCCTTGTAAGCATGAAGATTTGCATCCACTACTCAGCGTTTAAACACAAAGCAAAAATATCATTCAAAAGGCCCCTGGTGAAATTATTTAGGTCGACAGGGGTCATAACTATGGCCGTGTATTTAATCATTTCATCCTTCTCCAAAACAATACAAATGTTGAGGTAAAAAAGAGACAGAAAGAATGACTACAGGTGGATCCAAAGAGGTTTGTGAACTGGGAAAGGTCTTAAGCCATACGATAATGTAATGCTATTTTATATATACTACTGTTTAAAAGTCTGTGGCACACATAACATTCATGTTTTTGGAAGTCTCTTACACTCACCAAGGCTGCATTATTTGATCAAAAATATAGTGAAAAAAGCTATAATGTGAGATATCATTGAAATTTAAAACAACTTTTCTATTTTAATATGTTAAAATGTATGTCAATTAATGTGACGTCAATGCTGAATTTTCACCAACATTATGCCAGTCTTCACTGTCACATGATCTAATATTCCAATTTGCTGCTCAAGATACATTTCCTATTATTATCAATGCTGAAAACAGTTCAACATTGCTGCTTATATTTTTGTGGAAACTGAGATACATTTTTCAAGATTCTTTAATGAATAGAACGTTTTTCATTTGAAATAGAAATCTTTTGTAACTTTATAAATGTTTTCACTGCCACTTTTGATCAATTCCATGCATCCTTGCTGAATACAAAATTTCTTTTTTTAAAAAAAAAAAAGGTAACACTTTATTTTACAGTGCCCTTCTTACATGTT
The DNA here is from genome assembly GCF_018812025.1 of Megalobrama amblycephala. NCBI lineage: Eukaryota > Metazoa > Chordata > Actinopteri > Cypriniformes > Xenocyprididae > Megalobrama > Megalobrama amblycephala. The sequence continues at coordinate 10,334,869 of NC_063052.1, forward strand.
ACATGTAGTTACTATGGTAATAACTGTAAATTATGCATAATTGCATTCAACTAACCCCAAACCAAACCTAATCCTAACCTTAACCCTATAGTAAGTACATGTAGTTACCAAGCGGCAACCTCCCCCAGTTTCTCGTGAAGCCAATACGGAAGTGACTTAAACTGCGATTCATCGACTGGCCGCTAGGGACAGGCTGCAGAAGAGAGCAGAATCTCATTGAGTCCCATGTTAAAATGGCCAAGTTTACAGCAGAAAAAAACAGTCTGGTTCAAATTTTGGTTTTGGTCTGTATAGCTAATTTTGCCCGTCATGACAACTCTGAGGGGGGTGAATTTTTTTATAACTCAACCATTTAAATTATACTAAGCCTTAAAGTTCTGCATAATTAAGGGCGTGGTCACTTGAGTGACAGGTAGATTGCTGCTGTTGTCTGTGAGCCGTCATGTTACCTCAGCTAATTCCAGCCGCTGAATTTGGCATCTCTGGCCGTGTTTGTGCTTTTTTCTCTCTTTTTTTTTATACAATTATAAAATATGGCTTGCTGCATTAATAGTCGAGACTGATGTGTGTCTGTGTACATGTGATAGCATGCGGAAAACAGAACACACGGTGTTGGATCGTCTTGGCATTGGCTAAAAGTTCCTGAGATTTACTACAATGACAATAGCAGGAGAATATAAAACTCTGACAGCACTGCTTGGATATTATAACTAAAACTGCTGCACTATTTTGAAAAATTAAACTTTGGACACGGGCTCATTTGTTTGTTAGATACAATCACACACAGTTTTACAACATAAACGCTGCTCAGATTGCATTATTTCTTGAAGAACGATGATGGAGAGCAGATCATTCAGAAGAAATGTGATGCAAACAATGGATAATATATCAATATTTCATGGATTTAATGCTTTCGTGGACAAAAAGTACTGTTTTTTGTTTTGCAATGGACATTTTACCCAAGTGCCACGGATTGGATTCATCTTGCGATCTCTATTTCATTATAACGGTATGAAGTTCCATTTTTTTTATTTTTTTTTTTTGTTATTTGCACACCCCACACAAATTAATTACTGGTGTTGGAGCATCTTTATCTTATAAAAGAAAAAAATAAAATAAAAACACTGTAGATTGACAGTAAACCTTTAGAACTTTCTAATGAAATAGCTTGTTATCTTTATTAATATTTTAGATAGTAAGATAGATAGCTCCTGCTAACATGATCACGTCGAGCTAGGCGGGTGTGGTTTCAGCAACCAGTCACATGGGCTACTACTACGTCCCGCCTCTTTGCCCATTTTCAGTTATCCGGGAGTGACGTGTGGTGACGTGCAGCTAAGATGGCAGCGGTCTAATTTTTGCTTCAAAACTGCTGTTCAGAACTCTATGGGTGGACACTACGTCCATATTTTTTTACAGTCTATGGTAGTTACTTAATATTACTTGGTACTTTAATGTATAATTAATCTGTAATAAGGACACCTTAAAATACCCCCCCCCCCCAACATTCACAATTACAGCTTATAAACAATTGCAAAGGTTATTTAATTGACACATCCTAAACTCAAGAGAAAATCCAAAGATTCCCACTCAAAAAGCCAGCATCATTCAGTCTTTTACTTATAAAAGTGTCTTTTTTACTTCCTGAATGAATCCATGTTATTGAACAAATCAACTGAATGAATGATTCAATGACTCACTCACAAGGACAGTCACTTGTCGTCACCTACTGGCGTATCGATGTAACCTGCAGAAAGAGTCACTGAAAACCCCCCAACCACTAATACACAGACAGACAGTCTGTCTGGAACAAACACATACAAGCTGAGTGATACAAACAGTGAAAAGTCCCTGTTGTATAATGTAGATTTTAGCACCCCATGAATGCTGAACTGACCAATCAGCATCCAGGATTGTGAATGTCCATTTAATAGTTTTTTTTAACATGCTGTTACTCATTCAGGTGCATACGTGCAAACCGAAATGCCAGTGATATCTACACATCACACCAAACTCAAGTGCACTCAAGTACATGGACATAAACTATAGACTTGGTTGATATCAATGCAGTACAAAGAGTGTCAACAGTGCCCATTGTACGCAATACCACAATAGATACTCAACAGAAATGTAGTGTGTGTGTGTGTGATGCACATGTATTATAAGCATGCAGTGGAAAAGTGCAAAAGGAATAATATTAACCAAAATCTCTTAACAATATCAGTAACTTCTCATGCATTGGCCAGTATATAGTTACAGAGAAAAAGCAAACATTCAACTGACGTTTAATTATGTTTGACCTAGTCATGCAGTGTGTGGAAGTGTAAATGTGTAGAGGGACGTCCAAAAGCATGGAGGTACTCTACCTGCTTGATGCTGCGGCTCACCTGGGCAGGTGGCAGTGTTGTTGCAGAGTCGGGTTTCCCTCAGCGGGCCGCTGCAGAGGGTCCCGTATGGAGAGGATACACATGAACGAGAACGAACCTGCCAACCTTGCCCACATGTCAGCGAACACACACTCCACTGAGACCACTCCTCTGCTGCCGGGTCACCTACAAAACACGAGATGGAGAGAAAAGCAAAATCTTGAAATTCCTGAAACAGACACAAACCAAAGACTTTAAGAAAGTTAAAAAACAAGGTCAACATTAGTCCGGAAGGGTTATGCTTCATTACCGCCTTGAATAAACTCCTGTGAATGAACTAGAACAGCATTTTCACATATTCACGAAATCCTCTTAAAAATCCTTTTCAGGTCTTCAGTAACTTAAGGTCTTCTAAAAGGTGTTTCGAGGTCAGTGGCAGCCGGATCTGAATGTGACGGGTGGGAATATGTCAGTCACTTTTTGAAAGCCGTGTCCTTGGGTAGAGGCAACATCAAAAAATGAACGGGCAAATCAAATTAATTGCACGTCTTGTAATCGCATTACATCTTCATTTGCATGTGGTGAGTCAGAGCTTAGCCTTATTTGCGGAGCGGATGGGTGGAGAATTGAGGGTAGGGGGCTGATGGGGACAGGAATGCCATCGGGAGTTTACGCACATACGTTTTCTTTCACAGAGATGGAAGCTGAAATGTGGGATGCCAATTACTTCAAGATGAGAACATTCACATATACTTTATTGTATTATTTTTATTTAAAAACAATAATAAAATATATTGTTATATTATTTTATTATGTAATATTTTATATTGCTTTTAAATTTATAACACATTTTACGATATAATATATTTAAAAAAAATATGTTAGATATTTTCTATTATTTTTAGACTTTTATACACATATACCATTTAAACATTTGGGTTCAGTAAGATTTTATTGTTTTTATTTAAAGTACTCTCTTATGCTAAAAAAAAAATACAATAAAAACAGTAATATTGTGAAATATTATTTCAACTTGAAATAACTGATTTCTATTTTAATATGCAATTTATTCCTTTGATGACAAATCTGAATTTTCAGCATCATTGCTCCAGTCTTCAGTGTCACATGATCCTTCAGGAATCAATCTAATATGCTGATTTTGGTTCTCAAGAAACATTTCTTATTATTATCAATGCTGAAAACAGTTGTGCTGCTTAATATTTTTGTGGAAACTGTGATACTTTGTTTTCAAGATTCTTTGATAAATAGAAAATTCCATTTTCTCTTAAATAACATCAAAGTCGCTGTCCATGGTGCTAAAGAATGACTTGCGAAACAACATTTTTTTTATTGTTTATTTCCTATAATAAGATTATTTCCTATAATAAGAGTAAGGACTTCACCACAGTAAAATGTTTACATGCCACAAACAAACCTCTTCACTCTTGTTTACATGCAATTTTCATTATTCAGATTTTTCGCTAAGAATTATGGTTATTTTACCACCATCATTCATATATCCCAATGCACAGCACAAATTATGAACTCACATACAGTAGGTGTGTTACTTTTTTTTTTTGATGACACACCTACAATATCTTAATTTCAATGTTTTCAACCATCAATATACTGCATTGTCTTCATGTTGCGCAACGTTGTCAACATAAGTTTCATCAGCACCCCAAAAATGTGATGTCTTCTTTACCGCTATGTTTACGAATCTGTGTATACAACAACATCCTCGTACGTCAGAAGCACATGCACACTAACATGCATGTCTGTTTGTTCATGCATGTTTATTGCATTTAAAATCAACATATGCCACATATTCTACTATGATTATGGTTACTATTATTATGACTTTAACTGCATCAATGTGATCAAAGTATTAAGTTTACATAAGATAAATTTGAATTACAATATTGCCTAAATCTGACTATAATTGTATTATGAGGGGTCATGTAAATGTAGTTAATGACAGTAAATGGGATTCACCTGTCTGGGCCTGAAACACACCCGGCTGGTCAGCTGATCGCGGCCTCTGCGTCTTCACCTTCTGCTCATCATCGTCAGGCTCTGGACAGACACATACACAAAACAATAAATAAAAATAATTTCATCATGACAACTCTCAGAATAGTTTTATCATGTTATTGAATATGACAACTGCAGCTGATGTTGGAGAGCAAGTATGGATACACAGTAAACACACAGATGCTAATAGATGCTAACAGATACACAAACACGCTGCTGTGAGCATGTAAGATATGCTGCTGCTGCTGCATAATTAGACATACATAAATCCCAGTAGAAGATCTAGGCAGGTGGAGCTGGGGGAGGTAGAAGGTTTCAGAGGAACTGCACTGCAGGACTAGCTTAAAGCAAACACCGAACCAGACTATTTATATTCTGAGCAAGCAATCTCATTGGCTGCAGGATCAGCAGAAGCCAATCAACTTGTGCCATGCAGTAATGGTGTGATTGCTTACAGATTGCATGGAAATGACATCCCAGCCTGTGCCCTCTAGAGTTTATATATATATATATATATATATATATATATATATATATATATATATATATATATATATATATATATATATATATATATATATATATATATATATTAAAGAAATGAGCTATGCAGGCCATGCAGAAATAGTAGTTTTACTACAGTTCCATTTAGCCTGTACTTCTAGTGGTGGCAACATGAATATGATAAAGGACACTCATGTTTAATACATTTTATTTATTAATATATTTAATAATAATAATAATAATAATAATAATATATTTAATAATAATATATATATATATATATATATATATATATATATATATATATATATATATATATATATATATATATATATATATATATATATATATATATATATAATATATCATAATCAGCTATTGTATATGCTTCAAATGTGGCTCATTCAATGAGGTTTTAGAGTTGTAAGCATCCATAAAATCCAGTCAGAATACGTTGCTACAAACATGCATCTTTATTAGTATGGAACTGATGCATAAGGTTGTACAATCACAAATGCTAAAGCCCACACATACTATTAGTGCTGTTTTACATTTACACAATAATGTAAGACATCTCTGCGCCGAGCATCCTCTTGCCCTTGAATGAAATATAAATCTCTCCATTGTGTGAAGAACATTTTAAGTGTGCTGCTACAAACCTCATCTTGTAGCAGCTCGTGAGAAAACCTACATAAGCCAACAGAGACCTGTCACCAAAGTGTTTTCTATATCTGGCCTAGTCCTCGGGCACATGAAAATCCCTCACAATGTGAACACACTCATGAGAGCGTATATTTCAACTCCTCCTTGCTCAGATGAGGCTACCTGCCCCCCCAAAAAGTGGAAAGTTTAGTGGAAAGTGGCTAATTCCCTTCCTACTTTGCTGAATTTAAGACTTTAAATGAGCACAGTCAGTGTGTAGTGCCATGATTGCATGTACAAACCAAATTAATCCCAGGGATTAATTTTTTTTGACACCTGGAACTAAAATAGAAGTATTTCTGATTAATTCAAGATGCACAATTTATTGTGCAAATTAACTGCACGTCTTGTAATCGCAAGTTATTTTTTTAAAACCTCAAAATTGGAGTGTATAAATTTTTATGTGCAAAAAAACCACAAAAACAAAAAAAACGAAACATGCATACACATACTTAATCTAATATTTTATATACCATTAAATATAAATGAGAGTGGGCGCATCAAAGTAATTAGCATAATACATATCCAAACCATCTCCGTATAATGACTTCCACACAACCTTTCCTGTACACTCACTGCCTAAAAATATGTTTACGGCTATGCATGGAGACCCCATTTTTTTAGACCCCATTTTTTTAGGTTTGCTCTTTTAATCCTGAATCTGTTTGTCTCTAAAGTATAGAATATCCAATACACTCATTCAGCGGCACTCTCTTCTCTGGAGCTGATTGGTCGGCTTGACCTTTTGCTCTGAGAGCACGAAGAGATGAACAGCGTGGGTTGCTAATAAATTCCACAGGCATAGGCATGGAAGAGGATTTCCATAAGATGTGGCAGGAAGAACCAAAGGAAGAAAACACTAGAAAACAAGTGGATTCTCTGAGGCTCTTTATAAATTACCACATGCGTTTAAGGATGCTTAGAAGAATTCACAATCATGAAGCACATCCTCAACATGAACTAAAAAAAATCCTCTTTTTGTGAGGCATGACTTATACTTCAGCGAGCTCCTAAAACCCAATGTTAAATTCATCTTAGTCAAGAGGCAGAGAAAGAAGCACCCCACAGACTATGTGTGTTTACATTTCCATTATTTCCCTGCAAAAGTAGTTCACAGGTGAGTGCGGATTGAATTTTAAATGCAGATACTACTGTTAAGATACAAATGTGTTTGAATAATGTAGGACACAGAATATTTGACCAGCATTTAAAACGGAATGCTTTAAAATAGATTAAATATACAAACAATTGTTTAAGCTTAATGCCCTGCTTGTGTTACTTAGTTACTTTATATGGAAAGTAATGTGTTACATTACTTTCCTGTAACTTTTTCTCATCTGGGCTGGGATGTTTGTTTGTTTGTTTGTTTGTTTGTTCTCATAAGAACAAAAAAAAAGTTATATTTTTAGCAAATGTAAAGGCCCTTTCACACCAAAAGTGAAATGAATAAGCCTCAGACTGAAGGAAATGCAAATTCACGCCTGTACACTGGAGGGTGCAGTTCAAACAAACAAGCCTTTCAGGTGTGCCGCCAATTCTGGAATACAGAAGAATAGGACGCAGGAGAAGATGTAAATGAGTAAATGTATGCTCACATTGAGTCTTGAACTACAATAACCATTGTGACCCATCCCAACTATAACAGATAACTTGTGTGTTAGAAGTTAAAGATAGAAGCTAAATGGTATAAGACTGTATGAAAAAGAGAAAACAAAGAGACATAAGAAACTGTACGAACAAAAAACATACCGTACAGTATAAGAAAGGGAGACAGGCATTTATTAGCAAAGCGAGCTGCATCACATACGTTGGAGCGCATGGGATGGATGGATACTCCAGAGACTTCCCCCCGTTGGCTCTGTCAAACAGACCTGATTACCAGCGCTTCCCGCAGGGCTATTGTTAATACGCTTATGATAGCTCAGACGCGCACGCAGACGATCACACTAATTTACTCTGTCACGGAAAAGACAATAGTGGTGTCAGGAAAGGCGGGGGATTGTTTCTGCTTGCTTTTTGTATCTCACTCCTACGCCTTCCTTCGCTCTGCCTCTCCTCTGCGTCTGTTGTTGTACCTTGGTTCTTTGCCACTGTCTCCATTCGGCTGGGGGTGAAGACAGCGGTTCAGTAAGATAGAGATAAAATAAACACGTTCTTTAGCTGCATATCAGACATAAATTCTGGGCTGAAGGATTCCCTCTGACCGACCTCTTATGTCTTTGATTGAAGGAGCTCCAGCACATTTCTCAATTTTCTCACAATAACATCTCTATTAAAAGCCACTCGGCTCCTCCCTGTTGCAGTTCACAGAGCATCCAGAGTGCATGTCAATAATATCCATGTGTTGAAAAGGAAACAGGCAATGCTTTATTAGTCTTCATTTTAACTGATTCAGAATACTAAAACTGAGTCATCATACAGCACTGTGGCCTTTCAATATTTAAAGGAATAGTTCACCAATATAGTGTTTGTTTGTTTGTTTATATAATTTACTCAACCGCATATTTTTCCAAACCCATATGATTCCCTTTCTTATGTGTAACATGATAGGAACCGTTCTAAAGATTGGAGAATGGGGGATTTTAAAGGGAACCTATTATGCCCCTTTTAAAAGGTGTAATATAAGTCTCTGGTGTCCACAGAATGTGTCTGTGAAGCTTAAAATACCCCACAGATAATTTATTATAGCATGCAAATGAGCTGCTGCTCCTGGTCCCCTTTCCAGAAGAGGGCGGAGCTTTAACAGCTTCCATTTTGGATGCTTAACAACAACAAAGCTGGAGAATCTCACGCAGCCAAAATGAGGATTGTCAGTAACGGTGTTCAGCCTTACATTGTTCAAACCGGAGTCGGACACTGATGGAGAGATTCAGGACGAAGTTACAACTTTTAGAATGCAACTGGATGTTTCTGAATGGTTAGTGGATAAATTTATGTAGTTGCTGTGGAGTTGATTCAACTCATCGAGTAGCATTTGCCGTCATGTTAATCTTTTGTGCAAATCCAGCTTTGAATTGATCCTCGTTTGTGAAGCAGTCCGGCGTAAAATGACGGCATGGCAATTCAGGCCAGTTGATAATACCTAGAATATCAAAATCAACCACAGGTGGTAGATGCTTCTCCTGTTTGGCACCTAAACTCTGGAACAATCTTCCTAGCATTGTTCGGGAAGCAGACACACTCTGTCAGTTTAAATCTAGACTAAAAACGCATCTCTTTAACCTGGCACATAACACATTATCAATTTGTCTTCAAATCCATTAAAGGATTGTTAGGCTGCATTAATTAGGTCAGCCAGAACCGGGAACACTTCCTATAACACCAGATGTACTTGTTACATCAGAAGAAGAATGGCATCTATGCTAATATTAGTCTCTCTGTTTATCTTGAGGTTTACCATAGTCAGCCAGATACAGGCCGTATCCAGGTGAGATCGAGGACCTGCGCCTTGACACGACCAAAACGCAGCCCTGAAGAGTCAGCAGAAATTGAGTCAACTAGATCATCCACTGTGAAGTCCTCATCGACACGACAGCCAGTGGCACAGTTCCTCAACAAACCGTCCATACCGGCGTGATGAATACGACCCTCAACTGGATGGAACTGGAATAAATACTTTGACTGTTGCGATCCCATTGGACTTGATAGCTGCCTGAATCATAATAAAGCACTGTTCGCTGCTGGCCAGAGGAGAACTGGCCCCCCGACTGAGCCTGGTTTCTCCCAAGGTTTTTTTATCCATTTTAACACCTGTTTGCCACCTGTTTGCCACCCGATGTCACCTGTTGGAGTTTGGATTCCTTGTCGCTGTCGCCTACTGTCTTAGTTGGGGACACTTGACATTTGATATTCAACAGTGTTTTGATCTGCCTGCATTGACACCATTGTATGCAAACTGAACTGAGATGGATGATGACATCACTGTTTACTCCAGTGTTGATATAGATAAATTAACTAAATTAATAACTATTGATTCTTACAACGGAATGAATCAATACTGAATTTACTTAAGATGGATAACGACACCATTTTCTTTAAGAGCTGCTGTACAGCCAAAATTATATACCAGTTATCACTGTAAAGCTGCTCTGACACAATCTGCATTGTTAAAAGCGCTATATAAATAAAGGTGACTTGACTTGACTGTAGTATGAACATGGCATAACAGTACAAGCCTTAGCCTCTTCTCCGACTCCGTCTGTATTCTAAAGCAGGATTCTCTAGAGATAGCTGCAGCAGCGGTGTGTGTAACCTGCCTAAGAGTCCAGCACACTAAACAGATGCTGATTATCCTGGGACATCGTCTGTACATTTTCCCTTGAGAGACAACTGTACTTATTTCCACCATCCGGTGTGTGTGTGTGCACATGTATTTGATGCTAGCACTTTAAGCACTAAATGAGAGGTTGAATTATGTTTCCGCCACTCTCACAGCTTGTTCTTGGAAGCCGGAAATGAATTTAAGCGGTTAGCTCAAATTGAAGCCATTTAATTAAACGGCCTGGTGGTGTGTCTGTATTACTCACTTGGGTTCAAGTAAAGCTTAGTGTGCTGAACATCCGCATGCATCCATTCGAAACAATCAATACTGAGCGTGGGTGTTTAAAGATGCTAACTGCATCCATCAGTAAAACCATACCTGGTTTATATTAGGCATGGGTCAAAACTGACTAGTCAAGCAAGGTTTTTAGTATTATGATAAAATTAAGGTCAACACAGATAAACCAATAATTATTTTAACAATGCAGCTGATAATATACATGGCTGATACTGAATTTCTATACTACTTTGTCTAGATAAATTCAAAATAAACCACTAAAATTCACCATTTTAAATGCTATATTTGAATTTAGGCATCACAACATTATAATATCAGATATGAAAATGGATATTCATTTTGAGCCTTTCTAAAAATTCAACACACCTAACACACCTTTTAAGCGGTACAGTCCCACATATGGGATTTTTATTTCTGTGCCCCTGAGAGTACGGTCCTACATATGGGATTTAGAACGTTCAGCGACATCACATAACTGCCAGATTCAAACTATGCTTTGATTCACACCGCACTTTGGCTGTGAGACGAACATGCTCAGCACTTGTCATATATCACAACTATGCAGTTTTCAGCCACATAATGTTTTTTTTAAGGTTTCAGACATTTAAATACACATAAGCACCAGTAAAACAATACATTTAGTTTGTGAATATTTTAAATAAAAAAGGAAAAACAAAATAATAGCGATCCACCTGTCATACAGTGTTATTGTCACTGCGGTGTCTTACGTAACAAGTATGATGCGTCGCCATGGAAACAATAAGGGCAAACGATATAAAAATAACCTAAAAAAAACTCACTCTGGGGGGTCAGCTGGAATACTTTAAACTCACGCTTGAAAGGGTTAAAAAAGAATTGTTGGTTTAAGTTAAAAAAGTAAGTTACATGGTTGCCTTAAAATTTTGAGTTCATTGAAATTAAAAATTTGAGTTAAAGGGACAGTTCACATAAAAATGAAAAGTTGATGTTTATCTGCTTACCCCCAGGGCATCCAAGATGTAGGTGACTTTGTTTCTTCAGTAGAACACAAATGATAATTTTTAACTCCAACTGTTGCTGTCTGTCAGCCATATAATGCATGTCAATGGGAATTCCATATATAAGAGTAAAAAAAACATGCACAGACAAATCCAAATGAAACCCTGCGGCTCGTGACGACACATTGATGTCCTAAGACATGAAACGATCGGTTTGTGCGAGAAACCGAACAGTATTTATATAATTTTTTACCTCTAAAACACCACTATGTCCAACTGCCCTGTGCCCAGATGTTAGTGAGGTCAGAAAACACGTTCTGATGACGGAAGTGATCTTTGCTTCAATGAGTGCGAGACATCACTTCCGTTGTCAGAGCACATTCAGACCTCACTAACCGAACTATCCCAATTGGTATAATCAACAGAAACTCGAAATATTATGTTATCTGAACCACATTAATTATTGATGTTAATTTGACAAAAGAAAAAAATCTTGTGATAACAAATCATGAAAATATTTTTTTTACAATTTTTTGCAGTGTTATTGAACTGTTGAGCTTTATCCTATGTAACGGCTGCACAATATCTGTCTTAGTCAACCAAGTTTGGAATTTTCAGAATGCTTTTAGCCTCTGAACGGTGTATGTAAATCACGAATCGGCTCCGGCTGGTCTAGTAAAAGACTAGGATTTGGCATTTTTGTGGCCCTGTCAGAAACTAACCAGAGAACCCCAGTCCCCAGCTCTGGGGACTTCAAAAGGATCACCCTCTTGTGTGCTAAGGACCATGTGACTACATACCAGACAGCCCTAAAAAATCCCAATACACACCACACACACACACACACACAAACACGCATGGAGATTGTATGCACAAATATGATTGTGCCTAAGTGTACCTGCCGTTGTATTTCAAATTATATATGTATCCCTAGTGTATAAGCTTAGCTGTAGTTGTGTTAGTGTCATTTTAACGATAAAATTGGAGTATAAACTATAACTTACCTTTTATGCCTTTCCCACCTGACAAGTTTGGTTTCTGTGTAAAGCTCTCTTTATGCCTCATTCAACAATGTATGTCACATTACTGTAAAATGTATTGTTCTATTTTTAATGGTACTGTGAAGAAAATACACTCCGATCTGATACTTCATAAATTATGCAAATCAAACCGAAAGACAAGACAAAGAAAAGTTTTGCCCGCCAAACATTACACCCGTATCATTGGCGGACGGTCCCAAGGAGGCGTTCTGGTTGTTGTCCTTAAAACACAATGACATGCGTCTCCTCGTTGCACAAGTTTTCCTGTCGTCAAGCCTTTGCCATCCTCCATCACCTAGGAGACGGACTCTCTTCTTTATTTTCCGGTTATTTTACTCTTCAGTTTAAACCTCGTCTTGAAAAACCCACCGGAGAACACCCTCCTGAAGAAGGACCAATTACCAAACCGAGCGCCCTGAAACTCTAAAACTACAGCACCCGAACATATATGCAAGTATTAACTTCTTTAAGATTTGTGTACTGAGTTTCCTTGCTGGCTCTCAAAGGTTTAACTGTTTGTAATTTGCCATTGTTTTGATCACCTCTGTTTTCTTGACTTTACTTTCGTTTTCTATATATATATGTGTAGTACTTGTGTCTATTTAGCCGTATAACCTTTGTATTATCAATTTCATATATCAAATGCATTATATTCATGCTTGATTGTTCTGCTGCTCATTCAGAAAGACCAAGTCACTTCTTCGTTTCGATCAGGTAGCATTGCTTTACGCTTGGATGCTATAATAGGAATTTATTCTCGTGGCCAGTGAATAACATTCTTTTATTAACAGTCTGTGAGAGAATTAATGGTTTGCTGGACAAACTAGGATAGTTTCTCTAAACAACATATTAAACTAGAACTAATCATTTATGTAATTGATTATAATTCGTTGTAATTAATCCACAATATATGTGCATAATTCCCTCTTTGGTCCATATATGTATCATAATTAATCATAAGGCTTTATGATTTATTATATTCATATATTTCACCCATGAATTGATTAAATATTTGTAATATCACTAAAAATTCATTACACCTATAAAGCCTATAGTATCTTTTTTGAGGCATCTAAATCATCAACTTGATCAAAACTTTGCTGGAAAACAAACAAACAAACAAAAATACATGTACAAAATCTACTAAAACATTTGCGTCTGATTGATAATTTATACTTTTTTAGCAAGTAAAAGGGCTTTTAGTAGATTTGTAAAAATGTCTTATGAAATCTTTATTAATTTTTACAAAGTAAACGTAAGAATAATTAAGTAATATTTCAAGATGAACTTACTGGACGGAAGCAACTTAGGTTTACTTGATTATCCATACATATTTTCTTTAAGAAAATATGACATATCAGTCTTGGATGTTTATTTGTACATCTCTCAATCATACTGAATTGTATTATTAGTTCTGCCCACCACAATAAAAATGACAGACCTTTCATCATAAAACTACACATTTAAATATCATCTTACTATGACATATTATTGGCAAATATAGAATGACAACAGATATTTAAATGCAGTAGTAGTCTGATATACTGTTATAAACATCTAATTGATATTACAAATATATTATAAGAGGTCAGAAATTTGTTACCTATTTGGCCATATAAACATCACCAAATTGCATTTTTCTTTTTTTTTTTTTAGTTTACCTCATTGAGTGTGAACTCCACATTCTTCTATATCATACTAAATGATCCATAAAAGCCTGATGTACCAAATATGATATCAGGCTTTACATTGTTAAGAGGCATCTGAAGTTAAAATAATTTGTTTTATGAAGTTTATTGTAATTGCACAAAACCACTTTATTCCATCCAGCTGTTTTTGAACACATGAATGCATCCTATGTAAACACATCCTAAAAAATGTGTCTGTTCTGTCAAGTGAACCTGATATTGAAAACACATGCTTCTCCGCATCCCTATTTTAGTGCACAAAAGAATCCGTTTGTGTATTTTGGTAATGGTTTGTGAAAAGTACACCTCGAAGTAAACTAAAACACTTGGCTTTGAAACAAACCACAGAGAGGCACCATACCAGCCAGCTCGACATAAAACAGATGTAGCAGAAGAAAAATCGGCAGCAGCATCAGCAAGCGAATCTATCAGCACGGCATGTCAGCAATGCATCTCCAACAGAAGCCTGACACCCCTCACAGCAACATCAACAACTTTAAAACCCCAACAATTCACTCCACATCCTTCCTCTTCAGCTCTCCGTGGAGTTCTGTGAGTGGTAAATATGACCTGTCCATCAGCCTCCGGTAGGGGTGGACAGTTATTATAACAAGCATCTATTCTGAACTGTCATGAAGGTACAAATAAAGAGTAAATAATACAAAAAGCCTTAGCTCAGCACACTGTGCTGTGCCTCCCCCATAAAACAATTATGATTGGAACTCAGAGTGGTGCAATGGGATTTAGAGTTAGACATGCTGTAGAAACATACATAAAGAATCAATAGAATTGGAAAATAGAAAAAAGTACAACTTTAGATAACTGACCTTCTCAGGTTCCCTAAGGCTTAAAAAAAAAAAAATCTAAAAAGACTAATTCACCCACATATGTTTTTCACTAAAATTACTGACATTTGCTCTATACCTCACCTCATGCATGAGGGTCCATGAGAGAAGTAGCGGTGTAAGATCAGTGAACAAATCTTTTTTTAATGATTCAGTTAATCCAGTTCACATAACAGGACTAAAGGATTCTTTCACAAGTCTAACTTATTTGGTTCTTGAGTTCAACTCAAAGACTCAAATGATTCAGTCATAGCAGTTAATAACTTATTGGAAGGGAAGATTATCATGAATAACACATTTCTGGGTGCATGTTTCTCACACATAGCTTTTCAAAGACACTGGAAAGAGGGTATGAGTCATATGAACCACTTTTGTGAGACTTTAATGGTGCTTTTGGTTCTTTTTTAAGCTTCTTGCCCAAGGCATACACAATAAAGGAGGCGAGGCCTGGTTGAGTCGCTTTAGTAGTGTGTTGAAACTCACAGTTAAGGGGTATAAAATTTCAAAAACACGCTCGAAAGCGGTTCACCAATCATAACACATTGGTCCAGCCGACCAATAAGAGCACATTGCACTTTTTGTAAGTAGGGGCTTCATAGGGACTTCCATAGAGAGGAACTAAACAGAGTGTTACTGACAGACTGGTAAGAGAGGTGCTGCAACAATGTAAAATATGTGAAAATTAAGGTGTTTTTTGAACATTCAAGCATGAAACCTATTCTAGTAGATCCCAAAAACAAAATCAAGACTTTGAAAAATGTATTTCAAGTCTGTAATTTCTTGTTCACATGAATAAATTTGTTTCAATGTGCTTACATGTTTGCTTTTTATATATGTGTGTTCTTGTGGCTTAATTTTAATGTGGGTGTATTCAACTATTTTTTGCCTCTACTTAGTCCCTGAATTTGTCTATTTTTGAATTTAAAATTGAACATTGGTCTGGGGAGTCTACTATGTATTTTCACAAGAGGCGTGATCAACGAGCATTATTCACGCAATTGGATAGTCCTTCAACCAATCAGATCAACGATCCGGGTGACGTACTTTGCAAAGCGATGCGAAAACTCCAGACAGGTTTAGTTTGTATTGGTTTGTAGCATTTGGTTTGCAGAAGCAGCAATGGCATTGAGCGATTTTTGCAGGTTGTGCAAAATAAAAGCATGAAAGTGAGTGGTATTTACACCCCCTCGAGCAATTTGTTTGCTAAACTAAAGAAGTCATTCAGCATCGTCGAGAGGTTAAAAGGATTTGGATTGACGGTCGTGCTTGCTGTCGCTTCTCTATCGTCATCGTGTTATACCCGCCAATAGCGAGCAAGGTGGATAAAGCCAGTCTGTGATTGGTTCGCTCAAAAGTATAACAGAAGCAGTAGAAATGAATGTGTGGGTTTCCAGACTGAGTTGCCGGGCGAAATCAAATCGCCGGCAGATCAGGCTGGGTTTACCCAGTCTATCCCTGAATATGTTGTGTCTAAGCGTGTGTGTGTTCACATATCCTTGTTGTGGCGATTCCATCTGACTCAGTGAGCCACACAAAGAAAGTGATTTATGTGCATTCCTGCACACATCTCTCTCTCATCTGACTACCCATGTTTTATGCACAAACGTCCCCAAACCCTGAGTGTGTGCATGAGTGCATGTGCGCACACGGCTATTTATGACTATACACTTCAACAAGTGTGACCCACTCAGCGGAATTATAGTTGTGTTTGTTTATGTATGCATCTCCTTGTGAACATAAATTTATGTGGTCAGGGCCAAGTCTACAATGTGAATTTGTTATTGTAAATAAATGTCTAAACGTGTGTGTGTGTGTTTATGTATATGCATCAAAGAGGACTATAATAGGCAACATACAGGGAAAAATATTATCAATTAACTGATATTAAAATCCTGGCATTTAGTGATAATGTTATGGCCGATAACCTATCTACACAATTTTCTTTAAATAAATAAAAAAATAAAAAATAAATAAATAAAATATTAAAACTAAGTCTAAAAAAAAAAACATACAGACTTAAACTTTAAATAAAACTTAAAAAGCTATTGTTTTAAATGCTACAAGTGAATATAGACACTACAGGATGATGTCGTAACTGCAAACTCCCTCTTGGAAGAAGAAAGCCATCATGTTTACAACTTTGACAATGAGCGATTACCACAATCAACTAAAAGCTGGATTTTCAAAAGTATGTTAAGTATGTGAAGTTCTCCGCTTGGACTCTTTAAAATATATCCAAGAGTTTTACACACCAGTCTCTTATTGTAGGGACATCGATGTTACCTTTTCACACCCCTAAACATGACACGGAACAAAACTAACTGTGATTGGTTGCTGTACATGTCAGTAAGATGGCCTCTGGGCGGTCCTTGGCCAATGAAAGCTGTTATGGAGTCCAGACCGTGTCATTCAGGTTCGGTTGAACTTCTACTTATGTTCGCTGGTCAATATTTATCCGTGACTAAAAACCTAAATTCAATCTGTTTATCAGATTCGAGCCTCTTCAGAAAATTTGGACTAAACAACTCAATTCATATGGGTTAGTTTTTCGATCTCTTTATGAAGCGTCAAAGTTGCAATTACATAGGCTGTCTATGGAAGTACAGAAAGTTCTCAGATTTCATTAAAAAGATCTTCATTTGCATTCTGAAGATGAACGAAAGTCTCACGGGTGTGGAACGACATTAGGGTGAGTAATTAATGACAATAATTTTCATTTTTGGGTGAACTAACCCTTTAATCAGGGCTCTACACTGCCACTACAATTACATATCCACTGGACACTTGCAGTTAGTGGCTCAAACAAGACTCTCTCTGTCTATTCTCCCGGCAGGCCTTCTCCATTACCTTACTTACTTCCTTATCTGAGACTGCAGTAGCACACTGGTACTCTACCTTCCAGGCTGCTGCAGGGGGAAGTCAGGTATAAAGGTAAGAAATATCTGCAGGGCCTTTCAGTAAACATGCCTTAATAAGAGCCAAATGATTTGGATGGCAATTTACAGTATATACAGATACAGAAAAAGAGAGAGACAGGAAGAGAGGGTGGAAAGAAACAAGAGTAGAGTAAAACCTTTCATTCCGACAAAAGACTGAAGCTAAGAAAGATGATTTGGTGGATTGCCAGTTTGAGCCAAAGTCGTTCTTTGTTGTTTGCAAGGCCAGGATTTAGAGACAAAGATGAGAGAGGCAGCAAAAGAGAGAAAGAGAATCGAGCCGCAAAACATGTAAGGAAAAAAGACTGAGAAGTAAAAACAAAAAGATGTGTAAGGCATGATCACAGCTGTGTAGGGGAAAGACGGATTTCATCCACACTGAGAGCTGTGCTTTGTGGGAGACCCAGAGAGAGACAAATCCAAATGTGTCGGAGTGTGTAGGTGTGCATGTGTGCGAGAGATGGATTACGTGGTTGTGATGTGATGCTAACAGTGTGAAACCATGTGAATGTGTGTGTGTGTAAGAGTATCCCAGTCGATTCCTTCAATGGGAGTGTGTTGATTCAAGATAAGAACTTACAAGCATTTGCACATTCACTGCGGTGTGTGGTGTGAGTGCGCATATATTTGCGTGTTTATTCAGGTGTTTCATTCTGACACCAGTGAATGCAATAAACATTCTCACTCTTCCTTTCTACTCAAGTCTTCTTGCTTTCCCTGAAATATCAAATAGTTCGAGCTGTTGAGGATTGAAAGGGTGAACAAGTACAGAAGCTTTATGCAACAAACGCCTATATCACCTCGAGATGTTATGTTTTGGATGCTGGAATGAGTTTAAACAAGAATATGCTGTGATTTTGACACATTAAATGGCCGATATTAAAACTCTATGCTATTTTGTCAAAATAAATTAAAGTAGTGATGTAACAGAAGTAGTGAGATAAATTCTTATGATAATTTCTTCCATATTGTGACATGCATGAAATTGATTATATTGGAGGGAAATAGGTTATTGAAAAAAAAAAAAAAAAAAAAAAAAAAAAAAAAAAAAAAAAAAAAAAAAAAAAAATATATATATATATATATAATAGGGCAGGAACTTGGTTCTATCCATCAGCTGAATTCAATGTAGTCAGATCTCGAATGCTAGCTAGAGGTCAAGTTTAAGCAGATGGGTTTTAAGAAGACTAAATGCTTGAGTTAGATCGAGTTATGACATTTTTATTAAAAATTCTGAGGTAAAATTGTAAAAAATGAAACATGCATGGATGAATTGTTCACATTAAGATCAAAACACATGAACACAGGGCCGTTTACACTACACCGTTTTCAAGCCTGGTTTCTCACAAGGTTTGCCACTTGTTTGCCACCTGATGTCACCTGTTGGAGTTTGGGTTCCTTGCCACTGTCGCCTTTGGCTTGCTTAGTTGGGGACACTTGACATTTGACTTGACATTTGATATTCAACAGTATTCTTGACATTTATTCAACAGTGCTTTGATCTGCCTGCATTGACACTATTCTTGAAGAGCTGCTGTGCAGCAAAAATTATGTACCAGTTATCAATGTAAAGCCGCTTTGATACAATCTGCATTGTAAAAAGCGCTATATAAATAAAGGTGACTTGACTTGACTTGACTTCAACTAAAAATGGAAAACATTTTATGTGTTTTGGCAGTTCATTTACACGACAACCGCGTTTCGGGGCCTGAAAACGCAAACTTTTGAAAACAGGTTTTAAAGTGCACGTTTTTGAAAACCGTATCGCTATCGTCTCAGTGTAAACTACAAAAATGTGAGTTCCTGAAAACAGTGACGTCATGTGCATGCATATTAAGTGTTCAGTCTATAGGAGTGCAGTTTTTCTTTACAAAGTGACATGACCGACTACTGGTCTGGCAGAATATTACAGCGTTTTTAATAGTTTTCGCGGATCCATGTGAATGAGGATCGTTTTAACAACGTTGTCATCTTTACATGAAAAACGCAAAATGTACCCTCAGAAAATACATAGATTTCATGCAGACTTTAAAAAAAATCATGCAACAAGAAAGTAGGCATCACAACATTATAATGTGCAGTATTCAAAATAGATCTTCATTTTGAGATTTGCTAATTAACTAAATTGTGAATGCTGTTCCAGAACCAACATTTTTGGCCCCATAAGACCAGCACAAACCTGTGCAACCCTACCTGGACAAGCATGATTTTGTTTGGGGTGACCGATATTCTTTCAAATGAAAGGTTAGTAGTAGGATGTTTCTATAATCCTGCTAATCACAGCAATCTCTTTCAACAACTCCAATATCTCTGCCTCAGCCCATCTTGCTATAGTTACTGTAGGACCAGAGGGAACATGTTCAAGCCCTTCTATATAGACAGCCTGTCAAACCTGTCTACCTTCTCACATGCCCTCATATACATTACATGAACCCCAAACCATGAATAAAACATATCGACCAGTGGGACCCACTGAAGAGTCTTTGAGAGTGGAACACATGCAGGAATTTGCTCAATTTTATTAGTTATTCATAAAGGTAGTTAATCTAGTTGAGGATCAATGTTTACCTTATCTAAAGGGGAAAAAAAGCACCCATAACTCCATTACCAGATCTAAATAGTCAAAAGACAAAAAATAATGACTAAAATTAAAAACGGTGGAAAAATCAGTTTCAGGGCATTTCACTATGCATTTTGGCTTGTGAGCATTCTGATTGAACCATCTCAGACGTCTAACCTCTATATACTAGTTAAATAATGCATTCAACCCCAAATCCAAGAGCCTGTTAAACATAAGCTGCAGCAATACTAAAGCAGGGTCATATTCAGACAAACGAGGGTCCTTCAAACACTAGGAAGTCCTCTTTATCCTCTAATTGAGGGGATTTACAGGTAGCAGCCATTTGCACAGAGTGCGCTGTTAGGCACGTGGAAAGGTTTGAAGTTCACTGGAAAAGATTACCATATGAATGACTTCCTCATTCAACAGCACTTCAAAATATTGAAGAGAAATACAAAAATCTCTTGGAGACTGCAGAAGATCTGAACAGAACAAAGTCTAGCGAATATATGACAGAAATGAGAAATAATATATAATGCTTGAATGAATTGTATGTATCATGGTACAGGAAATGAGTATGCACTATAGGCCCTTTGTTGACTCATTTCAAATAAAGCAAGGTAAACCCTTTAAAGTGGTTATATTGTTTTCTTTCCCAAGTAAAGCGGTGTGTGCGCATGTGCGTACACGGTTGTAAACACGTACGATCAATATTAACTGCTCCTGTTGGACTTGACAGTGCATCAGAAATAATACACTACATCACAAAAGGACTGAACTGTTGAACTATTTGACGACTTTGTTTTTGATAGGCTTTCCACACACATACACACACACTGCCAAGCTCTCTGAAGGAATAAATGGCCTTTTAGTTTGCCGGTCTGCCTATTTCCACAATACTCTTTCATATTCTTCGTTTCTCTCCTATTTTGACTTCCAGTTTTCACCTCCAAAGCCTGTGCACTGCCAGTTTAAAGTCTACTCTGTCAGTACTTTCTGGAACGTGGACAAATAATTTATTTCATTGTGGCCTTAACTGTTTCCAACATTTAATCACATTAATAAAAGGTTTAATTACTGCATTAGCTGAAGTTAGAGAGTGCAGATGGATTCATTCCCCCTTTTTTTTTTTTCCTGAAAATGAAGGCACATAACTCTCATTAGAGTATTAGTAGACTATCTGCTTAAACTTTATTTTGATGCTCCCCAACAGACATTCTGCTGACTATAAGTAACATTGCAAGTTCATGCCAACTTATTCTACTAACCCTAACCCTATAACCATAACCTAACAGTCTAGTCTACTAATATTTAGTTAGTTGGCAAGTGATGGATGGATGGATGGATGGATGGATGGATGGATGGATGGATGGATGGATGGATGGATGGATGGATGGATGGATGGATGGATGGATGGATGGATGGCTTTTAAGGCTCTCCTCAGACCTGTTTGTGCAGCTCCGCATTTAAAACCTTTCACAATCAGAGTCCCTTTACGGCTAACATCACTTTTCTTCTCCGAAAGAAACAAGAAAACCAACAACACTCACTGTGATTTTACAAACTATCCATGTCTCCAGTCACTGAGGTCACTCTTTATCTTACAGACAGGCTGCGGTAAAGCTGTTTAGATCCTCTCGGCCAAGGTTTGATTAGTGTGTGTAGGTCTGAATACATCCTGCTAAGGGAAGTATCTGTCCTTCCTTGGGGCACATATACTGGCCATCTGATCTAACACTGCCTGCAACATCCATTTCAACAAATGTAGAGAAAATGCTCTATAAACTATATAGAGTAAATATGAAAAGATGTATGTTCAAATAAACCAATCAGTCCATTTAATTGGCTGATTTTTATTTATTTACTTATTTTGTGTGTGTGGGTTCATGACATTCAAACATGGTTGCCTTTTCTTTGAGCACTATGGTCTGAACGCAGCCTTTGGGAGAGTAGCAACTGATATAATTTGGTAAAACTAGCCATTATTATTGCAGAGATCACTATGTGATTACCTTGGATATGAAAGCAGTGTCTGGAAAATACATACTGGCCCTTGCTGCTTGCTATTTCAACCAAGACATTCTAGAATTCAAAAGTATTTTTTCTCTGTCTGGATAATAGAAAGTGCTTTATAACCTGCAAAAAGTATTTATGTTAGTGCATGGATAACTATATTTTTAAAGGTTTATATGTTATAAGTTATTTTAAGTTTTTATTTTTATCATTTTTTTTTTTCCCTCTGAAATATGTCACTTTGGTTTTCAGCGGAATTGCATAGGTTGTAATTTTTACATTGCATAGATTACTTTTTTAAATGACATTTTTACATAAGATTAAAGAGATCATATTTGATTTTTCTTATTTTTCACATATTTGACATTGTTGCAGCACCTCTCTTCCCAGTCTGTCAGTAACGCTCTGGGGTGCGTTTCCCGAACAACGATGTAACTCGCTGCTGAACTACCATAGTACAACGCATCGTTGAACAAATCAACTAGCTAGTCACGACTGTTTCTCGAAACCGTATTGTCGCAAACATGTCGTTCAACCACGTTGGTGAAAGATGTCACACAGGTGGTAGAGTAATAACTTCTTTAAATGAATGCATTTGAGATTGAATTAATGCTATCTGCTATAAATTACGGACATGGCATTAGAGGACTAATTCTCATTTTCCTCAGTTATTTTGCTTTATTTCCAGATTAAATCAAATGCTTGTTCTGATGTACTAGAGTACGTATGCACATGTGCACTCTTCAGAAACGGTGCCTTAAATCTCTTGACAAACTAAAATATATAAATTACATTTGTATATATTCGAAATAAAATATATACATTGTACTTAATGTCAGCTTGCTTATCTTGCTCAAGAATACGATTTATGTCCATTTGTCATAAAAACAGGAAACTATGCTTCTAACCACAGCTCAAGAGCTGTCGTTCCAACCACACAAGTTTGCGATGCAGTTTGCGAATGTTCGTTTGAACGATGGCTTCAGGAAACATCAAATCGTTGAACTACGTAAGTAACGACGGAACTTGCAATGTTAGTTGGTTAACGATGGTTTTGGGAAACACACCCGTTTAGCTCCTGTCTCTATGAAGCCCCTCCTTCTGAAAAGTGCAATGTGCTCTGATTGGCCGGCTGGACCAGTGTGTTGTGATTGGTCAACCACTTCAAGTGTGTTTCTGAAACGTCACACCCCTTACCATAACCGCAAGTTTCAATACACTACTAAAGCAACTCAACCAGGCCTCATCACCTTTATTCTGCACATGACTAGAATAGAATTTATTGAAATGAGGAATATTGTGACGTTTATATTCCCAGAAGAAAACTCAAGACTACAATACCATAAAACTAAAACAAAAGTATAAAAGATCATCTTTAACAGTGGTTTGTAGACTTTTTATATCCACTATTTCTCTATGTATTTGAGCATTCTGGCCAGCAATACTGGCTCAGCCAGTGGTGCGAGGATCTGTTTGGTTTGAAACATGATTGAAAACTTTATTATTTAATGTCAAATATCATTTGTTTCCATTAGAGACAGAAATTACACACTTCATATTTACCAAAACTAGCCAATTTCAGATATTTTCAGCAGGTCAGCTCAAGGGAGGTCTGGATGATTTGCATCTCAGAAATTGAACTGTTCACTCTACAAAAAGGGCATGTGGCATAACCAGAGGAGACCACATGAGAGATACTGTCATGGAAACCATGGAATAATGCCACCTGGATGAGGAATTCATACATGCCAGGTTTAGAAATTTGGTCACACTTTATACTAAGCGTCTTTAACTACTATGTATTAATATTTAAATGAATCATTTGATACAATTTCACATTTTAACCCACCATTAAACCTACCCATACCACCAAACCTGTCCCTAACATTACCTGTATCCCACTTAAATAGCAGCACGTGGTTTGCAATACATCAACTCAATAAGTACTTTGTATTTTTTTTTTTTTTTTTTTGATGTAAGTACATAGTAGTTAAATACACCTAATATAAAGTGTGACCAGAAATTTACAGCCTTTGTACACATGAAAGTGAAAGACAGAGACAGATAGAGTAAGACAAATAAGCTGCGGTCACATGAGTTACATCCGTATTTACTAACAGGTAAATCTCAAACTGTCTACAGGTACAACTAAATACAGTCTGTATGAATAAATAAACAAGGTCAGGGTCCTTTTATATCCTTGTGATGGCTATAAATAACACCTGCAACCATGAGAACAGTGATTAATGCACATGTCAAAGATGACAGTTTTCATAACACCAGAAAGTTATCACAGTTGACTCAAAATTCACATACCTTAAGATAAATATGTGGACAAAAACCTGCAGTACTTGTTTGCTAACTACATCAAATGCGTTAAAAAGAAAAGTCAGGTTTGTGACTTCAAAAATGTGTGTTTGTGGTTTGTGTGACTGCGACATATTCACACATAGATAGGCAGCTGACATCCATACATCAGAGTCAATGATCAGAGTTATATGCACAAATGTGCATCTGTTTTAAAGGGAGGTCATTCAGAGGTTACAGTGAAATAGTACTCATTCAGACCTTTTATTACCCATCATACTAATGGGGAGAGTTCAGACATCACAGCATATATCCACAACATTCAAGTGTCCAATCTTTTTTTTTTTTTTTTTTTTTCCCTTTTGGAGTGCTCTACCGCAAAAAAACGCAATAAACCTCACTCTTGAAACCCATGTTTATGTCCAGGACTGCAGAGAGGTGAAATAAAACTGACCATAACAGCAGACAGTCTCCTCAGAGACGCTGCTTCTGCAAATGTCTTATTTTCTGCTGCCTAAATGCTGTTTATCAACCTTTCATTATCAGCAATCATAACCCTGTCTCTCTCTCTTGCTCGGCCTTGTCTCTTCCCCTCCTACCTTTTCTAGAATTCAGCCATCAATTCCCATCATACTATCAGGAACAGTCTGAACATCACTGGGGAACATGCAGTCAAGTGTTTATGAAAGGGTATGTTTACATGACAACGATGTACTAAAAACAGAAAGGTTTTTCACATACATATGTGTCAACATTATAAAAACAATCCCTGTCCACACAGATTCGCAAAAATGATTAAAATGTTGTATTATACATACCAGGCCAGTAGTTGGCGCTGTCACTTTTTAAAGACACACTTTTCGTATATATAGATTGAACACGTAATTTGCATGACGTCATAATTTCCACAAATTCACATTTATGTAGTTTATACAGAGACAATAACAGGCTGGTTTTCAAAAACTTTCACTTTGAATCCCGTTTTCAAAAGTTTGCATTTTTAGGCCTGAAAAATGCCATTGTTGTTTAAATGAATGGCCAAAACGCATAATTTTTTTTTGTTTTGTTTTATAGCTGAAAACAGTGTAAATGGCCCCTAAGTCTAGTCTGTTCTGGTCACACTATGGGCCCTATAATACACCCGGCGCAATGCGATGCAAGGCGCAGCGCAAGTGTGTTTGCTAGTCTGCGTCCGGCGCCGTTCGCGTTTTCCCGTTCAGCGCCACGTCCTTAAATTAGTAAATGCATTTGCGCCAGTTAGTGCACCCATGGGCGTGCTGGTCTAAAAAAGAGGTGTGTTCAGGCGCATTGCTATTTTCAGGAGCTGAAAATAGTCTAAAGTCAATGGCGCAATATTTTTTTGTTAGAGCGCGTTGGTAGAAAATGCGCCTCTGGGCGCGTCCACAGTGCGCGTTGACTTTGTTTATTACACACAGGGATGCGCATCACACAAACATGCCAAATATTAAAAACAAAAGGATTACAGTGTAAAAGAATATTATTGTGTAGGCTACATAAATATAAAAATGTAATGATGAATAGTCATTGCGTGTATTAGAATTAGGCTACCTATTTTCAATTCAGCCTATTACTACTTATAATAATGAACGAAATTGGCTAATTAATTGAACAATCGTGCCAATACACACACATATATATTAACTGACTTTAACTTCGCGCATGAGCAGATCGGTTTCTTCGCTTGAAAAGCGTTCAGCTTTTCCGCCAACAAATTCCGCCATGTAAATAGCAATCCGCCATGGCGCGAGCGCATCTCGCTCTTAAAGGGAATGGGAGATGACACTCTGATGGTTTATTGAACGTTACGCCCATTACTCATTAAGAGAATAGGGACAACTCATTTCAAAAATGCGCCCCGGCGCACGGACCGTTTTTCCGTCGTTAAAATAGCAAAAGTGGATTTGGACACACCCTGAGTGCACCTGCGCCGTGCGCTTTACACATTGCATTTAGATCGTTAAAATAGGGCCCAGAATTTCAAGAATGTGAAATGATTTCAGGGGAAGCAACACCAAGAGCAAAAGGATATTGTCATACTCAAGTGATTTCTTTGAATAAAGAGTAAGGTGTACACCGCCGTTTTTATTTTTTTAAAAAGAAGTCTCTTAGGCTCACCAAGGCTGCATTTGTTTGGTCACAAATACAGTAAAAATAGTTTGATTACATAAAAAAAAAAAAACTTAATATTTTAATAAAATTTTAATATTTTAAATATCTCCAGTCTTCAGTGTCACATGATCCTTCAGAAATCATTTTAATATGCTGATTTTCTGCTCAATAAACATTTATAATTATTATCATCAGTCTTACTAATCCCTAAACGTTTAGTAAAATTAAAATAAGTGCAAAAAAGAAAGAATGAAAGAAAGAAAGAATGAAAGAAAGAATAATAATAATAATAATAATAATAATAATAAACTTAAATTCACTTTCACCCACACCAGCTTGATTTGGCAGTGTTAAAACATCCCACCTCAAATATTGAACATTAATAACAGTCAACTAAAAAAATTTGGTTTTCTTTTTTCATCTACTGATTCAAAGCACCTAATGAGACATCCCAGTCAATCCGTGTTCTTTGATCAATGGAATCTGTTTATATGTGTGGTAGGGGCCTTCAAAGCAAGTGTCAAAACAGACAATATGATCAATACCCTTTCATATCAAGCGGCATATCTTCAATATCCCTATTGCATGATTCATAGAGCTGTACAATATGTCATGAAAAACTGCCTAAAACACAATGGAGTCAGACTGACAGGACGTAAGGATATGAAATAGTGCTGGACAAACCAAAAATTAGTTTCACAGTATTTTTAAGACTCTGGTTTAATGGTATATCATTTTTCAAGAATTTCAAGTTTTATTTTGACAGGTGGTCCTGAAGACCTTTGAGTTTCTGTGTGTATATTATATGACAAATGACTTTTATCAAATGAAATAATGAAATGCTTGTGAAGTGAGTCTCATAGCAGATGAAGTTCATGAGTCCATGTCCTCATATAGTGAGACAGCAGACACTGAAAACACCACGAGCATCATGCGTGCTTCAGTACATGCAGACTTCAGATTTCAATAGCAGTCTTTTTGAGCTTTAATATTCGCAGGCACTTGTCCATATCGAGATTTGACTCATTGTACAGCCCAACTTTTGATTTATTCATCCAAACCTGCCAAATTCCGCGATGTTCCGCTTTATACAGTAAGTTCCATTTGTGACTGGATTCCATGATTCATTTCATGTTTTACGCATGGTAGAAATCATAGGGCTCTAAATGATATTTGCAATATTAAAGAGAGCTAGTTATGTGTTAAAGTTATAAGTTACAACCATTTGTAAGAAGGGTATGCAGTTAACAGAGGTCCCCTCTCAATACGCACTTCGTGGCCATTGAATATATTTACATATATGGCCTGAGAAGCATTCTGGGAAATAGAGGGTGCCCGGTCTGGTTAGGAGTGTGCGGATGACTTTGAGACAGCTGGAGTCAGAAGACATCACTGAGTGGCAGACCATCCATTCCATCCTCTGCTAGAAATCCTGAATGTCATATTGGTCCAATCATTTTGGCTCTGATGTACCATCAGCCCTGGTCGGCTGAAGACAAATCGTCGAGGCAGTCAGTGAAGCCCTGACCTGCCATAAAACATTAATTTCGTTCAATTCGAGCAGACAGCAAGATGCTATCTCGGAGTGAACTCAGTGACTGACATTGTGTCTCCAGCCTTGAAAAAGCTCCAAACAAAACCAGTATGTAGAGACAAAATAAACAGACCAAAAAAAGAGAGTAGAATGGTGGAAAGAGAATTTTTAGAGATAATAAATTGCAAAATATTACTGATGCAAAAAATGTTATAAATACAGAATGTGTTTAACACCCGCCAAATGCGGGTGGATTTCAGCAGTGGCGTGTAACACAGTCACTCCTACTAGCCACTTTGGTGGGCTGAATTTTATATATAATATATCTTTCATTTGCTGTCTTTTAAAAAGACACTTGAAATGTTAAACTAAGTGCAATAATGTTGTCAAAAATTTTGATACATATCGATACTGAACTATCTGAAACGCTTCCAATACTCATTTTTCGCAGAACAGATACACAATACCAGCTACACTTTCTGACTCTCATCTCTCTGACAGCGAGTTGACACACTAACCCGCCTCCCCTCACTCATTTCATTTGCTCCGGATGAATATTGTTGGTGTTACAGGGCTTGAATTTTGGTGTGGGATTGCGTGAATTGCGCATAATTTTATCATTCCCGCAGATTTTGTGCTCACACTCAAAGTGCGCACACATATAGCCGCCTCTCAGTACCAAATTGAGTTCTTTTCCACTGCTTATTGCGCTTAAACAGTCAAATACACACAAAATAATGTCAAAATGCCGGTCCTGGCAAGTATTCATGTAAACACAGTCATTTATGTTTTAAGTGAACGTAAACAGTTGAGAAAGAAAATGCTTGTGTAACAGTATAATAGATCTGTCCATCAGGTCTTAAATGATTAGTTCACTTTAAAATGAAAATTACCCCAAGATTTACTCACCCTCAAGCCATCCTAGGTATATATGACTTTCTTCTTTCTGATGAACATAATCAGAGTTATATTAAAGGTGCCCTAGAATTTTTTTTTAAAGATGTAATATAAGTCTAAGGTGTCCCCTGAATGTGTCTGTGAAGTTTCAGCTCAAAATACCCCTTAGATTTTTTTTAATTCATTTTTTTAACTGCCTATTTTGGGGGATAATTAGAAATGAGCCGATTCAGGGTGTGTGGCCCTTTAAATCCCGTGCTACACGCCCCAAGAGCTCGTGCTTGCCTTAAACAACATAAACAAAGTTCACACAGCTAATATAACCCTCAAAATGGATCTTTACAAAGTGTTCGTCACACAGCATGTCTAATCGCGCAAGTACAGTGTTTATTTTGATGTTTACATTGATTCTGAATGAGTTTGAGGCTATGCTCCGTGGCTAACGGCTAATGCTACACTGTTGGAGAGATTTATAAAGAATGAAGTTGTGTTTATGCATTATACAGACTGCAAGTGTTTAAAAATGATAATAGCGACGGCTCTTGTCTCCGTGAATACAGTAAGAAACGATGGTAACTTTAACCACATTTAACAGTACATTAGCAACATGCTAACGAAACATTTAGAAAGACAATTTACAAATATCACTAAAAATATCATGATATCATGGATCATGTCAGTTATTATTGCTCCATCTGCCATTTTTCGCTGTTGTCCTTACTTGCTTACCTAGTCTGATGATTCAGCTGTGCACAGATCCAGACGTTCTGCCCTTGTCTAATACCTTTCATCCAGACTTTAATACTGGCTGCCCTTGTGTAATGCTTCAATCATGGGCTGGCATATGCAAATATTGGGGGTGTACACCCCGACTGTTACGTAACAGTTAGTGTTATGTTGAGATTCGCCTGTTCTTCTGAGGTCTTTTAAACAAATGAGATTTATATAAGGAGGAGGAAACAATGGAGTTTGAGACTCACTGTATGTCTTTTCCATGTGCTGAACTCTTTTTATTTAACTATGCCTAGGTAAATTCAATTTTTGAATCTAGGGCACCTTTAATAATTATCCTGATGCATCCAAGCTTTACAATGGCAGTGAACGGGACCAATGAGTTTGAAGCTGAAGAAAATGCATCAATCCGTCATAAACGTAATCCACACAGATCCGGGGGTTAATAAAGGATTTCTGAAGCGAAGCGATGCGTTTGTGTAAGAAAAATATCCATATTTAACTTCCATCAGACCGCCTTACGTATTCAACTTACAAAGAAAGTGTAACACCTCTCGCAGTACACTACGTCCTATACCTTCCGTATTCAACTTAAGAAAAAACGCAACTGACACGACGTTGAATACGTTCTTACTGATCTAATTATGTTAAAAAAATGTTAAGATCACCCTAATTTTGAGACAATTTTTGTAACTACTTTTACAAAA
This sequence comes from Megalobrama amblycephala, assembly GCF_018812025.1. Classification (NCBI taxonomy): domain Eukaryota; kingdom Metazoa; phylum Chordata; class Actinopteri; order Cypriniformes; family Xenocyprididae; genus Megalobrama; species Megalobrama amblycephala. Next base: position 10,365,399 of record NC_063052.1, read on the forward strand.
CTGTAGCTTGACTGTAGCTAAAGTAGCTCGTAGCTTGGCAAACTACAGTTTTAAAGCAGCTTCTCCAACACTGGTGGAGAGAAACATTTTTCACACCTAAATATAGAGTATAAATATTCAGGATTACACTGAAAACGAGACTCAAGACAGAGTGGTGCGGAAGAAAGGCAAATGAGATGGATGGGATGGCAATGCTACAGATTGAGTTTCTGCATATGCTAAAGCACTCTAAATCTTTCAGGTTAGAGTTATATGGATGAGGTGTGTATTTTCCATGATGCAGTGCTGTTTACGGGCTGGATGATTTGTAGCTTATTGCTTGGACTGTTTTTCCAGCGTGTGCAAGAATGATAGCATGGCCGCTCCACAAGATCACACACATTCAAAACCGTGCCCTAGATTCGGTGACAGTCTCCATGGCCACCGGTACTTCCTACTTGGCGCGAACCGTACCTGGGCATTGTACCTGACAGGTGTAAAAATAACATGCGGTCTGACGCACGCTGTGAGGGATCGATCCTCTTAGCTCAATCGCTCTCTGTCTCCCTTTCCCGATCCTCTCCTACGCCAGTGTCCACTGAGATCCACGCAGGAGACATACAAAGGAACAATCTCCCCACGTCTCTGCAAACACGCCAGCACCTGGCGGCTTTATAGCGACATGATAGCAATAGGGAACATTTCAAACTCCACACACAATAAATCTTTAAACACAAACGGCCGTATGGCTTCTGAATCCTTGAGCTCCTGTGGAGAAATGGGAAAAAACAAACTCTAAGCTCTGCTGTTCCATTTCTGACAATAGCAACTTTAATTAAAAAGTTGCCTTTTTCAATCAATCAGTCTTTCCTGTCCTACCTAATTTTATTTCAAAGGACATAAGATATGGATTATGGGACTCCTCTCGTTACTTATGTTTTATATTAATAAAAAAAAAAAGTCTTCACAATTAAATACTGAGCATAGATCAGTCTTCAGGGCATAATGGTTTCTTCCAATTAAAATATCTTTATTTGAATCTTTGGGTTTATTTTTATCTTTTATTAATTTATATCTATGTTCTCTCTCTCTCCCTTAGTCTCTCTTCATTTCTGTTTCCTCCCACTAAAATACCTACTATCCCCTCCTCAAAATTCTACTTCCATCCACAGAAACACTTGATAATAATAAACATGCTCTTGTGACTAGTTTTCCATCTTGTCCCTCCATTAATCTGTATTTTGGGTTTCTCCATATCTATATGTAAGGTGTATCAGTGTTTTTGTTAATTCAAGAATAATATTCATCCGGTGATCTATCAACCTTGCAGTCACACTGCAAAAATCATTGTTCAGTATTTTTTTAAATGTTTTTATAAAATACGGTAAATTGCAAAATATTCTTCAAATGAAGAGTTTGGTTCCAAAACGCGATAAACTGCATTTTAAAAAAAATTGAGTTTCCACCAAAATCAGTATTGTATCTGGTCAGTAGTGAAAAGTCATTTATTAATTTTGCACAAAATGCGATATCCATCGTGTTATTCTGTCATGTTTTCTCCCTTTCTTTCCAAAACATGATAAACGCCAGTCTCCTTTTTCTGCAGAACGCGATATATCCACTCAACCAATCACAGCTCACCATTCCACGCACTGTAAACATTGAAGGCTTTTTTAAAAAGCCGTTTTTAATACTAATGTACTCGGAAAATGTGTTTATTTAACAGTGCGGTGGCGCCAGATACTCTTTGACTACGGGCCATTGAATTATTAGAAAATAATGCACACCCGAGGTGGTAATGCAGCTGCAATTTTTTTCTAATAATTACGGGTAGTAATGGGCCGGAGCTAATATTACGGTTATAAGACACTGTTCAGATGTTGCATTTCAATACATTTGTCAGGTTTTGTCCTTAAAACACTCTTGTGTGTGGGACTGATTTCTTATGCATCTCAACCCAAGCCTCCGTTGCTCATTCCAAAACGGCATTTTAGAGCTAGTAACGTTTGAGGTTGACGGTTGAGTAAGGTTTGAGGCATTGAAAGAGAGAGAGAGAAAGAGAGAGAGAGAGAGAGAATAGAGAGAGCATATGCGAATTAGCCTACCTCAGTCTGTACGTCTCTCAACAGTGTTCGGCAGCAGTGTCTCTACTAATAGCCAAACTGTAAGTTTCTCTACCTCAAGAACCACACCGTTATTACCTCTGGTGAGAAATGTCATGTAGCTTTTAAGTTGCTAAACTATTTTTCGGATTAATTCGTCAGAGCAGCACTAAGAACACGTTTCTGTGCGAGCGTGTGTCCGTACTGTATGTGTGCGTTTGAATGAGAAAGAGAGAATGGGAGAAAGAGAGACCTTTCAGGACAAAATAAAACATATTTTGTGGCAAAAACCATATAATAATAATTTGTCGTTTCAGTGCCGTTGTGGGTTTTGTTTCTTTTGCTGTTGTAGGCTGTAAGGAGCTTTTGAAAGAACTTAAATCATTTGGCGAAGTAATATGGAACTGTAATGCGGTAAATACCTGCCTAGAACTACTTTAGCCGTGTGTTTCCCTGAAAATAATTGCACGCCTTAGAACGTTTGTCAACCAATCAGATTGTTTTTTTCTTCTTTTTCAGCAAACTTTTCCAGAAAATGTGTTGCAGCACGAGTGTGAGGTACCTGTAGATAGACTAGTTAGTCTGGTTGATGGATATTATTCTTGAGGGTTATGAGGCGGATTCAGAAAATAAGGGGATTGTACAAACAAGACAGCCTTGAATAGCCTGATGAATGAAAGAGCACCTTTCAAGAGGAAAGGCACTTGTAAAGGCCACTGGGAGCGTGTTGCCTAGACGCACAACCGTACGAGTAGCTTACTCATCTCCCTCATCTTCTGTCTCTTTAATCTGTTTTAAAGAAGCCAGCTACTTTGAGCCTCTGTCTCCATAAAACTTGCATCATCATTTGATATTCATCCTAGCAATCTTCAAAAACACATTAGCCTCGGCTGAAGGCAGGGGTCGCTTGTATCACCCTTCTCTCAAGACGAAGCAGAATCCTCTCTTCTTTTCTCTCAGCTGTTTCCTCTCAGTTTTACCATTATTAGTGTTATACTTTGACCCTGTGAATATTTCTCATCTTATAACAGAGTGTATGTAGTGATAAAACTGGTCTTGACCACGACAGCAATGTTATGCATTACAGACGCCATTCCTGTTTTATTTGCCTCCTGATGTTAGAGATGCACAAAGCTATAAGCAAGCGCAAACGCATCAATCTTTGCTATTTCAATGGGTTACCTATAGTGCAGGTTACATCAAACCAAGGTCAAATGGATTCCAAGATGATGAGCTTGTTTCCAGGGCTCTCTGAGAAATAGGCTCCCTTTAACTTGTCCTTGCTTCCTTTCGCACATATCGGAGGCTATAAATTTGAAGGCAGTTTATGGTGGCTCTGAATAGCTGTTGAAGTGCAGTTTTCCTTCTTCTGGTGTCTAGACATTGGAAGGAAAAAAGTAAATGGCAGGAAGGGAAAGAGCAGTTTGAGACAACCGCAGTGCAGCTTGTCACTCAAAAAGTGCATACAATTTTTCATATCTTGTCAGAAAGGAAATGTCAACCTCAACCTTTCCATTTAAATCGCAGCTGTCATTTATGTAATTCAACTGCATTTTCCCTTGTTATGTTCTTGTGAGTATGTGCGATACTGCAGTGTTGCATTATGAGTCTTAATCGGTGGCCAAGTGAAGCTGGTAGTACAGAAAATCTGTAAAAAGTATACTTCAAAAGACAAGCATTTCATTATGTAGTCTGTCTGATAGAGATCACCTTACAGCTGACTTATAAGAAACTCACCTGAGTTTCACCCCTCAAAACTTTCATTTCTTTATTCAAAAGTTCACCACTGCACATCAACACGGTTTGCAAAGAGCATACAAAGCTGATTCGCCCTTCAACAAGCGGTGCTGAATTCTGACAGAGAATTCATCGTGTTAAAGGTGAGAAACAATTCGACAAGACAAGAAATATTTGATCAATTTTTTAAAGAGCTTTTTCAGCATGGGGCGTGAGTGTTCCAGCATGTATGATTTGTTTCAGAGGCGATCGATGAGTTTTGCGATTCTCTCTGTTGTACTGCTCCAGCACACAGGATTGATTTGGCTTGCTGTGATCCAATGACATGGGATCTAATCTACTCATCTGCAATCTCCACCTGAGCTAAGGACGTCCTGCAGAGCTGGAGAGCCAAAAGAACAGTGGAAACAGAGCGAATCAAAGAGCAGTGCCTTGACCACACTGACATTATATAGAGCAGATGAAACTAAGGGAAATCTGTAGATGAATGGCCATGAGTACTCAAATGCTCAGAATAAAATTAATTAAAAAAAAAAAAAAAAGTTAATTTTTGTTTTCAAATTTATACAAAAAAAAAAAAAAAAAATCTAAATCTTGTGAAAACTACATGCAACAGTGCAACTTTTAACAAAATATCAGGGTTATGTATCATTCAGAACAAGATTATGTAAAGTTTAGGCTTACAAACAGGGTTCACATATCATTTCCCTCTGATTACAGCGATAAGTAATGGGTATGGTAGGGTTAGGTTTAGGGGTGGGGATAGGGTTAGGACTACATTTTCAGAGAGGAATGTTGGTCCAGGATCAAAAATATATATATATATATATATATATATATATATATATATATATATATATATATATTAGAGCTGCACGATTAATCATATCGCAATCGCAATCGCGATGTCAAGCTTGTGCGATTATATGACGCAAAATGCTGCGATTTTATGAAATAAAATAATAATAATAATAATAATTTAATAAATAAATAAATAAATAAATACATGTGGAGTCGACAACCCATTCTCTGAGAGCTGTTTGCCCATTTTATACACCGCTAATAAAATGAAGAGCAGTCAGTTTCAGTTTAGGCAGTGGCACGTGCGGCGCGCATGGTCATGTCATTACTTTTTCCGGTGTGCAGCGCAGAGAATGGGTAAAGATGCAGAGCAAACGGTCACTGAACTGGTGGCAAGAAAAAACGCTACCTCTGTTATATGGCGATATTTTGGCTATAAGATTATAAACCCAGATTAGATCGTTGATGATCCGTGATCCGTACGGACCAGGGCCCACGGTTCGGGACGCATGTGATTCGCGGATCAATTGCAACTTTAACCGCAATAGAGTGAAAGGTTATCATTTGAACGTGTTTTGTCTTGCTAGTTTACACATTAAATAGATATAAAACCATACCAGCGCGCTAGAAGAGGCAAAAGAGGATTTAATTCGGTATCACACGCAGTGCTGTTATCGGTGCGCATAGACGCACATGCATACAAGGCTCGCGCGCACACACAGAGAGAGAGGTGCGTTATAGCTCACGGACTCCAAATTGATTTCTCTTTCGCGTCCTCAATGTACTTGGATGGACACATACACGCATTATGTCAGTCAAAATACCCCTCTCAGCAAGTATGCTCGTAAACACATTCGGTTATGTCTTAATTGAACGAGGTGAGAATTCGGATGTGTATCTATCTGATGTGTACGTGCATGTCTTACTCTTAAAGTGACAGCAACCTATAAATAACTGCTGTTGTCTGTCATGCAAATCAAACAACAAAACACAGCTTTAACAAAGATTAATCTATATTAAATTTATAGTGACCAGTGTCATTTTACATTTAATTATTACATTTCTGTGCATGAAAATTAATACAGTTAGACCTTATACTTTATTTGTAACTTTTTTGTTGTATTTATCTATGCTTGTAATTGGTGTACAGTATTTGTTCTTTTTACAGTCTGTTCACTTGCCTTTAATAATGTATTACTTAGGCTAGTAGTTTATGCTGTGGTATCAGAGTAGTTTAAGTGGGCTAAGTAATACATGCAAAGTTAAGTTACCCCCATCCCCCAATTTTTTTTTGTGCTGATCCGAAAAATGATCCGATCCGTGACGTCATAACCGTGATGTGATCCGAACCGTGAGTTTTGTGATCCGTTGAACCACAGATTAGTAAAGAAACAAACATTTTAAATGGGATTATAACAAGTTTGCAGTAATGCAAAGATGTTATTATTTAATTTTGTAAAAATGTTTTAATTTGAAAACAATGTGCATTTGTTTGTTGTTGTTTCTAGTTTGAGTTGAGAAATACACATTTCAGCATTATCAGTAATCTGTGTGTGCATTTTCATTGAGAACCAAGCAAGATGACTCACGATACTATTTGTTTATTATATCGCTATCGCATATCGCAATCGCAATATTGACCTCAATAATCGCAATATGACATTTTCCCCAAATCGTGCAGCCCTAATATATATATGTTTATCCAGGAACATGTCTTACTAGGCAAAATCATGGTGATCCTTAAAAACACAACATGCAACAACCAAAGATGACCATCTGAAATGTGTACATAGATCAAACATAAAAATAAATAAATAAAAAATTGAGCATTCGAGCCCATCCCTTGTACATGGACAGTGGAAAAGGTACAACCAGAAAGTAAAGTTAATATATTTTCAGGCTCGAGGCTTTTTACTTATTTACATTGCTGCTAGATAAAAAAAAAATGAAATGCAGTGGGGTAAGCAGCCCTCGAAAGATCCATTAATTATGCAAATGTCTGTAATTGTGTGGGAAAATTTGAGCAGTCAGAGTATCTGTCCAGATGAGGAGTGTTAATGTTTTTCTCCACTTTCTTTTTGTACCACCCATCTCTTTTCATCTGCTCACTTGCTTGTACTGGAACAACACTAATGTCTTTACCTCCTGCCCCCCATCACTCTTTCCATTTCTCCTCTCATACTTCTACCTTTCCACAGCTCACCATCCTCATTTGTTAAGGTTTCCACAAGGTAGTAGAAAGCAACTTAATGGCTTTAATGAAAAGCTGGGTAAATTTAGTCAGGCAGCCTGTGGGGTCTTGGTCTAGGAGGTTCTAAATTAGTGAACGAGCCTCACGGGCTGGCACGTCCAAACCACTCCTGACACTGCTGCCAGTGTGTCCGTAATACGGTTAAATGGTCCTACTTATCGCCGGTGAGAAATACACAAGGAGAGTGTGCTCTGGCACCATTTGTCAGGTGGATTCCACTTCCTCTGTGGACAGCAGGCTCTAAAGGCATTAAACACTGCCATGTCCACACAGCTTTACTGCTGAGGAATGGTAACCACTCAAATATTCATTACTGTTGTGATAGATTAAAACTGCCTCTCCGACATTTCTTCTAGTGTGATGGTGTATGGAAACAGTGTCTACCAGCTCTTTAAACTGGTTCATTAGGTGATAGTTCACACACAAACTTAAATTCTGTGGTCATTTACTCACCCTCATGTTATTCCAAACCTTCCGTGGAAGAATTTGTGAAAAATAAGTCCAAACGTTGACCAATCTTGTGGTCTTCATTCATTATAACTACATGGAAAAGAGCAACAAGTGCATTCATTAAAATATCTATTTTCATGAGGTTTGGAACAACATGTGGGTGAACAAATGATTACATTTTCCTTTCTATATAAACTAAAGGCCAAGGTATACTTAATTTTCTGTGTTCCGCTCCATTTAGTGTACAATTGAGCATGCAAGCCATTCAAATTGTACTCTATTGGATATGATTGTTGCAAGCTCACTATCTAGTGGACCTTTTGTTTTTGAGGGCTCAAATTACTCACATATGTGCTGTTGTCCACGTGGACACAAAAATCTGGCTGCATATCATTGGTCTGTGATGATGACAAAAATTCCTTTTCACACACTGTTCACAAGCCGGAGCAGAACACGGACAAGGGAAGTATACTTTCGGCTTCATACATTACTTTAAGCATGAGTGTTGGTTAGGAAAATGTCTTAAAGCCTCTTAAAGTTAATATTCTGTTGTCATTTACTCATGGCGTTCCAAACCTTCCGTGGAAGATTTTTTTGAAGAATATTTCCATAAGTCGACCATTTTAGGGTGATTTTGTGTCTATTTTGTAACTTGAAAGCTCTGGAGCCTATACGATGATGGCAGTTGAACAAATTCAGGGTTACAGGATTAGTTTTAAGTTGACAAAACCAAACCAATTCAATCAGGCTTTTTGGTACTGTAGCACTGAACATCATGAGATCATGGACCACATGCAGATGAAAGAGTGACATCAGGAGTGAACAGCCAATCACATGCTTTGAAACATAGAAAAACTGTAATTCACTTCTCAAGAGAGAATCAGAAAAATATATATATATATATTTTCTCTCTTCTGCCGAAGATTAAGAGAAGCCCCGCCCACAGTTGGTGATGATCTGCCCTATTAGCATAGACACACCCCTGAGGGAGAAGCACAGAGTCCCCCATTTCTGTATCATCGCAGTAGCAGCTGGAGTTGTACAATGTCTGAGCCAAAGGGGCATTACGAGTATTGTGATTTGGGATGTACCTATGCACATAAAAGTCTCCATAAACTCATTGAGGTCACTGAGGACATCATCGTTATATGTCATTTTTGAAGGAAATGTCTCAAAGAAAACTGGTAAAGTCTTATACTTTTGCACCAATCATTTTGCCATTCAGAAATCTCCTGTTGCATTCTACATGTTGTCACTTCTTCTTGAGTCTCTCCATCACTGACTCTGGTTCGAACATATAAGTCTGAACACATTTTCAGTGCGTGAGATTGTCCTGTTTTGTTGTTGCCGGTATGCTGGAGCATGAGCTCTTGAAGCTTCACCATCTTCTTGAAAGGAGGCCGGGAGCACCAGCTTATATGCATTTAAAGGGACAAACAAAAACTGCATGTTTTTGCTCACACCCAAAAAGTGGCGATTTTAACATGCTATAAAAAATTTATATGTGGGGTATTTTGAGCTAAAACTTCACTTTCACACTCTAGGGACATCAGAGACTTATTTTACATCTTGTAAAAAGGGGCATAATAAGTTCCCTTAAGTATGAGTTTCAGAAAGGAAAACCTGCTCTCTTTAAGGGATAATTCATCCAAAAATGAAAATTTAAAAATATTTAATACATTTATTAAAATTAATAAATGTAGAAAAAAAGTAATATTGGTTTGTAATGACATTAGGGTGAGTAAATGATTTAATTAAATGTATTCTGTCATCATTTACTAGTAATCAAAACATTATATATAACATAGTACATAGGCTACTTCCTAGCAAAGAAATAACATTCATAAAAATAAATAAAAAAAAATAAAAATAATATTTTTTTTCCTGTCACCACTCTTGTATAATGCTTGAGTGATAGTTTTGTGACATTCGTTTGATGGAATGTCAAAAGAAGTTGTGACAACTGCAGAGAGATGCTCAGTATTTGCACATCTTGCTCAGGAAGGCCATAAGTCAAGTCAACCCGATGACAAATATGGTGTGATGGGGCTTGTTTCCAATGTTCCAGAAGGCACTTCAAGAGCAGAAGTACAGATGTTGGCTGTGGGTAAACCAGATCTTGTGAACGTGTCTAGGGTTAAACTGATTTCAACTAATGTGTGGAGTATGTGTGTTTGCTAAAGTTGTCATAAAATCACTATGATGAAACATCTGAACAAAATGAAGGACTAAAACAATCCCAGGCCTCTACAGACCAGGAGCTTGTTGTATGAACAAGGATTATGGAGTTATTTGGATTTAATTGTTAAGGATTTGACAATGTTGGAGTGTTGCGTTATTCATGCTCCTCTTGGAGTTGTTGTCATAGCAACAGGCATGTAAGCTCAAACCTGCTCAGAAGCAGGTTTATTTAACAGGAACACATTGCACCAGAGGTGATACTGAAAGTCTGTCTCAACCGCCATTCCATTCTTATGAGAACACATGAAAAACTGTTCTTTGCATGCCCAACTCGATCCTGCTATCCCAATCAAATCAGCACGAGGGCCCAGCTTAGTCCAAATAATAAGTGTCAGAACAGCACAACAACTTTAACTCTTTCTTGATCTAATATTGTGCTGAAAACTGAGACACACACATGCTGAATGATAATAGTAAGAAATGTTTCTTGAGCAGCAAATCAGCATATTAGAATTATTTCCGAAAGATCATGTGACAATGAAGACTGGAGTAACGATGCTGAAATCTTAGCTTTGCCATCACAGAAATAAATTACATTGAA